>NW_026555331.1:68002662-68602662 GCF_014898055.3 Talpa occidentalis
ACTATGCTTAAGACATATATATATATATATATATTCTGAATACATATGTATATTCTCCATCACTTCAATGAACTATTTATATTAAAGTGGCATCCTATAATTTGTTAAAACATTTAAAATTATTTAGCACTCAGGATTAGCATGAATAATGCATGCTTTAGATTCAAGACTCCTATTTACTCAAAAGTTACAAAGTTCAAAATAACACATTTTTTGTTTTCTCCTCTTTCTACAATTCAAACTAGTTGCTCTAGTGAATGTTTTCCCTGATGCCCTGACGAGTACCTGCTTCAAAAGATAAAAAGTTGTATGTGAAGAAGTTTTTTTTTCCTGACTCCTGTTATGTTACTTACTTGTACATAAGTCATGGAAAAAGATTTAGTTGGCTGGATTGAACGGGACCTTTTTCATATCTTTATACAAAATTGGAGGTTTGACATTCACTTTCTTGAATTCTTTAAATTTAATCAATGTGATGAGGTATTGGATAAGTTAATAATGTTGACTTCCTGTTAATTGATAATCATATTTTCATGGATTTTTAGCTGCTAGTAGTTTAATAAGACCAGGATTTCTCTTAGAAATGTACAGCTCACCTTTTGGGCAAGGTAAATATTTCCTGGTTGCCAGTTAATTGATCCATGATGGAGATAAGAGTGGCCCTGAAAACAAGGCTGTTTCAACAGCCAGTCTACGTTTTAGCAATTCTTTTTGGATGGTGATTTCATGAATGGTTTTTGACTTTCTTTCTCTGTGGCCCATAGCTCACTGTGGTGGGTTTTTTGGATTTACTATAAAGGTTCTGTTTGCACCCTGTGGGTTGGGTTAAGAATCGGGGTTTATGCATTTACTTGTACTGTTGCATTGTTTATACAGCTTTGGTTTAGTTTTGATCTTTTTTTTTTTTTTTTTTTTTTTTTTTGCCTTTGAGGCTCTTCCACAGTGTCAGCTGCTGACTGATAGTAGGAAAACGGCCTCGTGGTGTGAATGAAAGGGACCTAGCGGTTGGTAAACAGAGATAAGGAATAAATAGAGCACAGGCAAAAGGAGATAGTTCTGTGGGGGCCCAGATTGCTGCCAGTCTGTTCAAGGGAGATGCAGAGCCTGTCCTTTTCCCAGATTAAATTAGTGTGCGAAATCTCCAGTGACCTCCTCCCCTTCTCCCCATACTCTTTAGCCAAGCTGAACAGCCTCTGCTGTAAAGTATTCATTTTATCCAGGGACAAGCTGGACAATAGAACTCTCCCTGATACTTATGGACAGCTGTCGTCATTCATCCCGCTCTCAGCATTTCATTTTTCATAGGAGTTAAAAAGGTTTTTACCTTGTAACTGAAAGAGGGCATAAATGCAACTTTGCCGGTTCTGAGGCTGGTTGGGCAGGGGGTGGGACCAAGGTGGGGGGTGACTTCAGAGTAAGAAGGAACTGCTAAAGAAAGCAACTCCTTTTTTGTTGTTGTTTGTTTTGCTAATATGATTAAACTATGACAAAACTTGAACTTCATATATTTGGGTTCCTAGTTAAGAGAAAATATCTTTGATTCTGAAAGTTTCCTAAAATTAAGGTCACCAGTGCAAACTAAATAATTCACCTCCACCTATTTTACCCTTGTTTTGCCTAAATATGAATGCATTTTATTACCTGCAAATTATTGCTCGTAAATAGTAAGCCTGTAAGATACCTCGGTAGTCCCTTATTTTTTTTTCTTTTTTTGTGTGTGATTTACTGCAAATATATTCAGCATTTGACTGATTAAATAGACCTTCGGCAACCTTGAGGGTCACTGTGTAGAGTATGTACATAGAAAATGCATCAGCCCATTGTACCCTGGCAGCTAATGAGATTGGTCGTTAAGTAAATGACACAAAGCCTACAAAAAAAGCTTAGCAGCTCACTAGAGTATCACAGAGTGTCCCTGCACACCACACAACGACACAAACACTGGACTAACCTAGCCCACCCCTGCTTTATTCTACATCACTGCTTCCCTGATGTCAGCGTGAGAGGCAGAACAAAGGCTAGGAGGCACCGGTAAGTCAGTCTGGCAATTAAGCCCTAGGGAGAAAGTAGAACAAATCTTAGCCTAACCGTGGGGCTGAAAGTCCGTTTCTTGACAAGTAGGTCAGAATGAGATGATTTTGTTATCACTTCTGGAAATATTGCTTCAGTGATCAATGCTCATATGTTGTTGTTATTGTTGTTTTGTTTGGCTGTTTCATAAAAGTTTTTAAATTTCAAAAGTAAAGTGTACCCCAAAATGCAAGTGAACTTGAATTTGAGAAGTGGGTTATTTGTTGGAAAAACAGTGCTTTCACAAATGACTGCCTTTCAGGTGTGTGTTCAGGTTTGAAAAACTTTCAAATGCATAAGGCAACTTTGATTTTAGTTAGCCCTATTGTTTTTAAATGAAAAAAGGTAGCCTGGGGCTTGCATTTGTACAGTGAAGTTCATTCTTAGTCGGATTCACTAAAATATATTTGACATCATACCTGGTATAACTATTTCTGTGATCATTATCTTATAAATCAAACACAGAACTAGAAAAGGAAAGCTCCTCTTTTTTTTTCCCCATGTATTCCACTCCTCTTGAATCTG
Organism: Talpa occidentalis; assembly: GCF_014898055.3. NCBI lineage: Eukaryota > Metazoa > Chordata > Mammalia > Eulipotyphla > Talpidae > Talpa > Talpa occidentalis. The sequence continues at coordinate 68,005,258 of NW_026555331.1, forward strand.
CAAATAAAATCCTTACTGCAAGTGTGTAATATTGAATAGGATTTGTAGTTATTTGCTTGCTGTACTTGGGAAAAAATCAAAGCCATTTGACACTGAGCAGCATTAACTTACTGTGTCCTTTGGAAAAATGCATTGTAGTATTGAAGTATAACATTGCAGGATCCTTTTAGAGAAATATGGCAACAGGAAGTTGCCAGAAAGTCTTATTTGCCTTGCTGAAATGTCTGTCTGCCTTACACTTGTATACTCAAAGGATGCTTAGTTCAAGAGAAGATGATATTGTTACAAGACATTCAGGTAAATTGATTATTTTATTCTAAGAATTGTTAGCTAAATAGATTGTCAACAGTTTAATAAACTCTGATAATCTCTTTGAAAATATTCTTAAAAGTATTGTTAACATAAGTATGATGTTTAAAATGGATGGATTCTTACCAATGTCAGAATTCAATATTTTAAAGACAGTCATTTAATATTAGAAAGGCATATCATAATCAATTATTCATGACTTAAAACTCTGTATTATATAGAAACCAGTTTGTTCAATTGTATTACTTGCCTTGAACCATTTTTATTTCTATAAGAATATAGAAATATTATGATACATAAATATCACTTGTTATTAGTATTCATGAGAGATTCATAGTAGAGATTCATAATGTAGGATGGGTGATCAAAGGTCACATCTCTTTTTTTGTCTTGAAATACTTTACTTCTTCCAAATGTATTTCCAACATTCACTTTATTTATATAATTCATTTTTAAGACCAGATGTGTATAGTACATAACATATTATATATATTACAAACTCTAAATATTATTTTGTAGTAACCAGATTTTAGAAGGTAATAGATTTTGGGAAGAAAGTGGTATAACTGTGTCTTGATAATATCAAGTAGTGTATATGTAAGGAAGATACACTTTGATTTTACTAATTTCAGATTTTTTTAAATATGTAATCTTAGCATCACACCTTTAATGTGATAGAAAGCATGGAAAAGCAAGCTATTTGAAAATGGCTATAATTGCTACCTAGCAATTATAGGTTAAGGCAGAGTCATGCAACTAGTTTACTTTTTCAGGAATATATTGGGTTATCTTTCTGTGCTGAACAATTTATATTTGATTCTCATGTATTGTAGTTTATTTCTTCTGAATTTGTTAATGTTCATAGTGTTAAACAAGAGTGAATTGTTCAGAAAACACACCATCCTTTTGGAGGGCTAGAAATATTTCACCCCTGTCTTCACCAGCATAGCAAAGTATGAGGAGACTTGACTAAAGTATGTTAGTTGCAGTACTCTGAGAAAAATTGAGTGGAATTTCTTCCACAGAAATATAGTTGTCATTCTTCAAAATAAAATAGAGCTAAGTTATAATTAAGGTAGAAGAGCATAGATCATAATTTTTTATTTATGTGAACTTATCTCAACTAATATTTGCTTTGAATTTGAAAGATTTTTAAAGTTTGTGAAAATTCACTGAGGAAATGGCTTTATATGCTACATGACTTTCTTTAAAGAAATTTGAGGAACTTAAATTCTGTTGTAAGAAGGAAACTTTGCAGTAACAAACTTTTATTGAGGTTGACATATTTGACGAATAGGTAGTATGAAAACTACTTGCTTCAAAGGATTGTACCAGGTGCTGTGAGTAGTAGAGGGACCTCATTCACATCTCTAAGGGGTCCATAATTTAACAAGTATAAAGCATTTTCTACAGAACAAGGCAGTCACTCTAAGACCCATATAAATGACACAAAGTGACCAGAGAATCTCCCCTCGTCTTGAGGTCATGTATTTGAAATCTCAGTCTCTATTGATGGTGACCCTCATAAGTTACTTAAGTTCTCTGGGCCTCAGTTTCCTGGTCTCTGAGATAGGGACCAGGGTAGAGAAATGTTGCATTGTCATTTATGTGAATATTAAGTAAAATAATGTCTCTAAAACCCCTGGTATGTCTTAGGTACTCAAAAGTTTTGTTTTTTTTTTTTTTTTTTTTTTTAACGGACACATAGTGTTTGAGACAGTAAGTGGGCATGTCTATATCATGTTTATACTTTCTACACCTTTGCCTGTACCAGGTTAGAACTCTTTCTCATGTTTTCACTTTCAGAGTCATAAATTTTATGAGATTCCTTGAGAAGGATTGGGAAAATTCCATTTTACGTGACTGAGTACTCTTATCAAGGCTAAGGTAACAAGTTAAAAATACTAAGTGTCTATTTAGTATATGTGATCAAAATTAGCTTATTTTGCATCATTTTTAAATGACAATCAAAAGTATATATTAGAATTTTATTACATTTCAACTTAAACTTTTGACAAGCAGAGATACTTAATTTTATTTAATATTAGGGTGGCTATCTATTAATTAAATATCTAATTGTAGCAAAATCTTTATCTACTAACATTTTTTGAAATTTCTTTTTAAAAATTAATTTTCTTTTCAAAAATTAATTTGTTTTTGCCCCTTTGGAATTTATTTCATGAGGCTTTTGGTTTAGATAATTTCTTTTCATGGAAATAGTAAAAAATAATTTTTTCTCTTCAAGGACATTATAACTGAAAAATATTTTATCATATTATAAAGAAACTTGAAGGTAATTTATTGCTAACCATTTTGAAATTCCAGCCCAGTGAATTCTAACAGATACCTTACTTTCTTTATTGGCATTTGAATGCTGTCAAGTGATTCATCATATTTGTAAGCTTTTTGGCAAAAATTTATTACTTAAAAGTTTAACTTTTCAGATTTTTATGTATAAATGTATATCTTAATAGGGCTTGAGCTACACATTTAATTTGCAACTTTGTGAGACTTCTGTTGTTAAAAATAATTTCTAGTCTCATATATCCACAAGTAAATTGTGTTGACCTACAAAATTGTCAATGCCTTCAAAGTCTTTTAGTAACTTATTTGCATTATTAATTATTATTAATTACAACTATATAATAGCTTTTCAGATCATAACATTTTATTTGACTTACCTAATGTAAAAAATGAAGGTGCTACAGGTATTTGCAGAAAATACATGTTCTCCGAATATTGTATTTGTTGGTTTCTCAAAGTAAAATATTTATTAATTGATATACTATAGAAATAATGATTTACCCTTGGTAAGTCTATGAAAAACATTTGCATTATTATTTCATCAAAAAAAAGTCTGCAAATTTCTGTGGTATATTTTCTATACCTTTTCAAAAATTTAAAAGTAGCATACTTAGTTAAATTCAAATTCCTAAATTGTGAATTTCTCCTAATGAAGGAAACATGGCTATAGTGAGTTGCCTCATCGTCCTCTTCAGATGTATCCTACACAGATCCAGTTTCTATATGAGTGAATCCAGACTTGGTATGAGACAAAAGTTAGTTATCTTTACTTATAATGATATGCAGAACCAGGTTGAAATGAAATGGTTAATTATTCAAATAGTGTAAACAATATTTTCATTCCTGGGATGTATATTAAAAAGAATAAGAAACAAATTTTTTTAAATGTTATTGAAAACCTAATTTGTAAAATAATGCCCTCAGTTTGTTGTTTTGTTTTTATGGTATATTAAGTATGAGTTAGAATAAGGTATTTACTGCTTTTAAATGTTCTTCTTTCAAATATCAAACAATGGTAGGGGATTAGTCATAACATTTCTATTCTGAAGGGTGAAAATGGGGTGAGGATGAAATATGCTCATGAAGAAAATGAAATCAAGAAAAGATTGAGGCTGACAATATAACAACTCTAGAAAGGGGGTGAAAATTAGAGCATACAACCTATTATGTATAGAGCCCTTGATCTCTTTTTGTGTGGAGGATACCAGTGCCTACCAAAAGGGTTAAAGAAAATGCATTCTGTTGCATCTGCTTACTAAATCCCTTACTTTAGTAGAAATTCAAATTTTGTAAAGATTATTCGTTTTATTGATGCATATAATTATAATCACAAGCCATCTGCTGATTTGGCAGGCATGGTTAAAATTCTCTAACTCTCATAACCTTTCAAGTACAGTGCCCTTGGGACTCTATTTCACTTTTATATTTTGGAAAACATGTAGGGACAAATAAGGGCGGTCATCTGCAGAATGTCAGACCTGAGGAAATGAAAGAACAGAGATCAGGGTTTGCTGTTGTGGTTATTTTTAATGGTAGAGGAAGTTCTTTCTTCCTTTCTTTTTCTTTTTTTTTTTTTATTCTGACTTCATGAAGGATTATCTGACTTTCTATGATGTATTTGGGAATTTTTTTCCTAGGGATTAAAGCACTATCACTTTACTCCTGAAAGGCAGGTTCCAATTCTAAACAAAACAAATAAAATATAGTTCCAAATATTGCTTATATTAGTTTTCAAAGGTAAATTAAATATATTTCACCTAGACTTTTTAAAGTAAAAGTCCACTGGTCTTATTTTTCTGAATATACATATACAATTAAATGATTTTCCAGCCATAGTTTTCAGATTGTAGAACAGTTTATACATTTTGTATGTACAAGCTATTTGGTTTAAAGATCAAATTTCCAAACATTTTTTTAAAGAAAAACATGTATTGACCAAATTTTTTAGGGCAGGTATTTTGTTGTCCTTCTTTGCTACTATAAACATGAAGTTTGGTGATATTCCAGACATGATCTACTTACTTCCTTGGAAATGTTTCTACATAATCAAATTTTGTCAACCAGGGGACTGCAAGGGTCAGGTTTTAAAGATTAGAAATCTCCCTTCTTCCTTTTCTCTCTCTCTCTCTCTCTCTCTCTCTCTCTCTCTCTCTCTCTCTCTCTCTCTCATACACACACACACACTTACCTGTTAAATTGTCTATTCAAGAACTATTTCTTGGAGTTTGACAAATAAGAAAAAGAAACTCTTTTATGTTTATATGATGATAATACTAGTAATGATCATGTTGAGTTATTCATTTGAATTATGTAATTATTATTTGTAATATTAAATTCACATCCCTTTTTTCAGATGAACTACTGAAGCTGAGAGTCATTAAGATGCTTTTCTTAGGTCACCAGCAGGATTAAGGCTTGAGTCCAAGTAGTACAGAACTGAATTGTTCCTCAAACTGTGCTCTTAATCTTCTCCTATGCTATGTGGTATCTGGACACAGGATAAAAGGGAAAAGACATGTCACAACATAGTGTCAAATAGCACTGGGTTCCAAGCATGGCTGGGTTCTAGTCATAGGAAAATACCATTAAATAAATAGTTGAATGATCCTGATAAAGTGACTTGACAAGTTCTTTTATTTTCCTTATCAATAACATCTGCCCCATTAAGGAAAAAGCTATGTGACCCTTGGGGTCATTTTTATTACCCAAATTCTATAATTCTATGAACTTTTAATAGTTTAAACATTCCATGAATTTGAAAAGTAGATCATAGACAGCATGAATCTTCATTAGAACTCTTTGAAACATATACATTTAGCATGCCAATTAACCTTGATATCAAAAGTAGGCTTTCTAAGAACCATATGGGCTTTAACTCTTATGATAAATATCAGGTCAAAAGTTAAACATTTGGCCAAACAACCAGAAATCTTAGCTCTGTGAATATAAACATAGATATTTAGAAACATCTAATAGTTGGTTCCTTCTTCTGAGTAGTTTGGTGTCAAACAGAAGATACTATTTTTATAATAAATTATAATAACAATAATAATAAAGCACTGACATAGTACCAACCACTCTTCTAAGTACTTTACACCTTAAATTAGTTTAAATTCTGAACACAGCCATGACCAGAGTATCCACCTAAAAGGTAAGCTCAGCTGTCATCTCCTTTTTATACTTAAGAAGAGTAACCCATGGAGAGGTATTATGACCTGCCTGGAACTCCATGGCTGAAACTTTTAGAGTCTGGACTGAACTCAGCACTATGGCTAGAGCTCATATGCCTGGACAGCTATGCATTCTGCTTCAGTGCTTTCTTTCTCTGGGCTTTTTCAGATTTAACTTTGCTTAAAATATGTTTTGACACATCAATTATAGGTAACAGATATGTTTAGAAAATTTGTAATATTTATTTTTCTATTTTAGATATTAAATAGATTTAAATGATCTACTGATATAGTTTCCTCAAATTATTATAGAAACAGGCCTGGAAGTATTTTTTGGTCTTTTGAAAATACCATGTTGAAAATATAATACTAAGCAAAAGAGTCAAGTTCATGAGACTTAAAAAATCCTTTAGAAGAAAAATCTAATTTAAATAATATTTTTTAGCATTTAGCAGAAAAATTTAGAACATATTGAGAAATGTAGAACTGTTTGTTAAAAGAAGGAATATAATACTACAGAGTTTCACTGTCAATAGAACTCTTCCTAAGTAGATGCTCTATCAAATGCAAAGGAAATCAAGATATTTTATTCCCACTAGGTGTGATTTTAGATATTGTTTATATTTTATATGCACTAAATTTTTCAAGATAGTGAAGTAAAACATATAAACATCATCAATAGAAAGTTGTGAACAGGTTACTTAAACTCTGTATATTCATTTGAATGAGAAACATTTATATTCCTAGAAGCTACCCAAAATACAGGAAATGAATGTAAGACATCTGCCCTCAAAGACTTTATGAGTCAGAGTAGAGAATAGTGGCATAGGTTTGGTCATTGCTCATGTAATAGGGGAGACTTGTGCAATGCCATAGCTTTCACAAAGACAAAACTGGCTGTGGCCTCAGGCAGTTCCATTCTACCACAAAGTCTTATGTACGTGAGGCCAGAACAGCTCACAAGGCAGAGTATATTCTATTTTTCCTCTAAAAGATAAAGTATAAAGCATAGGTGACCTAAACAATAGATGGCCACCTTTGCTTAGAAGAACCATCATCACAGATTTCATAGAAGAGACATTTAAAGACTCAAATCCCTTCAGCAAACTTTCTGAGAATCTACTCTGTGCTAGTCATTGTGTTAAGCAGGAGAATACAAACATAAGTACTGTAAACTGTCACATCAAAGCAGGTGACACAATCAAGCTGACATTCACACTAGACCATGCTATGTAAGAGGCAAGCCCAGGACATAGATTGCAAAATGGGTAGTCATAAAAACAGTTATTTAACTTGCATTATGGAGTAGATATTTATTCAAGATAATAGATTCAGAAAGAAGGGATTATAGAGGAAAAGATGATATACATATTGAATGCAAGACAACCAGGTGGTGATGTTTAGTATACAATTGATCAATAGATCTGAAATTCAAGAACAACATCAGGTAAAGAGAGATAACATTTGGAAATTGTTTGCAAGAATAATACAGAGAATGAAAAAAGTTCCAGAATTAAGAAGTCTGGGGAATACCAATATTTGTTGGGAAGTTGGAAAAATGAACAAAGGAGGAATTTAGAGAAAGTTGAAGAAAACCTTAAGTATAAGAGAAAGCAAAGATACAAACAGTTTTCAACAAAGTTTAAGCAATAGTCTTACTGGAAAATGCAACATCAGATATCCCAAGTTGGTCACTAGTGTTCTTAGTCAGAGAACTATAGTAGAATCAAGGATGGAAAGTCAGATGACCATGAACATTTCTGTAGGGAAGAGAAGGTGAGAACAAAATGTCTGAAAATTTCAAGAAATTTGACTCTAAAGAACAGCAATAATGATATAGAAAGAACGAATGTGTTTATTTACTAAAGGGAAGGGACCAGAAGACTGAGGTTTGAAGATAGGAAAGAAAAGCTAGATGAGCTAGAAAACAAATGTAGTCCAGCCCAATGAAGTGGATGATACAAATATATTTGTGAATTTATTGATGAGATGAAGACAATTCAAAATTGATAATCTCAATTTTTTTTTGTAAAATAAGGCAGAAAAATTCTATATCAACTCTGTGTGAAAAGGTTTTAAACTGTAATTGCTTTAGCATGCTAGTTTTTTATTAATTATTGCAGATACTTAGTACTGTTGAAAACAAAAGATTCTACCTCACTCCTATTTATAATTGATATTGACTTAGAAATACGGAAGATTAATGAAAGCCAGAGAAGAGTTAGGAATTTTCCTCTTTGATTAGAGATGTTTTTGAAGATGAACACAATTAGAAAATACAAAGGGAAGCTGACAAAGACTTTTATTTTGGAACCAATGGAAGAAGGTATATGAATAGTGGGAGAAGGAAGAGATTGGCTTCTCTATATAGAAGAAATAGGTGGGAGAGTTGAGAGTAGTTAGTTTGGATCATAGTAGTCCACAGATACATTTAGGCTCTTAATATCTCCTTGTATTTTTCCTTCTTTTATACTGGAAATAGAATTTCAACTGTTAGTTTCTCTGTGCCTTTACCACCTTTGGCTTGCACTGGGTCCACTAGATGACCTCTATGGGTTAGAAACTGATTTCTAACTGCTTTCATTCTTCTGCCCAAAGCTGTCCAAGAAGCATCTTATCACCTTTAAATGAAATGCAAACTCCTGGCTGTCCTGTGGTGTGGTATAATTCTGATGGCCCCACCAGCTTTTTAAAACAGTTTTATTGAGATATTATTTACATATAACTTACCCATTTATAGTGAACAGTTTAGCAGTCTTTAGTATGTTCAGAGTTATGCATCTACCATCATAATCAGTTTTAGAACATTTCCATATCTTAAAAAGAAACTGCACCATTTGGTCATCACCCTCCCACACTCTAAGCTTTAGGCCACCACTGATATACCTTATGCTTCTGTAGCTATAATTATCTGGAAATTTCATATGAATGGAATTATACAATATACGGTCTTATGTCTGGCTTATTTCATTTATCATAATGTTTTCAAGGCTCATCCATGTTTTAGTCTATATCAGTAACTGATTCCTTTTTGTTGCTGAGTAATATCCCATTGTCTGGATATACCACATTTTGGTTATTCATTCATTATTTGATGAATATTTAGGTTCGTACCACTTTTTGACTATTATAAACAATGCTGCTATAAGCATTCATGTACATTTTTTTCGTTTGTATGTTTTCAACTCTCTTGGGAATACATTTAGGCATTGAATTTCAGGATCATATAGTAACTCTGTATCTAACCACTTAAGGAAATTCCAGAGCTTTTTCCAATGTAACTTTACCATTTCACATTTCCACCAATAGTTCACAAAGGTCTGATTTCTTTACATCTTCACCTGCACTTGTTATTGTATGTGTTGCTATCCTAGTTGCTGTAAACTGGTATCTCATTTTGATTTGCATTTTCTTTAAATATTTATTTATTTATGCATACAAGAGCTGGGGTGCAGGCCTGAGATGTGGGGGTGAGAAGATTCACCAGAGACCAAGTGGGGAGCAGAATAGGCAGATCTACTGAAATACCCTGCTGAGGGGAGCAGTGGCCAAGACAGGAGAGGTCTGCTGAGCCATGTGGGTCACCTCCCTGGCTGGGCATCGCACTCATGCTGCAGTGGTTGCGGATAGCTTCATAGTGCTGTGTCTTAACCCCTTGAACAACAAGAGAGGCCCAATGATTTGCATTTTCTTAATGAATAATGAAGTTGAACCTTTTTTCATGTGCTTATTGGCCACTTGCAAATAGACATTAGAGAAATGTCTATTTAATTACTTTACCCATTTTTAATTGAGTAATTTATCTTTCTATTATTGAATTGCAATTTCTCTTTTTATATTCTAGACGCAAGACTATTTTCACACTAGGTACAAAGTTCTTGTACCTTTTTTCAAATGAACAAAAATTATTCCTGCCTACATTACTTTTCTATAACATTTATCATACCTTTAAATTGCATTGCATATTTCTTGCTTCCTTGGTTTTTGGTTTGGTTCCCATGCTGGAATATAATTTCTGTGTTGTTCACCCCTGCTTCTCTATCACTTACCTCATGATGATGAGATTAAATAACATTTTGAGATCATAGAGTTAGTCAACGTCAGAGTTAGGATTCAAACTCAGACTGATCACACACATCACCATCAAATCTTCAGCCTTGGACCAGCAATCAATCTCTCCAGTCCAAAATTTTTCTCAGGTCGTTTATTGTTGTCTTCTCCAACATACAGGTTTTATCAGCTTTACCATATTTTGGTGTCCCCACTATACCTTTTTACTGATCTTCTAAACATTTCAAGTATGTTTCTAGTCCAGTTCAGAATATTTCCAGTATCTATCTAAATGCAGAACACAATTTCTCATTCCTTGTGATCCCACTCTATCACTGTAAATCTTTCTTTGGTTTGCTTAGTGAAAACCATGAAGTTATCTAGCTTCATGCTGCCATTGCTAGGCAGCAGGACAATCATGGGTGTCAGACATGATATTGAATACTAGTTGTTACTATTAGTATGATCTAAGCTTGCTCAACTTAAATTGTGAATAATAATCTCAATCTCCTTAAGTTACTGTGAGACTTTAATAACAATATAATCATTTATTTCCTGGTTCTTTAAATTCAGTTTAGTTTCTTTGGACATTTATGACATGCCAGTCACTCTTCTAATTTTAACATATGATTGAACTAGCAATAATAGTTCTCAAATTTTAATACCCTCTCATCTTGGCCTTAAAGTCAGTAGTTAAATGTGTTAACATTATAGTAGAATTGCATATGCTTTTTGTACTTTTTTAATTTGTAAAATTATTTTCAATTTATAAATAAAATGCTCACAAGATTATTTTCTTCTTCAGGGGTAATATCATTAATCTGAAGATATAATATTTATATAACAGTCTACTTTAATCATTATATATACCCATCTTATAAACAAATTAGACAATATGTTTTCACCAGCATAACTTTTGGCTCCATGATAAGGATATTTCATGTTATATCTCTAAATATTCGATCCACTGTTTTCCTAAAATTCATATCACAGAGGCAGTAACCTTATTAGAGTTCCCTATTTTCTTAATAATTAGCAATACTCTCACTGAGTACCTTGTCTTTATAAGAGAAACAGAGAGATAATTGTCCTTACCCTGAGGAACATCTGACCAACAGCAGATGATGAATGTGTCAACAATGATCCATTATGGTGGACCAGGTGTTATGGTAGGAGTTGTCATGACTTCTATGGAAACAGGGAAATAGACTTGGGACAGAAAAAGTTAACATGATGAAAGGAAGCCCATTCTGATTAATCTGAAACAAACTCTTGTTATGCACTTTGAAAACATATTGTGCAAATTAAGTCTTTAAAACAGTGATTCCATAGGTCTTCCAATGCATATTCTTTTTGTACATGATTCTTTGGAAAATTTTAATGTAGCCAAAAAATATGTAGTATGTTACCTCTGGGAGAAAACTAAGGTCAGATTCCTTCAGTCATCTGCCACAATTAATGAAACACCAATTGAACAATGAAAGCCAATAAAAGTAATAGAGGGCCTCCCCTGGTGGTGCAATGGTTGAGCGCTGGGTTGCGAAGCTGCCCGCAGCCTCTGCAGCACCAGTTCGATCCCCGGCCACCGAGGATCCCACATGGCATGACAGACCTCTCCTGTCTCGCCCGCTGCTCCCTTCAGCAGTGTATTTCTTCATCAGCCTGCCTGTTCTGTTCCCCGCTCTGGCTCTGGTGAATTCTCTCACCCTTCCATGCTTCTGACTGTACCCAGTGCTTGTATAAATAAATAAATAAATCTTTAAAAAAATAAAAGTAATAGATTGGAGTTGAATAAATATAGGACAAAATTCCTGACGTGAACTGTACTGACTTCTGATTAATCGCATGTGACCACTATAAAACCAGATGTTCAAATGACTGAAGGCACTTACTTAGTCTGATTCACTGTAACTCTTGAAAGCTAAGATCAAGAAAGGAGATCAGTTGAGATCTTAACATTCATAGGAATGATCTGCTCATGAAAACATTATTTCTATTCTAAATTTGTATGATTGTAAGTTCTTCCTTACTCAAACTGTGTGTCCTGATGTTTGTGCTTGTGTAAAAGAGGTCATATCAAATCCTAATCAGATTGTTCTCCCAAGTTACAAAGAACTAAATGGAATACCAGTATCTTTTCAAAGATTGACATTTTATTGTCTATTTTATTTCTACAAAAGGAGTATATATACTTTTCAAGTGGCACACACCACACAGCCCTCTCTATTCACCAGGAGTCTACTCCTTTTATATAAAATCCCTCCTTTTCTCCAGAATAACAAAGATTAACAAAGATTAATGAATATATGAGTAAATAAGTTAATAATACTTATTTTTTTGTTTACCAAGAGGACAGTTTAGACCTATTAGTCAAATTCCTTATTTGTGACTTCATCTTTTGTGTGTAGATGAGACTGATACTTTTTTCTTTTTTTTTTTTTTTTAAAGATTTATATACTTATTTATACAAGCACTGGGCACAGAGACTGATACTTTTAAAATAGCTTTGGGGCCTCCCCTGGTGGCACAGCAGTTGAGCACTGGGCTGCAAAGCTGCCTGCAGCCTCTGCAGTGTTGGTTCGATCCCCAGCCACCAGGGAGAGTCCCACATGGCACGACAGACCTCTCCTGTCTCGCCCGCTGCTCCCCTCAGCGGTGTGTTTCGTCAGTCTGCCTGTTCTGTTCCCGGCTCTGGCTCTGGTGAATTCTCTCACCCTCCCGTGCTTCTGACTGTACCCAGTGCTTGTATAAATAAATAAAATAAATAAATAAATAAAATAAATCTTAAAAAAAATAAAGTAAAATAGCTTTGTTAAATATCAGTGGGATAACAAAACCAAATAAGGGGTGGCAAGAATTCAGAAGGGCTATTTGTTCATTTCATATTTTTCTCATATGCTTACTGATATTTCTTATCTTGAGCCATATTCTCCGAACTTTACTAGAGTATAATTTAATGAGTTCATGTTTAAGAACACAATAGTTTTCCTGGCCTGGGCAGATAGATCAAGGCCAAAGCACTTACATTCTGTTCAGTGAGCAACTTCCACCTCCTTTTTTTTTAAAGATTGATTTATTTATGCATACAAGAGCTGGGGTTCCAGGCCAGAGGTGTGGAGGTGAGAGGATTCACCAGAGACATAGTGGGGAACAGAAAAGGCAGATTAACCGAAGGACACTGCTGAGGGGAGGAGCGGGTGAGTGAGGAGAGGTCTGCTGTGCCATGTGGGTAGCTCCCTGGCCAGGGTTGGAACTCATGCTGCAGAGGCTGCTGACAGCTTCATAGGTTGCATCTTAACCCCCTGTGCCACCAGAGAAGCCCAACTTCCACTTCTTTACTAAAACATATGTAGTGATGTTTCATCTACAATTTTTTTGCTACCAACTGGTTGCACTCATCACTTTTTAAAACATACATTCTTATGAAAAATGTAGTTCTTTTTTTAAGGGTAGGGCTTTTTTGGTATTAGACTAAAAGTTTCTTTATTTGTTAAGAAGTTTTCAGGATAATGTGTTCTTCAAAATAACAACAATCAAAAAGGAGTACTTCACATATCAGTGTAGTGAAAAATATGTCAATTTACTAGAGCTGGCAAAACACTGATTATCTTAGGAAATTTGCATCCTTATTTGATGATGCTTGATGTTTTTCATTGAAAAATAATGAAACTTGTTTTTATGACATAAGTTTTAATTAATTCAGTCCTATGTTTTATTTGCTTTTGGCAATTTTCAATACTGTGTACTCTTAGATTTGTAATGTGGGGGCTTATATTTGATAATGTCACCTGTAATGAAGAAGTATGTAATTTAAATAGATGTTTCTTTCTTGACATGAATGGTTTCTCCTGAAGGGAAGATCAACTTTAATAAGCTATAATATATAATATGGTTGTCAGAATGTACTTCAATGATGGAGAAGAACATCCACCTTTTAATCTGCTTCTTTCTATCTAAAGGGACTAAAAGAAAAGCAAATAAATAGCTGTAAAGTGGAAGAATACAAGTCATATGGATGCACAAAGGCCATGTGGATCAATTTAGCCTTCAGAGAAGGGATTTTTCACTGCAGTTCTTATGTGAATATCTAAGATGACAGTTCTCAAAGGGTAGCCACGATCTAGACTCATGATATAAAAACATAATTCCTGGGCTACGTTTTTTAAAAAGTCAACATTCTAATCAACTTTCATGTACAAATAAATCTAAGATCGGTAATATGCTTTTTTGTTGGCTTCTGTCCTTTTAAGCTTAGGTCACTTTCTTTGACTTTAGTTTTTTGTAGTTAAAGATTCTTTTTTTGGTTTGTTTGTTTTTTGTTTTTTAAATTTATTTATTTATACAAGCACTGGGTACAGTCAGAAGTGCGGGAGGGTGAGAGAATTCACCAGAGCCAGAGCAGGGAACAGAACAGGTAGATCGATGAAATACACTGCTAAGGGGAGCAGCGGGTGGCAGGAGAGGTCTGAGCGCCATGTGGGACCTTCGCCGGTGGCCGGGGATCGAACCGGCGCTGCAGAGGCTGCGGGCAGCTTCGCAGTCCAGCGTTCAACCACTGAGCCACCAGGGGAGGCCCAGTAGTTAAAGATTCTTAACAGTGAAGTTAGTTACAAACTTTTAAGAATATGTCTCATCCCATTAGGGTAACTTTTCTAATGCTAAGAAATCAGTAAGACAAAGCTTTCTGTGAAGGCTATAAAGTTTGCCTTTTTCTGTGGATTTGGCATTTTACATCTACTTGTCATGACTCCAGTGGCCCGAGAGGAAAAGAATAGTTGACCAAGTGAAGTCTTATTTGTGAAAATACTTTTAGCATGGGGACACATGAAAATTAAAGGATTAAAAAAATCCTTTTGAAATCTTTGCACAACAAACACCCCCGTATGTAAATAGGACTGTCACTTGGTGTTTGTCCACAGCTAGAGCTCCAGATGAACCAGTGTAGTGTGCGATGACAGGAACAGCTGACTCATTAGCAGAGAGCAGTGAAAGGTAATTAACCCTGGGAAAAGTACAGCTGCCGTGCGGGCTGTTCCTTTCTGTAGGATCTGATTAGAAATTAGTGTTAAACCACTGATTCTTTTTTTTTTTTAAAAAAAAGATTGTCATTGATAATTCACTTTCACTCTCAGGTGTGTTCCCAGAAAAGGTTCTCAAATGTATTTATACACAATAGGGTTCAAATCTAAAAAGCATTTTCTGATAAAAGTAGACACCTGTTTTTCTTGTTGAGGGGTAGTCCTTTCAAGTGAGTATTATGTTTGACTATTGAAGATCGGTGGTGCCCCAACCCATATTCTGATAGTCAGTATGTAAATTACTTGAAAGTATTGCTTTATACAGTTAATAAGCTGTGGATAATTACCATTTAATTAAGTTTTCTCTTTTTTTCTTTCCATTTTTCCTCTGACAATGCTTCTCATCAGTAGCAATGGAAACTCTCCAGTTCAGATCCAGTGGATATTAGACAAGGTAAGTGAAGACTATTTAAAAATTAACTTTCCCTTGAGAGATAAGTAATCCCTAACTCAGGAAGTTAAGGAACTTGGTTTTAGGAAAAAACTAAAGATAACTGATTTTGTAAATGTTGATATCACCATGGTAACTTCAGTTATAGTCATATTTTTGAAGAGTCTGTATATCTATTTATCTCAATTTATGACTTCACAAATCTCTTATATGAAATATTAGTAATTTAACACAGATGAAGCTAAAGAATGTGATAACCAGAGAAATGGCCCCCAAAGATGTCTCTGTCATGATTCCTGATATCTAAAACGATGTTACCTTACATGGCAATAGGAGGGCAAATTGGGAGATTACCCTGGATTATCCAGGTAGGCCAAAGTAATCACATGGTTCTTAGGAGAAAGGGAGAAGTGAGAAACAGGAAGATGTGACTTGAGAAGGACTCAACTTAACCCACCTGTACTAGCTTTGAAGATGGAGGAAGATGAGCCAAGGAAAGCAGCAGTTTCTTAAAGCTAAGAACAGCTGTCAACTTATAGCCAGCAGGAAAACAGAGACCTCAGTCCTGTAATAGTAAGGAACTGGAGTCTGCAACCACCCAAACAAGCAAGAAAGTGAAGTCCCTTTTGGATTCTTGAGAAAGGAATGCAGCCAGTTTGGTTTCAGCCTGGTGACACTACCAGACTTTGGACCTACAGCACTGTAAACTAACAGATTTGTGTTAAGCCACTAAATTTGTAGAAATTTGCTACAATATAAATAGAAAACTGATGCAGACTATAAATCAACAAGTAGATGGGATTTTTTTTTACAGTTGGAAATAGAAATCCTACAAAGAATTTCCTGTGTTTGAATGAAGAGGAGAAAAAAATTTTCTAGAGGTCAAGACTGGTAAATAGTGATTAGGAACTGGATGATCATTTTGTGGATCCTAATGATGGTTATCATCAACTCCAAGATTTCTACCTTCTGCTTTGCATCATCCCTCCCCACACCAAAAAAAAAAGTTCTCCACAAGATTTTTTTGACAACACAGTGCCTGTATTATCAAGGTGCAAGTGGGTACGTGACTCATTGAAACCATTAGTAATGTCTATTTTTTAATTGTGCCAGGTGAGAGGAATGGAAAATCAATGGATAGAAGGCAAGGTCCATGTTGTGGAGGGAAAACAGATATTTCCAAAATATACTGGCTTAGTGCTTAAAGGGAGATGATTGTCATACAATACCTGGCTCTATGTCTTTCTACCTGCGTGAAGAATGAGTAAGGTAGTGAGCACACTTTGTTATTATTCTTCATATGTAAAATTGGCAATACCTTCCCACAGGCACATCCTGAGAGTACATGTAAGTACTAAACAAGATAGTAAAGTTTAGAATTTCCAAAAGCATCAATTACTTCATACGAGTTATGTAAAGGTTTATATTTATTTGGAAAATGTCATTTTACTTATTGATAATAATGATAGATTAATTTTGTGTTTTCTCATGGTCAGAACCATTTTATTTCCAGTACAATAGTCATTAGTTAAAACCAAATGGATATATGTTGCTTAAAGTAAAATATAAGTACATAATTGTCAGGACAATTTGATAAATTGTGAATGAAGAAAGCGAGGTATAAATTGGGAACCAGGTATAGCTTACATGAATTGGAGATCTTCCTAAACTGCTTTGTCACCAAATTTGGAAAAATAAGACTTTATTTCTATTTTACTTTTGACTCGTATTACCAAAGGGACGAACTGAAATCGTAAACCATTTTTTCATATAAGTTAGATAAAAGTATACATTTTGGAAAATCTATCCATCAAATATGCTATCCTTCATGCTTGATCTTCTTTGTATTTGGGAGCTAACATTTTCAATATAAAGGAAGACAGAATTGTAAATTGTTTTTAGCTGGTATAGCAATCAACACAAAGTCAATAGTGTCCCAGTTGGTGTTCTGGGATGCTTTATATTGAAATACAATTAATAAAATATTATCTCAAGCATCTGATGAGTACTATTTTTGGCTATTTCAATTCAATTCAACAATAATGTATTGTGCACTTACTCTCATCGTTGCATAACATTATGTTGCATTGAAAGGTCAATAAGATACAGATCCTCATACCCATGAGTTTATGCCAGCACAGGAACATTAAATGTACATAAGTGAATACAATATCAAGCAGAACATCTTGTAATCAAGATGAAGGTGTCACCAAAATCCTATAGGAACACAGATTCTAAGAGTTGCTATCACTTGAACTACAATGCGAGTAGCAAGTCATGTTTGGGGATTTTTACAGTCAGATTTTGCAATTTGGACATTGAAGTTCCCTTGAAAGTTCCAAATGAAATCAGAAAATTCTAAACATTAATTTTAGTTATTTAATTTTTACCATCTAGTCTTCTCTGCCCTTCATGAAATAATATAAAATTATGACTTTAATATATTGTTTAATCAAGTCAAGGACAATTTTGACTATTTATAGCTTTTAAATTGGTCTTTGGGGACATTTATTTACTTCAGTGAAAGTTCTCTGAATCTCCCTAGGGATGAATTCTTCAGGAATCATCATTTTGTGGATGCTTTTCCAGTCTGATCTAAGTCAGAGATCCAAATTGTTCCTTCTGCCTCCCCCCATTAATCATACTTCCAATTCATGCTAGAATCCTCAGTTTGATGGTTTGTACTTGTGAGGACAAGAGGGTGCCCACTGTCTAAAATTGAGCAATTTATTGACTGGTATTTAATAAATGTGTATTGAAACAATAATAATTAATTCTTTAGGAGAAAGATACTTCTAACAAATGAAACCATATTAAACAGAGTAGTGAAAATAAAATCTAACATTGACGTCACCAATTGAGAGGTATGCCATTTTCTTTGTAAATTTTAATATACTTCCATTCCAAATCTTAGTTAGAAAATAAAGACAAATGACCATATTCTTTTATTTAATTTTAATTTAGAGAATATAGTGAAGATTTTAATGAAAAAAGCAGTTACTGTTAGAAAAACAGCAGACTTGTTGAAAACTATTAAAAATCTATTAAAAATGGGTAAAGAAAACAGAAAATGTCTAAAGATAGGAAGTGTATCATCTAAAAATCTATACAATAAAATCACTTGGAGAAAATTCCCTTTACATAATAAAAAGCCTCAGTTTTGAATCAACAAGTGCTCTTTGAACCTTATTAAAAATGTTTTGACATTATAAGATTGTTTGGCATAGATTTACTCAAAATAGTACATTTAGTTGCAACATAAGCCTTGAATTTAAGTGGTTAGTTTAATAAAATAGAGTTTCCATAGTTACCACAGGAGAACAGAGGATAACTTTTATTCTTTGGCAGGTAGGAAGGGGTTTTAGAGAAAAGATTAAGCAAACAGACCCAAGCAGATTCATTTTGTGGGGCTTCACAGCTGATTGACTTTTTAAAAGAGGAAACTCTTGATATTACAGGAAATTGAAATGTGTAGCAGCACATTAAGAAATCTGAACATCTCTTTCTCTGGGCATTTCAAGCTGGATTGAGTCTGAGAAATTTAGCTTAATAAGATATCTCTGTGAGATACTTTTTTTTTTTTTTCTCATAGCATTCAGTTAATAAACCATGTCATAAACAAGTTGTAAAAGATGCCATGTCAAAGACAGCAATGTCATGCTCTATGTGACAGATTAGGCAATCTTCAGTCTAACTTTATTATTCTTGAGCAACATTTTGTGGAAGGGTCTGATGGAAGGGAAGTGGAAATCTACACTGGTGTAAATGTCTTCCTCTGCTGGCTTCATTGTTTTCTCAGTTTGGAGTTGAGATGTGTTCTCTCTCAGTGTTAATATAGGTCACTGTCAGTGTTGTCCTTTGCTGTGTCTAACCCAAGGAGTTTTTCACAGTTGACTGTTGGGAAACAAAATGATGTGGTTTCTGCTATCTCACCTTCAACTCTTGAGTCTTTGAAGCACAGTGATTAACAGGACTTTTACAAAGTTTCTATGTAGTTACAAGGACAGTTTCAATCTTCTGTCATTTTTTTGCATTAGCCATGATTATGCTTTTACCACAAAAATGCATTTGTTTTAAAGGTAACAATACAGACTAGGAGAATAGCTTATGTTTCATCTATATTTATCAGCACTCACTGTACATTTGTGTCTTCATTACCAGGAAATATTAAGGGACATTGTGCCATCTATTCCTGTTTACAGTTTATTATGCAGAGATAGGAAACACTTAGCATGTAAAATGAATGTAGAAATTATTCCTGGATAGAAACACGGACATTTCCCACTCGTTGGCTCTTTCTCCTCCATCACCGGATCAGAGTGTAATTGTCAGTAATCAGGCCTGCTTGCTGCTGATAAAACCACTCTGAATGCTAGCAGCCTTCTTTGTGTGATGACTCAATTATTCCAGAAGTGCCTCATCAAATCTGCCCCATCAGCTGGGCTAATAAATAAGGAGAAGAAACTGGCCCCCAAAGCAAATTATAAATCCATTTGCATTAACCATTTCGCTGGTCCATGATCTAGGCAGAAATAAGCATGGCAGATTGTGTTAAGCTTATTTGAATATGCTTATAATGTTTACAGCATGCAACTTTTTTCCCCACAAGGTGTTGGAATTATCAGTTATGAATGGCATCTAAATGTAGTTATGTTAATTGCAGCAAGGCTTTAAGTATCTTTGAGGGCTATTTTGTTACTTAAATCAGGTGAAAGTTAAATCCTCTTGCAGAGAGAAGAAATAGGGTCTTGTGCAAGTTATTGGCATTGCTTCAGAGTTAAGGAGAAGAGGGCTGTTTTATGTTTACAGGTACTGGAATAACAAACACAAATACTACACTGTCTGGTAGTGCAAGGTACAATTACTTCCTATCTATCACAGTGGAAACCAGGTGTTATTTTGATGTTCTGTATGACTTGGGCAATTTACAAAGGAAAAATGAAATGAAAGTAGAGAACAGAGAAAGAAACATACTTCACACTTCATAATTTCCATAGCTCTGCTTGTACTTAAAAATTCCTTGAAAGATTTTATGTGGCAGAAATTTCAAGAAGTCAGTCAATGTAGTAAGAATTAAGTCCATCAGTGGAAATTTTATGCATTGTTTGATGAATCTTACTTTATTCTTTGAAAATTACAAACCATACTAAATAAAAGGAAATGTGGTATATATTTAAATTTTGTTGATCACTCACAGAAGCAAAACAAATGTTCAAAATGGAATAAAAAGCACTTTGACAACTAATATCAAAGTATTAAACTTATTGAAATGTAATGATTTAAAATCCAAACCATTCTCCCTAAAAGTGATACCATTAACCCAACATGCAAAGCTGCCTTTCTGCAGAGTACCTCTAGGGTTTTTTTTCTTACTTCTGCTACAATCAGGAACCTAATTATGAGTTGATGGTAAACTTAAAACTTGTAAATAAAATTTATTTTTGCTTACCTAAAACAACTTATGTGAAACACTATGTCTCTTCATTGCTCCTGCCAATGAAGCATTGTTTTTAATATCAACCTGGGGAGCTACTCAGTAGAAAGTCATCTTTGACAGCATAATGTAAAGTGACAATAGGTTTACATAATTTTAATACATCAATTTCTAAATAGGTAATCTCTGACCATGATGGAAAGACCAATTCTATAGCTCATTGATTAGAAACTCCAAAATAAAGGGTTTAAGAGTTCATTAGACATTTAATGGAGCAACATGGCAAATGGAAAACCAAAGAATTTGATTGTCTTTCCAGGCAAAGATATCATTAAGGTTTATATGAAATTTGACTTTAAATTACCATACTGATGAATATAAAATAAACCTGGAAATTTATTTATTTGTTATATAGAATGGTAAAGGACTGCCTGACCAGTCATTAAAAAACAAACAAACAAACAAACAAAAAAACGAAGCCAGTATAACTTCCTTTTCAACACTTAAACAAAAATTGGTGGACATTTGGAATTTATGAGTGATTAAGAGATTTAAACTGTTGGTAGTTGTGAAGACAAAGTTTCATGGGATAGAAATACCAATGTAAATATTCAGGCATTCTTCTGTTTTTATTTCCTTGTTAAGAAATAAATGGTCTTCGGAACTTGTATGGGCATTCCTAACTTCTGAGAGGATCTTGCCATGTTTTACCATTCTGACTCAGTCAGAATTGACAAGTGAACTCCAAAAGGAAATTGATGGTTGTGGTGAGCTCATATTAGTTACACTGCAGGGCATCAAGTGCTACATATATTTCATATTACATTTATTTTCCCGTTTACTAAGTTGGTCACATTGAGTTCAGTTTGGAAGAAACGATTTTTTACTCTGTCCTTTTGAGCCATCAGTAAATTTATGGTTCTCTGGTTTGTGGACACAATTAGCATATGTAGCATATACTTTAGGTCACTTGTACTCCCTATCCTCACTAAATTAAATCATATACTCTCTTTTTCTGATGTACCAATTCATCACATGATATTATTATTGGTTTAAAGAACTATCTTTTTTAGAAGCAGACATGCACCCAGGAAGCATCTGTAAAGAACTAAGAATACCTAATTTTGGCATACAGTAGACAAATGGGGTACTTTGTGATGAATCCATTTACCAAGTGAAGCCATATTTTATTTACAGGTACACTTAAGGGTTATGTAGTCTATTAAGTTATTAACACCTTGGTTGTCAGATAGTTTTAAGATTGATGTTTCATAAAAATACAAGCTTCAGTACAAATGAGTTCTTTTTGATAGGTAGAAGAACTAACTGTGCTGCTTGTTATAGGAACCTGATCAGGAATGTAAGTCCTGAAGTTTTATTAAAAAATAATAGTTTTTATCCATTTGAACTTCTCTAAAGATCAGCAAAAAAAGATTGAAGTATGGCATTTAATAAAATGAGTTATTAAAGGTAATCCTTGATTAAAGGTAAGAGGGAGTCTTCATGGAAGGGTCCCTTTGGTATCAGCCAAGGGTGTGTTTCCAAAAAGCAAGTAAGTGAATTATTAATGGTAGACACATGGAATAGGGGAACCTCTACACGGATTATTTTTCCCATTTGTCTTTTGGTGTACTTGGACTTCTCGTGTCCTTTTTTGTCAAATCATATTTCTAAACTTATATTTTGTCAGTGCCCTCTGTACATCCACCTCTCCAAGTTGATCTCAGCTGTGCTGCCTTAACTCTCTTCCCCAGGGAGGGGAAAGGCAGCAGATGGGGTTAGGGCAGAGGGCTGATGCATCTGACAGCAAACGGCCGGGTTGTTGAGTGGAAGCTGCAAGCGTCAGGAAGCTACTTTTCCCCTGAGAACCAACTAACCACTGAAGAAAGTTGAAAATGAGCCCTTTGAGAAACGCTATTAAAAGTAGTAAAAAATTGCAATTGTGCAGATGATGTGCTGCTGTGTGCTTATTCGGATGCTAATGAGTTTGACATTAGGGAACTCAGAGGGTTTACAGCTACTCCCTTATGTGATTCAGTTCTTTATTGGCAATCTTTGAGAAAATAAATGGAAAATGTATTGCTAATAAATACATAACACGATAGGGTATTAGACAAAAAGCCATTACTTTCAGGATTTAGAAAGAGCTTTGCGCACCAGTGTGACTGTTTTCCAGGATCTTTTGTTTTAGGTTAGAGTATGGCAAACAAAGGGGAGTAGGCAGGTGGAAAGCTTCAGAACTCTTTCTGAACTGAGGGACAAGTAGAATAAGCCAAACACATTTGCAGAGAAAGCTTTTTTAAGTTGCAATCAAAAACAAACTAAGAATTCCCAAGCTCCTATGCTACTTTTCAATTCTTATAACATGTACAGTAATCTACTCTATCACTTGAGTTTTATCCCTGTTTTCCTCCAGGAACTACAGTTGCTGACTTGAGTTGAAGAAGCATCTGCTTAATGTCTGGTCAAAGCTTACAAGTAGTACAGAAATCTATAGTTAAAAAGTCAAGTTTGGCAATCTACTGCAAAGGGTAAAATACAGCACAATAGAAATCTTCTGCAAGGAAGGTTGGTGGCTTTTGTTTTAAAGTATCAGAACTGCCAGATTTACACATTTTAATGTGCACTGATATATGGGATATGTGTGTAAATGGCTTTATTCTAGTATGCTGAATGTACTAAACTGAATAATTTCAAAGTTTTCTCTCAAGGGCCAAGTGGCCCATCCCTGGGACCATCTAAGAGGTGAGGTAGCCTACAGCGTATTCTGTCTGAATGCAAAATAAACCAAGGGCAAATTGTTTCCACAGAAAGATGACTAAACATTGGCAAAAAGCATTGATAGCATTTTGTGACAGCCTCATTAAAGGAGCCCCACAAAACAAAAGGGGAATTTGAAACTGTCTTTTGTAACTCCTAAAGTATATAGCACATCCCAAATCTTTTCTAAACTTTTTCTTTTTGGAGGTTAAAAGTAAAAACTAGCAGTAACATAATTGAGAGTCCCTCTTATCTGATTTCTCCACTAAGTCAAGGGTAGTCTATATATTATATAAATATACACATAAACACACACACATATATATACAAACATATATCTACATCCACATATTTGGTAATAAACACAGCAATGAACTTGGCTTTCCTTGAAAAATGTAAAAATATTTTATTTTCCCATTGATAGGTAGAATAGATTTTTTCATTATGTTTGGTATAAAGTACAACCAAATTGTGTATAAAATGCATTTATTGTTCATTTCAGTGTTTGTTGTTGCTCTTCTATGTATTTGTCTTACTTTATATGTAAGATTTTTTATCTTAATAGAATGAATTTCAGGATTTCTTGAAATTCAAGAAATTTTCCTTGATTTTTTATCTTAATAGAATGAATTTCAGGATTTCTCACTGAAAACAAAGACATTTTGTCACTCTGACAGAGCAGGGCAAACCAAGTTGAAAGAAAATTACCCACAGAAGGAGAGGTAAAGTAACATTTCTATTTAAAAGTAGAATATATTGAAAGAAAATGGATCCAATCAAAGCATTTACATACAGGTTGTCTTTTACAACACTTCCTTGATTTCTTTGTGGATTTGCTGTAAGAAAATTTGTTAATGCTGGAGTGAGAATTGTGAATTTTGTCAGAAGTAAGGTCATTTAATATTTAAAAATATTAAACAGGCAAAGTTCTCTGACTCTGACTAGTGTATATTATTTATTCATACATGTCTGCTCTTAAAGAAAAATTCAGCATTAAAATAGTTTTAAAGTACAATTTGAATTCATTTTTTGTTTGAAATTATTTTACACATTGATTAAGGGTAAGTAAGTGAGACATTTTAAATGTATGTTTTTAAAAGCACTGTAAGCTACTTCTACAGTTAATTCTTACAAACACTGAAAAGTGAGGAATTGGATTGTCTTTGGGAAAAAATCTGTTCCAAATAATCTATGCTTATATGAAAGAACTTGTTTTCTAACATTTACATATTTTGCAACAGATGCATGTCAAAATATCAGCAAGAAAAGAGTTTTAAGGCCCTTTTAGGGTATTATTTACTCTGAGTTATCTTTAAACAGGGCATATTTTAAAATACTTAAAAAAAATGTATCCTGAAACATAAAGCTGGCAATTGCCCCCTTATGTCACAAAGCTGTGACTCAGAGACCATGGTAGGCGACTAATAGAAATCCTTGGCACACGTTGGCTACCTAAGGGAATAATAGAACTATTTGCTGGAGTCGTTTGGCAATAGGACACAAACATATGGCTTTGGTTTATATTCAGCATTGCCAGTTGTGCAAAGTTAGAGGATGAAGTGTACAACAGCAGTTACAGCTCAGAAATAAGAAGTGAAAATCAAAACAGATCAGCTTCCTTTAAAGCTTCTCAAGCTTGTCTTATGCCTAAGGTTTCTTTCACTGCAGTGTATTTCTAAGTGACTTTAGAAAACCCCTTTGAAAGTTGCACCATCTGTAGGGAATGTACACATAGTAGGACCTCAGGATCAGCTCCTTCCAGGGAGTTATACTTAATCTGATAGAAAAATGAATCTGTTTCTTCCTTTAGGTATGGTGTTTGTCAGGGCTGGGAGGCTTTGGGGAAACTAGGAAAAATACCATAAATTTCAAGGAAACACATCATTCAGTTCTTCAGCTCTCCATGCACGAAAACGCACTTGCTTTTATTCACTTAGCTTTTTAAAGTATATTTCAAAGTATATTATACTTCCTAAGTAATTTGTATGTATATGAAAAGAAAACCAGAAAATGAAATGAAAGTAGAGAACAGAGAAAGAAACATACGTCACACCTCATTTCCCCCCATTTTTTCCTTGTGTAATAGGGAAATATCTTTTGCTATCATTTTGTACTGATCCAAAGTCCTGTTTAAAACAAAATGATGCCAGAATCATAAAAGGAAAGGGCACTCAATGTAGGGATTTTTGTTCTTCACTCTGGCTCAATTTCTTGCCAAAGTACCTACATCAACTCATTGTTTAATTTTCTGGGCTTAGCCTTTTCCAAGTTCCTGGGTTTCTCTTTGCCATTTTATTTTTTTAAATGATTTTTGTGAAGACAGCAACCACTGAAGATAAAAAGTTCCTCATGGAAAAAACTCCAGGGTGTCTTCTCAGCAGCTACAGAACTCACTATTGCCATGAGTCCCCAGGATGAAATGACATCTAACAAGAGTAATGTGGCATCACCTGCAAAACTGCATTGCCATTTCAAAAATCACAGGAGAGGACTACATTGAAATCTTGTTAAAATACCACTTACTACAAGTTAAATGCATCTGAAGGATTTCTCATATTAAAGTAGTTACCTGTATGAGGTTTATCTAAATTAGACAGTCTTAAGACTAATTGCATATGGATTTTGAGAGTGTCCTCAAAATATTAGATATCCAAGATTTTTTCTATTAACATTAAGAAAACTCAAATCTACATATAAATGAAGCAAACATCCAGAGATATGTTGTAAGGAGGAATAAAACTTCAATATCAACAAGAATTTTGTTTTATCCATTTTTTTGAAGATTTATTTATTTATGCATACAAGACCTGGGGTACAGACCAGAGATTGTGGGGGGTGAGAGGATTCTCCAGAGAGAGAATGGGGAACAGACCAGGCAGATTGACTGAAGTACACTGCTGAGGGGAGCAGCGGGCGAGACAGGAGAGGTCTGCTTCGCCATGTGTGTTGCTCCCTGACCGTCCAGGGATCGAACTCATGCTGCAGAGGCTGTGTATTGCTGTGCTTAACCCCTTGTGCCACCAGGGAGACCCTTTATCCAATTTTTTAAAAGAAATGAGTAAGCATATACTTGGGGGGGGGGTTTGGTTGGTGGTTTATTTTTTTTTTACCATTAGGTTAAAATAGGATTTTGAGTAAAACAATCAAAAGAAACCAAATCTCACATACCAATAACTTGCTTAAATGAGTGGAAGCAACCACTGAGGTTCAAAAGTTTATGAATTCTGTGCCCTGCATTCCTGGAAGTCCTTTCTCCTAAAACCAGCACATACAGGATTCCTTCTTCAGCCCAAAGGAAGGTACCAGCTTTGTGCATTGGGGCGATGTGGTTGGGGAAATCTGCTGATTATGCTGCTGGTCAAATATAAGTAACTAGGGAATTACTGTGTACATATACATAGGTTTGAAGTTTACAAAAATGTTAAATGAGAGCTTTCCAAATTCATGCAAATAGTTAAATTTTATGTAATGGTCATTTTTCTTCTTCTTTGTCTATCATTGCCTATCTGCTTATTTCTCGCATACACTTCCTCTAAGTTTTTGCTTCTTTGTGTCCTTTATTTTATAAATTTCTTCCCTACTTGTCATTTCACTTTGTGTTATCTCTCTTCCCCCCAGAGAACTGGGGCATCAAGTGTTTTTAAAAGTTTTCTTATGGCTTTGTTATTAATTGCAAACCAAACTGCAATCATTTTTTTCTCTTTTCCACATAAATATAATGTATAACATACCCATTCTTATTAGGCTAATAAACTTTTGCTAAAGTAGTTTCAGATCAAAGAGAAGACTGTTTTTAATTTCCCTATCTCTGTTGGTAAATATAGAGATTGTCAAAATCAAGAGGAATCCATGATAGGTTTCTCAGGAAATATTTAGTCTTGTTCTCATAAACAATGGACTAGAGTAGATATAGGGCTTCAGAAACCTGGAAAATGTCTGAACAACTTTTGGGATAGTTTTTTACACCTCCCTGTGTGTACATGCTATACTCATCCTCCATCAAACTCCCAATGCCAGTGCCCAATGCTCTTCCTTCACCTATGCCCTCCTCCAGCCCCCCATCCCCTCAGTTATCAGTATGTTTTATTTTATTTTTTAAAGTTTTATTTATTTATGCATACAAAGAACTAGGGTACAGGCAGAGGTGCAGAGGGTGAGAGGATTCACCAGAGACACAGTGGGGAGCAGAACAGGCAGACTGACTGAAATACACTGCTGAGGGGAGCAGCAGGTGAGACAGGAGAGGTCTGCTGTGCCATGTGGGTCACCTCCTTGGCCGGGGATGGAACCTGTGCTACAGTGGCTGTGATAGCTTCATAGGTTGCATCTTAACCCCTTGCACCACCAGGGAAGCCAGTAATCAGTATATTTTAAACAAAGTCTAAGAATTATTTTTGAGGTGCTTTGCCAGTATACGTTCATTGATTATTTATATTCCACAAATAAGTAAAACTACATATATCTTTTACTTTCTGATAATTAACTTAGCATAATCATTCAACATCCATCCATTTTGTTTCAAAAGACAACACTTCATCTTTTTTTTTTTTTTAATATCTTAGGAGTATTCCATTGAGTTTTGGTTCCACGTATTGGTAATTGTTGCTATAAACACAGGAGTGCATGCATCTTTTTGTCCTGGTGTTTTTACATTCATTGGATAAATACGTAGCAGTGGTATTGCTAGATCATATAGAATTCCCATTTTTTTTATTTTATTTGGGCATCTCTATACAGTTTTTCATAGAGACTGTACCAAATTGCTTTCCCACCAATAGTGGATGAGAATTCCTTTTTCTCCACATCTTTGCCAGTATTTATTGTTTCTGTTCTTTTGTTTGTTTGTTTTTGTCTGCTCTTTTGTTTTAAAATACCTTCATTGTTTTTTCACAATATAGGATTTCTCCCCTCAGGTGTGGTCACAATAGTTTTCCCACCACCAAACTGCCTACAGTCCTCCCTCACCCCTTCTCTCTTTTTCCTCTTTCCTCCTCCGTCTCCCCCTCCCTTCTTCCTTGTGTCTCAGATCTACAGTCTACTTTCAGTCACAGTTTGCCTTTGTCTGATCCTTTGTTTGGTTTATCTAGATTCCGCATATAAATGACCATCATGTATTTATCTTTCTTCTTCTGACTCACTTTGTTTAGAATAATCCCTTCCAGTTCGTCCATGTTGCCACAAACGGCGTGAGTTATCCTCTTTTTTTGATCGCTGAGTAGTATTCCATTGAATGATTGTACCACATCTTGATCCACTCATCTATTCTGAGGCATTTAGGTTGTTTCCATATCTTGGCTATTGGAAATAATGCTGCTATAAACTTATGAGTGCATATTTTCTTTCCAATTAGTACTTTTGTGCTCTTTGGATAGATATCTAGGAGTGGAATTTCTGGGTCATATGATAATTCCATTTTTAATCTTTTGAAAAATCTCCACACTTCTTTCCATAGGGGCTGGCCCAGTCTACATTTCCACCAACAGTGTTTCCATCCTTTTTTTATGGACCATTCTCAGAGGGTGAGGTGATATCTCATTATGGATTTGATTTGCATTTCCCTTATAAGTCTTAAATATTTTCAAAGTACAGTATTAAGAAAATCAAATTTCTGTTTTGAGAAAAGAAATGGCTCATGAGTTTTACAAAATTGGTTGCAGGATTATCAATTGTGTTTGGGAATTTCTAAGTAGTAAGATATTGTCTATTATTCAATAGAAAGAAAAAAGTTCCCAAAACAAAGTATAGTTTTCAAGATTGCAGTACATGGTATTTGGGTCAATGTTCTGAATCATACTGTGATTCTCTAGCTCTGGTACAATTTCAGATGAGGTAACCCCCACTTGCACCTCAGTTGCCAGGTCTCAACCCATTACCCAAATGAGGTACCCACTAAATATGAGGTTTGATTTTACAAAAAATAATCTACTTATTGTCAATTTAGTTAGAGAACAAAATCCATATGAATACTTAGAAATTTCTATTCTCCTATACAAGATTTTAAGACAACAAAGACTTTTTTTCAAATGAAGATTTATGGGAAGAGTAAGTCTTATGAATATTGAAACATTCTGTCCCCCAAAAGAAAAGCATATTTTTTAAAAATTTTCTAAGTTTTTTCTCAGACCTTTATAAAAACATTTATATGTTTGTAGTTATGAATTATATATATATAAGTATTTCATTATCTACATTTTAATAAAATGTTAAGAATAAATCAGACAGGGGGCCTCCCTAGTGGCATAAGGGGTTAAGTACTGCACTATGAAGCAATCCGCAGCCTCTGCAGCATGAGTTCCATCCCCGGATGGCCAGGGAGCAAGCCACATGGCAAAGCAGACCTCTCCTGACTTGCCTGCTGCTTCCCTCAGCAGTGTGTTTTGGTCAATCTGCCTGTTCTTTTCCCCATTCTGTCTCTGGTGAATCCTCACACACATACCACCACCACCCTGCATCTCTGGCCTGTACCC
The DNA here is from genome assembly GCF_014898055.3 of Talpa occidentalis. Classification (NCBI taxonomy): domain Eukaryota; kingdom Metazoa; phylum Chordata; class Mammalia; order Eulipotyphla; family Talpidae; genus Talpa; species Talpa occidentalis. The sequence goes on from NW_026555331.1 coordinate 68,035,221, forward strand.
CAGCTCTTGTATGCATAAATAAATAAATCTTTTTTAAAAAAGAATAAATCAAACAGAAATTAACATTAAGTCTTCCTACAGTGCATTAAGAGAAGTTTGGGATTTTTCAATAATCTCAAGAAAAGCATGTTTTAGGTTTCTAATTTTCTTCTTTCCCAATAAGTTATAAGACCTGACTAGACATTGAACTTAGAAACTTTTATTGGCCTTCAGGTGTGAAGGAAAGAAAGAAGGTGAGATGTAATATTATAATCTTGATCCATTTCACTCTAAATTTTACCCACAATTTAAATTTGAATATATAGTTTTGTGCATGATTTACCAGGTTTTTTTTTTTTTAGTTTATGAGGGACATGTATTTTACAGCAATAAGAGGACAATAGCTCCTTAAAATAGAATTATGAGACCAGAATTCCAAGCACACTGAAGAAGAGGGGCATGGATATTTCCATCCAAAGGCTTTGGAGAGGTGGATGCATGAGGTGGTCTGGTTAATGGAAAGCTGAATTGCAAAATGAAGTTGTCTGAATGCTCTTCTGAACAAGGTTATATTTAAGTAGTTTTCTCTGAATTTTCTATGTGCCTGCTGGCACTTTGAAATTTGTGTTTCAGTTTGGTAAAGGAACTCACAGAGTTCAACCTTTACTTGTCTTTTGGGAGAATTTTTCTGAGTGACTGGGGAAAGCTAATAGCACCTTTGTGGTAGGTAGCACTAAACCCATGTTGAGTTGTTCTTCACTCATGGGAATAGCTTCCTCAGAAATAGTTGATGGTTTTCATCATTTTAACCCTTATGCTACTATTGGAGCATTAGTTCAGCCCATGAAGGGGAGTTTACCTGAATTGAGCCACTTTATATGCAACAGAGATACAGAGATACTCACATAGGAGGAGGATTTCACAATGCAGTGCTCACCATCCTGAGTAAATCAGGCATATTTAATCCACATGGTGTCACATTTATCATAAATTCATGTGGTTTTAAAAGAAGGAAATTTTTCCAAAAAATCACCTATTTTATTGTTGCTTTGACTTATTTTGTAGTTTTAAAATATCCATAACAAGAACCATTTTATTTAGACTATAGCAACTGCTGTTTTGCTAAAGCAGTGAACACTTTTTGTTTGCTAATTTAAAAAGCAGTTCAGTGATTGGTGTGGTGTTTATTATGAAGTGATGACAAAAGAGTACTGGTGGTTTTAATAGTTATAGTTTACGAGAGCTGTCGTTAATTTTGTCTGTAGTGTTGCAGGTGAAAAAATGCACAATGGATAAATAGTCTATATTGGTTTAACTGAACATAATATATAGTGTGTTCTGGAGTTGTTTGTCTCAATAGACTATAGTAATCAAAAGTAATGAACCTATTATGTGCAGGACCTTGGAGAGCGTCGAATGGCAGTAAAAGTGTGGCACATAAAAGGTTTATTAAAGGAAATTAAAGTCCATCATTGCCACACCTGCTCCCCTATTATAAGTCTATGGCAGGTCAGTGCCTTCAATCACAACTCAGCCTCAGAGAGCAGAGATGCGTCTCCCATTACCATTGCAGTCACACCACATCCAAGCTAGTGTCAGAATTTAAGGATGAGAGCCACAGAAAGCGCCTTCTGCCTGCCTCTGATTTTCAACAAAACAACTTCTTTCTATTTAAGAATTCCTTCTGATATTGTGCAGAAGTGAATTACACTCAAAGATGATTAGAGGAGTCTAGTGAAATGGATGAGTGTAGTCAGGTCAGAATTTATCTCCATGTGGACAAAAACAACAGGCTTTTAAAGTCCTTGCATCCCTTTGAAAATCTATTTGATTACATTTAAAATATTTAGTAATGATGTTTTAGAGAATTTGACACTGACACACACAACATGCAAATTTCACCTTCTTTATAGATTTGGATTATTATAACCAATATTTATTCTGGCATTCTGGGAGTAAATACATGTCATTGTTAATGCTCCACATTTCCAATGGTCTTTGAAAATAGGGCTTGCCTTCCTGATATTTTATTATATGGGGAATTATTTGTCCTGAGTTACAAAGAGGTGTGTATTAGAAAGTGTCTAGAAATGCAAAAGAGTTAGGTTTTAGTAAATAAGTCTGAGACGTTTTGGTTTGGCAATTGAGTTTTCATCTCCACAGCCACGCACGGTTAATCAGATGACCCCTTTTTCTATCTTTGCCATGCCAGACATGTTTGAAGCCCTACCAGACACTTGTGGACAGGAACACCTGCCCTCTTGTTTCTGGTTCCAGTATCTATAGAAGTATTTCCAAAACTTATGGAGTTCAAGAGAAGTCGTTATTCTATCCTTGTAGGCTCAGGATGCTATTAAGAGCAAGGAAGGCTATTCTGTTTTTCATAATGGCCTTCAGAATTACTAATGACATGCTTTCAAATTTTGGTCAATGTCAAAGGAATGACCTCAGGTCTTTGTGTTAAAATTACAGATGGATGCAGAGGCTGAAGATAAAACCCTGAGGACCCGCTCTAAAGAAACCAAGGGTGAGTTAGCAAAGCAGGTTCCAAGACATCATGCCCACAAAAGCATAAAATATGGGAGTTCCAATGGGTGGTCCCTAATGTGTAGTCAAAAAGATTACAACTTCCTTAGTTTTTTTTTAATCCAGCTAGGGAACTGCATCATCACATTATATTATGTGATGACCAGTAGTTAAAGGACTCAGAAAGTCCAAATGATATATGATGCTAATTTTTACAAAATGAAATCATGAGTGGACTTGAATATCATGCAAAACAACATAAGGATCAGTAAAAGAAAAATGCTTCAGAGAGACCTTCAAATTATCGAAGTGACCTTTAATGACCAAGGGAAAAGAGGGGACTGTTAGTTTATTGCCAAAGCAGGTTTTGATTTTTATGTTATCTGGTTTAGTGGTTCCTAATCTAAACTTAGCTCAAGTAAAATGATGATGTTTGTTTTTTGACTATCCCTCCTGGGAATCTCCTGCAGCTCTGCAAAGTAATGTTTGAAAGGTTTAACTCGCCAGTTATCCCTCTCTTTTTGTAACCAACAGATGGTAATGTAATATTGAAATATAAACAGGCCCTTGATGATCTAAACATCTGGAAAACAGGATTGACTGGCAATAATACCCCTTAAGGAAAATAACTTTTATTATAATTAGCTATATTTTTGTGACCCTTAATTCTAAATGGAAAACTGTAGGTTCACTGTGGTCTCTGAAAACACTCTGGATAGCTGTTCCACAGCCCACTCTTTTCACAGTCAGCTTTGCTGAGGAAGCTGAGTCAGGCAGCAGTCCTACAATTGGAAGGGCTTTGGGATTTACTTTTGAAAGTGGCTGATCAAGTGGAATGCTTTCATTGGCGATGCTTATATATGTAGTCAAGGTAAATAATTCCTATTGACTAAAATCCAGAATCCCCCAATGTTTAATAAATTCCAAATGATTATTTTTCCAGTTAAAAAGTAATCTTGGTTAGCGTTAGCTATGTTTTAACCAAGATGCAGATTATTGCTAGACAAGATAATGGAAATTTTCTCAAACCAAACAGAAGTTTTGCATTGCATTATTTTCCAGGTTTAGTTTAAATTAATTTTGAAATGAAACAAAGGATCAGATAAAAGCAAATGAATAACTAACCCTAGAAATCTGACTATAGAATTGAGACTACCAGAGGAGGAGAAAGAAAGGGCAGAACAAATAGGGGGAAGGGCACAGTGGACTATAGTGCAGGGCTCTGGGTGCCTTGGTGGTGGGTGTGGTAACATACACATGGAGGGTGCAACCTTCTCTCTAAATGTCTCTATGCACAATGTTATTAGCTGATGTTACGTATATTATATATATATATATATCATATATATATACATGTTTTATATATAACGTGTGTGTGTGTGTAGTAATAACATAATCCTAATGTTTGGAAAGCGATATCGCTAAATATTAATTTTCTAATCAGCCAACTTCTAAATAGAAAACAAATTTAGGAAACACAATTATATTCATTATTTAAGAAAAGCTCATGTCTGTCATAAATATCAGCATTCCAGGGACTAAATTTGGATTATTTGAATCTCTTGTTTTGACTCTAAAATTACATTGCTCTACCGTACTTGTACTTTTAAGTGTGGGTCTTTTAACTTGCGATTCTTTTTAGACATTGATTTCTTTTGGTACGTACATATACCCTTAAATTGAGCCAAAATGTTCTTGGAGAAATCAAACAACTGTTTCTCGTGTAGCTTGGGTAATCTTTTAAAGCCACCTGTTGTCTCAACATGCTGCTTCTCCTTGTGTAGGCAGGTATTTGTAAACATTGACTTCTTTCATTTCCATCTTTTAGTCAGAAAAATCACAGCTCTTATTTTTTTTTTATTTTTAAAATGATGTTGATATTAGCATCGCTGAAGTTTACCCTCCTCTTTCTATACATATGAAATTTAGGAAATAAAATCTTAGGACATGCTCATTTGGTAATGCTTAGTTTTACTTAAATATTTAATGGAAATAAAAAATGTAAACTTAGGATTCTTTTGATAATTTCCTATATGATCCACAAAATTGATTAAAAATAGTTTAAGCCCTTTCTGCCTATAATTTTCAATGAATCTCTAAAGCTAGGCATTTGGAAAATCAAAACTATGACTGAAAGGTCCGGGGTCATCTAAGGCACCAAATCCACAATCATCTCTTCTAGCTCATAGTCATCTATCCAATTGTCTCCAAAGAACCAGAACCAAAAAAGATCAATTCCTACCCAGTGGGAAAATAAGCAGAGTCTGTGCTGACCATTTATTGCTCATTATCTTCAGGTGGGTGGGAAATTTCAGTAATATGGTTTTCAAGATTCTAAACTGATTTTCCTTTCCTCCTTCCCTCCTTTTCTTTTTTCTTTTCTTTCTTTTATGTTATTTTCTCCCCCCTTCCTCCCGCTCTCTCTCTACCTCTCTTCTCCTCTCCTCTCCCCACCTCTCCTCTCCTCCCCTCCCCTCCCCTCCCCTCCCCTCTCCTCTCCTCCTCAATTTTGTCAACAGTGGCAATGGATTCTCTAATCCAGGAACTCAGGTAAGATTTGAAGATTTGTCCTACATTTCTGTTTCTGATATTGATTGGCTTCAATTTTTATAATATTTTGTACTTTCAAGGCTGAGAGTCCCTGTTTTAGTATGAGGAATAAGCTAATGCACTTCTGTTTACATACCAAAGAGGAAGAGAAAGAGAAAACCTACTGGTAATTGATGTATCTAATATTTTGATAATGAAACACACTATTTTACTGTTGGTTTTGCAATAAAGGTGCAAAAGAATTGAGCTGCCACGTATCTATGAACCTGATGAAAAGAAAACCAAGTTTTAAATTTGCCACTCTTTGCTTGAAATAATTAGATAATTCCATCATGTAAGCACATAATTATTCAAACATAGACATTTAGGGGTAATATAACTGATAGAATTTGTTGGAAGTTGGTGGTGGTGACCCTGTACATTTCTTTAGGTACCATGAATGTGCCTCAGCAATGTTCAGAAAATTCTAATGTAACAGATTTTTAGATTAAACTCCAATTAGACTTTCTTTCACAGAATCTTTGTCAAGTTTTATTTTTATTTTTTAAGAGAAATGCATGCTGGTGCTACATTTTTCTGTATGGATGATATTTTTTTAAGAGAAGTTATGTCAGTAATACAATAAGTCACACCAGTCTCTTCTCAAGGCTTGCAATTGTATACCTAGAAAGTTCTAAACCACTCTAATCCACCTTTCTTTCCCGAGGAACGCATATAAACAACATCAGTGGCCTATGTATCTGTTCCTCTGAAAACAAGATGATGTGTAGCTGCACTTGGAAATCCACAATATATGAATTCATAATCTCCATAGTTATTTTTCCAGCCAATGTACTCCATGATTTCCTGAAGCAAGGCCACCTTAGTTACTTGTATGTTTTGTATGATTTGTTCCATTACAATTTTGACTTATGCATTTAGTAGAACATGTATTTATCAGAAGTGAGTACACACTTTCATTCTGATGCTTTTTTTCTGTGGAATTTTGTTAGTAGGACTCTATGGCCAATTTTTTCATTGAGAATTGTACATTTAAGAATACTTTATAAGAGCAGTATACACACACATATATGTACCTATATATGAGCAGTATATAATAGAATATCTGCATATTAGGACAGAATTAAATGACTGAATTGTCTGACTCTGTTAAATTCTTGCTTTTTAAATATGTTTTCAGTAAGATTCCTATTTGTAGCCTTTATGTCCCTTATAGAATTATCAAGATAAATTCAAAATGATCACAGGCTCATAAAGCAGTCAGTGTCTGACATACAGAGAAAGTCTCCTGCTGGTCACTACCGGACAGGGGTGCCCACGAACTCTTGGCCATCTCACCTGCTGTTTTCAGACAGTTTTTTTTTTTTGAGGGTCTCAAACACTTTGGAGAGAGAAAATGACTTTTTGTGTTAGATGATTTAAAGAAAACCTTGAACAAGAAAAGAGAATTTTTGATGGAATGAATAAGTATGTACTATGACCAAACAAGAAATTATAGAATTTCTAGAGAAAAAGGAAGGAATTATCCACAAGAAGAAAGTTTGTCAGGGTAAAATGTTTAAATTAACTTTTCTGGGGGAAATGGAATTTACTATTCCTTCATTACATTAATAATTACAATAAACTACTGCTTATTGAGGTCTTTTTGCCTACCAGACACTCTTGAGCATTCTGTATTGTTCTATTGTCTAATTTAATCTCAATAATCTTACAATGTAGAAGTTATGTTCCAATTTTTAGATGAATAAGGTGAAAATAGTTTAAAAACTAGTAGCATAGACTTCTGACTCAGAAGCCACATTCTCAGTCACAGGATAAGCTTTCTCTTATTCATAGTTAATACCAAACTGTCAAGAATATAAATAAAAAGAAGTGGTTCATTGTTCATGACTCAAGAGCTGGACTTTCAAAATCTTACATTTTAACTCTTATGGTTTATTTTTCAACAGCCTCGTTTTCTGAAATTCAAAATATATTTTAATTAAAATAATATTTCCTAGTCTCCTAATTCACTAAAAATTATTTTGTCACATATTCAGTTTTTCCTAATTCGTCACTAAAGTAACTCAGAAAGCTGATGACAATTGCTAGGAAAATTCATAAACAAAACTAATTCACTTATTTTTCTTTAATAAAACTCAGTTTATAAAAATTATTAACTGATTATTGTTCATTTTATAAATAGTTATTTTCAGCAAAATGATTATGCTTAGGCTGAATAGGTCTCAGGTTTTTTTTTAAATGGTTTAAATCAACCTAGCTGTAGATCCTAATTATCATCCTATATCAATCTTGGGATCAAAGTTCTGATTTATATGCCATGTTATATTTTTAGTGTCATTTTAATTTTTGTACAACTTTTTCCATTTGCTACAATTGCCCCTCCAATTTATTCCACATATTTCTTATGATCCAGAATCCAGTATTGTGTGCCTGAATTCGAGCTTCTTAGAAAGTGTGGCATATTTTCTGCAGTGTAAAATTTACAGCTATTTTGTAGAGAGTATTGGCAACTTTATTTGCTTCTTTTTTTGAATGCATTGGACATGTTATTGCATCTAGAGCTACTACTTGCAAAAATACTAATACAAATAAACTAATTTAAATATACCGTATATTGTTCATGACACTAATAAAAATTGATACTGACATTCTCATCTTCTTGTTAGACTCTACATCAGCTACTATCATCAGTATTAAAAAAACAATTTATAACCACAGGCCCACCTTTCATCATATTCCTTATTAGCATTTCCAGTCTTTCCTCTAATACAATTCAGGTTACAGGTGTTGTTGAGAAAGCTCTCTTGTGTCTTTCTAAATCATGAGCATTGCATTCTCTGTTCTTTTCTTTCATTACTATTATCCTTAATCGGATCCTCATGCTATTATTTCATCTACTAATATTGGTAATTGTTTCATGCATTAGCAAAACGTTTTACACCAGTCTATCCCCCCTCCCCTCTAATTAGGAAAATATATTCTGGACTCTAAAATGGCTTTCCTATGTGACTGCTTAGAGATACAAATGAATTCAAGGCTTGTAAGTATATTAGAGTCAAATCCCACTGTACTTTCATGATCTCATTACTGCTTAAAATTTGTTGGCTTAAGTTTTGTAATGAACTTTATTTAATTTTTTTTCATATAATTTGTTCCTTCACTTAAAACCCTATTATTTGAAAATTTCTTATAAGATTTAGAATGTTAAATATTTTATGTAATCAATAAGCTATAGGTTTAATAACATTTAATTGACATGAAAAAAATTTGTGACTTCCAGATGATTCCCTTTTCCTTCTATCTTATTTCATTCACTATAGTCTTTTTTTTTAAGATCTATTTATTTATTTATACAAGCACTGGGTACAGTCAGAAGCACAGGAGGGTGAGAGAATTCGCCAGAGCAGAACAGGCAGACTGAGGAAATACACTGCTGAGAGGAGCAGCGGGCGTGGGAGGAGAGGTCTGTGTGCCATGTGGGACCCTCGCCAGTGGTCAGGCATAGAACCAGTGCTACAGAGGCTGTGGGCAGCTTCACAGCCCAGCACTCAACTGCTACGCCACTGGGGAGGCCCCACTATAGTCTTTATGCCAGTTAAATTACGTAATGCTCAACATTTTCTTTCCGACTTCTTTTTTTGAGAATAAAGTTTCCTTTAATAAGCATAATTTAGTGGAGCTACTTATTGCACAGTGATCTGTGGAGCAGAGATTTGTAGAGATGACAACTCCAGAGGAACAAGTGGATAGAAAATTATTTCAAATAGTAAGTGTTGCATAAATCCATTATCCAGGTTGAAGGAAAAAGTTGTTTTAATCATGAGGTTGGATAAAACAAGGGAGAGCCCCCTCTTCTTTCCTCATCACCCTGATTTCCAAATGCAAGGCTCAGTTAATCTTTTGGATCTTTAATTACGTGTTTACTATATTCATGCTAGCAATTTGTCTTTGTAAAACTATGGCCAAATCTATAAATTGGAATCCAAGAAATGGACACTTTAAAGTTATTTTCCTTTCCTATAATATTCTACCTAGAGGGCGAACTGAGACTGATAACCAAGGAAAGTGATGATAAGAATTTAATATAGATGAAAAGAAGTATCCAGCCTGGGGGTATCTGAAGCCTCATAGTACATTATCTTGCTAACCCCCAAACCCCGTCTTCTCACCCACACTCTGTGTAATGGGTGGGTTTGGTGGTGGCCATGTGACTTTGAGGCATGAAATAACTTAGTTCCAGAAAAATTATTTTTTTCATTCTACTATACTTACTAAGATAAGAAAGTACCTTAAAATATAGCAAGAGGGTTTGCAATAAGAATGAAATATTTTTAAATAGTTTTTTGTTTAACCAAGAAAATTTCATTAACTATATTGCTACCTAAGTATGTACTTATATAGCCTTTTTTTCAAAGATTAATTTTTTTTTTTGCATGTAAGAGCCGGGGTGCAAACCAGAGGTGCAGGGGGTGAGCATATTCACAGGCAGATCTACTGAAATACAGTGCTGAGGGGAGCAGCAGGTGAGAGAGGAGAGCTCTGCTGTGCCAGATCCCTGGCCAGCGATCGAACTGGTGCTGCAGTGGCTACAGATAGCTTCATAGTGCTTCGTCTTAACCCCTTGCGCCACGAGGGAGGCCCTACACAGCTTTTTATAACATTTAGCATTGACTCTGCTATTGAGCAGGCCTTCAGTAAGTGCCTACCAAGTGAGGTGTTGTAATAATATACCTGGTGTCTAAGTAGATCCAAACTGCAAACCTATAAGAGAACCAGGACAAATGACATTACCCACCATTGACTGATGAGCATAGTTCAGTAACACTAAGTATAATTTTTTTATATGTCTTTAGTGAATCAAAGGCAACACATAAGTCCCATTGGTGGTTCAGGGTGTGCCCCACACCTTCTTGTACCCACCATAGCCATGACATTATGTTCTGCTACTGCAGACCCCCACATTCATTTTTATAAAAGAATATAGATTTTTAGAGCAGTTTTATGTTCACAGCGAAACTGAGTGAAAGGTACATACATCTTTAGCAGGTTGAGGAATTTCCACACAGCTTTCCATAGTAGTTGGACCAGTTTGCACTCCCACCAGCAGTACAGGAGAGTTCCTTTTTCTCCACATCCTGCCAACATTTGTTTTTGCTGTTTTTTTTTAATATGTGCCATTCTCACTGGTGTAAGATGGCATCTCATTGTAGTTTTGATTTGCATTTCCCTGATTACAAGTGATGCTGAACATTTTTTCATATGCCTGTCGGCCATTTGCATTTCCTTTTTTAGAGAAGTTCCTTTTTAAGCTCTTCTGCCCATTTTTTGACTGATTGTTCGCTTTGTTTTTGTTGAGTCTCTTCAGCTCTTTATAGATTTTTTGATCAGTCCTTTATCATTAGTGTTGTGTGCAAAAATTTTCTCTCAGTCGGTGGGGTATCTCTGTTTTGGTTACTGTCTCTTTTGCTGTACAGAAGCTCTTTAATTTGATGTAGTCCCAGCTGTCTATCTTTGCCTTTGCTATCACTGCTTTGGGTGATGAGTCTTTAAAAATGTTGCTTAGGTCTACGTCATGTAGTGTTTCGCCTATATTTCCTTCTATATGCTTTATGGTTTCAGGTCTTATGTCTAGTTCTTTAATCCATTTTGAGTTGGATTTTGTGCATGGTGTGAGGTAGTACTTAAGCCTCATTCTTTTGCATGTAGCAACCCAGTTTTCCCAGCACCATTTATTGAACACACTTTCTTTGCTCCATTGCATATTCTTTGCTCCTTTGTCAAAGATTAGTTGACTGTCAACCTATGGGTTTATTTCTGGATTTTCTATTTGGTTCCATTGGTCTTTGTGTCTATTCTTGTTCTAATACCATGCAGTTTTGATTATTATGGATTTGTATATTCTACTTTATTTTTAAGTGTTTTTCTTGAGGTATAAATGACATATAACATTATATTAGTTGTTTCTGGTATATAACATAATGATTTGATATTTGCATATATTATGAAAAGATCACCACAATAAGTCTAGTTAACATTCATCACCTTACATATTTATAAATAATTTTTTTCTTGTGATGCAAAGTGTTGAGATCTATTCTCTTAGCAACTTTGAAATATGCAATACAGATTTAGTAACTAGAATCAACATATTGTTCATTACATGCTGTACATCACACCACCCTGTAAATTATTTTTGACCCACCTCTCCCACCACCTTCATCATCATGACCCCACCTCTAACAACCACCAATCTGTTATGTCTATAAGCTTTAAGCTTGGATTACTTTTTTTTCATGTTTCACAGATAAGTAAGATGATATTGTATTGGTCTTTCTCAGTCTGACTTACTTCACTTAGCATTCCTACAAGGTCCATTCATGTTTCCACACATGGCAAGATTTCATTCTTTTTATGGCTGAATAATATTTCATTGCATTCATGTACCCACAATTTCTTTATCAATTCATCCACTGATGGACACTTAAGTTGTTTCCATATTGTGTATTGCAAATACTGAAATGAGCATGGGGGTTCAGATACCTTTTAAAGTTAGAGTTTTTATTTTCTTTAGATAAATACCCAGATGTGGAATTGCTGAATTATATTATAGTCCTATTTTTAATTTTCTGAGGAACCTCCATACTGCTTTCCATAGAGGCTGCCACTAATTTATACTCCCACCAATGCCTGAGGATTTCTTTCATCCCCATCCTTGCCAACACACTTCTTATCTTTTTATTTTTTAATTTATTTTATTTTATATAATTCTTACATCATTTTTTATTTTTGCACAATGTGTTCATTTTCATTTTGGTTATATTCTCTTATCTTTTTAATAACTATTTTAACAGGTGTGAGGTGATATTGTGGCTTTGATTTGCATTTTTCTGATGATTAATGATGTTGAGCATCCTTTATTCTACTGTTAACCTTGAGTATGCATTACTTGGAAAATGTCTCTTCATACCTACTGCCTGTTTTTTTTTTTTTAATTGGATTGGTTATTTTGCTATTGAATTGTATAAATTCTTCATATATTTTGGATATTAACCCTTTTATAGATACGTGATTTACAAATATTTTTTTCCCATTCATTGGGGTGCCTTTTCATTTGGATCATGCTTTTTTTTTTCCATGCAGAAGATTTTTTTATTTAAATTTTATTTTTTATATTCCCCATACAATTACAACCCCCTTATTTTGACCCCAAGCCCTCCTTTTCCCGCCCCACACCTGCCATAGAGTGTCTCTGGTTCATAGTTGTTTGTCAATTTTGATATTTTCTTTCTTATAGTTATTCTTTATCCTGGTCCCTTATTTAAGTTTTCTAGATTCCTGCTATGAGTGAGACCATCCGGTATTTTTCTTTTTCTTTCTGGCTTATTTTGCTGAGCATGATCCCTTCCAGCGTCATCTATGTTGCTGCAAATTGCATGTGTTTATCTTTTCTGAATGCTGAGTAATATTCCATGGTGTATTTGTACCACATCTCCATGCAGATTTTTAATTGGATGTAGACACACTTGTTTATTTTCTCCCTTACTGCCTCTTTCACTTTTGGTGTCAGAGTCAAAAAATTCATTGTGAAGAACTTTGTCGAAGAACTTAATGCCGGTGTTTTTTTTTTCCCTAGGAGATTTATAGTTTCATATTTTACATCCAAGTCTTTAATTCATTTTGAGTTAATTTTGTGTGTAAAATAAGATAGGTCCAATTTTATCCCTTTTGATCTGACTTACTCATTTTTCCAGCACCATTTATTGAAGATACTATTCTTTTCCCATTTTATAGTCTTATTTACTTTGTCATAAATTAATTGACCATATATGTGTGGGTGAGTTTCTGGGCTTTCTACTTTGTTCCATTGATCTATATGTCTTTTTTAAATGCCAATGCATATATTTTAAATTATAATATCTTATTTCAAAGAATACTATAAGGCTTGTAACTACCCACTGAGTGAAGCTTCTCCAAAAGAAAAGAGAGAATGTGGTTTATTTTTTTAACTTTTTTTCCATATACAAATATTATCACAAGGATATTGGTGACCTATGTTAATCAACAGGTTCCAGGAATCTAAACTTAGAAACTGTGAAAAAGTGTCACTATTGTAAGTTATATGTGAAGATGTATTTGCACAGTGGCTTTTGGATTTTCAGAGGATCACCCACAGAGGTAATTTTTCATCCATTTAGCTTTTATTTTCTTATAACATAAACCTTGTTACATAGCGGAATTTGCCAGATTTCATTCTTGATTGAAGAATGAATATTTCTTTTAATATTTGTTTATTGAATGCTTTTTCTCTACCAGTGTAAAATTAGGTATTATGATAGAGACAATTAGTGGCATTGATGTACTAAACCCAATGAATTATGTAATGACATCATTGTAGGTAATATAAGCAGAGTACTATGGGCATCAAGTGGAGAAATTACTTCCAACTGAGGGATCAAATGCAACCCTGTAACTTGGCTATTTAGAGTGTCAACATGGTGGGTATCCCCTGGGGAGTTTATTAGAAATGCAGGTTCACCCCAGACCTATTGAACCTGCATTTTAAGATCTCTAAGCTATTAACAAGCACAGTGTTTAAGAAGTACTAGCTTGGACTTCATTACTAGTTGGAAAACTCTTCTCTCCATTGCTAATTGTCAATGGTATAGGTTGGCAGAAATCTCAAGGGTCTGAGTTTCTTTGAAATTGTCTTGGTCTCTGACTTCTTAGAATAATGTTATTGAACGTTTGCATTTCTATTTGATGCAGGGTAACAGAATGCTAAACAAACAATATTGACAGTCATGTAATAACAAGCAAAAGCCTTAGTTCTGACCTCTTGGAAGTGTTTGAAATCAACCAAATCTTCCTTAAATATTTTCACATTAGAAAGATAATTTACGTCAGAATGCTTTCTAAACACCACTTTACATGCCTCTGTAGAGGACTCTCCAGTCATCTAGAATGTGTTCTTAAAGTTGCAAACAAGATCCAAAAGTTCTGTCAAGTTACATATGTCCTACGACTGCATTATTCCCTTGATTTATTGGTAACCAGTAATGCTGAGGCCCCTTTCAACAAGTGCAGGCACTCCCCAGTTTATTTGTTCCTTTGATCAGTATCTTCTCACCCTAAAGTTCTCTTGAGCCCCTTGACACAACACAAAATTTCCTCATAACTCTAATGCAAGTCCTCACTTAGAATTTGATGGATTCATGTGATGGATAAAACATTAGGTTAATAGTGGCCTGTATGCCAAGGGTTCTATTAGAGACTAGATGTGTAACTTTGGAGAATTGTTCAAATGTCATCTTGCTGACTTCTTAACTAATGAAACATTTTCTATGTAACACTTTAAGTTCTGGCCTCTGGATTCACCTATCTGCCTGCCCCCTCCAAACTCCTCCCTCCTCTTCCCCCACCCCATACCTCAAAGCAAAACTGAAATGTAAACTCCTGGTTTAGTCAGACATGTCTTCTAAATTCATCTTTGCCTTTGAACCTCTACTTTGTTACCTTTTCCCTTGGGATTTTCATTAAATAATCTTTTTTCATGTTAATTCTCTCTTTCTTGAAGAACATACTTTTTTTCTAAATACCCTACCCTGAATTTTCTTCTTCTAATATCACCATACCATGTTCTACAGGAAATTCCATCTTTAAAGTTACTTGTTATTTTCATTTTTATAAAATGATCTTTCATGTTAACTCTATTATAGACTATTCCAGGCAAAATTTATTAATTTATCTTTTCCCATGTGGGATTTATACTCATTCTTTAAGGCTAACACTGATGTTATCGCCTTATGAACTGTTTCCATGACTCACAGGCCACTATTCTTTTCCATTGTTTGCCCAACACAATTCTTCTTTTGTCTGTTTTAAGCATTGTTACTTTGAATTACAGCTATTTAATTATCCATTAATCTGTCCACTCATTCAAAAGAAAACAGAACCCCTGTTTTCAAGTTTATAATTTGTTTGGGATACTATAAAAAGGAACAACGTTTTAAAAAAAATATTTTATAATACACTGTGAATTTTTTAGGGGCAAGAATGCTATTGACTGTTGTATTTCCAGTATGTGAAAAATATTTTATTTTCCATTGCCTGTCAGTATTTATTTTGATAGTAAATAAGTAGTTAGTAATTTGTTGAATGGAATTTCTATTTAATATATCAAGTCTCTATTACTGTTTTTATAGTGCCTGAAATTTCCTTGCTCCCAAATTCTTAGATTCTTTCCTCACTTCTGTCCCCTTAAAGCCAAGATTATTTAACCAGCAAATATTCTATTGACCCTTTAATGACAAATAAGCCTACTCTGTAATTATTTCTCATTCACTTTTTCTAATGTCAATAAGTATCTTCCTTTGCAAAAACATTTTATCATTAAGTATCACTCATAGTGAGAATTTAGAAAACCTAAATAAGGGATCAGGGGTAAAGTAAAAATTATAATAAATAAATTATAATAAAGTAAAATAAAATAAAAATCAAAGCAACTATAAACAATAAGCAACTATAAACCAGAGACACACTACAGGGAGGGGAGAGAAGGGAGTAGGATCAAAACAAGGGTGGTGGGAATTGTATGGGGACTATAACCAAGATGAAAATGCATACACTGTGCAAAAATGAAAAATGATGTAAAAATATATATAAAAGAAAAAAAATAAAAAAGATATCCCTCCCCCCCCAAAAAAAAAATAAAGTATCAAATATAAAAGTGAAGTGCTCTGAATCTATTAACTTTTGCTCTCATTTGGTCATTTTCAGTTGGGAAGAAAAAACAAAAACTGGAATAGAGATGCAAATTACCCATTTCCAAGTTGCTTGTGTGCAGAAATCAGCTAAGGGGGCCTGTGGACATGCTACAGGTCGCACCATAGGTCAGAAAGCAAAGACAGTGCTGGCCACATGAATATTTAGACTAAATCAAAGACCGGGGCAGACAGGTACAGAGCAGAGCAGGTAAGGGAGAATGGCACATGGTCACGGTTTTCTTTAACTGTCATAAGGTTTCTCAGGCACAGGAATGCTCCATCTGTTGGGAGAGGTGTGCGGGCTGGGGGTGGTTCTCAAAAGTGGGACTCTAGAGACTCCTTTCAAAATCAGGGCCAAGGGCGTGAAACTTGTGCAAGGAAATGATTATAGTATGGCCCCGGGGATGTGTTCTCACCTTTCTCCCTGTGTGGGAATCACAGAGTAGACTCTATTCTTCCAGGTTGGCCCTATGAGAATAGAATTTAGACTCCTAGGCTTCTTAAAGTGGTCTTGGTAATTACTCTCAAGCCTCTAAGGACCCTGTATCCCTGTAGGTGGAAGTCAACACAAAGCCTGCAGTGTCCTGCAGGACCACTAAGTTCTGTATTTCTTCAAACTTCACTCTCCCGCAGTGATTTTTAAACAAATTTGACTTCTTGACTCCCACCATGGTGCAGCTTCTAAAGGTGAGTCCTCTTTGCTGGTGATTGAGGTGATCCTATTCAGGCTTTAGATATATTGGATATATTCACATGTAAATAAATTTGTAGCTCTATTTCTCTCTTTCACTTACCACAAACTCTCATCTGCGACTATGTAGACAAGATCCCCGAGTGTAAGCAAGTTGTGAAGACCTCCTTGATGCTTCCTCTCCTCATGCCCTATAGCTAATCTCCTCTATCATTCTTCTCTCTCAACTTTAAGGTCACGCTACAATCTGACAATTTCTCAGCACCTCCACAGCTCTTGTAAGATCCCCAGCATTGCTCACCTGAATAATTGCAGTAATGTCCTCCCAGCTCCTAGAGTCTGTCCTTCTTTTCTGATAGTTCCCTCTGTGAGATGCCTAGATGGTGTGTTAAAAAGGAAAGCCAGATCACATCATTCTTCTTCTCAGAACCCTTGAAATTCCTTTTCTCAGTGAAAAATGCAAAATCCTCACTCTGGCTTGGTCTCTCCCTCCCCTCTATGCCTGGCCACCTCCTTTGATCAGATCTGCTGAGGCATTGCTCTTCCCGTGTGCCCTTCCCTTTGCCTACAGTGTTGTTCCTGTTTAGCAGTATGTCTCCCTCCTTCATTCACTTCAAGTCTTTACTCACATGCCCCCTTGTCAGCAAGGTCTCCCCTGAACTTCACCTTTAAAATGCCAAGCCCTCATTCCTCAGCATTCTCTATTCCCCTTACCTGTTTAATTTTTGGTGAAAAAAAATCGATCACCTTTTAATATGCAGCACAACTCTACTTATTTGCAATTTGTCTTCTTGTTTACCTTGTTTCTAACCTGTCTCCTTTCATAACAATGTAGGTCTCTGAGAGCAAGAATTACCATCTTTTGTTTCATTGATAATATCCCCAACATCTAACATAGTGCCAGTTGCATATAAAGTGCTAATGAAATATTTGGGTAAATGTGTTTTGAGAGCTATAGAAGACACTGGAATAAGACGGGACCTTACCATTTTTGAAAGACCACATCTAAAAGTCATAAAAAGTCAGTCTTATAAATCATATAAAGTAGATTTATGTAAGGGAGGAAAATGTAATGAGCAGTTAATTTGAGTAGGAGTTGGAAGGATAGGATTGTATCCACCAGGAAACTCCTATGGACAGACTGCAATCACTCTGTGAAAATGAGTTCAATTGGATTGAATGGCAAACTCTTCCAGTGGTTCCTGACATGCTATCATTTTGGTGGTTGGGTATCCAGGGGGAAGGAAAGATAAGAACAGATATTGTTCCCTGAGTATATATGAAGGTCAGTCTTCCCCATTACTTCACACCCACTTTCACTTGCCCATCCTTAACAAGATTGCCCCATATATTTTTAAACAATGAAAAATATCATATTAAAAAAATCATATTAAAATATCATATTAAAATATCATATTAAAAAAAGCCCATAGTCTAAGATCAATTTCTTCCATTTTTATGATTTTGTGCTTTAATGAATTAATCTTTGTTGTTCAGTTTATTTTTCTATCTGAAATCGATGCAGGACAATTTCTTGACAACACCATGACTAAACCTGCAAACAGGTTTTTAATCTTTTGAGCCTTATTAACTATAGAAACATCCTTAAACATGATGATTTACAGGGCAGTTCCCAGAATCCAGGCAACCAGAGTGTGGATCCAATGGTGAAATGAGTATACAGAACCCTTTCATGCCTTGAAACATTGTTTCTTCAGGATGATGCAAATTCTTTTCACTATTACTTCCACAGCATGTGGAAGGTGCTGTGTCCACATTATCTAGATGAATGAGCATTGATATAGAATTGGGTTCCCACTTTCTTTGCTATTCTCAGGGAAGCCCAGTTATATAATACTCTGAATGAGAATGTGACTTTTTTTGAAATGATTATGTGATGTAATATTAAACTAGAATGTAGGGAGTTGCAAAATCGTCACCCACTCTTATCTGGTGAATGGAAATTGGGAGCTCTCCATGTGTAACCCAGGGAGCTAGCTAGCCATCCCATTGGGTTGAGAGATGGCAGAACCATGTTGAGGATAAATCTGTCTGACTTAATAGTGGGCCAGAAAGGGAGGTGGATGGAAAAGAAGGCATAGCTACTTACAGAGGGGCTGGGTTAGGGGAAGTGACATGTGGAACTTGTAGGCTTCAATTTTAGTCGAGAGATTTTAAGTCAGGGCAGCCTTTAAAAGCAAGTTATTTCTGATTCAGTAACTTACTTGTCTGCTAAAACATTTCACAGAACAATGTGTGTGTACATATATATGTATATATACTTATATATACTCACAATTAGGTATTACACACATTTGTATGTACCTTATTATAGTAATATATCAAAGTAGTTGATTTCTACTAATTAAGTATTAACTTCACTATTTTAACATGTAATCTTCCTGTTAAATATTACTACAACATGTCAGCAAGTTCTGTCAAATGATTCAATGAAGTTGAGAAGTTGAGAAAGATGTATGGAAACTTTCCAAATACGAGACAATTTTTTTTCACAGCAAAGGCCTTGTGTATAATGGGTAGGAACAAAAAAAGGGGGATCCTAGATTTATGGGGCCAAATATCTGCATCCAAGTAAATGTCAAAAAATAAAATTGGCATTTATGACAGTAGTCATAAAACAGTAACATGCTCTTAAAAAGTCTTTTGTCATAGTAGTTTAAAAACCCAAAACATACCATATTACTTGAAGAAGTACTGTTCCGGGGTATGTATTATGTGCCAGTTTTGTTTTGTTTTCCCTCAGCGGGTGTATATTTACTTTAGGTCAGTATGTCTGTGTCTCCTACTCTTTCTCTCTTTAGAAATTATTCTCGGCTTTTTTTTTTTCTGCCAGTTTATGTAATTTCTATATAAGGCTTTATAAGTTCACACTGAATTCTTCCTGCCCCAACTTGTCTAACAAGTCACATGATCTTGAGTTTATTCAAATAATCATTCATTGAAGATTCATATTTTTGTTATTTCTGTTCAGGATTAGCTTTAGAGAAGATATTTTTCTTTGTGTGTTTTATAATCACTGTCATTCCATTCTGATCTTCCTATTTAAAAATGAGAGTTGAAATGCAGTTTTTAAAATGAAATTTTACTAGTGCCTGGAGATGGCTCTGCATTCTATCAACCTCCATTAAAAACTTCAAGTTCTCATTCTGATTATTAAATAACTGCAATTGACTTTGAATCCCAACTTTTATAACAAAGTTAACTGCTTCTTCTTTCCTTAGAAGTGTGCATGGAAGGACTCTGTCTCCTCCAACTGCAGAAGTACTGGCACAGTGCCTACGTGGTCATATTAAATGCCACGAATCCTGGAAATTCTCAGCCCTATGCTGTACATAGATGTGTGAAGTATAAATACAGATAAATAAGGTGCAAGTCAGGGAGAAGACACACAGGATGTTAGTCCACACAAGACTAACGCAGACATTCACCAAACAAAATAAAATAACATGTTAATTACATGGGAGAATGCATGAAGCTTTTCTGCATTATTCATGGGAATGATTTAAAAATGAGATAATGATACTTGATTTTTAAGTTATTTTTTTCTTTCAAGTTTGAGGCTGGTGCCCTAAAATGTTCTCCCCCCAGTGCAAAGCTGAGCCAACAAAGCTGTTCCCTTCATAGGAGGAAAGTGTAGACCCAGCTAAGGAAGGGAGAAGAAAGAAGAGTAGGGTACCACAAACAACTTTCAGAGTATGGCTTAAGTCATTTGCTTTTCTGATTTTAATACATTTTAATTGAGGTAACATCCTTTACATATTTCACCCACTTTCATGGGTGATCCCCACCCATATTTCATAATCTCCTTCCCCTCTGGTGACCACCAATTTGTTCTATGTATCTAAGGTTTGCTTTGTTTTATTTTGTTTTATTTCTTTATTCCACATAAGAATGAAAGCCTCTGTATTTGTCTTTATGCTTCTTATTTCACTTCACATCATCCCCTCAAGATATTTCTAAGTTAGTGAAAATGGCAACATCTTATATTTTTTGTAGCTCACTTGTATTCCATTGTGTATATATTCTATTATATACCATATCTTCTTAATCTATTCATCTGTTAACAGTTTGTTTCCATATCTTGACTATTGTAAGTAGTACTTGGAAAATCAGAGTGCAACATTGGGGTACATACATCTAAAATTACTGTTTTTATGTTCTTCAGCTAAATGTCCAGGAGTGGAATTAATGGGGCTAAATCATTGCTTTTTGAACTCAACCATTTTTGCTAACTCAATTTCTGCAGATAGCAAAAATTACTATATAAAATACTATTCTAGGAAAATTAAAGAAGGATGTACTTTATTCTAAAGCTAGATATTTGTAAATACTGAAAAATGAATGCATATAGTTTTTATAATAATACATAATATACAAAAATAAAGTTCAGTATTTCTATGCCCATTTTCATGAAATTTCACAACTCTCATTATTTCATTGGTTAGGAAAACAAGATTCAAGTAAAGGAAAGATTTCAAATTATCAGCCAACTAGTTAAAGTTAAAAAAAAGTCACTCTAACTCAGTTCTACAAAGGCATTTACCTTGCATTGTCAAGAAGTTAATATTATTATTCAACCACATTCAATATTTTTAACAGATACAATCTGTAAATACAATACTTTCACAGATAAAGTAAGATGATACAATCTCTTAAGTAAGTTATTTTAAATATCTTCTCAATATAATGATTATTTTGTTAGGACAATAATTCATGAATTGTGTGACTTTTATTTTATATAATTTCATGATCATATTTATCTTAAATATTTTTTGTTTTATACTGATATTTGATATAATTAATATAAAACCACATGTATTTTTTTAAGATTTATTTATTTATACAAGCACTGGGTACAGTCAGAAGCATGGGAGGGTGAGAGAATTCACCAGAGCCAGAGCAGGGAACAGAACAGGCAGACTGACGAAATACACTGCTGAGGGGAGCAGCGGGCGCTGCAGGAGAGGTCTGCGCACCATGTGGGACCATCGCCGGTGGCTGGGGATCAAACCGGCACTGCAGAGCCTGCGGGCAGCTTAGCAGCCAAGTGCTCAACCGCTTCGCCACCGGGGAGGCCCACATATATTATATTGTTTTTATACTTAAGAGAATGTATTTTGAAGTATTCCCTGACAAACTAAAATAACTGCCTGACTTTAATGGTACCAGCAAACAACAATAAATCTCTTTTTGTATTAAAATTCTTTTGAATATTTTCAGTATTCTGATACTAAAATTCACATAATGACTGTATCTTTTTTTCATTTTAATATATCCTTCTATTTTTTGAAGGAATTTCTATAATCCATCAGATGGTATTTCTGAAGAGACCAATTAACTAGTTGTACATTACATGGCTAAGCTGTGGTTATACATTAATAAATTGTTCAGTCTATAAGCAAATAAAAGGACATTGGTGCTTACATTATTTAACTGAGATAAATCAGTCACCTTTGGATATAAATTGAAGGAAATTTATGTTTTTATGTTAGACTATCCCCCAAATTTTGCCATATTATTTTGCTTTCTTATTAGTGATCAAATAGTTGTTTCTTTAAAAATGTGGATCATGTGAGGGTTGAGTTATCATTATAAAATGAAATGATTGTTCTACATTCTAGAGGAGCAGCATTGAGGACACATCAGTTCCAAATGGCACAATGATTTGCCTAGTTGTCACATGACCAACTAAGATTTCTTGACTCACCTCCTACTGCTCCCTCCTCCTCTCATCTCTTTTCTGACTTTTCTGACTATTTGCAGAAGCACACCTTCTGTGGTGAGGGGAGCTAGGAACAGATACACATCTGGTCAGTGAACTTATGTCCCAAGGATGGGGATCAGTCCCGTCACCTGAACACTTGACTGTGCTTTTTGATGCATCTTCTGGAGAAAGTCAATCCCTTAGGTTCATGTTTGCACCAAAGTAATTTTTATATAATTATATCTGGGTGAAGTTCTGCCTCAATGAACATTTACTGAGCCTATTACTAAGACACAGGTCTTATATTATTATGCTTGGGAGATAGGAAGATAAACTAGAAACAGTCTCTTTTCTCTCGTACATGTTTCCCGGTGACTGGTGGAGAAGGAAGCAATTACAATTCAAAGGGTTAAGTTTTATAATTAAGGTAAATGCCAAATCCTGTGGTGGCATAAAAAGACAGTGTTTTCACAATGCTTCTGAAATGACATCCCAAAGGAGAATATATGCACCCATCATGTAAGGGCAGTGGGAGGTTTGAGGGGACTCTTCTTAATTCCACTTAACTATTACCTCATGTTTCAGAGTAAGTAGTTATTGTTGTTGTTGTTATTATTATTATTATTGTTACTCCTACAATTCAGCTTTTAATGACTATTTTATGAAAAAAACCTGTGGATGTTATGCAATTAATTTATCATTCATAAAACTTAATCCAAACTAATTGAGGAAAATGTATCCGTTAGTGCTGAACTTATGGGAAAAAATTCTCCCCTTTCGTAAACCTGATATTATCAAATAACCTTGCCAATGGAGTCAGTGTTCCATGACAGCAAACCAGCCATGGATAAATAAAACAACTTAGGTGCTGAATTTATAGCATGAATAAAGGAGAAACTTCAATTATAGGTTTACTAATGGGCACACTACAGCTTGACACAGCATTGTAAACAGGAGTATCATCACAACGTTCTAATATGTAGAGGAGAGAGCCGGGTCCTGAATTTTATTTCTGTCCTCACAGGATGAACAATGTCTCTATAGTCCTCACTTTATGAAAGTAAATTTGCCATTTACGGGGGCCTTTATCTCTCTTAGGAATCGTGAAACCCCTTTCAAGCCACTGCATAGAACTTTAACTTCACCCCAGGGTCTGGTCTCCAAAGTGTGGCAAGTAGCCATTGAAGATTATGAATCCATAGCACAGAGTATTCAGGTAGGGAGTTTCAGGAAAGGAAGCGACCTCCTCAAATTAAACAAAAAAAAAATGTGAGGTGAGACTATAGCATTGTACCAAATGAGACATCATGTCTGGGGGAAAAAGGACTACACATTTGCCTAAATTCTTACCAGAAATGATTTCATCATTTAAGATCATCTGTTCATTTTGTGAATACAGTGGGAAAATATTAAAAACTATGACTTCCTAAGTCATTGTATTAAGATTATATTTCCATTTTACAAATTGAGGGTCTTAGATTTCAGTAGATGCTCTCTTAGGTCATAAAAGTAAGCTTATCTGTTACAACACATGGAAAAGAGTGTCATCCTGTCTATCTCTTCTCTGACCTCTCCTTACTTACTGCTTGTGTCATTCACTTCAAACTCAAGTGCATATTCTTTCTTTTGATTTATTTTTGTTTCATGTGCTTATTTTTCCTCCCTAGTTGGATTATGAGCTCTCAACAAATACATTTACGTTTTTATCATACTGTGTTAATAACAAATCCATTGGAAAAGTCACTGTCAATATTTTTCATATTTTCAAATTGAGTATATAGTCACGAAGACTCACCATAAGTAGATACCTCAATAAAGCAAGATGAAAACCTTATGTCAGAACAATCTACTCTATTGTCAAATAAACTAATGTTTTTTTCCACCATCAGTCTTTTAAGTCAAAAACATCAATATCTCTTGGTTTTCTAAGTGGATGATAATGAATTCTGTTTTCACCTTCTTCATATAAAGTTAAGAGCAAACCTACATATAGTATCTAAGACCATATGACTCTCATTGCAAAGACTGCAGAGGCACTAATATCGGAGTTCTATAGGTCAAGAGGATCTCCACACCTGCCAGCACTTACAGCCTAGTCAACAGATCACCCTTAAGGCAAGAGTGAATATGGACTGCTTCCACAGTGAAGTGACTCTAAGTTAGATGGTTCTCTGAGAGCAAGGACCAGAAATGGATTCAGCAAAAATCCATGATCTCTGAGAACTCTCTCTATGTCAGGGAAATATTCATATACTTTAGTATTCATATACTTTAGTCCTAAAGTAGGGGAAGGTAGTGGCATAATATAATATTCACTAAGCCTGCTTCATAGTTCAAATCCACTTGCTTTGTGTATTTGTGTTTTATTTTCTAGTTATGCCTCTATCCATTATTTTCATGTTTTAAGTACCTCTTCTGAACGGCATAAATTATTTGGTGGCATGGCTTGGACCTTCATCCCTCGGAATCTGGGCCCCCTTGTCTCCATACTTTCAGATTCTCTAGCTGTTGCACATCTTGATTTGCTATCAAATTTTAGTCACGTAAAACCATGAGACACCTCAGAAGTTCACTGGGATGCCAAATGTATTTTCCTCTCTCCTCAAAATGTAATTGCGGCCTACTACTCTCCATGATCATGGTCATTGCTCTTGCCAGGATAGTGCTTCTTTTCCTTGTCTACTGATCTCTCAGTACAAGAAACCCCAATTATTGAGAGGCAATTGGAGCTTAAAATTTGATAGAATTCTTAATGTGGTCTTGGTAGGAGCATTCTCCCTTTGTAGACTAAGAACTTTATATTTGGAGTCTAGACTTGAGTTAAGGAAATGGATAGTTCCTTTCAGTTGGTCTCTGGGAGTCATGGTAAACCAAGTCACTCCTAATACCACTACTTAATTTTTGGACAGATTATTCAAACTATTGAGGATAGGTTTATATAATGACCATTATGAATGCACATTGCCGGCCAGGAGGGCACTAGAAGAGTACTACCCCAATGCTAATCTCAGCTGTGCCTTCCAGACGCCATTCTGTTGCTGCATCAGACCAGCAGTGTCTGGGATGTATAGTAAGTAATGATGTGAGGGAATCCAATGATTTTGTCCCCATGATCATTTTCCAAATGTGCTCCTTTGTTCAATGAGAGGTATGAAGATCCCTTCCTTGGTGGTGGATTAAATATTCTATAAGCTCTCATACAATGGCATTATCTGAGGCTTTGAATGTAGTAATGGCATTATTTATTATTTATATATTATTTATCCATTCTGGTCAAGTTGAATTGTGGCCCCTTCAAGAGTGATAAATATCCATTACTTGGCATTTATTCTTTTTGGTGGCAGATTGGATATATTGTGTTATGGAAGCAGCTAAGTCAGTCTTAGTGGGAACCTATATTGTTGGGGCAATTCAGCACCTCAATCCCTCCCACTCAATCTGCCCTATCAATGATTCCACAATTAAGGCTATAGATAGAGATGATGACTTTTCCTTACCAGTGATTCTGAATACTTTGAAGCTTATTCCATGGAATATGCTCTTTGGTGATTATTGCCTTGCAAGTCAAAGACCTTGATATTTCATCCTAACTCTCATATGTCTACCTATGAGCCTCTTCCTCCTTGTCCCTGTCTTTAGATTTATTCCTATTGCATATTTCTATGTATTGTATTTTTTATTTTTTATTGTTGCTTTATAGACTTTCAAATAACATTTTAATATGATGTCACCATTTAGTTATTTTTTTAACATTTATTTATTTATTTATACAAGCACTGGGTATAGTCAGAAGCACAGGAGGGTGAGAGAATTCACCAGAGCCAGAGCAGGGAACAGAACAGTCAGAATGACGAAACATACTGCTGAGGGGAGCAGTGGGCACTTCAGGAGAGGTCTGCGCGCCATGTGGGGCCCTTGCTGGTGGCCGGGGATGGAACCAGCACTGCAGAGGCTGCTGGCAGCTTCACAGCCCAGAGCTCAACCACTGCGCCATGGGGGAGGCCCACTATTAAGTTATATTAACATTTTATCTATAGTTAATATTTTACCTATAGCTTCTTTTGAGTTTTCTTCAAACACAATCATATCTCTGAAATAATAATAGCTCAATTTTATTTCAGTCATTATACCTTTGTTTTTCCCTGATGATCTTAAGTCAAAATCATATTCTTTGTGCCTTTCTATGAATTGGTGGTATTGAGCCTAATTAGAAGATATTTTAGGAATACTATAAAATTTCTATGGTAATGTTGGAGCATGTAAATAGTTTCCTTGGACTCAGGGATTCATAACTTTCATTTATTTATTTTATTCTTTTGGGGATGTAATTAGAATATATTGCTAGCCTACATTTGTTAAACCTGTTAAATATCTTCTGGTAACTCACTCTGAAGATGCATTACTATGGAAAATAAGCTGGAAAACTCTTCCTTCACCCAGTGTTCATTGCATAGATTTAGGGTATTCATAGTTTCTTAGTTGTACTCTTTTTTAAAACATAAAATGTAAATTAATTTAACTTCTAAACATACTGCCAGAAATCAGTCTATCATTAATGTTACCTAATTATTATTTTCCTCACTCTTTTTCTGAACTAAATTTTATTCATGTGTTGTAATCAAAGGGAATAACATTTAAAATTAGAATTTGAGTTTCTATTATAAATGGAAGCATTTCTTAAATGTGTAACCCCAAATTTCTCACTGGTAAAAATCTAAACTTTAAAATATAATTTAATAAAATCAAAACCATAGGTATGATATATAGTATTGAAAGGTATTTGGTGCATTGATAAAGTTCCCTGGAGGAATCTAGATGTTTAAAGGAACAGTTTGATTGAATAGAACTCAGCAGGGCTGAGTGTATTTTTTCTTCCTTTCTCATCTACTAGAAAAATATAGATAATAGAGCTCATTTATTTCCTTAACATTTCAGAGCTCCGCAGATGGGAAAACACAACCCAGTGGAAATTATTTCTGGCAACCTTGAGAAGATATGTTAGCATTTTGTGGCATTTCTTTCAGTGACATGTAAAGCATGGCTTTCCCTCATTGCAATGTCACAGTGAAGTGTCACAATAAAGCCAAAATAGTGTGCCCTCAGGGAAAACTGGGGAAAGGGACCATTTTCCATGCACACACAAAGGGTAATATTTATTATAAAGCCTTTCATTTTAGCTCTAAATGCTGCCTGGGCCATGCCTACTTTGTAACAGAGAAATGCACAGAATATGAGATTTAAAGCAAACATTATATGTAATTTATGTAAATATAAATAATATGTAAAGAAGTAAAGTGTGTTTATGGACATACAAGGCATGCATAAATCTGCAGTGTGACAGAGATAGAGCTGTGATGTATGTTGGCAACTCCATCCTGATGTTCATCAAGTCTAAGAGCACTCAACTAGGAGTCAGAACAGCACTATATCTACCTGTTTTTGTCACTATCGGAACAGATGTTACCTCATTTATCCACAACATTGATTTGGGAGTTGTTTTTTTTTTTTTTAAAGATTTATTTTTATTTATTTATGCATACAAGAACTGGGGTGTAGGCCAGAAGTGTGGGGGGTGAGAGGATTCATCAGAGACAGAGTGGAGAGCAGAACGGGCAGATCTACTGAAATACACTGCTGAGGGGAGCAGCAGTCGAGGCAGAAGTCTGCTATGAAATGTGGGTTAGCTCTCTGGCCAGGGATCAAACTCAGGCCACAATGGCTGGTGATAGCTTGATATGCTGAGACTTAATCCCTTGAGCCACCAGGGAGATCCTCATTTGGAAGTTATTATCTCTATTTGATTGATAAGGAACTTGGTGTTCCAAAAGATTCCATTTTTTTTTTGTCGCAGATTGCACAGCTAATATTACTTGAGGTACCTCATTCACAGTTAATTTTTTTAAAGATAAATGTGCCCTTTCAATAAAGCCTTGCATGTCATTCATACTTGCACCGTTATTATTTGGACCCAAATAATGAACCTGATTTTTATGACCATTAAATGTCATCTCATTAGGCTCTTTCTATTATTCCAGACTATGGATATTTGGGGGGCCTTAATAATGTTTTGCAACGTTTTTCATTGCTGCAACCCAGCATTATCTCCAGATTATATATGTATGTATATGTATATGTATGTGTGTATATATATATGTGTATATGTGTATATATATATATATATATATATATATATATATATATATGAATCTCTGGGCATACTCTGTGGTAGGCAGCCTCTTTCTAATTATAAAGGTAACGAATCTCTGGGCATACTCTGTGGTAGGCAGCCTCTTTCTAATTATAAAGGTAACTGGTTTAAACATATATAGAAGTTACCCACCTTCAATGTTCTGACTGCAACATATAGGACAGAGCATGAACTTTGGGGTAGTAAAGATTGAGAGACTCAAATACCAAACCCAGCAATAACCAACTGTGTGATTTAAGGAATTATTACTTGTCTTTCTAAGCAAACTCAAATAATATTAAGACACAGATTGCAAGAGCCTTATGGGTAGGTAGTGTTCAAACTCATTCATCACCACAACCATCACAGAATGAATTGATGATTTCTGACCGAACAATTCTGGGTCTTTGAGAACCATCTCACCATCCCAAGTCCTATTGAGCAATGCTTCCTGGAGCTGAAAATCGTTGATAAACTTTCTTGGTCTCGTCCCCCAAGCAATGTGCTTAATTTTTTTTTTTTTTAGAATCCCATTTTAATATCTGAATGACATTTGTCACAAGCATGTCTCAGTTTCTATAAATCTTTTTGCTTTGGAATGACAGTGTCCTTACTTGTGTAACGTTTGAGCATCTTTGATAGAAACTACTTTATTTAGGAGAATTTAACTAGTTTAGGGAACTTCTTGAACTCTCTTCACACATCTAAGAATTTCATATGTCACTGGTAGGTTTCTCCTGCCCTCCCTTTAAAGGTCATTCTCCTTAACACAGAAGGCAAGTATAGGGTGACACTGCTTCTCTGTGCCACTCTCATTACATCAGATCCTCAGTTTGTAAACTGTTCTTGGCAAACTAGCAGTTTCCAGCTATAAAAGCTTCATTTTCTTCAGTCTTCTTTGAAGAGCATGGATTTGCTCTCATGGCCCCCTGGTTACATTCTCTTTCACTCCATCTTCTCTACATGGTCCCTTCAAATTTGGACTCAAAAGAGAAATTTCTCAGAAGCACATTATTTAGGAACATCACTGTTTTCTTCCTCAGGATAATTTTCAATTCTCTGGGTTTTTTTAATCTTTCTGAGAGATTTCTGACACTTTTGGATTAGGTCTTCTTCCAGATTCTTTTTTATTCCTCTGAAGATTTCAAATCTACACTTCTAGATTCAAGAATTCAGTCCAGCTACAAAATTTTCATAAATAGGCCACCGCCTTTGCAATAATATTTCCAATATGATAATTTATAAGCCTTGTCCATCTGGTAATATTACTGATACATGATCATATTTTAGTGATGGGGTAAGCAATGTATTATTCCTCTGAGTCTAGGATTCCCTCCTTTGGATCTTTTTAGCTAAAGCTCTTGTTTTTGTCTTCACAAGAATTTAATAAATATCTCTCATCATTCCTATTAGCTAAATCCTCTTGTCTTTATGGACCCAGCTAAGAGAATGTTTGTTTTAAAATCAACATATAGAGTAATCTGCATTAATTCTGAATGAGCTATATGTAGAAAATCTATTTTGAAATGGTGACCTTCAGGAATATTTCCAAATAAAATCATGTGAGAACAGGAGTAATGATAAGCTATTGTCCATTTTTGTGAAATCCAATCTTATTTCTCCTCCTTTTATTTGCTTATTTTGTGTGCCAGATGGGTGAGAATCAAAAGGCAGAATGCCATGTAGCATCTTTTCACTTTTTTATTTATATATTTTTGGTGTCTGAAGATGGGTTGATTGAATGTCCATAGCTTTCTTTCAAGTCAAAGCCCAGGATGTGGCATCTTAGGTTTGATGTACAACCGTGGCAGAGATAAGCAGTTTCAGTAGAAAACAACTATTTGAAAAACCTTGTGATTTATCCATACTGGACATGTCTTTTATATCTGGTGGTATATTTTGCACATTAGCTGTTTCTTAGGATTAGCAAACCAGTGCAAATCTTGTTTCATCCCTCCATGGGTATTTAGTGTAGTGCCAAGCAAAGCACAGATTAACATATGCTTACTCAGGATTAAGAATGATATATTTTTTTAAACTCTTCTGATAGGCAGCAAAACAGAATCCACATAGTTCAATGGAATCAATGGATGGATTGTTTGTGTTAGTGCCAGCAACTCACCTTAAACTTTCAGCCACACATTTATACAGGCTTTGGGTTTTCTTTCTGAAAATCAAGTGGCAGACAGCAATACACTATTTTACCATGTCCTTAATTTGCCTTGATTTGTCTCACTGCAGTGCTGCATATGACTGTTCCATAGCGAAGAAGAGGAGAGCTGATGAGCAGGCTTTGGGAGTCCCCATCAACAAGAGAAAATCCCTGCTGATGAAGCCGAGACACTACAGTCCAAACATGGACTGCAGAGAAGAACAGGACAACAAGGCCGAGGCAGATGAGGATGATGGCCTTCTGGAAACCAACGGGCACCCTACCACAGGTAGCAGGGAGGATGGCCTTATCCTTTCTTACTCCCTGGCCACTGACATGGTCTTCACTTACTCAGGACTTGCAGTCTGTGTGGTTGTGAAAGATAATTCCAATTTGGACACAAAACCAAACTTTTATTCCACTCAGTGTCCATTTATTTAGGGCCAATTATTTATCAGTAACTGTAGAGAGTCTAAAGATAAACAACAAGGTCCATATCCTGATTTCATTTCCAGAAACATAGGAGTGAATTGTGCCTCTTTTTGAAAAAAATAAAAAACAGTAAGCCTTAAATTTGAAGGATGCCTGAATCCCTAGTTAAGTGAAAGCCTAATCCTTGAAAAAAGCCCTTATAAATAAAAAAAAATAATAAGCTTTAAAATATTTAAGATACATAAATATGTGCAATATACCTATGTGAAATTTTTCACCTGTTCTTAGTCTCAATCTCTATAATACAGTAATGATTGAGGCAATATCTATTATACTTATGAAATGTTGTAATCATGCATACATATATTCATATATATTATATACAAACTATTTTATCAGTACTGTAGAGATTGAGACAATATATATGTAAAATGTTTAATAACTAAAATATTTATTTGAAGCATAATAGTGTTACTTAAGCCCCCTAACATATTGAAAACATAGGACAATGCAATTGGACTGTCACCTTAATATTTTCAATATTTTTAAATAAGTTTTAATAGAATGCAAGTTCATTTCTAGAAAACTGAGTGCTCACATTTTGCATGCATGAGTTTGTGTGTCAGACAATTTCTCCACCTGAGAAATATGTAAAATGGAGACCTGAAAGATGGAAAGGGTTTGTTCTAATTCAGGAGAGGAAGAGAGTGCCTGGCACAAGAAGAGAAACATGTGCATTCCTATTTTCAGAGAACCACATTAAGTAAGGTCATGGGACAAAGAAGAAAAATAATAATTAATTTTTATAGCAATGGACTTCAGAAGCAGTTTAGAATTTTCTACAGTAGGAAAGCAATGAATAACAGAAAAATTATTTCTGTGCCTATTATTTCACAAATAAATAATTTTAATTTACCTTCAGGTACACATTATATTCCATGAATTTAATTCTCCACTCACTCATAAAACACTCTTTGCAAACTAAGTGAAATGTAGCTACTGTTTTGAGATCATAGGATGTGTTTTCCCCCAATTTATCATTCCTCCCATTTCTCTGGTGGGCACAGTGCCTCAAAGAGTTTGAATATCATTTTTGTTGGTGAGTTTGAAATTCAAGGATATGCAAAATATCTTTAAATTTTATGAAAAATTGGAAGTTTTAAGTTTGATTTATTAGAAAATGAAATTAGGTGTACCTATGTTCTATAAAATACACACATTTTTTCCAAACGTGGCTTTTTAAGGAATGATAATATACTAAATATATTGTTATTTAAAAAGAAGTATGTATTATACAAACCAAAAGCAATGAGGTTTTAGGTGATAAACATCTATTGCATATAGAATTACAGTAATAATAATAATAGGTGTTAATAAAAAAGATAGGAAAGCATATCAAGTAAGCACAAATTTCAGGTCAGAATCACCACATCTCAGTGGTGCTAGCTTGCAAATACTTTGAGATTCTGTAGTTAAAACAAATTTAAATTCTGAATTGACAGTGTTAAAGTGACTTTTCTAAACCTTCTATTTGTAGCATGTGACATAAAGCCTCCTGGCTTAACTGTAAACTATAATCACTCTTGAAATCTTTAGTTTTTTGGTGATTAATAAAAAGTGCCAGTTGAATCTAATAGTAGGGAGACCTTGAATCAGTATAGTCAGACTTGAGTTGTAATTTATCTAGTACATATTATTCACCAAATATTTAAGAAAATAGGGATCTTTTGCATCAACACATTCTTGATGCAAGAATCTACCCTCAGACTTCCGACTTCCTGCCTTCTACTATAGTTGTGTTAACATTGTAGATGTTTAATATTAACTATTAAAGACAAAATATACTCAGTTAAACATTCAGTTATAAACACTGTTGCACATCAATTGCAAGTTCACAAAAGTTGACTATTTAATATTTATTGCTAGAACCACTATAATAAAATTTTATATAGTAATTGTAGCAGTAGTGACCATTATTTTTAATTCCTTAATATAATCTAGGCATATAAATTATTTCATTACTCCATCCAACAATGATATGAGGTGTGTATGATTATGTTCAAAACTTTACAGATGAGATCATTTATTACCAAAGGTATTTAATGATTAAGCTGATGCAATTTGTAGGTTTTAGAACAAAAACAATTAGGAAACAATTAAAATACCAGGAAAATAATAATTTCCCAACTAACCTAATTCCATAATCCAGTTCTGCCCATGCTCTGACTGCCTTCAGAAAGCAAACTGGCCAAAGATTCTACCACTTCAAATCACAAAGATACATTTCGAAAATGGAAAGATCACAGATATTCCTATTCCTAGTTGGAAGAGCGAAACTTGTTTTCAGTCTTCTAAGCTAATTTTCTGTCACTCTGGAGGAGAAAAGAGAGCTAAGTAAGTGTCTAAACCCAGAATTGGAGCTTTTTGCCCATTGTCCCGTTAACTCCAGAGACGCCAAGATCTTCACCTGGTCAGAAGCTTGCTAAATGTTTAATTGGGGGCAATTCAAATGATGGAGAAGGGTATTATGTTCATGGAAGCAAAAAACACATATAAGCCACTTCAACTGTAGAACTTTGAAAGATGAATTCATTATTCTAGGATTTTTAGTTTCAGCAGAATTTATATATTCAAGAGGCTTGGAAAATTAATTTGCTTGTAAAAGTAACTTAGATAATTATGGGAACAGAACTAAAATCCAATTATAATAAAAACCAGTTAAACCAAAGGAGTCAAACTTAAATGTATTGTGATTTTCAGGGCATTTTTGTTTAAGTTGCCTTAATCAGAGTAACTGACGTATATACATACATACCTTCCAGGATTATCAGACACCTGGTCAGAGTGAAGATATCAGTTTTAATAAGCAAATGTGAACTTTTACATATCAGGCAAAAATATTTATTTATTTTACTCTACAAGGAAAATGTCATCTTTCCCCCATGCTTTAAAATACTATCCTGCACTGAGGATAATAAAGACTCATACAGGCCTCCCCGGTGGCACAGCGGTTGAGCGCTGGGTTGCGAAGCTGCCCGCAGCCTCTGCAGCGCTGGTTCGATCCCCAGCTGCTCCCTGGCCACCAGAGGAGGGTCCAGCTTGGCGCGCAGACCTCTCCTGCCGCCCACTGCTCCCCTCAGCAGTGTACTTCGGTCCTTCTGCCTGCTCTGCTTCCCACTCTGGCTCTGCTGAATTCTCTCACCCTCCGCTCTTCTGACTGTACCCAGTGCATGTATAAATAAATAAATAAATCTTTAAAATAAATAAATAAAACACACACACAAAAAGTTTAAAAAAAAAAAAAAGACTCGTAAGGTAACTATCCTGCCCTCTGATCATCTCCCAAGTAGTGGACTCTAGGAATTTTCCAACCTATAGGTTTCATTATTTCCTCATTGGAAGGTAATTGACAATCATACTCTAGTATCATCATATAAATTAATTCTTGAAAATATCCAAACTTTGGAAAATAACAGGCTATTAGTATTTTGAGCAGTTTCTTCTAAGGGCTGGTACAA
Organism: Talpa occidentalis; assembly: GCF_014898055.3. Taxonomy (NCBI): domain Eukaryota; kingdom Metazoa; phylum Chordata; class Mammalia; order Eulipotyphla; family Talpidae; genus Talpa; species Talpa occidentalis. The sequence goes on from NW_026555331.1 coordinate 68,069,747, forward strand.
CTTGTAAACGTTAGATGTGGCTTACAGTGTGCCTGGGCAGAGAGAAATGAGTAAAGCTGGGAGGCACTTGGCTCTGGGTCTAGATCCCAGTCCCCCTCTGCTCACTGGGTGATCTGCATGATCTTGCGCAAACCCTGAGCTCCTTAAAACCAGAGTTTCCCTTATGTAAAATGGAACAGAGCATATTTTCCTTGAAGTTATTGTGAAGATCAAATGAAATAGAGAATTGAACCCCATGCTGGGAAGATGTCAGTTAATTGTTTGAGGGTCTTCGATTATCCAGCTATTGCACCAATGAATCATCCTTATTTTATTGATGGGGACCCAGGACTCAGGAGACACAGGCCACCCAAGATCGCATAAGCAGGTGGTCTGAGCCACAGCCTGGTCCGTCTCTGGATCTGCAACTCCTGGAGGTCTTCCTTCCACACTGCGCTGTCCTCAAGGCAGCGGTGAACAACACCACACCAGTGTGGCGTGAGTGGCGAGCTGGCTGGCCTTTCTTAGGCTCTGGCACTGTGCCCTTCTTGGGCATCAATGCCATGACTTAATCTAATTGAAACTCAGGCTCCACTTCATGTATGTGAAGGGTCGCACATACACAAATAGTATCTGGGCCAACGAGAAGAGAACCATCACTTCCTGAATAACTAATGGGTGACCTCTGCTTTCCATGCACTCCCATTTGACCTCTCCTCCCCCATTGTATGCCTCCTTTGTACAGAAAAAAAGTTTATAAACCTGCCAAAGTTGGCAGAGACAAATACCAAACCCAGATCAGACCCGGATCTCTCTGACTTTAAAGGTAGGGTCTTCATGTGATTGCAGTGCAAAAGCACAAAATCGATCACCAGATGACCAGGAAAAATGAAAACACACTAGCATGAAAAAGTAAACAGCCCATTACAAAGCTAGGGGAAATAAGTGCCTCGTCACACAGATCTGTGAGGCTCAAGAACTAACTCAACTTTTTTCCTTATAATTACAGTGGAAGCCAGCGAGGGGGTGAGTACATGGAAAGTTGGTTTACAGGTTTACAGAACATCCCTGGAAACCATCATGTGTGAGGCGTACAGGCACCTCTAACGGCGGGGCTCCTCTTTTTCTGAAGAATAATTAATAAATATTTTCTTTTAGCATATAACAAACAGTTGAACCGGACAATTATGTAAACTGGAAATGACCCAAAATGCTAGCAGTTGGCAGCAGCACACTGAAATGCATTGTCCTGCACATGTGCGTTTTTGTCACTCCCGCCTCTCTGGTGATCTGCACTTAATAGGAATATTTTAAACTATGTAGCTAAGCAACAGAGGTAATTGTTGCTTTCTAGAGCTTTTGTTAGCACTCTAACACAGCCCAAATATGCATAATTAGGTATAATGTCTATAAATCATTATTGTACACATGTGGGTAGTTAAGTGGAGTGAGAGAATAGTTCAATGAATTGAGCATATTCACTGAAAATGCTTTTTATTTGTTTTCTGTAGTTCATAATACTTTAAAATTATCATAACCCTTTACACTTTCTCTTAATAGCCAACCGTGATATTGAGAAAAACTTCATTTGCATTTTAGACTATGTTTAATATATTATTTAAACCTGGAGTTCCTCTGATATGAATTCAGGAGAGGATAGACCATCCTATCAAATATTATGTGCTTGTTTATGCAGCCTCTTTTCTAGGAAGTAAAATGTTAAATTTTTCAGTTTATGTTGAATAGATCCCAACAAAAGACTGCACCCTATAATCAGCATTATTTAAAGGGGCTAGTGTTGTGACTAAATTCTTCCCTTCATCCAAAAATGCTTTTAGTTACTATGGCAATATTTACTTGATCCTGGCAGTCCAGTGTTGATTTAGGGAGATAATTACCAGAAAGGAAGATGATGGAGATGTATTTTTGAGTGTCCTTGTCAGAGACAATGTTTATAAAAAATTAAATGAGACAAAAAAAGGCACATTGTCTTCTGCACAGACACCCTGTCCTGCAGCCCTCACGAGGAACGGTTGTGCTTTTCTTCCCTCCAAAGATATTTATTAGCACAGAATGAACTTCACTTGGTGTCTTGAACAGTTTTTAAGGGGGCTGATTATTTTGTTTCCCATTCCCCACTCTGCTTTTTGAGACACAGAAATGGTCCTGCCGATTTTTTTTTTTTTTTTTTTTGAGTGGAAGGGGTCTTAATGAATGTCAGGGGACCATGGCAGAGTTTCTGACTCATTTCATAACCTGGAGTATGCTGGGTACCACCATCCCCAGACCCTGCATACTGGGTCAGGGCTAGGTGCCCAAAGAATTTGTACCCTCCACTGATATATCCGCACTGAGACAGGCTTGGGTAGACAGACTGTGTGTGTATACACTCGGGGGTTTCTTACCAGTCCCATGGTTCCTTGATTGTCAAAACCCTAGTCATCCCTGTATTGAGAACAGCTAGCTAACATCCCATACCCCCCAGCCATACCCACCTCTCATCTCATTTCCCTTTTGCATACATATTCACAAATACCAGAGAAGAAAATGTGTTCCTATTTAAAATATTATTGGATCATGCTAATTTTGCTGTTAGCCTGTACTTCCTTCAGCATGGAATGTGTGTGATAATTGTGAAAGCAAAAAGGAAGTCTTGAAAGCTTCAGAATTTTGTTAGTTATCTCTGGACAATTGTATTTTGTGTTTTAGCTAACATTCCATAAAATCTGAAAGTATGTTAGAGAAACTATACTTTCTTGAGGCAGAGAACATAAACCAAATAAGCTGAAAAATAAATTGCCATGCTACCAGAGAAATATGATATTTTCTTTATAATGTATTTAATTATATATATTTGATTCCTTCAGGTTAGCAAAGATTTGAGAATATAAGAGATAGTAGCAATAATTTCAGCATGCTCTTGTTAAATATCTTCTTCTGTACCTGGAAGCACTTAACTCTTAATATGCTAAAAATTGGAAAAGCTCATTTCTTTAAAGGCAATTTTCACAGTATTAAGGTCTCAGTTTTGCTTTGCTTTAAGAGGATATGTCTTTTTCTCCCCAATGTTTATAAAATTGATAGTCCACATATTGCACATATATACGTAAATATTTTGATATCTATTGTCTACTTAGCCATCTATCAATAGTCAGTGCTACATTCTTAAAATAGTTTTGTTCTCCCTATACAAATATTGTTTTCTTTTTTTCCTTAGAAGAAATCAAGATAAAACCTAAGGATGAGAACTTACGTTTAACTGTACCAGAAAATCCCAGTGGGAAGGAAGAAAGATATGGCTGCTATCGCGAGCTCATGGTCAAATCTTTAATGCATTTGGGGAAATTTGAAAAAAATGTGTCAGTTCAGACAAGTGAAAACTTAAACGATAGTGGCATCCAGTCTCTTAAAGCAGAGAGTGATGACGTAGATGAGTGTTTTATGATTCATTCTGATGATGGGAAAGACAAAACTGATGATTCCCAGCTACGTTTCTGTTCTTCTGATGATAATGAAAGTAATTCAGAAAGTGCAGAGAATGGTTGGGACAGTGGCTCCAACTTCTCAGAAGAAACCAAACCACATAGAGTCCCAAAGTATATATTAGTGGATAATAGAAAAGACCTATTGGAAGTTCCTGATATAAAAACTGAAGGTGAAAAATTTATCTCTTGTGAAAACATATGTGAGTCTGAGACAGAGAAACGAGACCCAAGGAGCACTCACACTGAAACACTGGATGGCAAAGCCCAATCCTCATTTTCTGGGATGGAGGATGATGACAAGGAGTGCCTGGCAGCTATGACTGAAGAATCTATGGACCTGGAGGAAGCAAAGGGGAACTTAAGTGTGCTGGAGCAAGCGATTGCTCTGCAGGCTGAGAGAGGCTGTGTTTTCCATAATACCTACAAAGAGCTGGACAGGTTTCTACTGGAGCACCTTGCAGGAGAAAGGAGACAAACCAAAGTTATTGACATGAGTGGACGACAAATCTTTAACAATAAACGTAAGACATGTTTTTACATTATTTTAGAAATAAAATAGCTTTGGGGTTGGAAAAATATTAGTGAAATTTGATTCATTCCCACAGGTAGCTTTGTGAAAACTTAATGTGATTTAAAGTCAATTTATGTCATAAAATAATTCTTTTTTCCCTACTTTCTAGATTGTTCTCAGATCAAGCTTCCTTAGTTTTGTAACTATTTCACATATGAAAAAGATCATCGCCTCTATTTCTTTAAATTTGACTGTTTTTTTAAGAATATGTAGTACTTTTCAAATTGAGGTAATGATGGCTTCCAACAATGAGTATATCTTAGGGGTATAGGTTCACACCATTTCAACTGTATTTTACCATACCAAAGCACTAATAGTTATCCCCACAGTCCAATGCCCGGTCTACCTTTTGCTTCTCATGCCCAGATTTCCCCTAGTAACCTCAGTTCTGCAATCAGTCTTCAAGGGTTTGTTTTGGTTTGGTTTTGTCTGTCTCTTTGCTTTGTTTCTTTATATTTCACATAGGAGTGAAAGAATATTGTATTTGTCTTTCTCATTCTCACTTATTACACTTACCATAATCCCCTCCATTTCCTTTCCAGCCATGTTTCCCTAAATGGCAAGATTTTACCTGTTGTTGTTTTTTTTAAATAGTTGAGTAGTATTCCACTATGTGTAAGTGTGTGTGTTTTATGTGATATATATATCTCACATCTTCTTTATGTATTCATCTGTTCTTGAGGACGTAGATTGTTTCCGAAACTTGGCTGTTATAAATAGTGCTTCAATGAACATAGGGGTGCATACATGCATTTGAATTAGTGGGGTTTCTTTTTTTGCATTTTTTAGATACTGATGAGCAAGATGGTTCTATTTTTAATATTTTAAGAAATCTCCATAATGTGGTGGTTTTTTTTTTTTTTTGCATGAGATTGGACTAGTCTACATTCCCATCGACGGTGTGCAAGGATTCCTTTTTCTCCACAACCTCACCAATACTTGTTGATTCTGGTGTTTTTGATATGGGACATTCTCATAGGAATGAGGTGGTATGGCATTGTGGTTTCGACTTACACTTCCCTGATATTTAAGTGATGATGAATATTTCTTCTTGTGCCTCTTGGTCATTTGTATGTCTTCACTGAAAAATGTCTGTTTAGTTCCCTGCCCATTTTTTGATTGGGCTATTTGTTTTTGTTATTTAGTTGTATGAGTTCTTTGTAGATTTTGGATAATAGCCCCTTGTTGGATGTATGATGTACAAATATTTTCTCTCATTCAGTACGGTGTCTATTCATTTTGATGATAGTTTCTTTTGAAGTTTAGAAACCTTTTAGTTTGATGTAATCCCACTTGTTTAGTTTTGCTTTTGTTTCTCTTGCTATTGGAGTTGAATCCATAAAAAACATTTTTGAAGCCAATGTTTCAAGGCATTTTGCTTATGTTTTCTCTGACATATTTTATAGTTTCAGGTCTTACATCTAAGTTTGTAATCTATTTTAAGTTAAATTTTTATAAGGTGTGAGATAGTGGTCTAATATCATTCTTATACAGATAGCAGTCCAGTATTTCCAGCACCATTTGTTGAAGAGACTTTCACTTCTCCATTGTAAGCTCTTTGTCATAAATTAACTGCCCATGTAAGTGTGGATTTATTTTGAGGCTCTCAATTTTATTCTGTTTTCCTATATGTTTATTTTTATGCCAATACCATACTGTTTTCAGTACTATAGTTTTGTATTTTTAAGTATTTTATTCAACATATTAGAAGTACATTAATATTTGTTTGATTTTGAGCCATTGTGTTAATCAAATTAATTCTCGGAATTTAAGTGCTTTTTCCCAGCTTCTTACTGGGATTTTGAGCAAAAAATAATGTCCAACTGCATGCAGATCGTTTAAGAAGCCCAGCTGTTTCTTAGGCTAAAACTAGGTATTAATGCTTTTCTAAGTCTATGCTTTTGCTTTTCCGAGGTATCTAACTCAGGGCACACAAATATCTGGTCCAAACTTGAAATAAAGAATGTTTCTTTATTGGAGAAATATTTATTTCTTTATTGGGCCTGGAGGAAACCTTAAAATTATCCCTCAGACTACAGGGAAATTGTGTACACCTCCCACTGGGAGATTCCTTTCCCTTTTGCCAGGTAGGCTTAATGATGGTACTCACGGTAGGTGGAGTTTCCTAAATAATAGTGGTCCTTCAGGGCCTGGAAGACCAGAGCAAGGTGGGTACTTCTGGATCCCATCACACTTGCTGCTCTAGAATTTGCCTTTTCTCTTTTAAGCAAGGACCTCCAGTAATTCTTAGGTACCCTAAGGTCTGAGAACCACTGAATTAGGGGAGGCATACCTTAGAGAAAATCTCGGTCATGTCCCCAAAGAGTTTGTATGAATACCATGTTCGTATGGTTTAGATATTCTGATTGCTGAAATATGTCCAAAAATGAACTGTGTAGTTTTTTCATTTTAAGTCCATTTTAATACTCATTTGCAATCTTGTTGAATATTGTCTTGTAACTCAGAGCCATGAAAACAAAAAAGAATAAAATAGTGTCATGTAATGAGGAGCAAGATAATAAAGCTATGCCAACATACTGCAAGGACTGGCATGGGGACAGAATATTAATGACTAGTGTGTAGTTTCAAACAGGATGGTGTGCTTAGCTTTCTGTGTTTCACTAATATGCTACTTGTTAAGCTTATGTGGTTTTTTTAATGAAAAACAAAATCAGAAAAAAATAAAAATTTACTTTGAATTCCAAAAACTCATAATTTCCAACATACTGTAATCCATTCATTCTAATATATACAGTTTCTTCATTTTACCATCTCTGAAATGAGGAGGAATTATCACAATTTAACTTTCTATTTTTTTTTCTTTCTAACATACAAAATGATGATTTATCTTACAATTGATTATGTCTTCTAGTCAGTGAAATCTGTGTTAGGAGATATTGTAATTATTGTACCATAGTTTAAAATACTTGACAACCATTAGGTCCTTTCAATGTAACTTTTAAAACTTTTTTTAAATTTTTTTAATTTTATATAATTCTTACTTCATTTTTCATTTTTGCATAATGTATGCATTTTCATTTTGGTTATATTCCCCATATAATTTCCACCCCCTTATTTTGGCCCTAATCTATCCTCTCCTTCCCCCCCTTAAAAGAAATAACTAAGTAACAGAACCAGTGATTGTAAATATGGGTCATACTGGATACTTAGAGCATTTCTAATGGGGTTGGATGAACCTGTTGCCCAGGTCATGGTACTGCTTTGTTGCATGTAATGCCTATGCAAGTGGATCCAGACTGGTAGAGATAAGAGGCAAAAACAAAAATAGCCCATATTTCAGGGGAACTACAAGTATGTCTAGAGGATACCTGCAGAGTTCAAATTAAGTATTCTCTTACCTGCCAGTAGCATAGGAATAGTCTTTTTCTCTGACATGCATTCCATAGCTTTTAAGTCAACACTTATACTATCTGATAGCCATGCTCTCAAAAATATTAATTTCCCATATTTCTTGGAAATGTGACTTAACTGTTAGAGAGAGCACATTGGGCTTAAAAATGCCATTTTACAGAAGTCCTCAGCTAAGTTGGCAATTCCAAGGTAAAGTTACCTGGCTACACTTAGTGACTTAGTGAGACTTTAGATCACAATATAAGTAGAGTCATATATAATGTCTTTTACAGTTATGAAATTTTAGAGTAAAGGAGGGTGAAGATAAACAATTATAGAGTATATCAGGTATGAATAGGATATACCCAGGCTAACCAAGATGTAAGATCACAAGAGCATAAGGTCACCTGTATTATGCATCATTCCACAAAAAAAAAAAAAAAATAAAGCAAGAAGAGCCAGGCCTGAGAATCACCCAGCTTCCAGCTCTGCCTTCTTATCATGCAAACAGGTCCTGCCCCACAGAGCTTTTCATCAGCATCTTTGTCTTGCCCAGCAGAGGAGAGGCGTGTAGACAAAGGTACAAGATGGGCTGTCAGTGGATCACACATGGTCAGGTGCCATCCCTGCCTTATCTCCCACATCCTCTCTGGCTTCCTGTAGACAAATAGTGTGGCAAGGAGGAGAAATATTCCACGCCAAACCTTTCAGTGTGGCTTAGAAATGTGGCCTTATTTGAACTAGATCCAAGGGAGGGAAAGACATCAAAATGCAAACTGCTTCACCTTTTTTTCTAATTCGTTCTCATATGGTGTCAACCCTCCTAATTTCACTTGAATCAAGCTTCCAGAATTTTGACTGGAGGGGTCTGCAGACAATACATTTTGAAATTTGGCAATATTTTTGAATTTGACAAAATACATACATACAAAATCATAGGATACATCAAAATTCTTAAAAATGCCTCTTTTTGCTTTACAGAACACAGGGTACAGTCTGGATATCATGGTATTTATGCTTGCTACTCAAGGCACCCCTGTCTGTCAGCTATGCATTTCTCTCATATAATTTAGTTTTCTTTCTACTGATCCTCCCTTCCTTTGCAGCCTGTGTGATAACTTGAAGGGTCCTTGGCTCCTCCTCCTTTGCTGAAACCATGCCCCCAAATAATTGCATTACATACAACCTGCTGTGCCCATATGCCTAGGACCATTTATAATCCAGCAGCTGGGGTGGTAGCATCACAGAGGCTTGCCTGGCCACTGCAGTACTCTGCTGTTGAGACGTCAGTTGTCTGCATCCCAAAACACTGTCCTGCTCCCAGTGCTACACTTGGAGCAGGAGCATCTGAGCCCTCTGTGTCTCCTCATATGACAAGACTGTTCTACATTCCATTGCCAGCAGCTTTCTTGCAGTAGGATCATGTGGATTCTTTTCACTTGCAGTCTTGAGTGTACTCACTGTTCCTAAATCTTCCATGTTCTGTGAAGCCTTCAGCCTGCTCACGTGCCACATAGATTCTCTGAGATTGCTATCTTCATTTTGAATCTGGGGTCTCTAAATGCCCAGAATGCTTTCCCAGTGACAGGTATCACTTCCTGCATGAATAAGGGGATAATTTTGACTATGAGAATACACTTCTTTATCTACCAATCTATCACAAATATTAAAAAATATATACAAAGAACTCCTCCTCTGTTTTTGTTCAAACCTTGTCAGTATTCACATCGCCATGTTGACGTAGCATTTCTATAACACTTGACCTAATCCTCAGCCATATATGTACACCTGGAAATTTAAACCCCAAACCTGTCTTCAGTCCTCCTCCATATGGTTGCCAAACCATGACAGACTGTGTCATAAAGATGCCCTTTCTCTGCCTGACTGCACCAGTGACCCCATCACCACTACAGGTTCTTGGCAGCTTCTCTAGAAGGTTCCAGGAGACCTCCATTCTTTGCCCTTCCGTTTTCTGTAGGTGTCCCCTGAGAAACTCTCCTTGCCAAGCCAAATTCCAGTTACCTCTGTTTTCAGTTTCTGTATTTCAAGTAAAATCAACAGCTTCTTCTCTGTAGCCCCTAAATATCAATTTGAAGTGATGGCCAATAGGGTGCTGGAATCTTGGGCCTCTGCAGCACTGCTGATTGACTGGGCTTGGCCCAGACTGCATCTTGACTCCCTGTCCTAATTCTTGTCAGAGTAGGCTCTGCACGTGACTGGAAGCAGCTGGTGGACACAGGGCCACGCGCTCTCAGGGACCCACAAGGACAAGGCCAAAAAGCCTCTTCTCAGATATAGTGACTTCTTTGTTGTACTATTTTGAATCTGACTTTCTCCAGATGCCTTCAATATGCATTAGTTTAAATATAAATATAAATATAAAAAATATTCTTCTTTAAATAAATTCTTTTTTCTTACCTTTTTTTTTCTTTTGGGGGAGCCTGTGCATCTTCTAGTGTGAGGTTGATTTTTCATAATGAGGCTCTGACTGCTCTGTGACATGGCAACTTAAAACTATCTCTGTGTTTTAACACTCCCTTGCCCTGTGTCAGCCTTTACTTAGGAAACGAAGAAATTGAAAACATTTTTTATGTTTCCACAGGTCTTAGTTGAGGGTCTTATTCAAGGCAATATGAGAAGAATGTTTATGATGATGAAACTGAATAAAGTGAGAATGTCACCCTGCAAGGCCACTCTATTGAATGGGAAGGGAAAGAATAACCAAATGAATTTCTCAATTTAATTTCTTTGTAGATTCACTGAGGTCTGAAAAGCGGGAGACTAAGTGCCCCATCCCGGGGTGCGATGGCACAGGACACGTGACAGGGCTCTACCCCCACCATCGCAGCCTTTCGGGGTGCCCCCACAAAGTGCGGGTTCCCCTGGAAAGTGAGTACTGCTTATCTCTGAAAGAAGTAGGCACTTTCCATACATCCCACAACATCACCATGAACTTATATTTCCTTCAATTTGGAATTAGAAATGGAAATATAAAGTTTTCTTTCTGTGTGTTTCCATCTGACTGTGTGATAAAATATAGTGTTAATGGAAATCTTGGGATATAGTAAGGTCAACAGATTAGAAGACAACTACCACTGAAAATATATTTTGTTCCAGTTCCCAAGAGGAGGGGGCATGCTAGTTGGGCAAGGCCACGTGGGAAGCACCAAGGCCAGTCAGGGGGCAAAGGAGGGGCTAACTGTGGGCAAGAGCCTTCACTGTGCTTCAGCAGGGGACACCAGGGTATGTGCGCTTAGGATTGGCTGGTTTGAATATTTCACTAGCTTCTGGAACACATGGACCATTCTTAGTGGTCTGACACCAGGCTTTGGGTGATATGTTCCTGTCTGGAGTGCCCTGATGTCCAAGAGGAGGCCACTGGGTATGGATTCTGGATTGGTAGGTTTGCATTTGAAATATGGACTGTTAGACTAGTTATTGACTACATTGAGGACTGGCTATCTTGGAAATGATGATCTTCCAAGGTCAGCAAGTCTGCAGATGTCAGTGCAACAGGATACAGAGACCCAAATACATATTAACATGTCTTTTTTTTTTTAAAGATTTATTTATTTATTTATACAAGGTTGATTGATTGATTGATTGATTGATACAAGTACTGGGTATAGTCAGAAGCGCGGGAGGGTGAGAGAATTCACCAGAGCCAGAGTGGGGAGCAGAGCAGGCAGAAGGACCAAAATACACTGCTGAGGGGAGCAGCGGGTGGCAGGAGAGGTCTGCGCGCCATGCGGGACCCTCCCCCAGTGTCCGGGGAGCAGCCGGGGATCAAACCGGCGCCGCAGAGGCCACGGGCAGCTTCGCAACCCAGTGCTCAACCGCTGCGCCACCAGGGAGGTCCTAACATGTCTTTTTTTTTTTTTTTTTTTGTGGGACCCTCGCTGGTGGCTGGGAATGAACTGGCGCTGCAGAGGCTCCGGGCAGCCTCGCAGCCCAGCGCTCAACTGCTGTGCCACCAGGGGAGGCCCCATATTAACATGTCTTTTAACATGTAACTGCACAGTCCTTTCTCTCCTGGAAACATGACATAAGCCCATGAACTATCTTAGCTTCTGTGCATCATCCTCTAAGTACAGAAAGTGTGTGGCATCCCCAATGTCCTCCTGCCAATCCTTTGCACATAAGACACATGATATCTGCCCTGCAGCAGACAGCAAACCCTAGTTGCTCTCCACTCAAAGCCTACAGGCACTAGGAAACTTGAGAAAAGGATCACCTCCACCATTTTGAAGATTCTGCATGTTACATCCTCTACTTTCTGAACCCACTTATCAAAACACCCCTTGATCATACAAATAGCAATGTTAAAAACACCTTATCACCCTTCAAAACAGCACAGTTTTGCAAATCACTGAATCAAATCATTTCAGTACTGTCAGCTATATCAGCAGTTCCTGAAACTGATTAGTTGATTGTTCATTCAACCACACATTTTTGCCAATAACCAAATGGCAGTGGGAATAAAAGATGGGAGGAGGAGAGGATGATGGACAAAGAAGCAAAATAATAGCACTTAGGAAATAAGTTTATATTTCAGACTTCTAGCCATGGGAGAAAGAACTATTTGACCAATCCGAGCCCCAAGGAAAAGCACATAATTGTAAAATGAAGGTTATAATATTTTCAGTTTAAGTTTAGTACTAACCATAGCATGGAGTTTAGAGAAATTAAAACTTGAACAAGCTTGCTGAGTTGAATTTTTGAAGTTCCTAAGTGCTCATTTGTTTCAACCCAAACATCTATAGGGAGGAAGCCTGTTGGGTTATGTAACTAAATTCATTTAAAGGCAAAGCTGAGAAATCAACTTGTTAATGTGTTGTTTACGGTAAAGTATCTTCTCTTTTATGTGATATTTTGTGCTTAGTTCTTGCCATGCATGAAAACGTGCTCAAGTGTCCCACCCCAGGATGCACCGGAAGGGGGCATGTGAACAGCAACCGCAACACACATAGGAGGTAATTCTGATGAGCTGCTAATCATTTACATTATGGAAAGAAGTGAGAGAAACTTTCTACCAAGGAAATAATGAATAACAATTTGTTATCAAAATTGCTGGATCACTATCAACTATCTCACCACCTGATATAGATGAGAAATATTTTTCTATGTGTGCAGAATAAAAAAAGAAAAATAATTATCTTCATTATTTTTCTGGACATTTACATTTAGCAGTCAATTTATGATAACCAAAAATATTTATTTGAAGACTTATATGTTTATGTAGCCATACATAAATTATATGTTTAGGTAGTTATACATAAATTATATGTTTATATAGTCATATAAGTAGAACATGTTTTCTTTTGCTCTGGATCTCAACAGAGTTTGAAAAGAGTTGCTGGAGCTTACACTGGATCCTATTCAATAGGCATTTAAAAGGTACCAAAGATATCAAAGGGTCAACATACTGTTGTTTTGAATTAAAGCCATGATGAAGTTAGCTGTAATTTCATTTTGAGATGCATTTTATTGAGATTGCAACTAACATAAAACATCTGTGTATTTTTTCAAGTGTATTGTGTATATGAAAATAATTTTGGTGAATTTTTTTTATTTTTTTGTACACTTTAAATTATGTATAGGTTACATGGGTCTGGGATACTATTTAACTCATAAGCATATTGCTAGAAAACTTCATATTCCATACTTTCAGCCTAAATTAAGGTATAAAATTAAGTCCATAATGTTTTGCTAATGATGCTAAGATAATCCATGAAGTTGTCATGCTAACATTTATAGTTGGTTATGTTGCAATTGAAATAAGCACATTCTACTTAAAATAATAGGAAGTTTCAGAACAATTTTGTTATTTCTCTCTTACACAGTATTTTTATTTAAAAATGACTTTTGTTTTTTTTCACCTCTGAGATGGGGTTGGAGGACAAATGTTCACACTGCAGTTTGCAAAACCTTTTGGAATCTTTTAGTAGGAGAATGGTGCTAAGTGAACTATTAATATGACTTAACATTTAACATATGCCAAATATGCTGGGAGGTACATGCCAAAGCAAAGCACATTATCATTTTAACTCAATACCTCCCACTTTTTTTTTTTTAACAGTCTTTCTGGTTGTCCGATTGCTGCAGCTGAAAAATTAGCCATGTCCCAGGACAAAAATCAACTTGATTCTCCCAAAACTGGACAGTGTCCTGATCAAATTCACAGGTATGACCTTCCCATGATATTCTTAATACTCGTTCACCCCAAGATCCACCTTTCAAGGTCTCACACCCTCTCATGCCAGCACACAATGAGTTTTCATTTTCAATTGCCAAGATCCATTTAAGAGGTTGGGTCAATGAATCGTGCTATCACTTAAATGAACTTCTAGACCATCCAGAAATTTCACTTGAAATTAATCCATATAAAGTGGTAACATACTGTGGGCCAATCTAAAACAAATAAAGGGGCCTCCCCAGTGGTGCAGCAGGTTGAGTGCAGCATTGTGAAGCTGTCCATAGCCACTGCAGTGCCAGTTCGATTCCCGGCCAACCAGGAAGATTCCCATATGGCATGGCAGACCTCTCCTGTCTCATCTGCTGCTTTCCTCAGCAGTGTATTTTGGTCCTTCTGCCTGTTCTGCTCCCTGCTCTGTCTCTGTGAATTCTCTCACCCTCCTGTGCCTCTGGCTTGTCCCCCAGTGCTTGTACAAATAAATAAATCTTTAAAAAATAAATAAAACAAATAAAGTATGTGATATCATATATCAATCAAAATTCTGTGTCACTAAGTACGGTCCATTCCCCTGGTCAGGTGAGTTCCCTTATGTTTGACTTAACCTTGCTGTCTGGAGAAAATGTCATCATAAATCAGTCATGCTTGGGGGCATAGCTCAGTGGTAGAACATTTGACTGCATAAATCACTCATACCCACTCAAAATATGTGATATTATGCATTGTTCCTTCTGCTCTACATGTGCATATAGGTTTTGAAAACAAAAATTCAATCCATGAATTGATAGCTATTAAAAAAATATTTCCAATTGGTCCTAATTGCTCCCAGGTGCTCTATAATATCTTGTTTGGGAAATCTTACATATCCCTAAACAATAAATGTATGTAGTTATAATGTGAAATTACACTTTTATTATTTAAAAAGTCATATAAGTAGGAAAAGAGATTTCAGGATTATAATAGATGACCAGATCTTTTATTGTTACTGAGTCACCAAAATGCAAAGTAATTATTAGGAACATTTTCAGGTATGGCTTCCCTTCATATTTACATCTGTGGATTTTATTTAAAAAGTACAAATTGTCATTCAAATCACTGGAGTAAAGATAATATGCCAAGAGAAAATCCTAAATTAAGATCACGAATTACTGAATAAATAACAATTAAAACTCAGAATATTCTTGGTTAGTATTATTATATTCACTAATTTCTTCCTAAGTAGGTTATGTATCAAATATAAAAATAACATTGTTCCATTTTGCTCATTTCTTGAAAGATAAATGTTGTTTTAGATTAGAAGACTTATGTAAACTCAGGGGCATACACCAAGTTAGATACATAGAGCAAGATCAACTCCTCATTCCAATATTTTTAAGTAACAGCTAAAAAGTCTTCATCTAATCCAAAAATATTATCAAATGTTGACACTCTAATTTCATGAATGTTTTGGTGGAAAGCAAATGAAAAATATGTTTTGATGTTGCTTATTTCTGAGAGGTATAATTGTTTATGATCTTTTATTGATAGACTACAGCACCACAATATTTTTGTTTTTCTCAGCAAAAATTGGTGCTGTACAAATATGATGCCCATGTTTAATCCAAATACAGTAATTTTTAAGGAATACGTCATTCACATTTATCTCGAATGGGGATGATTCATTTGAAAAATGAGATCATTATAATATAGTAATTTTGCTTCCTATTGTAATGATGTCAGCTTAATAGATAATATATTAAAACATTGTTGAAAATATTATTTAAATTAACAAAAGCATACACCATGGAATATTACTCAGCATTCAAAATAGATAAACACATGCAATCTGCAGCAACATGGATGGAGCTGGAAGGGATCATGCTCAGCGAAATAAGCCAGAAAGAAAAAGAAAAATACCGGATGGTCTCACTCATTGCAGGTATCTAGAAAACTTAAATAAGAGATCAGGAAAAAGAATAACTATAAGAAAGTAAAACTCAAAATCAACAAACAACTATGAACCAGAGACACTCTATGAGGGTTGGGGGGCAGGGAAGGGAGGGATTGGGGTCAAAATAAGGGCGTTGCAATTGTATAGGGAATATAAAAATAAAATTTAAATTAAAAAAAATAAAAAATAAATTAACAAAAGCATTCAGACTGGAGGTAGAAGAAAAGGGTGAAAAGATGAAGAAAAAACTCACAATTCAAGAATCAAGTTTCTGGTGCCCATATTATCTCTCAGGCATCAGGTTACTGCCAAGTCTGCAGACAGCGCTCAGGGCAGTTTCCTCTGGACAGAAAATAATGGTTACAATGGCAGCTTTTCACTGCTAGTCTGATTGGTGGTTCTAACAAACAGAATGTACAGAACGTGTCAGTGCCTAATGGAAGTTACATGGCACTTCTCACTAAGGAGCTCACTGTGCTCACAGTCATCTATGTGAACAGATACCAGAACTCAGTCCTCATGACATCTGCATGACATGAGTAAGAACTACACATCCTCTACCCAAGGGACAGGCAGTTTGTGGCCTTACCATGAGCAACCTGAACACAAGCGCCTCTCCACCATTTGCCCCGGTGCAGAGTCCAGCTCTGCCCACACTGCGCTGTCTCTGTGTGTACCCACAGCCATGACACGTCCGATCTGCTTTAAATTCTGATGCTAATATGCTCACCAACAATTTCATCATGTTTCTTTTGAACTTTCCCCCTCTCTCTTCAGGACAAGCTTGGTGAAGCAAATTGAGTTCAATTTCCGATCACAAACCATTTCCTCTCCCAGAACCACTGTGTCAAAAGAACAAGAGAAGTTTGGAAAAGTGCCATTTGATTATGCCAGTTTTGATGCCCAGGTTTTTGGTAAACGGCCCCTTGTACAAACCGGGCAAGGAAGAAAAACAACCCCATTTCCTGAATGTAAGTTTTGAATTCTAAGATGTTATCCAAAATTGTACATCTTGTGTATGTGTGAGATGGGGGGCAGGGCATATATCAGATACATAATATATGCTGTTAGGAGAACAGAAATATATTGTACAATGAAATACTTTATTTTAAGGAAAGCGACAATAAGATGATCAGCTACTAATTTTACACTTCAGTCACATTGAATTTGGGGAATAGTTAATGGTTCATTATTCTACAAATATGGAACTATATTGAACCTAACTATAATAATTCTCAAGAAATATTTAATTCACATTTAACTGGAATTGAGATTACTATTTGAAAACTACAAAAGCTATTATAACTAAAATTTTTATTCATATTGAAATTATAGAAATTTAAATGGTGAAAATGTTGATATATTATTTTTAATATCACTTAAATCAATGAGAGTGTTCTGACTGAAAGTGTGGGGGGAGTGAAAGGTAAGAGACAATTGAATAATCAAGATTTTACTAGAAAACAGTATGTGTGGTTATGGAGATATTTATCCACAAATTTAAGAGTTAATGTAGAAGCATTTAAAATGTGTTAATACCTAATGCTAACATTCCACATGAATTTTTATAAAATTGAAAGATAGTTTAACATTGAAACTTGGTGTTTTACTAACATATTTCTTCAAGTTGTTTAAAGTCCTTAACTATTCTAATGAAAAGGTAAAAGAAAAAAAATGAATGCTGAAAATAAACCAAGAAATGGATTCTGCATTCTGGTAACTTAATCATAAAGGGAAAGCAAAATAATTATCCACTTTGAGTCCTCCATAGACTGAATTTTTTACAACTTTCTACAAATCCATGGAATTTCTTTGATCTCACACCTAGTTACCTAAATTGAGTATTCTCAAGACCAGATGATATTTGCTTGATTATGTGATATTGACAACCTATTTCAAAGAACAAGAATGCCTTATAAAACCCAGCAATGGATTAACAAGTGTGAAAAGAATTTACCCATCTATGAGAAGTACATTACACTCCAAAAGTATTTTACCCTTTCCTCCCAAAAACAGGTCCCAGTGAAGACAAATAACCACTGACAACCTGTTAGATTCAGGGAAAAAATTTACACACACACGCATGCACACACAATTATTTTGTATTTATCTATAAAAGTATACATATAGTTTTATTATATATACACAAAATATACACGCATCCATATATTTTAATTTAGGTGTAACTAGTTAATAAAAGCATTCTATGTATTCTGATAATGTGAACATTAGTTTAAAAAATGCAAAGCATTCAGTGATGTTTTCTTATTTTTATAATTATGGGAATAGCATTTGATAGTAGTTTAAGTGTTTTTTATGAAAAAGATCAAATATTTTAAATAAACAATATTTATAACATAATAAATATCTAAATGCCTTTATATTATCCTGCATTAAATCTTGGAATGAGTGATTTTAACAAATACCCAAAATGAGGAAAAATATGCTTAATTCTATCTCTCAGTAATATCTCAGTATCCACAACAGAAATGTAAAACAGAAACTCAGCCTTCATAACTAAATTGCCTTTCCGTTCACCTTGAGAACATTTCCTTTGTCCTTTACTTACCGAGCTCCACCTCACATGCAAAATGCCAGCTCATTAAAGACTCCGCCTTCTATTTAGTTCCATCTAGTTAGATGAAGAACAACTTCTACTGTCTTAAGTACAAAACAAACCTGTGTATCACATAAAAAAAAAAAAGTGCAATTCTGTGTCTAAGTTGTTATTGTAAAAATAAACATTGAAAACATGCATTTTTTTCTCTACTGGAATTGCCGGTCCTCGCATGTACACAGTTCATAGATGTGCAAGCCTTAAGTCTCTGTAGTATTTGATGGATTTCATTAGCATGGCTTTTAATGTACAATTTTAGCCACAAAGGCTGCCAGTGCACCTGCCCCATAACACTAGACATGGAGTTTTGTCATAAGAAGTATAAATACAAAAAAAAAATAAAATTAAGAGAATAGGCATTCTTTCCCAGCAATCACATCATTTGATCTGTGAACTTCTGTGAAAACCAATCTGAATAACCTTCATTTACTGTACCAATGGATAATGGATCATGTTTTAATTTATTCTTCACTTATTTTAATGCAAGAAGTTATATCTTTAAAACAAATCTATTTAATGACTGAAACCACGTACATGCAATTGCTAATCAAATCTCTCTTCAACAGCAAAGCATTTTTCAAATCCAGGGAAATTTCCTAATCGACTGCCTAGTGCAGGCGCCCACACACAGAGCCCTTGCCGTGCCAGCTCTTATAGCTACGGTCAATGTAGTGAAGACACCCACATAGCAGCAGCTGCTGCTATCCTGAACCTTTCCACCCGCTGCAGGGAAGCTGCAGACATCCTCTCCAACAAACCACAGAGTCTGCATGCCAAGGTAGGCCAGTCCAAGAGCCTAGAGGGTGGGCCAGTGACTGAACCGTGAGAATAAACTGCCTTTCATGTTCCTAACCACATTCACTACCACGCCGCTCCCCAGCCCTGAAGCACATTCCCCCTTGTCTTCGGAAGAGACTCAAAGAAACATTGACAGAGATGAACTTGGTGGCATAAGGGAGGAATGAAAGAGTGGTGTTCTTGAAGGTGATACAATAAAGTTTGGGGAGGAGTTAAGGAGACTGGCTGGGGAGACATGTAGATTTCAAAATGATTTTCCTATGGGGGAGTTTTAGCACTGAAGGAAAGAGGATTAATATAAAAATTATTCTGAACAATGGACACTTTTTGCTGTTTGGAAGTGAAGGATGGTAGGAAACGTTTGATGGAACAGTGACTTGGGAAACATTTGCAACTTTGCTTCATGACATTTTATTATTGCACAAGTCACTATTGTATGACATACAATCATCTTAGTAACTATAGTATTAGCAAGAGCTGGTTCAGGGGGCAGAGAACTCAGAGCATTCAAATCTAAAACCAAATTTTGTCATTTATGAAAACACTACATTTCTGAAGCCCATGAAAATGACCATATTTTCCTCATAGCCTCTCCTTTCTGACTAGCAATGAGAAGGTACCTGTGTTTATGATTGCATGATTTAAAAAAGAAAAAGTGAAGATCCCTGTGTCTTCCATTTTGAGAAAGGTTTATAGCACTCAGAATGGCAGTGATCAGCAGAGTAAACCTCAACTACACTTTCTACACAAAGGGTTCAGTTAAAGGACATAATTTCCCTACCTAGATGTCTGAGTCATGTGAAGCAAGGTGCCCAGACTTTCTGGAGAAGATTTTACTTTTGCATTAAGTAGACGTTTCCCTGGGTCAAACTCTAACCCTGAAACTGGGACGATGGAAGTATATGGCTCTCTTTTTCCCATTAATTGTGCCCATCCCCGGTGTGGTCAGCTGCTCACCTGTGCTGTGCCAGGCTTCAGGCGAGCAGGGAGCATAGTGCCATCGAGCATTTGACAGAAGAATCAGAATTAGCTTCTGGACAAATCTGAGCCAAATAAACCCCAGGAAGAGTTGGTGGCCAAAAACCACTCAAAAACAATTTTTAAACAAATGAGGTTCTTAAACAAAGAAAAACACATCTTTTAAAAAATATAAAGAAAATGCCAAGCTATCCAAGTCCAAAGGAATTCAAGTCAGAAATTATTTACATAAGTGAATGATTTGGGGTATTTTAAAATGCAACTTTGGGTACAGTTAAATTCATATTTTAAAATCTGAATTAATTGCTCCTTTTTAAATATATTCTAACAAGCAGCTGGTTTGGAAAAATACTACAGTTTCTTCCATCTTGGTACTTTAGTATTTGTTTGTTTAGGTTGTCCTATAAAAACAAAGGTGCCAATATTGTAAGGATTATTGCTACGTAAATTACTTGAGTAAGTAGTTTAGAGTGGAGATATCTTTTTTGTTCCTCAGAATTCTGCCTTTTAACCTTTAGATCCTCTTCATCACCTATTGCCAAAATGAAACAATGAATCAGAGATGATTAAAATTTGAGGGTAATACATTATCAATATGTATTCTTCTCTTTTTAAAACACATTTCTGACAGCTCTTCCTGCCCATTTGTGTCTATACAAGTGTCTTTTACTGTCCTATCCCTTTTCTAATAAACCTGCTCTTTACATATTAAAAAAAAACAACACATTTCTGGTCAGAAAGGTGAGTTAAATTGGCACATTTCAAAATTTCAAATACTGGACTTCCTGTGCGTGTTCTGACTCTCGTGTTGGGAACACGCTCTGTGCCAGGGCAGCCCTGTGAGCAGACCGCATGCCGAGGATGACAGGATTCCATGCATGGCCCAGCTTCCAACTGCCAGGCAAGTCCGAACTGCAGAAGCCAAGCCATTGATATGATGAGAAACATGCAGGAGACAGAAAGTGCACCAATCAAATTTTGCAAGGAGTTTATTTTGCTGGCAGTTTTAAAAATCATTTTTCCATGAAAATTGTCTCATTTGACATGTGATAAGTCGGGTAAATATGACCCCCTCCAATGTCAGTTTGTCCAGAGTCCTTCCTTCAGTGTTCACACATGCGCATACTCAGACACTGGCACACGACTATAACAACTTGCAGATTTCTACTATTGTTGGATTCTGTTTTCTGAATCTCAGAAGCTATAAAACAACCAAAAATAATCCATTGTAGCCAAAAATGAGAGGAAAAACAAAGTAAATAGCCCTGAAAAATGGCCTTCTACCCAATAGTGCCCCATGTGTAACATTTCTATTCTGTTTCACTTTGCTCTGTGCCTTTTACTTAATGTAGGATTCAGTATAAACACTCTGCCCCTCCACATTGAATACTAGCCTGACTCGGCACTTTAATTTGTTTTTTTTCTCCAAAAACTCCATAGCAGTTTGTTAATATGTTTATTTTTGCCAGCTGCAATCCATGGATCTCTTGAGTCCCTTATCTAGAAAGAAGAATGTGGAAATTTTCCCTACTCTTGACTTCTAAACTGAACATCGAGACATTTTTGATACACAAGAGAAATTGGCATGATCATGGGCATGATCTTTTTAAAATTAAGTCAAAGGACACCAACCTTGAAATAGCCTTCTACGTTCCTGTTGGGGCTAATATGCTTTTTTTTTTTCATTCCATGTGCAAACTCACAACTGACTCCAAGTTTAGCAGGAGATAAATGATTTCCTTATTTGCAAAATTCCCACTCTTATGAAGATCATGCATACATAGGCTGTTTTAAGAGGATGAAAAAACTTTGAGCTCTACACACTTTAAAAATAATAAAGGATGTTCCAAAATGTTCTCCTATAGAAGTTTCTGAGCTGCTAGCAGCTGTCTACCCAACATTAAAATGTTTTCATTCTCAACACTGGGCTCAGGATATCAGTGCCCGTAATTGCCCAAATTCCAGTGCATTATATTCTAAAAGTATCTTTCAAAGGGGCCTATTTCTTAAAATATAATCTGGCAGGTACATAGCACATGTACACCAGCAAAATAATCTATTTTAAGTGTCTCTTTTTGGAAGAAGTAAGAAGGAAAATTAGCAATATCAATACTTACTGGCTATCATAATGGCTAAAGGTAATGCTCTCTGAAGTGCAATACCTCTTTTAATTCTAGTACTTTCATTGGTTTGAAGATATGCATGTCCTTTATTGAAGGACCTTTATTTGAATTTGGAATGAATATGAATTTGTAAAGCAAAGCTTCAAACACTTCCCCTGTAATCTGGACTGTTCCCCCTGAGAAGAGGGCACGCTAGGTGGGACTGTGCCACAGGTTCTCAATGAGAACCCAGTTTCCTTTTTCCAGTAGCTTTTCTCTGTCCCTGGGAGAGCATGTGACAGCACGTGTCAAAGAAACTTCCCATTTTTGCTCCTTCTTCTCATCCTCCTCAGCAGAGGTAGAAACATACTTCACAGTCTATCTTTATCCTGATCGCTGCTGCTTGCCAAGCATTCTGTTGCTTGTTTTGGTGTTTTCCCCACCTGTTTAGACAAAGTGGCATATGCACAATGTGCCTTCAAAGAAAACAAAAAATTGACACTTGCTTGAAATGTTTAAAGTTCAAAGTCTGTTTTGTGCTTGAACAGGGCCTAGAAACAACATGATATCACATCACTGTTCTTTCTGCCGGGTATCAGAAATAGCTTGGTGACTCTGGGGGTGGTTAGAATCCAAAAGTAGTCTTTTTCAGTAACTTTAACAACAGGATAAGACTATAACATACGTGTTCTGAGGAATTTGGATCAAGGATCACAGGAGCCAACTGATACATGTGTAAGGAAATAAGATATTTTATAACTGGCTCTTCATCTCTGTGTATAGTAGTATGAGGGATACCTCTTTTGGTATCAAAATCCCAATCAAATTATTATTGTTGTTGTTGTTGTTGTCATTAGTTGTCATTTAGTGAATACCTACTTGGGGCCAGAGACTTTGCCCATATTAATCCATTTTAACCTGCTGGAAGCTCTGTGAAGCATATAGTTATTACATTTTGCAACTGAAAAAACAGTAGTACAGATATAAAGAATTCTCTATGAGCTGCAGTTGCAACTGTGGGAGGTGAAATTTGTGCTCACACCTGTCTGACTTTTCATCTTCAAAATCTTATCATGGTGCATAGACTGCTGGCCCACCATGAGGCTGTCATTGACTATGATTTCAAGCCCCACCAAAGATTTCTGGGAAATGGTTATAATTTAAAACCTAATATCAGTCATATAATCCTCTTCTGAGCCAAATCATTCTATTTATATTGACTAAATTTCATAACTTTATGCTCTTAATTATTTTAATTTGCAGTTGCTATTTAGAAAGAATAAGACAATTTTATTTGCTTATTGATTTTACCCTGACTCCTTTGAAAACATATTTCAGATAGCATTCAATACAGAGACACCCTGAAGCTTCAAAACCTCCTGAAGCTAAAAATGAAAGAAAAGAAGTCATGAGCCAGCAGTTACTTATAGCAGAAATCTAGGCTGAGAGACACTTAATTTTGCACTTCCTCTAGGTCATGTCAAACAAAGGAAAGATGTGGGTGGCCTATCCTGTAGTTATAGAAAACTTGCCCCAAAAAATAAAATAATGCTGTTTTAGTCCATCAGTGTTTTAAAAATTAATAATTTTCACAAATCAGAACATTTAAGGTGAAATTATGATTTTGCTCTTACTTCATAATGGTTAATTGTCCAAACACTATAATGTTATTAATTGTCTCGAAAATCTTGGAGGACATTAGCCATTACTCCAAATACAATAATTTTTGTTTTCCTTTTCATTCTTCTTCAGAAAACAAATTTCTATTTTCTTAGTAGTAGTTAGGATGGAATGTCACTGCTTTCAGTGATACAATTCTTTTCCAAGTTGTGACACAATTCTCACAATTATCATTTTACTGCTTGCATAATATGCCATTAGAAAGATGTTTCATCTATTTAAGATACAATTTCATTGACCTCTTTGGGCAGGCATGAGTCATTTCTCATTTAACAGTACATGCGAAAATTATAATGAATAATTATTTGAACCTACTGTATGACAATAATTGATAACATATTAGCTAAATTTTCTTTCACTAAATACCTCTTTAAATGCATAAAATTAGCTCCTTGAAGGCAGGCACTTCTTGCAGACTTGAAAATTTAACTGTTTTTTCAATGATTTTTTTTGACTAAATTATAGGGAGTATATCTGTAGTTCAAAAATGACTGAAGTCAATAATTTGATTTCACTGCTAATTTGAAAAGTACATAACGTAGTGTTAGACTTATGCTTATCCTATAGTTGAATAGTAGTAGAACTATGCCTAGCCTCAAAAATATATAAAATATAAATTTTAAGGATTAAAATAAGGATCCAAAATGACATTTTGAGAAATCAATATGTTAAAGTCTGGAAGGTGGGGGTCATGGGGATGGTTGGGTATGTGCTGGAGCTGTACATGTCAGGACTATCTCCTCCTCCTGTGGCTTCTCCTACCATCCCAGCCTTTCTGTCCTGCCATTTGGAGCTTTAACACAAGTGATTTCTAGATGTGATGTCTATTGATATTGCTCTGAATCAAAATTCACACATAAATGTGTGATCCACCGATCTATGGGCAGAAAGGGGCCCTTCTCTGGTACTGTGTGTAATTGTTGACTGCATCTGTGTGCTCACTTAAAGCCCATCTGTACCTTGCTACCCAAACGTGCTCACTCCAGTCAAGTCAGGTGCTCAGAGCAGCCTGCTGGGGCACAGGAGACAGAAAAGGACCTCTTTTAAATATTAGGAGTGATTTTTTTTTTTTCAATCAGCACATGCTTACTCAAGAAATATAATCCCAGCAACACTGGAAATCTCTTACTTTTTAAATTTACTATTTAGATTTTTCTGTAAAAAAACTGAAACATATTAGCGTTGTCTTGGAATAGTTCATATTTTTTTCAGTGAGATCAAATCTGCACTATTTATGGGTTTTGCACTATAAAACTCTGCAGCCCAGTCACATGGCTTCTTTTTCCTAAGCCATCTGTCACAGAGGTCTGGAATTTTATGTGAATGTTGGTTGTGCAGTCTTAACCCAAGTTTTAAAATTTTTTTATGAAAAATGTCAGCAACTACAATATTTAGTATTTTACTTTACATTGGCCATTAAACGTAATTACTATAGCTGTTTTATTGCTACAGTTACATATAGATATTTAGCCAAAAATTTTTTTGATGTCTCATGGCAGAAGACATTGGTATATCATGGAGCGAGCCACGTGGCACTGATATGCTTAATATCTTGGATTTTTGTAAGTTTTATTAATGCTGGTATAAAAACGTATTTGATATTATACAGATGGCATAGGATGTTGTGGTTACTAAGTTATTATCCTGGATAAGCTGTGCTGTCAAATTCAGGGCTTAAAACTATCACAGGAGATTAAACTACTTACTAAAAAGGACAGAAAGATATGGCCAAAGCATCTTAATACAAACATATTAAAAGTGTATTTACCTCCCACAAATACAATAAAGCACATTTATCTTATAGGCTGAGAGGTTGAAAATAGGAAATTTGCAGGTAAAAGAAGCAAATAGAAGAGGTGATTTTATTTTCTAAGTCAGTACGAACAGTGAGGCTTTGGAGTCCAGCTAGGGGGGCCTGAACCTCACTGGCAACTTCTGGGGCAGGGGGATTAAGGGTAGAGAGTAATGGTGAGTAAAAATAACCCCCTGGGAAGTGACTGGAAATACTGGGAAGTGACCACATGTGTTAGGAATCTTATTAACATATTCAGAGATTCCTGTTTTGCCAGTCAAAAGGAAAAAGAGCAGAGAAATTGTCCAGAAGTTGGTTGTGAATTGGTGGATGAGGAAGAAAGTACCAGGAAGGTATTCCTTTGATGCACTTAGAAAAACAGCAAGAATGTTTTCCCCACATACTGAGCTACTACCTGGCAACATGCATCACACCTGACACCATGGAAATCATCCAGAGCACATGGGTCCTTTACTAGGACTTTAATCTAAACAAAACCAAAACAGTAGCCTAAGATATCACAGGAGAAATACTGGGAGGTAAAATTGGCTTTAAGTTCCATACTAAGTATCTGGAAACCTTTATTCTAGGTTTCCACTGTTAGAACTTAAACCTCCAGCAGTCCTGTGGCCAACTGGTACCTAAAGGCCCCCAAGTGAGCTATGGTTTGCACTGTCTGCTCCACTCCACAGAGTAAAATGGCACTTTCATATTAATGTAATATTTCAATAAAAATTCTCTTCCAGCTGGTTATTTTTGCATATTTCTCATGTTAGATTAACATTGTGATGGGGCAGCGGGGGAGGGGGTAGGAAGTAGTGTTGTGCCTTTTTATAAACTCAAGTGTTAAAGCTTTAAATGATGAATTGGCAGTGATAATTCTACAAACTAAAAAAGAAAGATAAATGCTAAATTTTAATATATATATATATATAAAGCAGATTTAGCCTATATGTTTGGTATTTGAAATATCTTACTTATTTTAAGCTTAATTTATTTAAATCTAGGAACACAGAGCTCACTAATGGGACTGCTCTTAAAAGTCTGCCTAAGAATTCAACGCTATTCAAGGCAGACCAGAAAGCCAGCTTTGAAATCAGATATGCTTACATGAAAGCCTGCATTTGAAATCATCACTTAAAAGCTCCACATGGCTAGGCTATAACTGTAACGTGCTTAAATGTTTTTCTGTTTCCTATTGTATACCAGGGAGCCGAGATAGAAGTGGATGAAAATGGCACATTGGACTTAAGCATGAAAAAAAACCGAATCCTGGACAAAGCTGCACCCTTAACTTCCTCTAATGCTTCTGTTCCAACTCCTTCCTCTTCCCCATTCAAAACAAGCAGCATTTTGGTCAATGCCGCATTCTATCAGGCTCTCTGTGACCAAGAGGGCTGGGATACGCCTATCAACTATAGCAAAACTCATGGGAAGACAGAGGAGGAGAAAGAGGTATTGTTTCAATCAATAAGTTTAAGCTAGAGCATGATTGGAGAGTTGTTAGTGTTGTTAGCTTTTTCACCCTAAATTATTTTTCTCATTCCTGGTTTTTTTTTATTTTTTTTAAGATTTATTCATTTATGTATACAAGAACTGGATACAGGCCAGAGGTGCAGGGGGCAAGAGGATTCACGAGAGACAGAGTGGGTAGCAGAACAGGCAGACTGACTGAAATACATTGCTGAAGGGAGTAGTGGGCAACACAGGAGAGGTCTGCTGTGCCATGTGGGTAGCTCCCTGGCCGGGGATCAAACTTGTGCTGCAGAGGCCACGGGTAGCTTCACAGTGCTGTGCCTAACCCCTTGTGCCACCAGGGAGGCCCTCATTCCTATGTAGATAACACATAATTCTTTACCTGGTTTTATATTTTGGAAAAGTAATGATTTTAAATTTCAGAAGAAATTTATCAGTGCATCCAACTTTTTCTGTCACTTGTCTAAGATATGATATTATAGTGCATTTTATCCTCATTCATGACCAAAATTGTGTGCACCATTCAAGAGATGACATCATCTACCCCATTGGATATGGCAGATTGTAAGGGGCAATGTGCACTCAACAGTGAGTTCCAGCTCACTGTTTTTTGTGAACCAGAGGGTGGAAGATGAAATTAAACTAGAACAAGTGAGACTCATCAAACTTCTTTCCTTGGTTTCACGAAGGAGCTGTGCTTGCATATCTATGCATAGAGTCATTCACTGAATATCAGGTCATGATTGTTGGATGTGTAAGTTCTACCAATTCCAAAGTCAAGGAGATTCATTTGCATATTTAGTTATCCTGGAGGTGGTTTCACCACTGGAAGCCAGATAGTGACTATGCAAGAATTCATCTAGTCTTCATCACAATAATTTGAAACACCTACTTTGGTCAGATTAACATGACAGTATCATTGCAAAGAATTCATTACTAGAATCCTCCATTGTTTAGACTGCATGTAATTACATACATAGTCCTATCATTACATTAATTGACTCTGTTTTGCTGTCAGTCAGGTAAACTATTGATAGATTTGCCAGGTGACAGGCAGACAGGCAAAAGGTATGAAATAGGCATTCTTTTTTTAAAGAATACCCCACCTTTTTCACTTTTTGAAGTTCAGGGAGTTTGGGAGTGGAAGATTAATTTGATTTTAGCACATGCTTTAACATCTCAGAGTAATAGTGAACATAAACAACAGTCATTACAAGACTGGGTTGTTTCTAGTAATTATCCCTCCCTCCCTCCCTCCCTCCCTCCCTCCCTCCTTCCCTCCCTCCCAGGAACAAGTGGGACTCATCAAACTTCTTTCCTTGGTTTCACGAAGGAGCTGTGCTTGCATCGCTATGCATTGACTGAGTATTGGGTCATGATTGTTGGATGTGTTAAGTTCTACCAATTCCAAAGTCAAGGAGATACATTTGCATATTTAGTTATCCTGGTGTATGCTAACCACAGTTCCTTCCTTCCTTCCTTCTTTCCTTCCTTCCTCCCTTTCTTCCTTCCTTCCTTCCCTCTTTCAATCAGCACACTTTCAGTGGCAGCTCCATGTCCAGGAAGTAAAACAGGACCTAAGGATGCAGTACCAAATAAAACATGCTCCTGCCACACATTTGTTCAGTGTGCTGGGAGGACTGACATGTAACCAAGTACACTCATAAGTCGAGTAGTATGAGCAGGCACACAATGTGAAAAGGTGGGTGGTCATCGGTCCTTTGGGGAGCCCACAAAGACCCAAAACAAGCTCTGTGTCACCACCATATGCACCATAGTGGAGAAGGGTGAGGGGAATCATACATCAACAGCTTTCTGATTAGATTCAGAAATATTGATTTTTATTCTATTTAACTTTAAAATATTCATCTGAAGTATTTAGGGCTAGTCTTAATAAACCTATCATAATATTCTTTTAAAAGAGCCATTTCTTAAAATAATCTGTTTGACTTTAATAAGTATAAAACTGAAAACAGCAAATTATAGGCTGATTTGCCTTAAGTGATAACTATAAACCAGTAAACAAGATTCCCTTCACCAATACATTAGCCCCCTGACAAACCAGGCTTGTTCAAGTGAAAAGAAGTTACATTTAACTCCCATCTATTTTTACAATGCAGCAAGCTGTCAATATTCACTTTAACTGGTCATTCTGCACAACTAGTCTGAAAGGGAAGTATGGCACAAACTGGGCTGTGGTAGGTGGTCGAGAATGGGAAACACAATCGTAAGATCAAGATGGTTGATTCCATCCCACTCCATGCAAATCAACTTCAGGAAAAGTGGAACATCCTTCAATTCACAAGGATGAATTCTGCTTTACTGCAGCCAGTGGGATTAAGGCATATCATTAAAGCCCTAGTCACAGATCCATTGATGGGGATTCAGTAAAAGTTCGATGTTACAGGAGGGACAGTGCTTTACAGAGCATAGCAGCTTCCTGCTAGTATAAAATCTACTCAGTTTGGAAGGATGTTAACTCTCTGTGCAGGATAAGATGGAGACTGTGTGTCCCCAACCTTGTGATTGTGCTATAAATGGACTGTGGTTAGCATACACCAGAAATCTTTCTAGTCCTACAAGTGTCAGACATATGAGTCCAATCCTGAGTTGTAACAAAGCAAATTTGCATCAAGTTGGTTCCCATTTCCATTTAGGGTCTTTTGTATTGTTCAATATTTGTTATAATGCTGTGCCCTCAGCATCAATGTCAGCATTTCACTGTATTCTGAGAGACTCCTCCCTTTTAGGGGTCTAGTAAGCACTTTGGGGGCTCCTTGGTTATACTTCTTATTATTCAGAGAGTCATAAAATGAGGTCTCATAACAAATATTTTTATTTCCTTTCCAATCTCATATTTTATAACTCAAAAAAATCTGAATTCACCTTGACAGTGTTATGGATTCAGCTGGGTTATGGCAGCATTTTTTTCTCAGTAAGTTCATGGGGAAAATGGATTTATTTAAATTAGAGTTCTCCTTTTTTTGGAATAGCTTACCTGCTTCAGGTCCCAGGGTACAGACATTTACTGCCACAATTTGCGACCTAAGTATTTGAAATATAGAAGCTTCTGTAATGCAGAAGCTATGTCACTAAGAAGTCATTGTCAGTAAGAATAACAAAGAGAAGCTGCTAAGTGATTTCTTAGAGTCAAAGTGCTTGCCCTTGGTTTGAATTAGCAAAATATTTTTTAAGCTTAATGCTTATTGCCACAGTTAATCTGATGATAGGTGATTTATTGCTTGAGAAAGCTGGAGCTATTGGGGACATACACAGAAGTGCCTCTGAATCAATGTAATTCTCTAATACAGTTTCTCACTGTATTCTTTGTGGCTTCATACATGCCAATGTAATCTACTAGTAGAGAGTCTTTTCATATCTTATTCTGAATCTTGAAAATGGGAAATCTGATAATTAATAGGCATTTTGAAAAAGTAGACTGTATTCAGTGTCCTCATTGGGAACACAGCAGAGGACATAGCATTCAATAAAATTATAAAGGTCTTTTTACCTAGTGTGTCATGATCCTGGCAATCCTGAAAAGCAGGATTATCATCAAAGTTTCTAGAGGAGAAAATTGAGGCTCAAGAAGGTGAAGTTGTTGATTAAGTAATTAAGTAATGAGCCCGGGCTCCCAAATCATGAAAAAAAGAGAAGGAAGAAAATTGAGAGAAGTTAAAAAAATGGTAATAAGTAAGAAATATTGAGAAAAATTAGAAAGAAAACAGTGATGACATGGTACTTTGCAAGCTGTGACAGAGGCAATGCTGTTCTATGGCACCTCAGGATTGCAGGACAAACCTCTGCCCCAGATCTACAGGATGTGACCACACAAATCAGCTAGAGATTGCTTCATGCTTCTCATTTCCAAACATTCTCTGCTGGCTGCATGTGGCCCAGGTGACGGACTGTGATTGTTTGAAAACCAGTTCCTTCCCCATATCCCCTTCCTTCCAGTGGCCACTTCTTCCACCTCCTTGTGTCACCAGATAAGGCGCAGCCTTGGGACCCCCCAGTCCAATCCCATCTTCCAACAGTGCAGCTGGAGGTGAGCCAGCTGCTGTCCACTGCTTCACCCTCCCAGAGACAGAGGGGTGGGCCAAGGGGTTCCGTGCCTATGCTGGGCACAGGTCTCTCGAGAGACCTGTCAAGATTGGAAAGAAGGTCCCTTTCATGTTGGTAGTGGTGGGCACCAATCAGCAACAGCTCTGTGGTCATACGGGGCTCCTGACCTCTATGGTGAATATCTCATGGAGGCTGTGTGTCCCCAGCTCCAGTTTGAACTGGTCTGGACTCAAGGTCTGTTATTTTTTTTCTTCTGGGTCTGCAACTCCCTTTCCTTCCCATAGCAGCCAATTTGATAAGCTGTGGAAAGATGGCTTAGAGAGTAAAAAAAAAAAAAAAAAAAAAAAGCCAAAGAAATTGATGGCAACAGGTCATCAGGTTTTTAACCTCTTATTTACCAGTCCTTGGAAATAGAAAAATTCTTGCACAATTTTTGTCCTTGAATCCTGCCCTTCTTTGTCCTGGGACCCTTCTTGTCTCCCCACAGGACACACATGTACACACACTAGTGAAAACTGAGTGATTATTTCTAATTCATTGTTATCTAGTTCATATGCACAACAGTTGCTTAATTTTGGTGGTAATTTTCAGAAAATATTGTCTTTCTCTCTCAGTGAAATAGCCTGTCCAGATGCCCCCTAAAAAAAATCCTGAATCTGGAAAAAACTCAAAATATCTCAAAAGGAAAGTGCTGAGAAATAACTAGGGCTGTCAGTTTCATTCAACTGTCAGTTCTCCAAAGATTTCAGGGCTTAAAATGTTAAAAGTGCCAGATGCTATTATCTGCTATTCATGTTACCATTATGTTCCAGTCTTTACTGAAATCAATATAAACTTCCATCTGTACATTAAAGGAATTTCAGTGGACACATCTACTCTCTAAGCACACACATATATGCCACATTCTTTCTGAAATATCCACAGGATAAAAATTACTCTCTTCAAAATGATACTTGAAATTTTGAAAAAAAAATCGTATGAATGTTATTGACTAATTTTGCACTGGATATAAAATACTTCTGTTATAAAATTAAGGATTCCTTTAGTGGTAGCCACCTGTACGTTAGTATGTATGTTCTTTGTAGGTTTCCAGGAATAGTATGGTAATCAAAAAAAAAAGAAAAAGGTAAAAAGACAAGTATTTTATAATGCAATTCAATATGTAAGAATCCATTGTTTTTAGAAGTTAGAAAATTTAAAAGATTATATCCAATAAAATTATCCTATTTAAATATTACCACATTACTGTACAAAATCAAATACTATATATTCTGTAAGCTTTATTTTTGTTTCCATTTTATTAATAACTTAATCTTAGATAATTGATCATTTCTTTCAAAATCTCCATTCTCCATTTCCTTATCTTCCATACTGTATAGTCAGCAGTCAAGCAATAGCTGATAACCTATATATGTTCATCCGTTAATGTACATGCCTTAGAAATATTTTGCTCTTAATTTTATCATTAAAAATAAGACTGTTCCTTTACTCTATGGCATTTTTGTTAAAATTCAGTGTCTAAACAGAAAAACAAAGGCTGATTCCCAGTGAGCCAATCAGATTTAACATTTGTATCTACTTTCAAAAAGTTGAGACATAATTATAGTGGAAAATACTATCCAGACTGAAGCCAAATATTACCAATTGGAAGGTTTTACAGGGTAAATGCCTAAAGTGAAGCCATTCCTGCTTGTAGAACTTAAATCTGATAGTTCCACCATCCTTTCCATCATTTACCTATTTTGCTATAGATTTCATGATAGCAATGAGAAGAAGCTTTTCTGTTCTGCAGACAACAGTTGTCAAGCACATGTTTCTCTATTTTTAAATGATGTATAATAACCTGCTAGTACAGTGGTCCCTAGAATCAGAGGAGATTGAATCCTTATAAAAAACAGCATGGTATTTGCATATAACTTATGTAATCCTCTCATATTCTTTAAGTCATTTCTAACATCTTTTCAAAACCTAATACAACATGAATTTTATGTAAACAGTTTTTATACTATATTTTTAGGGAATATTGCTGAGGGGAAAAAGTCTGTACATTCAGTAAAGATGCAGCCATCACAGTCCTAAAGACGTAGTACACATTTTCAATCTTTGGTTGAATCCACAGATGTGGAATGCTTTGGATATGGAGGATTTGATGGCCTTTTCAAACAGCTATCAATTAAATAAGAGGGATTACTCAGCACTCTAAATAATATTAAGAAAGAAATTGTACCAACCAGCTTTTATTAATTTGTTCTGAAGATTATATTATTTTAGATAGTTTACCAATAGATTGGGTTGCCAGAAAAGTCATGATGTATTTTTCTATGTTTTTCAAGCAAAAATGTGTCATGACTTTTCCAACAAACTAATATTTACTACTGCTTGGTCTAATGTAAAATAACTGTATTGTTTTCCAAGTAACTAATGAAAGGGAAATATAAAAATTGTATTTGCTACCACCTTTTTATATCCATATAAAATATGGATGCACCACTTTTTATATCCATATATATATCCATGTATATATATATATCCATATATATATATATATATATGTTTTTTGTTCACCTTAACTAGAAGGTACTATCAAGAATTAGAGTTTTCTATGTTAGTTAATATGATTTTAATATGAAATCCAGAGAATACTATATTTTAAATATATAATCTTAATGTGAAAGTAAACTAATTATATGACTGAAAAAAAACATTGTTTCTGTAAGATACTATATCACACGATAAATTATATGAAAGGATTAGTCAGTCTTCCCTATGGATTCAAGATCAGCATTAAGTTTGAATAATGGCCAGGAAAATTAATGATACTCAACAAAAATGTCCACCCAATAAGTGAAAACATTACAAGTTAGCAAAAGAAGCAACTTAAAAACATGAAGTTATGTGAGAATGAAAACAATTGTCCAGAAAAAATCAAACTGAAATACCTAAATGACTCAGTTATTATTTTTAAATGATTTATATAGTAATTATTTATATATTAGAAGAAAACATTCTGCTTGTCTAAACTTCTCCTTTTTAAAAATTTATGTGATTTATTTTTGCAGTATTTGGTCATCTTTAAATATTTTTTTAAGATTTATTGATTGATTGATTGATTTATACATACAAGCACTGGGTACAGTCAGAAGCACAGGAGGGTGAGAGAATTCACCAGAGCCAGAGCAGGGAGCAGAGCAGGCAGAAGGACCGAAGCACACTGCTGAAGGGAGCAGCGGGTGGCAGGAGAGGTCTGCGCGCCCGTATTTGGTCATCTTGCCAATGACTGTTGTGTACATAAAGAACCAGTATTCTTGTGTTCTCTAGGGAATGTTTATTATATAATTAAACCTGAAACATATTGAGACATTAACCTATTTATATGCCTCAAGAAATTCTTCTGTAGTTATGTTTGCTAAGATAAAACTAAAGGTGTCCTCATCAATTGAATTTCTTATTCTTCACCGAGGATAAATATTCATAACAATCAAAATATATCTTTATAATCATTATCATTGTATTTCATATACAAATCCTATGGGCAGTTTCAGCTAAGCCAAAATTCAAAGTTGACCTTTGTGGCATCAAATTCAATTGTCTTTTTGATTTTTTCTAACATCTTCTGTGCTTCTGTATTTTTTTCCCAGAAAGATCCAGTGAACTCTCTAGAAAATTTAGAGGAAAAAAAATTTCCTGGAGAGACCTCCATACCAAGCCCTAAATCTAAGCTCCATGCAAGAGATCTCAAAAAGGAACTAATCACGTAAGTGATATGCAAAGCATGCTTAGTAAGATTCTAGAATTGAGAGACTCAAGTTCACAATTTTGAGTAATAATATCATGAGTTTATATATTTGAGTTTAAGAATGTTTTATGACAATTTCAACTAGTCAATAGTTAAATGTTCTGTATATAACAAACCTGTGACTACAATTAAGAAGATCATGACATGAGCTCATGCTAAGAGAATTAAGTCTAATTAATTAAATAACAAAAAATCATGAGAAAAGTTTGTGTTTTGATAAGAAATTCTTAATCTGAAATTCATTGACCCTAGAACATCCAAGTCAGGTCTTTCAAAGGATCTACAAACCTTAAAAAACTTAATGCAAATTGTAATTTTGGAAAGAAAGATTTTTTTAAATAACATTCTCAAGTGTTTCTCTGACTCAGAAGAATTTCAAGCGTACCTGCCTGGAGTAAGTACTAGTTAAAAGTGCAATAGATTTCTGAGGTGGAGGTCAGGATGCAAGGATCAGGGATATTGCTTTGAGCAAAAGACCTTCAGCTGAGTCCCGAGGGCAAGCAAGCATGCCCCTGGAAAGAGAGTATAGATAAGATAGAGCAAGACAAGGGCCCCACAAAAAGTGCCTGGATACAGGTTCTGCATGAACAAGTCACAAGGTGTTTGAGCAGCAAAGCAAACTAATGATTAACTATTTAGGAAGAGTGGAGTACACAATCATTCTGGGGCTGGATACACTTGGGGACTATCTGGAATCAGGAAGATCATCAAAAATGTCTTTGCATATTCAGAAAGGAGATCATGATAGTTTGGTCTGGGAAGAATGTGTAGAGGCAGAAGTCCAGATAGTGAAGCACAGAATGCTCAGACTGGAATTTGAGGACATACACACTGCTGAGACCTGAGGAGGGAAAAAAGAAACCTATAAAGAATACTGTTTGGAGGCAGAGACTGTTAGAGACAGAGGAGAACAAAGGAAAGTGAATGTCATGGGAGCTAAACGCTGGGGAAATTCCATAATGGGGCATTTCATAACACTAAATGTCACCAAAAGCTCAGAAAGTTTGAATAAGAAAGGGGACAAATTCTTGCAAAGTTGGCCTTGTGGATAATAGAGAGTAGCCAGCCTGAAGTGGAGAAATCCCCTGAGAAGAGTGTGGGTGGGTGCCATGGGGACATGGCCACCAAATTACTGTAGTGTCACTGATTGAGATTGTGGACTTAACCTCAGCTCACACATCCTTTTTATTATTATTATTTTAACCTGAAGACTGTAGGATGTAAAAATTTAAAGTATGATTCACTCAACTTCCCCCTGATATGAGTTCATCTGGGTTACTATCAGGAAAGAGAGTACAAATCAGATTGAAGTCTTGAGCTCCTTCACACCCCAGCTTCCAGTTTCCCAGTGGGGACGTCAGGGTAGACATTAATTGAGTGAGGATGAAGACAGAGGGCTTTCAGGCAAAGACAGGCATAAACAGTGATTTTTTTTGCACGTCTATCCTCAACAGGAAGTGTGGCCCTGGCTGGGCTGTGTTAAGCATGAGTAAGGGGAAGAATGAATGAGAATTCTAGCAGTGACCCCTCCCTCAGGCAATAGTGTCTGTCCCTTTCTTCTATATCCCTACCTCACCCCTGTCTTTCTATCCTTTTACAGTTAAACTCTTCAAGAAAGTTATCTTTCCTCTGTAACTCAGTTTCTCTCTTGAATCTTCCCAACTTTGAATTGCATGGTTCCACCAAAATCCTTCTTAAGTTCTCCAGGGAACCCCCATCTTGATATGACTCTTGGTCTTCTGGATTGTGCATGACAGACTGAAGAATTTAAGAGTTGATCACTCCTTCTTCCTAAACCTACTCTTTTCACTGGGCTTCTAGGACACCAGACTTTGGGTTTTTCCCCGCCTCACCTGTTACCCTTTTACACACTCAGGTGCAACTTTCTAAAGGTGGGAGTAACTCAGAAACTTGTCCTGGGACCCTTCTCTCTACTCTCCATACTTTCTCCCCCTGACTCACAGTGTAAGAATCATTTCTACACTGACACTGACATCACTCTGGATCTATTTCCAGCAACACACGTTGATGGGTTCTCCATTTCTTCTCAAACCCTGACCCTGCCTCTCCATCCGCCACTGCCCAAACACACTAGAACTTCAATTTCACTGAGTAGTTGCTCCCCCAGAAGTCACATGTCTCAACCATATACTTATTCCCTCATGGAGCTATAATCCAAGTTTTGTAATTTTGTTATAGATTTTGTTTCTGCAAATATTTTTGAATATCTTCAAAACCAGCGAATTTTTATCTCTTGAAGGTTGATTTTTTGGAAATTGTCAGAGCCATTCCAAACTAAATGTAGTGTAAAAGATTGATATTTAGACTGCATTACTGTCTGGAGAGAAGAATGAAATATTATTTTGCAATGGGCACTTTTGAGTGGGTCAAAGGTGAACATGGAAAAGGGAATTTTCCCAACATATTTTGAATAATTTTTGGAGTATGATCATGAATTCCTAGGAAATTAACTCTCTAGAGACCTCATGGTTCTCACCTCTATTACATGCAGGTGAGTGTTTCAGTGGGTAGTTATTATATTATTGTATTAGTACACAGATGTTATATTAGTACACAGATGTTATAAAAATTCTTGTAAAAGTTTCATTACTTTACAGTTTCACCATGTCCAAATTAAGTTGTATTTTATTTTTCCAAAAGATAAATATACCTTATTACTTATCAAAAACTGGCTAGAATACTTTTTTAATGTAATTAGCATGAATTTGGTTAGCATTTGAGTGTCATTTACTAAGGCAACTAACTAGTGGTTTCCATTCTGTAATTTGGATACTTTATTTTCAAACCTAGAATAAACCATCCAGCTGGAATTAGCCCATGTTATTGCATAAGATTTTTCATTGAAGATTTGTAATATAAGCCAGTTACCAGAATCTGAAACAGAAGTTATTCCTATACAACTGCCTGCAATCCTTTCTTTATTCCTTGACCTCTTTATACCACTAAGCTTCAAAAAATTAAATAGACAGCTAATTAAATACATACTTTATTATCCTAAGTAATTTATAGTTGTTTTTAAAATAGAATTAATTAAAAATAAAAATACAAAATAAAATAATTGCAGTGTTGTTTTGGCACACTATGTGGGGACAAATTTCCAATGTGGGAATCCCCGGGTAATAAAAACATTTCTCATGCTCTGAATATTTCAGTTGTATAATGTTCAGAAAAAAAAATTCATCTCCATTTAGTTTGTGAATGGCACTTGCCAGACAACTTAAATCTTAATTATCATTCTTTTTTAAAAATTACTTAATATATATAAATATTCCACTATGCCACTAGTCTATTTTCCCATCTAATATCCCATCTAGAAAAGTGGTGACTGAAAAGAAGATGAGTCAGATTAGCTCAAACCCTGAAAGTCAAACATCTCTCTGAGAAATGGTCTACCTCTTCTTAGTGTCTTAGAGGTTGTAAAGTAACTTACAGCGAGAAAACTATTTAAAGGGAGTCCTTTCAGAAAATCTTGCATGTTGTCACTCTATCCCTAAATGACCCTTCAAAGGGGTAAATTCTGTATTCTCTACATATAAATAATCTTTCACTTTAGGGAGGATGTCAGAGAAAATCAGAAGGGTAGGTGATGATGTGATTGGTTTCTCCTCTGATTATTAAAACTATCATAAATAGCACTGAGTAGGCTGGAGTCATTCTATTTCAAATGAGAGACTTTTGAGCAGTGTCAGAGGAAAATAATCAAGAAGCCAAGAAATCTATGAACTTTGAAAGCAAAACGGCTTAGGATAGCTGTCCTCTACTTCAGTGTACAAGACCCACCTAAGATGCACATAGAGGCATGAGGTGTAACCTGACCACCTTCCAAGATAAAATGAAGGGCATGGCCCAGACTCTGGTCTTGGGCAGATAGCTTAGAGAGCCTGATTCTTAGGTTAATTGTTAATTAGTAACTATGGTTGTATTTAAGTAATAATCTTTGTTGGTTTAGGACAAAACTGATCACATGATTTACTAACTAAATTTGTAATCTGTTTCTGTACTGTCAGTAACATTTCCATCTAAAATGTCAGGTTACATGGGCCTCCCCGGTGGCGCAGAGGTTGAGCGCTGAGTTGCGAAGCTGCCGGCAGCCTCTGCAGCACCGGTTCAATCCCTGGCTGCTCCCCAGCCACCGGAGGAGGGTCTCACATGGCATGCAGACCTCTCCTGCCGCCCGCTGCTCCCCTCAGCAGTGTACTTCAGTCCTTCTGCGTGCTCTGCTCCCGGCTCTGGCTCTGGTGAATTCTCTCACCCTCCCGTGCTTCTGACTGTACCCAGTGCTTGTATAAACAAACAAACAAACAAACAAACAAACAAATAAATAAATAACAAATAAATAAATAAATAAATAGATCTTTAAAAAAATAAATAAATATAATGTCAGGTTACATTTCAGGATGCAGTATTTTCAAAGATTTTGGTCTTTCTAAAATGTTTATGAAGACATTCTCTTTGAAATCCATAAAAATTCCTTTCTGAAGAAAAAATACTTTTCTGGGTTCTGTTACATGATTAGTGCTAGTAATCCCATAAGTCACTATCATTAAAGACATGGATTTACAATGTTTATTTTTATAACACTCTATTTTCAAGGAAGTAAAACACCACCGATTGTTGATTCACAACCTCACTAGCACATAGATTTTAATATTCTCTCCAACATCCTTTGAATTAGAGATTTCAATGTGATTCAGAAACCTGCATCTTTAGCTAGTTTACTGTTTCTTAGTAACATAAATTTACTTCACTAGCTTCTGTGTGTCCTATTCTGTGTTAACTTATGCTGAAAAGTAAAGCTACCTTATAATCAATCAGACAGAGGAAACAAATCCATGAAATGCACCTAACTCTAAGTATTGCTTTTATTGACCCAGCTGTCCAACGCCAGGATGTGATGGAAGCGGCCACGTCACAGGAAACTATGCATCTCATCGAAGGTACCTAATACCCTGGTGCACAGTCAGGTTTTCATCATCTTGTTCCAATTTAAATATTTATTATTGCCCACTCAAGAAAGATATTATCTGGATCAGGGTCTGGAGATTGAATTAGGTGGGTTTGGTTTGTTTTGCTTTTTAGAAAATGAAACTAAGTTAAATATAGTTTTATCACTTTTGTGGTATAGACACCATGATTTTTGATCAACAACAGTTTTCTGATCCTCTAGTCCAGTTTACAAATCAAGGGTTAAAGTTAATGTCAAGGTTTTGGTTCTGCCTAGTTTTAGGACTCAAGTGGAACAAATATAAGACAACAGAGTAACTTGTGTTATGACTTATCCTGTGGAATGCAGTATGCCCAGTCCTGGGCAATAAGTCAAGATTTAAAAGAGAATTAACAAGGCAAAGGTTGTGTTGAATCTTTCCACTTACCTTCTTCACTGATGTGATTACTTTTTCTTTAGGCACTGGTTAAAACCTTTAAGCCACCATCCCTTGGTGATTCAAAGGGAATGGACACGGGTCAGTAATCATTGTATACCTAATTCTAGAATTGGGAGTCTCACTAGATTAAAGTCCTTCATCTGATGAAAAGAAAACTGAGTCAATGAGAAATAATTGATGTGCCCATGAGCTTAGACTAGTTCGAATAGCAAAGTCAGATTCAATCCCAGTTATTTTTTCTTTCCCAGTCCCCAGTCCCCAGTCCCCAGTAAATTTAACATATGTTCACAAACTCAGGATGTCGTGTGAGTTGGATTTGTATGTAAGTGTGTTTTTGTTTTCTCATCCCTCTCTAGTGTTTCTGGATGTCCTTTAGCAGATAAGACTCTTAAATCCCTCATGGCTGCTAACTCTCAGGAGCTTAAGTAAGTGGTGGACCTCCTTGCCCTTTACCCACTGTGGTAGGACTCTCCCCCTCAGGAACAGTGTAGCCATTAACAAGTAGTAAATCATGTCTAACTAAATTATAACCAACAAAATAAATTATAATCAACACAATCTTTCACCGGAAAGTTCAAATGACTAAAACCAAATCATTGTAATTTAATTTTGTTAATTTGCTTGCTTTAGAGATTTTGTGTTTTATAATAATTTTTAAGCGATGATGTTAGAGTTTACATAATACTTTTTTTCTGTTAATTTGAACATTTATATACTAAATCATACCTTGGAGGTGTGGCAAAGTATTAATATCTAATTTTAAGAAAACCGCATGGTATTTTACTTTATGGGCAGTATGAAACATATGAGTTTTACATTTGAATGTAGACACAATTTTGGCTCATTTCTACTTAACCCACAGGATCTCCAAGTCACATGTAAATTAAATTTAATTTACTGATTTTATTTCCTAATTTTATCTATTTTCCCAAAGTTCTCACTTATTTATTTTCATATCTTGTTCTATGTTGCATCATATAGGACAATAAGATGTTATCATCTCTCTTATGCCTCTCATAAATACAATGAGGCAGAAGTTTTTAAAAGGTAAAGGAATAATGTTAAACACAATAAATTAAATTTAGTTGCAAATAATATTTTTAGGAAGAATGAGTATTACTGACTCTAGTAATAAAACTACTCACATGAATAATAGAATCAGCATTTGATGTCTAAATCGTAGGTAAAATAGCAGATATTTATTTAACATTTTGATGGTATTTCCATTTTCAAAATTGTTTATTTTTTAATCTAAAATATGATAAATAAATTTATGAAAGAAGGTGTCATATTAAGCAGGTATATAAAAAATTAAAATTTTATAATCAAAAATAGAAAATGAAACTATGAATTATACAACTTTTCTCATGTTCAGAGTGTAAAGTACAATTGATTGTGTCAGTGTAGATTCTGGAAGTGATATTATTTACTGCTGCCTCTCTAGGATGAAATTTAAGAATACTAAGTAGAGACTAGTAATTAACAGATTGAAAAGAGAAAAGTACCAAGAGTAGTTAATCTCATTTATTCAATACTTAGTCTTATTCAATTGCTCTAAACTTCTATACTGTTATGTCTTAATAATTGCTATCAATTCTCTTTAGTATTTTCTCTGAATATTCTTTCTAGAAAAAATGTTGATAATATATTGAAAATGTGTAGATTTAAAATTCCTACAGCAAAATTCACTATTTGCATTTTTATACAGTCACCTAATATGTAACAACTCTGGTTATTTTCCATGCAGAGGAAAAAAAGATACATTTCATTGACCTCTTGTTTAGATACTCAAGAATTCCAAAACAAGGTTATTTGGCACAAATTTTTCTATAATTGCAATATGCTAGTATATTACAATTTTACTAAAAATGTTAATGAAAAAAGATTAGCATTCAAACCTTTCCTACAATATCGAATACACATTATATTTCTAAATGACTGAATAAAGATTTAGCATAAGTTTCTTTGGTTAGCTTGGAGAGATGTATGCTAATTCTATATTTCACTTGAGAAAAAGCACTTACTCCCTGTTTTTTGCCTGAGGATTAAAAATAAAATCATTTCTGTGAAAGTTCAGTAGGTTAGAGTTTTTAAAAAGTGATAGTATTCACATTTTTCTTTGTATTGTTACTTTTTTCAAACTATTACTCGAGTAGAAATCTGAATTAAGGCCAGGATACATGCGAAGTAATACCAAAATAATGTCTATAGAAAACTTTAGAAAAACATTTTATGGCATCCTGTGTTTTAATTAGTATTTAAGATTATTTTAAAGGCAGCAAAAGGATGGGAATCTGTGTACATTTTTATATTCAAGTGTACTTTGAAAGCTATTCCTTATTAGCATTTCCAGTAGAATCGGATTCCCCTCCTCTTACCCTCTTTATTCCAAATTTAATGGTTGGTTGTTGATAATTTTAATTGTTAGATTTTCCAAAAAGCCATTTACGTGGAGCTATGAGGCAGAAACACCAGGGAAATGACTTGGGTTCTTTGATAACCATATAAATGTGCATAGTTTCTGGATTTCAGGTATTCTGCTGTTGTTCATCTGAATTTAATGAATTATTGTGGTAGTAGAACATTTAAAAGAAAATAAATTAAGCACGAAAACCAATTTGGAAAAATTTTTTTTCTTAAGTAAAAGATAAGAACTTTGAATAATGTAGACAGAAGCCCTGGAGTAAACTGTATGCTGAATTTCAGCTTCCTTCCAAAATAGGTTTTTAAAAAAGGCTGGGGGAAATGAGTGTATTGCAATGAATACATTGCCCATCAAGTATCATGCAGTAGTTACGTGTCTTAACAATCTTTTTCAAATAAATTCTTAGCCAAAAGTTAATTGTATCTAAGCAAAAAGAGTCCCACAAATAGCAGCTCATTCTGTTTAGTTCCCTCTAACTGTGTCCTGATCCCCTTCCCTCCAGTAAGTCACAGGCCCGAGCTCTGTTCCTGTGTTTTCCAGGTGCCCAACTCCAGGTTGTGATGGTTCAGGGCATGTGACTGGAAACTATGCTTCCCACAGAAGGTAGGATTGATCTCATTTCTGAGAGATAGAAAGCAGAGTGTCAGACGACGTGACCAATGAGATCACCCAGTTTTGTTTTTTTTTTGTTTTTGTTTTTTTTCCTGGGTTCATATTTTAGCTTGTCTGGCTGTCCTCGGGCCAGGAAAGGTGGTGTCAAAATGACTCCTACGAAGGAAGAAAAAGAAGACCCTGAGCTCAAGTAAGTGGGGTAGAGGAGCAATGGTGTCAGGGCCACTGCCACTCCTTGGTTAGCTGGGAAGACTTGATTAGATGCAACTATGTATAGGCTGGCTTTCAGGGACAGCGTAGCTTGCTAAACACAAGATTCTTGAAGCAGCAGAGTACTTGAAGGTTCAAGAAAATGTTCCCATTCCTAGGTATTTTCCTACAGTTAATTAGCCTGCAAAAGGAACAGGAGAA
The DNA here is from genome assembly GCF_014898055.3 of Talpa occidentalis. Taxonomy (NCBI): domain Eukaryota; kingdom Metazoa; phylum Chordata; class Mammalia; order Eulipotyphla; family Talpidae; genus Talpa; species Talpa occidentalis. The sequence goes on from NW_026555331.1 coordinate 68,113,413, forward strand.
CTTCATGACTTTTCTGGTTGTTTTAAAGGAAAGTGGCATTGTGGTAGTGCTAGAGAATAATAAATATGGCTGCTTTTTCCCTAAAACTTTATTTATACCCAGGGTGAAATTTTATCTAAATTGAATTTCCTCTTCTGAAAAATATGCTACCAAAAACTTAGATGATACATGCACATATATATGTAGAAATTTAAATGGTTTGTTCTACCACCTTTCTTAATGCAGTATTTAAACATTTAGAAACCAACATTCCAGTTCTTCGAGTGTGTGCTAAGTCACATCGGCAAGGCAGTTAAAATTTCATACCTTTGGTGTTTGTAGTCAATGTAATGTAGTGTATCTGTAGTTGGTTCTCGAGCGAAACAGTGTGGGCATGAACTTGACATCACTTATGGTAAAATGGGTGGCAGGTAACCCAAAGTCGTCAAATCTCATTTTCCCCACCTACAAAATGGGATAACACTGTGCCCCATAGGTTTGCAGTGAAGCTGTCGTGAGGTAATGCATAGCAATTACATAACTCAGAGCCTGGGGACCATTACTGTGCTAATAAAATGCTGTTTTGATAGTTGTAGCAGGGGCGTCTTTTGAAAGTCCGTATTGCGCCACTTGCCTTCTGTACAGTACGGAATCACCACTGCTGTCTTATTCACCCGGTTACTGCGTTTCGTGTGACTTACCCTGTCTCTCCCAGCTGATAATGTCTCTGCTGTGTCTCTCTAGATGTCCTGTAATAGGGTGTGACGGCCAAGGTCACATATCAGGCAAATACACGTCCCACCGCACAGCTTCTGGCTGTCCCCTGGCTGCCAAGAGACAGAAGGAGAATCCTCTCAATGGGGCCCCCCTCTCCTGGAAATTAAACAAGCAGGAGCTACCACACTGTCCCTTGCCAGGCTGCAATGGGCTGGGCCATGTAAATAATGTTTTTGTCACCCACAGAAGGTAACATTTGTTTTCTGTCTTTTCATTGTGCTGTGATTGCCTGTCATCTGGATTGCTTTGGGGGAGAAGCCCTCTTCTATGTTACTAAGCATGGCACTTTAGATGTTACAACAGTTGTCTTCCTAGATGATACTGACTGGCTTAAAGAATGAAATATGGTATTTTCTCTTTTTTTGAAAATTCATTGCACAATTTTCAAGGTGCTCTGGAAACTGAATTTTTTGTGTGTGTCCTAATATTGCTTATGCTGCTATTTTTTAAGGCTTCAATCTTTTAATGGGTCACTTCAATTCAAAGTGGTGATATCTACTCTAGTATGCCATGTAATTGTAAACTTTCACTTTACACATTGATGTCACTCCCTCTTGTAAACTGGCCCAATTTCAGACCAAATTGTAGTTATTTTGCTGCTGGGAAGATACGACTCTCAACCCCAGGAGCCAGGGAAAAAAATGACACAATGACTAATAAGTGTTCAGCGGGATGAGAGAGATTTAGAAAACCCTCTATAGATTCACAATGACTTATTTCCTTTATCACGGAATGTCATGTATTTCAACAGAGTCCTTTGTTGGGAACAGTGATCTTCATCCAGCTTTTTGGTGTACATTATACCTGAAGGAAAGTAGCTAGAAGATTCCCTCTACACTTCTCTAATCACTAGGGACCCTTCGAGCCTCGGGGCCATTGCACATGATGTGGATTTAAATTCCATGAAGCATTGAGGATCCTTATGCTTAGCTGAGGGACACTATGCAAAGTCAGCAAAACTGGGGCATTTTGATACTTATTTAGTTTTAAGGACACATATCAATGGCATCAGAAAATGAAACCTTCTAGGAATCATCGATCTAAGTGATTATTGAGTCCCACAGTCTTCTGGAGAAAATCTGAATTTTTTTAAGTGGTTTATTTTACATAGTTTTCAAATGAATTGTCATATCCACCATAGCACACAATGTGTTGTTCTGAGTTTGCATCGTCATTTCATATTCGGGAATGACAATCACAAATCAAGTGTGCGCAATGGCACTCTGCACGGTAGCTTTGCTGATCACACCTCATGTCCTTGTGAACACTGATAATGAAGCACTAATGCTGCACTGAGGTAAGCGCAGCCCTCCCTACCAACAGCACTATCTTTAAAAAATGTGAAGTTTTTAGTTTCAAGACTTGGTGAAGATAGGGAGCAACAGGAACTCCTTTACACTGTAGGTGAAAGAATCATTGATAGGGACACTGGGAAGCGACTTGCCTTTCAGGAGTCAAGATGAAAATGAGCACATGAACATGCCCTGCACCCACTTACACCCTAGAGAATCTCCCACACGTCGGGGCACAGAGACATGTCTGCGCGTGTGGTAGTAGCGTCACTGACTCAGCTGGAAGGGACATGTGCCACTCACAGTCATGTGCATAAGTGAACTGTCGTATCCCCACACAGGAGCGCCCCCTCAGAGGTAACAGTGAAGGCATAGCAAGAGTGGCTTGTGGAAACAGAGTGGAAAACATTGCTGTGAAGAGTACATATGATAAGATTTTGTTGACAAAAGTTTAAAAACATGGGCAAATTACATTACAATATAGAATCCAAACCTCAAAAGTGACTCTCCAGCCAGCCTCCAGTAATTATTAAGTCATTTCTGGGGGATAGGAGATAAGCAATATGGAGGGAGCCATGGCACTTCAAAGGTACATTATTAAAGGCAAGTTTTATGTTTGCAGGTAAATGGTATTTGTTTTGAGAATATTCTTTAAACTACAAATACATGTTGCAAGTTTTTATCTACAAATTAGGTATTTCACAAAAAATAATTTTTAATTCAAAAAATATGGACTTTAATATTAATGCTAAGATGCTATTTTCTAAGATAAGGAAAGCAATTGTTTAGCAAACAAGTCAAATTTCACTGTTCTTCACTAGAAATTTTTCTTATTTAAAAGATTTAAGAAATTTAATTTAACTTGAAATAGAAGATTTTTCTTTACTATATTTGGAGTTTAATGAAGTAATAGAACAAAAACTTACTGCCTGCCACATAACAGGTATTTAACACATCCCATTTGCTTTCCCTTTAGTAAAAATTATGTTAATAACATGTATATAGGCAATAACTCATTAAAGCAAGAATGGCTTATCCTAGAACTGCATGTTCTAACCTATGATAGGCTTATATATTTTATGTATTTTGACCCTAAAATCCATGAGGTTGTTTAGTGCTTCTTCCAATTACTGAGAAACGTTAACATCTACTTGGGGTGCTCTCTGATGGAAGCACCACCACTTTACTTTAACAAGGCAGCAAGGATGTAATTAGAATTGCCTTGATTTACCTTAATAGAATTATAAATTTGGTCAAAAACATATAAGGGTGGCACAGGTGGTTGAGTGCAGCGCTGTGGGGCTGTCCTCAGCCTCTGCAGTGTGGGTTCTATCCTGGCTGGCCACGGAGCTACCCACATGGTGTGGCAGACCTCTCCTGTCTCTCCAACTGCTCCCCTCAGCAGTGTGTCTTGGTCAGTCTGCCTGTTCTGTTCCCCACTCTGTCTCTGGTGAATCCTTTCACCCTCACACACATCTGACCTGTACCCTGGTTCTTGTATGCATAAATAAATAAATCTTTAAAAACAAAACGATAACATATAAGGTACTTTTTGATTTTTGCCTTTGCAAAATGAAGTCCAAACCTCAACAGTGACTCCCCAGCCAGCCTGGTGAAGGAACTGGCCATCCTCTAAAGGGAAAGGACATCAAAAATACTTTCCCACACCATTTTTGAACAATTAGTGTTTGTTTTATATCCTGGAAGATAGAACTATATTTGAAGATACAAAACATCAAGTGGTGGTTTTGAAGCCAAAGACTCGGGTTCTAAGTTAGGAGGTTACAGAAACTTTAACTTTCCACGCAGCCCTGTTAACATCTGCCACTGAAAAAAGCAGATCCTTTAGGGAGTGAGTCAGAGAAGTTCTCATAAAGTACTAACAACCATTACCTTAGCAATGGACTTATTACAGGTCACTTTTAAAACCCAACTTACCAACTAAATAATAATCCTGTTCCTGACCATTTTCTGAGAGAACAACATGTGACATTAAACAAGACAGATTTGTACAAACTTTCCATAGAAGAAAAGATAATGAAGTTTACATCGGCCACATTGAATAATGAGAGGTTTCCAAAATAGAAAAGTCAGGTTCAAAGTTCAGTTAGTCTTTTTCATTATTTTCTTTTCCTGTATAAAATATTTTATACTTTATTAAATTCTGTCAAGCCACATAGCATCCTTTTTATTTATAATTACATATGTATTGCTTTTTATGTTTCATAAAATCTTCATATAGAATAAGTTAGAATTCTCAAAAAGTACATTCACTCAGCAATTATTAAAGGCATTGTCTCAGAAATAGTCTCACTTAGCCAGGTATATATAATCTTTGGATTGAAAGTGATTATTTCATACAAGTTATAACCAAATACCTGTTGAAAAAATATTTTACATGGCTGTGATAATTTTTAATTTCATTTAAGAATCCTATCTCTAAAATACAACAAATTATGAAGGAATTAATTGCTGTTTAGAACAACAAAACCATCTGATCATGTACTGTGGAAAACAAGTTTTGTTCACTGTTGTCATTATTATTTTGGTGCAACTGAAATAAAAGATGACATTAAAGGAAATAATCACTGCTGAAGAATGCAACTGTTAAAGGAAGGTTATAAATGCCACTCCAGGATAATAGACATCCCGGCAATGGTTGCGTCTGAATATACTTATGGCAATTCCTTTTATTCTTTCAGCTTAAGGAATTTGTTTATAATGAAAAGCAATGTTTCTAAAGTTAAAGAAAAAATTAGAATGTTTTCCATACCCAAACTGAAGTTGCTGAAGAAGGGTGTAGGGTGTTATTTTGGGCTTGCATTGAGTTATTCTGTGATGATCACACAGTAGTGCTATCAGTACAGGAAGAACTAGATTCAACTTGATGATTCGTGCAATCTTGACTCATTTGGGACAATTGTTATTCATAATATCTATGCACAGTTTCACATTTAGGGTAAATAATTACCACTGCTGTAAAAAGGCCCACTTATACATCAGAATAGTAGCATTTTCCTAAATTAATTAATTAAATGATAATGGAAGCAGACACTTGTATTTTGATTTAAGAAAAAAATATTTTACTTAATTTGAAGGTCTTTTTGCATTTGTTTTAACGATATTTATTTACTTGTTACTTTCTACAAAGAAACTACAGCTTATAATGCAACTAGTAGGCAGGCAAAGACTAAAAAATAGTGAATAGAAATTTTAGTTTTGTAAGAAATAACATGTTTCAATTATAATTTAATTTTTTACAGTATAATTTCTATTTTCACAGTTTATCTGGATGCCCTCTAAATGCACAAGCAATCAAAAAGGGCAAGGTCTCAGAAGAACTAATGACCATCAAACTCAAAGCAACTGGAGGTAAGAGGCGAGGCTGGAAGTGTCAGCCTGGGCCACCCCAGGGCCTGCGTATCCCAGACTCTATTTCATAGGTGACATGTAATTTTAATATGTGAGAAGGAAGATTTCCTCAAATTTGAATGAAAACTATACCTTTACCTAGGCACTAATTCGTCTCTGAATGTTTGGTAGAATTAATTTGTAAATCCATCAGGTCCTGGGCTTTTGTTTTTGGGGAGGTTTTTGATTATTATTTCAATTTCGCTGCTTGTAATTGGTCTGTTTAGGTGTTCTATTTCTTCTTTATGTAGCTTTGGGTGATTGTAGAGTTGTAGGAATTTGTCCATCTCCTCTAGATTGTTGAACTTGTTTCCATATAACTGTTCATAGTCGTTACTGATTATTCTTTTGATTTCTGCTATGTCCGTTGTGATTTCTCCTCTTTCATTTATGATCCTGTTTATTTGTGCTTTCTCCCTTTTTTCCATTGTGAGCCTGGCTAGGGGTTTGTCTATTTTATTGATTTTTTTTTTTTTTTTTTTAAAGATTTATTTTTATTTATTTATACAAGCACTGGGTACAGTCAGAAGCACGGGAGGGCGAGAGAATTCACCAGAGCCAGAGCGGGGAGCAGAGCAGGCAGAAGGACTGAAGTACACTGCTGAGGGGAGCAGCGGGCGGCAGGAGAGGTCTGCGCGCCATGTGGGACCCTCCTCCAGTGGCCGGGGAGCAGCCGGAGATCGAACCGGCACTGCAGAGGCTGCGGGCAGCTTCGCAACCCAGCGCTCAACCGCTGCGCCACCGGGGAGGCCCTATTTTATTGATTTTTTCGAAGAAACAGCTCTTGGTTTCATTGATCTTTTGGATTGTTTTTTCAGTTTCAATTTCATTTATTTATGCTTTGGTTTTTATTATTTCTTTTCTTCTACTGGTTTTGGGGTATTTTTTTGTTGTTCTTTTTCTAGATCTTTGAGCTTCGAGATTAGGTTGCTTCTTTGAGTTCTTTCTTGTTTCTTGATGTGAGTCTCTATTACTATATATTTTCCTCTTATTACTGCTTTTGCTGCATCCCATACATTTAGGAAATTGGTGTCCTCCTTGTCATTCAATTCAAAGAATTGTTTAATTTCTTCTTTGATCTCCCCATTAGTCCAGTGGTCTTCCAGCAGTGTGGTTTTCAATCTCCATGAAGTAGGAGAGTTCCTTGCCTTCTTTTTATGGTTTATTTCTAGTTTGATGCCTTCATGGTCGGAAAAGATGGTCGATATGATTTCAATCTTGGTGTATCTGTTGATGCTTGTCTTGTGTCCCAGTATGTGATCAATCCTGGAGAATGATCCATGTGTGCTTGAGAAAAATGTGTACTCCGTTTTTTGGGGGTTTAGTGTTCTATAGATGTCTGTTAAGCCCAAGTGCTCTAGATCCTTATTTAGAGCTTTAGTGTCTTTACTTATTTTTTGTCTCATTGATCTATCCATTGTTGATAGTGGTGTGTTGAAGTCTCCCACTACGTATGTGTTTTCTCTGATGTCTGTTTTCAGAGATGACAATAGTTGTCTGATATATTTTGGTGCTCCTTCATTGGGTGAATATATGTTAATGAGTGTTATTTCTTCTTGAAGAATTATCCCCTTGATCATAATGTAGTGACCGTTGGGGTCTCTTTTTATCTTTTTGAGTTTGAAATCTGTTTTACCTGACACAAGTATAGCTGTTCCTGCTTTCTTTTTTTGGTCCATTTGCTTGTAGGATTGTTTTCCATCCTTTAACTTTGAATCTATTTTTATCTTTGGTAGCTAAATGTGTTTCCTGGAGACAGCAAAAGGTTGGGTTTTGTTTCTTAATCCAGGCTGTGACTATGTGTCTTTTTATTGAAGAGTTTAATCCATTTACATTTAGAGTTAATATTGATATGTTAGTATCTGTATTTGCCATTGTGTTTGTCTTTCCTTGGATTTTATTTATTTATTATTTTAATAACTTTTTTTTTTGGCCTTCTTTCGTTGTTATTCGTCCCTCTGAGGTTCTGGCTTTAGGACTCCTTGTAGTAATTTTTGGAGTGGGGGTTTAGTCGTAATGAAATTCCAGAGTTTCTGTTTGTCTGGGAAGGTCCTTATTCTTTCTTCATAGAGGAAGGACAGCTTTGCGGGATAGAGTATTCTTGGTTGGCATCTGTTTTCTTGGAGTCTGTTGACTATGTCCCTCCGCTCTCTCCTTGCACGTAGTGGTTCATCAGAGAAGTCTGATGTCAGCCTGATTGGTTTTCCTTTGAATGTTATCTGTTTCTTCCCTCTTGTCAGCTTCATTATTTTTTCCTTATCCTGGATTCTTGGGTGCTTTACTATTATGTGTCTTGCTATATTTTTCCTTTCATCGTGGAAGTTTGGTGTTCTTCTTGCTTCTTGTATATCAATTTTCAGCTCCTTCTTCACGTTTGGGAAGTTCTCTTCAATTATCTCCTTGAATATTTTCTTTGTTCCTACATCTCTCTCCTCTCCTTCTGGGTTTCCTGTAACTCTTATATTTCCTTTCCTCATGGAGTCAGATAGTTCCTGAAGTCTTTCTTGGGTCTTTTTCCTTTGTACTTCTCTTTCCTTTTCTGTTTTGGTTCTTTTTATTTCTGTGTTTTCAAGAGTACTTATTCGTTCTTCCATTTCATCTATTCTGCTTTCATTGCTTTTCCCAGAGTTCTTTAGTGCCTTCATTAATTCTTTGATCTCCTGCATTTCTTTTACTTCCCTCTTTAGGGACTCAGTTTCATTCTTCTGATCGTTGATTATTTTTCCCTTATCATTGTTTTCTTTTATAACTTCTGTCAGTTTTTTAATCATGGCAATTTTAAATTCTCTTTCTGGAAGGCTCAGAAGTTCTTCCAAGTTGCTGTCATTGCAATCTGGGGGGTGGTTTTCTTTTTGTGGTGTGCTTTTTTCCTGAGGAGTTGTTAGGTTGCGTGTGGTTCTTCTATTCCCTCCTGTCTGTTTTCTAATTTGCCATATGTATTGGGACACTGTGTTGCTGGTACCGGCCGGCATCTTGGGTGAACTTCTCCGCTCCCCTCTGGCTCCTCTGAGAGCCATCTGCTGGTTTCAAGCAGTCTTTACTGAAGAAAGGTCCCTGTTCTAAAATGCCAATGAAAGGACACGCTCCCCTGCGCGCCTGCTCTGCCCCGGCGGTGGGTTCCCGCTCCCCATCTGGGCTGGGACTGCAGGCCAGAAGGGGCCTGGTGTGGGCGAATTTCCCAGCTCACCTCTGGCTCCTCCGGGAGCCTTCTGCTGGTTTCAAGCAGTCTTTACTGAAGAAATGTCCCTGTTCTAAAATGCCAATGAAAGGACACGCTCCCCTGCGCGCCTGCTCTGCCCCGGCGGTGGGTTCCCGCTCCCCATCTGGGCTGGGACTGCAGGCCAGAAGGGGCCTGGTGTGGGCGAATTTCCCAGCTCACCTCTGGCTCCTCCGGGAGCCTTCTGCTGGTTTCAAGCAGTCTTTACTGAAGAAATGTCCCTGTTCTAAAATGGCGATGTGGGACACACTCCTTGTGTGCCCGGTCTGCCCCGGCGGTGGGTTCCCACTCCCCCTCTGGGCTGAGACTGCAGGCCAGAAGGGGCCTGGCATGGGCAAACTTCCCAGCTCACCTCTGACTCCTCTGGGAGCCTTCTGCTGGTTTCAAGCAGCCTTTATTGAAGAAAGGTCTCTGTTCTAAAAAGGTGATGAAAGTACGTACTCCCCTGCACTCCCTGTCTGTCCCAGCCATGGGTACCCACTCCCCCTCTGTGCTCGGACGGCTGGCCAGAAGGGGCTTGGCGTGGGCGAACTTCCCAGCTCACCTCTGGCTCCTCCAGGAGCCTTCTGCCAGTTTCAAGCAGTCTTTACTGAAGAAAGGTCCTTATTCTAAAATGGCGATTTGGAGACAGGCACCCACTTCCACACGTCTGGTCTGCCTCAGCCGTGGGTGCCTGCTCCCACTCTGGGCTCGGACTGCTGGTCAGAAGGGGCCTGGCGTGGGCGAACTTCCCAGCTCACCACTGGCTCCTCCGGGAGCCTTCTGCTGGTTTCAAGCATCTTTACTGAAGAAAGGTCCCTGTTCTATGGAGTGTTGGTGATTTTTTTCCTGGTCACTAGGTGGTGCTAGAGATCTCTCCTGGTGTCCTTGGGGAGCTGTTTTTTTACACTGTGGGAAGGGTAACAGAGTGGGAGTGGTGGGGAAAGCCTCAACGGCTTTGAGGTGCTGTGTCTGCCTTGTGCTCCATCGTCGTGGGGAACCCACACCCCGAATTTCATGCCCCGGGTCTCAGTTCCAAATCCTCAGGTCCAGGACACAGGCTGTAGCTCAGTTCAGTGTCCGCAGAAATGGCGCCTTTTGCACCCTGCTCCTGTGTCCCAGCACCTGGTTTCTGATTACTCAGTGAGGGACATTCACCTCAGTGAGGGCCCCCACACATCTCCCAGCAAGCCTAGGTCACAGGCGCGGGGACCTGGGCAGCCGCGATCCGTGTTTGGTTTTCCGCACAAGCTTACTGACTGGCCTGGGGCTGTGTGTAGGTCTCCGGGAGTCTTTGCTCTTCTCTAATGGCGCCTGGAGCTGTTTGCTCATCTCCGTGGCAAATCCTGCAGGGTTCTCCACAGCTCCAGTTCATGGGGTGTGGTGGCTGAAATAGTTCCTTTCCACTCTCAGTCCCGCTTGATGCGTAGTTTGTTCTTGTTGGTTGTTTTAGGTTTTTTTTTTGTTTTTTCCTCCTTTCTGTTGGTCGGAGAGTGCCAACTTTGTGGTTGGGGGAGGGTAGCAGGGTTCTGAGCTTTCCTCCCTTCTAGTCCTCTTTTATGGCAACTTTCTTCTTCAGGTAGTATGCTGGAGTCGTCCGTTTATCTTCCATGTCCCAGTTCTCACTGGGACCTGCCTCTTTTCCTTCTTATTAACTTCTATTTAATGGGAGATCTTACTCGAAGTGTTTCCTCGCCGCCATGTTAATCCACCCCCCCCTTACTTTTAATAAGGATCTCCAAAGAGAAACTCAAGCAGTGATAGTCAATGAATAAAGACTGGCCGAACTTATTCCTCCTGTGTTCAAAGTGACAAATTTCTGCATGACTATTTGTATGTGTGTTCCTTGTGTAAGCTCTCTACCCAGTTTTAAGATACATGATTTCTGGCATCTATCTTTATATCTTTCAGTTTTGTTCTATACTTAAAATAATATTTCATGATGTATTTGAATAATTTAATATCTTATAGTATTACAAGTTATCGCTGTTTATAGCATTACAGTATTAATTTCCACATCTCTATTTTCCTACATATTTTTCTAGTGTCAATCCCTCATCAAAGGTAATATCTGGTTTCTGAGCTATATATTTGAATCTCCAATTCTTCTTTGATTCTTGAGTGCCCTCTCATCAGCATTCTCTCAAGCATGTTTTGTTTTCCAGCAAGAATCATTCAAAAACATCTGAGAAACGATGCCATACAATTATTTTGCTTTGGATATTTTATTTAATAGCATCTTTGGCATTTAACTGCTGTTATTTTATTTCTCTGAAAGCTTGCTCAATCTTTTTAATTTGTTTGTGATTTTTAAATAGAAGATGTATAATATCCAAGGGAGGAAAGCACTCTTGGGGTTCTTACCATTTCCCCTCTGAGGCTTCGCTACTGTCACATTTTATTTATAGTGATCCCTTGGGACCTCTCTTTATCTGTGGTCACTACTGAGAGCCACAGGCAGTCAGGGAGGGGAAAAAAATGCTGCATGTAGGGACAGGTCTGCAGCCTATATTTTTTCCAAAGTTCAGGTACTTAGTCAAAGCATTTTCTCCAGATTCTTTGATTGTTCCTTGGAAATACCCCCCACTCCTCAAATGCCCACTTGTTTGGTGAAGTTGGCACAGTTTAATATTTATTTATTTAACCTTATTTCAAGCAATACTTTTTTAAAAAGATGTATTTATGCATGCATACAAGAACTGGGCTACAGGGCAGGGGTGTAGGGGGTGAGAGGATTCACCAGAGAGAGTGGGGAGCAGAACAGGCAGATCTACTGAAATGCACTGCTGAGGGGAGCAGCAGGCGAAACAGGAGAGGTCTGCTGCGCCTTATGGGTAGCTCCCTGGCAGGCAGGAATCTAACTCATGCTGCAGAGGCTGCAAGTAGCATGATACCGTTGTATTTAACCCCTGTGCCACCAGGGAGGCCCTCGAACAATACTTAAAGGGTAGGAAGTACAAAGGTACCTTTAAAAAAAAGAAAACTATTTAAAATTAATTTGAAAAATGAGGCAGAGGCAAACAAGATGAGGACAAACCTGAGGATAACAAAAGGATTCTTCTCACAAGCATCCATAGCTTAGTAGGCAAAACTGAACTCCTGATTTTTGGCTGTAAACTGCTGTTGTCTTCCCCACCCCAGAATGTGACTTCAGTTACCCAGCTGCTCATGCAGAAACAAGCCATCACCCTCAATTCCTTCCATCTCTCATTCCCTTCTTCCAATCCATCACATTCTTTGCAAATTCTACCTTTAAGCTTATTTTGAATCCATTTTAATTAATTATTCTGTTATTTTTTGTGTGGGGCAAGGGCCTTCAGACCCAGCCAAGACTTCCAAATTTATCTTCTTCTGGTGCCTTCTTGGATTCTCCTTTAATCCATTCCTTATGGAAAAATCTGAGTCCTTCACCGACTCCCATTGCACATGGAATGAGCCAGGCTTCTTCTGAGGTGCCCCATGATCCACTGCATTCACTCGCTGCCATCTCACGTGCATTTCATGGCCCCAGGAGCAGACATTCCCACTCCTGCCCACCTGCGGGCCTCTGACCTTCCTGTATCCCTAAGAGGGCTGCTCTGCTCATTGCTCACTCTGGCTATGGCTGCCTTTTTCATTTCAGTAGAGTCTCAGATTAAGTAAAGGAAGTTTCTGTAGTGAGGGTCCTCCTAATAGCCTACTTGTTTTCTTCATAGCTTTTATATTTTGTGTTTCCTTTCTCATGGTCTGTGCCACCAGATACTGTGTAAGAAAATACTACTCTGTGCAGTAGATTTCTATCACAGAGACAGAGAAAAATAATATGTCAAAGAAATACAGCAACAGAAATGTTCATTTGCTCAAATCATAAAATTCTCAAGTATTGACAGCACTCAAAATGTTTGACTGAAAATCTCCCAAAAATTGTTGAAAATATTTTAATCTGGTTGTCTGAGAGAAGATCCCTCTAATAGTGCAGCAGTCAGAATACTATACAACTCTCCAGGAACAACTGGCCAGTGCAGTCGTTTCTGTGTCCCCTGAATACTATAGTGACATTTGTGTAGTCTGGGGTTCCTATTGTTTTCTTAGTAACTGTATCACACTTTTGACACATATGCAAATTGTTTTAAATACCAAAATACTTAAATTTTAGATGTTGGCTTGCTTTTCTTTTGATTGCATCTCAGACCCCAGTATTAGATCAGTTTTATGACACACTCTCTTCATTGGTCCATGCACACAGCCACTTTTATTTAGATAGTTGCTTACTAATAAGTCAATAAATACCTACAAAACAGCCACCTGTTCATATCATGCTGTGTATAAACTTCAGGATTATCTTGATTCTCTTAATGTTAGGTTAGAGCTGTTCATGTTGTTTTGGGTGGACATATGAATTATTTCCAGGTTGTACTTCTGTGAACCATTTGCTACATACCCCTCTACATGCCTCCTATTGCACTGGTGCAAATATTTGTGTTGGGTGTGTATCTATGAGGGGATGTGACATTCACTTTCAGTAGGTAATAAACTGTTTTCATGTAGTAATGCCAGGGAAGCATCAGGGACTAGCCCTTTTTCAAACCTACTGTCATCTTCACATCATGCTCTCATGAAATTGATCTTATTAAATATAAATGCAGAAGTTTACATTTATCCTCCTGTCATCTCTTTGGCTTAGATTAATCATTCTGGACTGCTAAGATTACTTTATTTATTTATTTTTTCATATGCTTTTTACATCATTCTTCACTTTTGTACAATGTGTGCTTTCTTATCTCGGTTATAGTCCACATGAAATTCCCACCACCCATTCACCCATGTGCCATCACCATAGTCCCTTGTGCTCTTCCCACCCCTGTTTTGATCCTGCTTCCTTCCCTGCCCCCTTACCCCCGTAGAGTGTCTCTGATCGACGGTTGCCCATTGATTTTGATATTTGCTTTATTATAATTGCTTTTTTTTTCCTGATCCCTTATTTGGATCTTCTACATTCCTCCTAAAAGATAAGATTACTTTAAATCCTGTTTCTAGCATTCTTAGTATTATCTACCAGTCCCAGTTTTTTAATTTTTAAAATGTATTCAGGGCCTCCGCAGTGGTGCAGTGAGTTGAGCACAATGCTGTGAAGCTGTCCACAGCCTCTGCAGCGCAGGTTCAATTCCTGGCCGGCCAGGGAGATAACCACGTGGCATGGCAGACCTCTCCTGCCTCGCCCACTACTCCCCTCAGCAGTGTTTTTTAGTCCATCTGCCTGTTCTTCTCCTGCTCTGTCTTTGTTGAATCCTTTCACCCTCCTGCACCTCTGGCCTAACCCCAGTTCTTGTATAAATAAATAAAAATATTAAAATGTATTCATATTCCTTCTATCAAATAATAATGAGAAAATGACTCCTGTTCATTGAGAACTTAGTATATGCTCAGCACTTTTTACTTATTCTCAGAACATAGATTTTTATCTTACTTTTCAGAAGAGGAAACTGAAGCATGCAGAAGCCCAGCATTCAAATTCCATAGTCCATGTTCCCTCTGTAGATTGCATTTGCTCCCACGACCCTATTAAGAACCCAAATTGTGTGTCCCTGGACTCTAGTCCACTTGCCAGCACCCTAGCTCTGTCTTTAATGATGATCAGTCCATAAGGTTCCTCTCACATGACAAATATATAATTGATTAGCATAATTCATATCTTAAATATTCTTGTAGTGTTGTATACAATGCATGGATTTTGAATTCAGTCCTAGCTCTGCCTCTTACTTTGGTTTTGGTTTTTGTTTTCAAGATTTATTTTATTTATTTATGCATACAAAAACTGGGGTATAGGCCAGAGGTGCAGGAGGTGAGAGGATTCCCCAGAGACAGAGTGGGGAGCAGAACAGGCAAATCTATTGAAATACACTGTTGAGAGAGCAACAGGCAAGACAGGAGAGGTCTGCTGCTCCATGTGGGTTAGCTCCCTGGTCGAGAATCAAACTGAGGCCATGGAGGTGATAGTGATGAAACTTAACCCCTAGGCCACTGGGGAGGCCCACACTGCCTCTTACTTTGGATTTGGGCAAGATATATAACATCCACCCACCCTTAGTGTGGTTTCTTTACTCTCTGTAAGGTTTAATGTCATCATGTGAGAAGATATATTGGAACATGCCCCATAGGGTGCAGTGAAGTTTAAATGAGAATACCTTTCGATGCTCAGCACCACCCCCCTGGAAAATAACAGATTTGTATTAAGTGGTGGCATTTTCTACTCCTTTATTCTTCCAAAGGAATTAAGTTTTAGAACTCACTCTTTCAGAGTTTTGGTTATGAATTTGGATAAATAGTAAACATTTTAAAGTCAATCTAATGTTCACTTAAAGGCACAAATTAATATAATGAATTCAATGTCAGATGATTCATATTTGTCACAGCCTAATATCTTTAGTTTGTACTAAGATATTCTGACTCTTTATAGGTATAGAGAGTGATGAAGAAATTAGGCATTTGGATGAAGAAATAAAGGAACTGAATGAATCCAACCTTAAAATTGAAGCAGATATGATGAAACTTCAGACGCAGGTAAAAAAAGAAGAGAGAGAAATAAAACATTGAAAATATTTTATAAAAAATGTTTTAAAACTATATTGATATCTTACAATGGATATACTGAGTATATACAATTATTATAAAGTATTGACTAGGTGGAGCACCGTGGACTACTATTGATTTGGTAGTTGTAAGTAAAGGTATTCATGTTTTACTTTGTCTGTATCAAAGACTTTGTAAGCAAGTAAGGTAGATCAAGTAAGGTGGAAAAATTATGATGAGAAGAAAGGAGATGATTTAGTTTCATTCAAAATTCAGTAAAAATGGAGCAAATTTTCAAATTTAACTTAGAACACCTCTGAATGTGTCAATGTTGTTAGAAACAGAGCTTTTTGAAGATTTTCCTGAATGGATTCTTTAGTGAAAAATCCAAACAATTTCTCAAGTCTGCAGTTTTCATATATCATGCCTGCCCCTTCCCCTGATGAAATGTATCCAAATGGATTGAAAAATTCAGCTCCAGGTTGTTTCAAACACTAATAATGACTCTCAACAAACAAATCAGAAGGAAAAGAAAGTGAAATAAAGTATAGGAAAAAGTGTCTTTTTTCCTTCTGTTGTCTCCTGAAAGGTATGATTCTTAGACCACATCATTTGAATCACAGAAATCCTCATTCACAGCAACTGAATATGGGGGATTTACTCCATCTGAAAGCAGTTTTGGTTTCCTTACCCATTGTGTTCACTGTCATAGTCTTCCTTAATAGTGATCAGGCTTACAGTAGCATGGAGCATTGGTCAGAACTCATAGGAGCTCCTCTTGAGGAACATTAGCAAAGACAACAGAGGCCTCTGCTCTCATGGAACATAAAGCCTAGAAGACAGAATCACACCATACAAAAAAGAATCATGTGATAAATTATATCATATGTGACATGGACTTGGGAGAAGCAACCAGATTTCAACATGAAACAGGATAGTCAGGCTAGGCCTCAGGAGGAAGGAAACATTTTGATGAAGACTTGAGGCATGACGGGAGTTAGCTAAACAAGTATGAGGGGAGAGTATGTCTAATAACAAAAACAGCAAGTGCAAAAACCCTAAATCTTGAGAATTTCCAAGATTTTGATAAATAAGATAGAAAGGGTAGCTTCAGGTAAGCAAGTTAAGGGGAGAGAAACCCCAAAGGAAACATGTAGACTATTTTAAAGACCTTGGTTTTATTCTGAATATCACAGTCATTATGGGTTGTCGAGCTCAAGGTGAAAACCATTACATTTGACTTACATTTTGACTTACATTTTAAGAGACTGGTTGGGTAGTTGTGTTGAAAATAGGCAAAGAAGAGGTTGTATTGAGCAAAGTCAGATGCAGGTATCCCCTACCATACCTCCCCTCAATGAGAAAGCAGTCACAGTCATGTTGGTGACTGGGCCCAGGGAGCAGCGGGGCAGGTGTGGGCAGTCTTTGCATCCTGGAATTTGGAAGGAGGAACCCAGTGGATTTGAAGTATGAGAAGAAGAGAGCCACTAGGGATA
Organism: Talpa occidentalis; assembly: GCF_014898055.3. Classification (NCBI taxonomy): domain Eukaryota; kingdom Metazoa; phylum Chordata; class Mammalia; order Eulipotyphla; family Talpidae; genus Talpa; species Talpa occidentalis. Next base: position 68,130,113 of record NW_026555331.1, read on the forward strand.
CCTTGAAATCCCAAGCAATATTCAAGTTGCTTTCAGCTCGAATCAGAGGGCTATGTGTCAATGAACAGATTTGGGAAAACAGCAAAGGTTTGCTCCTAAACCATGTTGAACCTGAGATAACCACTGTATAGACATGTGAGATGCAAAATTTGCAAGTCAATGAAGAAGTTTGAGAAGAAGATATTGATTTGAGAATGTGATTCCAAAACAGAGCAAAATGATGAGGTTACAATTTTATGAAGAGAGATTACAGTGTATGCATTCCTTGGCATTTAATTCAACTGATACATTTTCCTTCAGAGAGGAACCTTTTGTACTTTCAAACTCTACTTCTCATATTTCCAAGTTATTTCCATTTTAGATCACATCAATGGAGAGCAACTTAAAGACAATAGAGGAGGAGAACAAACTTATAGAACAGAGCAATGAAAGTCTCCTGAAGGAGCTGGCGGGGCTGAGTCAAGCTCTCATTTCAAGCCTTGCTGATATCCAGCTGCCACAGATGGTAAGTCCAGGGCCAGAACTTGGTCTCTCCATTGCAGGAGTTTGCAATGTCCGTGCACAATCACCAACAGTGACATTACCAGTGACATTACCTAGCTCTGAGGGGACCCTTCAGCAGTCTGCAGAGGCACCAGGCTTCACTGCATCTGACTTACGATGACCTTCCTCACTGGGAACTTACAAAATCTGAGGCCCCTTCATTGCATCATCCACCCAACTTGAGAACTGTAAAAAAAAAAAAAAAAAAAAAGAACTGTTTTAAGCTTGGTGCTTCTTTCTACTAAATTTGAAGAACATACTTAAGTTCTCCACTTACAGAGTAAGAAACATCAAAGTGAGCATTGCATCCTTATTTCCAAAATTTAAACATATATTTGAGGTTCAGCAACTACTTAAAATTCATAAAAAATTAATTTCCTTGACATTTTTATAAGTAGAATGAACATATGGGAGAGGAGTTGCACTGTTGAATGTTTGTAATTTCCTCAGTGCTGCATATCAGAATATTTCTAAAGCTCTGAGTTTTAAATATAAAGAAGCAGAAATTTAATGAAGTATGTTTGGTTTGCTGAAAGCAATAAATCCCTCCATTGACCTAACTTCCAGCCTGAAACCATCATCTGAATCAATTCCAAATGTTACTCTTGACAAAAAAAAAATTTATAACAATGTAATAATAAGAAACAGAAAGGAAAAATATATTATTTGATAGCCAAAATTGATTATTGAGTATTATGGTGATACTACTTATTAACATTTGCCTTAACTCATACTTCAAATTTATATTCCTCAGTGTTTTTTCTTTGCCAGTGCCATAAAAATAACCATCACCATGCCAGATAACTTGCACCCTATCTAGTTATGTACAAGGTACTCTAGTAGTGAAGTTTAGGGGTGACACACTAAATGTGTCTTAAAGCACCAAAGACTGAGCATTGATACTCCCATTGTATTCTTGAGGAAAGCAGGCTCAGAGAGATTATGTAATTTGAGCAAGCTTGCAAAGCTAGATTAACCAGGGGGCCTGGCTGTGCTGTGTGTTCTCTATCTACTCTGCTGCTTGGGTCCTGGTCCTAGTACATGCTTTACCAAGAAACATGGCACAGCAAAGGCAGAAACCTAAAGGAAACAGAACCCTGATCAAACAAGTTAAACATGTAGATCAGTACTTTGCTGAGCACAACAAAGTAATCTTTGAATTTAGAAAGTCTACCTTCTAAATGGCAACAATGGCAAATAATATCGTTAGTAACTATAGCACTTACACCTTTTAAAAATCCTTTCTTCCAAGCATCTTGTGAAGTCAGGTATATGTCCTGTTTTCAAAAAGATGGGGAAATGGAGGTACCAAAAAATAGTTGAGCAGCATTTCCAGTGTGTTATTAATTTCCTTTCGTTTCTGCATGTAATTTCCACATATCGAGTGTCCACTCTCTCTGAAGTACCACATTAGGCAAAGGAGATACCCCAAAACACAAAAAGAACAAGGGATGAACAGATCCTGGCTCTGGGAATCTGATGTGCTACCCGAAAAAAAGAGATAGAGAAATAAAGATGTATATTACAATGAAGCTACGAGGGCAACATGGATAAAACAGTGTCTGCGGATGAAAGAGGGCAATTTTCCACCAGACAGCTGGTTAGTGAGGAACTTGCCCAAATCTTAAATTCCTTAAATTCCAGAATGGCTCTGCTAAAGGAACATTCTCCAACATTCGCCTTCTGCATACAGGAGGTCTATTTTGTGCTGGGCATGCTCTGTTGAAGCTGAGGCTACCTCTCAAGTCTGCAGTTTTGAGAGATCCAGCTTAGCAGCAAGACATCACCTATACGTGGCTCCAAATTGACCACAAAATACTGTACATTACTGTACATTAATTCTATTAATTGAGTAAAAGTGAGATGAATCCCAACACACATTCAATCTCTCTCCATCTCCCCAAACTCCAGCAGTCATGTGGATCCTGACCTTCCCTCCGGGACTCCTGCCTCACTGCTACTCTTGGATGTTACATGGTCCCCCTTTTCTTGGATCTCTGTGATTGGTTCAATGTGTTTTGTCTTCATTTAGGGGCCTATCAGTGAGCAGAATTTTGAAGCATATGTAAATACACTCACAGACATGTACAGCAATCTGGAACGGGACTATTCCCCAGAATGCAAAGCTCTGCTGGAAAGTATCAAACAAGCAGTGAAGGGCATCCATGTGTAGGATTCCAGTCCTGCCAGCAACAGAAATCACCACAGCAGTAAGAATAAATGGATCTGGTAGGAGCTCCTGTGCTGCTGGGGCATGTAGGTTGCCGTACTGCATTTACAATTGCAACATTGCACTAATCCCCCCTCCCCCCCAGCTAACATAAAAAGGAAAGAAAAACTATGATAGACTCTTTGGATTAAATTCCATGCAGTCAAATACTAGATCTTATTTATTTTCATACGTTTTTCTTTTATTTCTTCATTGCACTGTTTTGGTTTGGTTTGGTTTTGTAAAAATATGTAAAATAAATGTGACATTTTTATATTTTATTTATTTCTAATCAAAGAGTTTTTTATCTTTTAACTGCATTTTGAAGTCTGCCATATTTTTACAAGTGTGTTTATTAATTTATTTTCCAATAGAATTTAAATAGAAATGCTATTCTCAAATCCCGTATCTTGCTGGGTTTAAATGAGAAAACAAAAAAGTATAAAGGAAATTCTTGTCTAGGGACTATGCTATGGTCCAGTTTGGTTTTTATTGCACACTTCCTCTCTCCCTCCACTCCCCCTCCCCTGGCTTTTCTATTTATGAGGTGAGTGGCGTGAAAAGAATCAAAAGATAAATGGCGCCCCCTTGTGGGCAATGGCACTCAAAGAAGCACAGTATACTGGAAAACAGCCTGTTCAGAATTTGTTAGCAATAATTAAATATAGCAATCAGCAAAGTATTCAGCTTGGCTGTGCGGTTTTAGTTAATATGAATTATTTATTTGAAATGTTTTAAAGAAACATAAGCTTTTTAGTAATGCAGATTTGTCTGTTTGTTTTTCAAGTCATATCAGATAGTTGGCAACTCTTTTCCCAAGACTTGATGTGACCAGCCAGGCTTTCTTGCCATATGTTGGTACAACATACAAGTAAAAATATTGATGTAGATTTGTACTTATCAAATGCAAACACATCCAAATGGGAAATTTTGTAGATACCATACCCCCTGAAATAGCATTTATCTTACTGGGTTGACTGGAAAAGAATGGTAAATATAGAACACATGAAACAATTTTACTCCTCTCTGAGTAATTACTTTGAATACTACTGACATTGTCTCACCCTCTCTAGGCAACAAGACAACTTTCAATTTGATAAAAATCTTTCTATTATACTACAAGTGCAGATAAAGTATACACACCCACACACACCCACATAGACACTCACAAATCCCATACACTCACACACATGTGAAAATGAGCCCGCAATCTTGAATTTCTGGATGGATCAGAGTTTAGAAGTTGCTATAGTAAAGGCAATGTCTATTTCAGGGATTGTAAAGTAGTTCAGCATTGTTTCAAAAGTTTTTTTATATTTATTTTTTTTAAGAAAAAGGTATAGACAACCAGCTAAACTGCCTTTTTGGTGTGCACACACACCTCGTGTGCAATGTGCCTCCGTGTAAATGGACACTTGAACTTAGTGTGGGCTTAATTTTCTGTGTTATAACAAAAGTGTTTATTTTTTATTAGCCTCATGGGTATGTAGATTGAATATGAAGGCACTCACAGGTTTGATATATTCCTCTGTTATTATTATTACCTGCACAAATTAAAAGTAATATCCACAGAAATCCACTCTCATGACACTGTGGTCTTTGTTATGTACTAAGTGGGATTTATCTTTGGTTTGGGGTTCCTTTGGACCCTTGAATCTTAGTTTAGTGAAAATGAGGTGTCTCTTTTTAGGTAGGAATGGTGTTTATTTAAAAATCAATTTTAAATAAAGAGCTGCCATATGTGCTGTCTATTATAAATGGGACACCAAACAAAATTTTCTATTAAAGTTATGTAATTGCAAACATTTTGCTATACAGTACTTGATAGATGCATACAAATGAGTTCACTTATTACAAAGACAAAAGTTTAATTTGCTAAATATTTTAACAGGTTTGTTATATATTTTATTTAATTTAAAAGGAATCTCTTACCAACGTATGTATTTATTATATAATTTACTATGACTTCAGGTTAATTTATTTGTGTTTGCATAGTTTGAGCAGGATATTTTGTGAAGTTTGTTTGTATTTATTTGCTTCCTTTGTACTTGATGTGTTTTGTAATGTGCACTGAATTATTTTTCCTTTTGACTATGTTAATGATTGATACTGTAAATTGGGTCTTTTGTAAACAACAAAAAAGGCAATGATGTATGCATTTTTTTAATTTGAAGTAGTTTGTTTGTAAACTGTTTCCTCAAACAATTAATATTTCTTACATCAAAGCAACAAAATTGTGTTCAGTGCTGTACATTTGGTGTATGGTAGGAAATAAAAATTAATAATGAGTTTTACTGTGATCTTTCTCAAGCTTCTATATAGAAATAATCATTGCCATGCCATTAAAAGCACTGTCCCAGAAGGAGTTCTGCTGGCCGAGAGTACACCTGGCCCCTCTGCTGACATTCTCTGTTCAGCAGAGGCTTGATTTTTCACCTCGAGTGGACAGGATTTTTGGTTAGCTGACAAGTTATCGTAGCCCTTGGTTCATTGTACACCTGCCGAATAGCAGACGTCCATGATGTAAGGAAAGCCTTTGCTGTCTCTAGCAAAAATTGCGCCTGGATCTAAGATCAGTAAGATATAAATCCCACCTTCTTGATTCCAAAGCTGCTTCGGGTACTGAGTACACAGTAGTCCCCCCTTGTCCATGGTTTTGCTTTCAGTGGTTTAATTTATCCCTGGTCGGGCCTCACTGGTGGCGCGCAGTGGTTGAGCGCTGGGTTGCGAAGCTGCCGGTTCCATCCCCGGCTGCTCCCCGGACATCGGAGGAGGGTCCCACATGGTGCGCAGACCTCTCCTGCCGCCCGCTGCTCCCCTAAGCAGTGTACTTCGGTCCTTCTGCCTGCTCTGCTCCCCGCTCTGGCTCTGGTGAATCCTCTCACCCTCCCGCGCTTCTGACTGTACCCAGTGCTTGTATAAATAAATAAATAAATCTTAAAAAAAAAGAAAAAAAAATAATTTATCCCTGGTCAAGTGAGGTCCGAAAACATTGCATATTATAAAATATTTTGAGAGAGAGACAACATTCACAGAACTTCATCACTAATTTGTATGTAGAAGAAAAAACCTATAGTGGATATAGGCTTCATACTACTCAGTTTCAGGCATCCATTGGGAGGGTCTTACCTCTATATTCATACAAGTCAGTAGAATGCAAATTTAAAAATATTAATTCTTGACTACATATCTTTTGCTTGCATATATTTCCTATCTAACGTCAGTCAGCTTAATATTACTTTTCTGTTTCTACCCAGATTTACAGCTCTCGGACTGGCTGCCATTTATGCTCAATGTGGTGAAACCCATGTAATGCATATGGTGAGGCAAAATAGACTGAAGGGATGCTGGGGCCCCCAGAGAAAGGTAGGATTGCATTTAGCTAGATAGTCACACAACAGGGCTTGGTTTACATCAGTTAATGCACAGCTTAACTTTCTTTTACTCACCAACCGTATTTTTGCAAGATGTGCAAATGATCCATTCCATGGATCACAAGATGCAAACCTTCTCAGCCACGTTCTCAGCTTACCCTAAGCAGAGTATGTGCACCTTGCCCTGATTGGGACTTTTCATTAACGAGCAGAATCTGCATTCCCATCACCCAGCAGGTCAAAGGATGAGCACCAGTTCTGGTAAAACTAAGAGATGCTTCGTACGATCACCTATTCATACAGTAGATGTTCAATTAGAAGATTCATACCCGGCCCATTTTCTGACTTCCATGCAAATTCAGCCTCGTGGGAGACAATGAAATGAGTCACAGGTAGTATGACTGAAGTGGTCTGTGGAAACAGTGTAGAGGGTTGCCTTACTAGATCTGATTTCATGGCAAAAGTGCCAGTTATAGAACAGCTGAGCAAATTTGAGGAAAGGCATGACAGGCAGCAGGAACAGCCGGTGAAAAGGTATAGTGATGAGACAAATCATCAGCCAAGCCACATACAGGAATTAAAATATAAAACAGTTGGTGAAAAGTGACACAATAGGAGGCTACAAGCCCGAGTAACTGTAAGAGCGGGTCATATTATAGAAAATCATGCTAAAGAGTTCTAATTTCCACAAGTAGACTTTGGGGTGCCAAAGGAATATTTAAAACCAGAAAATGACATGATTGGATTCCCACTAGAGACAATTTATTCCAGCAATCCCAACAATTAATATTTCTTACATTAAGGCAACAAAATTGTGTTTATTGCTGTACCTCTGTTATATTGTGAGACATAAAAATTGGCAATGAGTCTTGCTGTGATTATTTTCAGGCTATCATACAGACATTGTTATTGCCAATCCTTGAGAGGTTCTGGAAACTTTAAGCACAGAACTGAAATACTTCTACTTGAAGCAATGACCTGAATAAGGAGAGGGGTGAACAAGTCTTTGTTTCCTCACTAGAAAATGTTTTTAAAATTAACTTTTGGGCTTCCCGGTTGCCGCAGTGGTTGAGTGCCACGCTGCGAGGCTATCCGCAGCCTGTGCAGCACCGGTTCAATTCCCCGACGGCCAGGGAGAAACCCACATGGTGGGGCACACCTCTCCTGCCTCGCCCGCTGCTCCCCTCAGCAGTGTCATCCATCCGTCTGCCTGTTCTGCTCCCCACTCTGTCTCCGGTGAATTTTCTCACCCTCCGGCACATCTGGCTTGTACCCCGGTTCTTGAATAAATAAATAAATCTTTAAAAAATAACTTTTTATAGTATATAAACATTTTATTATTTATGAAATTAATATTTTATACATCTATTCCTATAGTATGTCCATATTATCATGGTCTTGAATGGTACCCTACTATTTCCTGTTATTATTCATCAGATAACTACAAAGTAAACAGGTTAAATTGGTAAATAGTCACTTATATTCTCAGGTGCAATGATATATTGTATACTTCATCTCATGAAACCCTCTAATGTATTTATAGAGTAAATATCAGCAGGCCCAATTAAACTAATGAGGAAAACTATGCTCAGAAAAGTTAGTAACTTGCCCAAGACCATAAAACTAGGGAAAGATGTGTTGACCTCAAACAAAAGCAAATTGTTATTTTGACAAGAGAGGTTATTAGAAAGCAAAACAACAGAAGAGAAGGCAGGTCCATTAATGCATTCAAGGGGACTCTTACCTGCACTTTCCTGAATCTGACTAACCTTCCCTATGGGACCTCAGAAACCCTCCCCTCCCTTCCATGGGAGGAGGAAACATCGGGAGATGCTAGTCATGCTGGCTCCTGTACTTTGCTGATTTACACACATGTGTGGGCACGCTCTACTTTCCCAACCTCACTTACACAGAGTTCTAAATACTAATGTTCAAAGATGCAACTTTGATTCAACTGCAGATGTGTTTGATTGAAAAAACTAGTCCCTTTCCCCTAATCTTAAGATCTAGCCCAAGGGAACTGTCTACTAACCTGTCAAATGCTGTCTCACCTGGAATAAATAAAACAATTAGGTTAAATGAAGGCATATGGTAGCCCACTATTCTTAAATCTTCACATGATAACTATACTTGCCCACCCTCATTACTGAGTGCCTCGGAGCCCCTGAATTCATTCTTGTAGGTTTTGTGGTCAACTGTCATGAGAGTATTATAATTAGCATTATACTGGGAGAAATCCAAGGCTTCAAAAAAGAGTAAAGAATCAGCTTGATGTCCCAAAGTACCAAAGTCAGAATTCAACCCAGTTTTTACCCAGAGAGGTGATGCTGTCGCTTTGCCGGCCATCTTCCTAACCTGCCTCGAAATCATGGTCAATTTAAACACCACGCTCACTAAAGTGATTAAATTTCACATTTCAACCACATCATCATAATGTATTTTTCTTGTAAAGACATACGATAAAAATGTGACACCTTAATTTATTTGACAAATTGGAATGGAAGCTCTTGATACAGGCTATAATAACCTGCCCAAATAAGAAAAATGTAAATAACTCATTTTTATGGTTTTTCTTTTTAGGGAAAATAACATAATTATTTAGTTCTGTCATTAGTTGTTTTGTATATGATGGACAGTTTTGGATAAACCTCCAACAATTGCCAAAAAAGGGTACTTAGTACTGATCTTTACCACCTATTACATACCCAAAATCAAAAAAAGAACCCAAATGGTTCCCTGCTCTTGTTAACAGGAAAAAGGTTTGAAAATGGTCACCAGTTCAGAACCCCTCTCACAGGTTCTGGGTCCAGCCCTCCAACACCACAAGTACAAACAAAAGCACCTTTGGTGTGGCAAAAAGGGGGGGGGGGAGTATTTTTTTAAAGATTTATTTATTTATGCACGCAAGAGCTGGGGTACAGGCCAGAGATGCGGGGGGGGGGGCGGTGAGAGGATTACACCAGAGGCAGAGTGGGGAACAGAACAGGCAGACTGCCTGAGATACACTGCTGAGAAGAGCAGGGGGCTAGACAGGAGAGGTCTGCCGCGCCATGTGGGTTTCTCCCTGGCCGGCAGGGGATCAAATTCGTGCCGCAGAGGCTGCGGATTGTCTCACGGTGCAGTGCCTCGACCCCTTTGCGCCACCAGGGATAACCAGCGGGGTAGAGCAGGATAGAGGGGGAAGGAGAAGGTCTAGTTGCCATCTGCTGGTATGAGGTGGAGTTGCAACATTGTTAGCCAGCAGGTGTGGCAGAAGCCTGTTACTGCTGTGGTCGGGGCTCCTGCGGGGTGGGCAAAGCTATGCTACCCAGCTGGCCAACAAGGAACACACCCACTTGCGTCGCTTTTTCTTAAATCTTCCTCTTATAGTCTCCCAAAATGGTCACTCAACTCCGCCTCTTTCCCAGGAGCCCTCCAGCGTCAGGTGTGGCATTCAGACCACAGCCACGCAAGGAGCTGTGCCTTGCTGGCCCGCAGTGTGCAGGCCTCAGGGCATGGCCTCCGACCCCTGTCTACACAGGGTTGTTCTAAATCTCTTCAGAAACAGCTGCGGTTTTAGGATTTTCCACTTGGATTTGCGCTATGATATATAAACCCAGTCATTTTCCTTCTGGGACTGATTACTTTTGCAATGAAAACCGGGATTGGATGTACGGGCTATGTATTTTGAATTAAGAATGGCACTTAGGGGATATGCCACTCTAGCAATGCCTTTAACAGTATAACTTTTGACTTTATAAATCTTTATAAATAGTAAATATTTATCACCAGGACTAGCATTTAAAAAAAGCAAAGTCCATCTGAATGAATTTGGAGATCTAACAAACTCAAATGATTCATGAATTGGGCAGTATACTGTTTAACAACTGAAAGTCACTGCAAAGGGCTGTAAGAAGTAGAAGGTTTTTATAGTCAGAAAGCCAGTAGGATAAGAAAAGAAAAAGTTCAGGGAAAGCCAACTTCAATGCAGATATCTTCACTAGCTGACCAGAAAATTCCAGATTGATTAATTTGAAATTTCACTTTTGGGAGCAACTAATACCACAATTACTTTAGGTATTAAATTTTGGTGGAACTTGGTATAAATGACCCCAACTTGGGCCTGTTGCTTTTTTTAACATCAGCATACCTGAATTTCAAAATATGTCCCAAGACTAGTGTACTTGACCTTCAGATTTTGTGCCTCATCAGAGACCTGAGGACCAGACACATCTACATCCATGCAGTTCTCCATGGGTACCGCCAGGCCACAGTAGATGAGCTTCTCTGAACTACCTTGAGGCTTGTATCATCTCAATAATAGAAGTTTACCATCCAGGAAATTGTTGCTTAGGAATAAAAATGGAAAATATCTTCATTGCTTGTTATATGAACTTGCTAACTATACATTTAATTAAATAGGAACTACTCAACTCCTAGAGTAAACACTCCTCAGAATGACAGCCTCCTGGTTGTTGACTCTCAGAGACTCACTTTGCACTCCTGGTTTGCTGTCTGTCTCCTCCAACTGTTATGTCATGAATTTCTCCAATCTACTCATACTCTCACATTCAAAGGCTGTTCTTAAACCAAACCCCCAACCCCAACATAGGAACATCCCACCTTTTCTTGCCTTTCCCCTCAGATTCCAAGACCTTGTCAAGGTCAACTGAGTTTGTGATAGCAGCAGATTATTTGGGTTGTATTATGTAGGAGCAAAATTGGACAGACTGAAATAATTTCTACAGACACCAATGAATATATATCTATATTTTCTTCTTCCTCCTCTTCTTCTCCTCCTCCTCCTCTTTCTTTTATAAGCAATTTCTATTTTGAAAGATCACTGTTGTAACAGTATAATCCCCACAGAAAGGGGAGGTTCCAGATTTCTTCTCCCACCAAAGGAAGGGTGGAGCTGAGAGGGGAAGGGAGACTAAAGAGGACTTGGGAGAGGAGACTTGAAGAAGACCCAGAGGAAGCACTTGGAGCAGAAAGACATGTGAAGAAGCCACGCTTCCTTCTCAGACTTGGACTTGTACCAGGGACATGGGGGACATGGCAGAGACATTTGAAGAGGCATGGGTGAGAGAACCATGGGGAGAACTTTATCTTGGCATTTATTTTTTCCCCTCCAGACTTGCATGGCCCCTTATGTCCCTTTGTTATGGGTCCCCACAAATGATGCCTTAGACTTGTGACCTGCTTTCAGTCTTAGTGGTCTTACTTTAGGTCAACCCTGTTTACTGGACATTTACCCAGGAAGGGATGAGTAACTTTGGGTGTTTCATTTGGGAAACTATATCCTTTTCCTCTTCTGTTCTGTCTGTTGCACACTAATTCCATTAGTGTGGATGACCTTCTACTGAAGGTCTTATGCACTAAGAGTATGCTTTGCCTTTATGTGGCAGGTGGCAGAACCCATTTAGAGCATGCAAGTTTGGGGGTGCTGGGGTACCCCTCACTCTGCCTGCTGACACTATAATAGTTTGAATATACATTTAGAAGCTTAGAGAACCTACTATAAAGTTAAGTATTCCCCCCTCAAAATCAGGTGGTTTCCTTTTCCTTTAAGCAGCATGATCTTTTGTTGATAAGGAAAATTGAATTTATTGTTGCCTCCTAAGACATATATCCCTCTGGAGGGGAAAAGGTAAAAATGGGCTATTTAGGGACCTCCCTGGTGGCACAGGGGGTTGAGCACCACACTATGAGGCAGTCCACGGCTTCTGCAGCATGAGTTCAATCCCCAGCCAGCCAGGGAGCGGCCCACATGGCGAGGCAGACCTCTCCTGTCTCACCAGCTGCTCCCTTCGGCAGTGTGCTTTGGTCAGTCTTGCCTGTTCTTTTCCCCACTCTGTCTCTGGTGAATCCTCTCACTCCCTGCATTTCTGGCCTATACCCCAGCTCTTGTATGCATACATAAATAAATATTTATAATTTGGGAGCTCTGGTTTAAGACAGATGTCTCAGTGGAAGTACTAATTAGGTTAGGTTTCAGTGATATAATAGCTTGGAATCAATGGATAAGGGATAAGGATATGGGTGAGAGTTTTGAAAAGAGTCTTGGAGGAGAGTAAATAACTGTCTGATGCTATATATTGAAAGTTTACTGCTTTAAATGAATTTTGAGGAAATTCCTAAAAAAAAAAAAACAAAGTTATGCAAAGTTCATCTTACTGGGCAGAATTTTCTGGAATAGTACATATGTATAAAGATACTGCAGTAGTAAAGTCATGTTAATTTATATGTGTAAACTATGCAGAAGACAGTTTCTGCTCTCCAAAGTAAATTGGCAGAGGTTTGACAGTGGAGTTACAGAATCCTGTTAGGAAGCCTGTTAGGCTGTCAAACTAACAGACATAATTCAGGAAAGGTGTAGTGACCAGGTAGCCAGAGTCAACAGTCGTTCCTACATGCTCTGAAAATGTAGCAGAACAAGCCCATTATCTATGAATGACCAAAGCGTCATCCTGGACACCCTGATCCAACTCCTTTATTGTGTATATCTGGGAAGGGGCTAATTAGAAAGCATACACATTGCCTCTATCCTTAACAGACATATAAGCCTTGCACGCAGCAAAATTGATCAAGGGATGTTTAATGTAAACTAAACACTCTCAAAATGCTGAATACACATGATTTTAGAAAATTTCTTTCCCCAAGGCAGATATTTGTATTTTTATTTTGCTTAAGTTTCAAAATAGTTAAGTAACTTGTACAAGACTACCCAACTGGCATACAGGATGGCTAGAATTCAAATCCAGGTCTGTCTAATTCCAAATAACACAGTCCTTCCACCCCCATTATACTGAGCAGGGTCTGAGAAAAATACTAGATTGAGTGGGGGATGAAGTAGATGATGAAGACTAAGGAAGAGCAATTGGGAGGGAATTGAGAAGGCTGAAAAGATGGCCAGAACAAAAGCTACTGTTTTGAATTTTAGGAGGAAGTTCAAGGGAATATTTCAAAAGGTATAATTACATTATCTTTTTAATTAGTTTAAAAATCGACACCTATGGGTCTCCCTGGTGGTGCAGGCGGTTGAGCACACCGCTGTGGGGCTGTACACAGCCTCTGCAGTGCAGGTTTGATTCCGGCTGGCCGGGGAGATACCCACATTGCACAGCAGACCTCTCCTGTCTCTCCAACTGCTCCCCTCAGCAGTGTGTTTTGGTCAGTCTGCTTGTTCTGTTCCCCACTCAGTCTCTGGTGAATTCTCTTGCCCTTCCGTGCATCTGGCCTGTACCCTGGTTCTTATGTGCACGAATAAATAAATCTTTAAAAAAAAATTGACACCTATGTGTTAGGCAGCTTAAAGGGTCTGGTGAGTCTTAGGAGGTTCCGAGGTGCTGGACCTAACTCAGGTTGAGACCCACCACACCATTATGAAGTAGAAAACAGCATTTTCTTTACTGGAGATTTGAGGCAAGTCGTGTACCCACATTTTGCTAAGTGACTGTAACTGTCTTTTTCTGTCAGAATAAATCCATGCCAAATGCATATTTTAAATTACCAAAAGCATTCATATTTTTTAATCGCTGTGTAGGGACAAAATGGATGGTGATTATGTTAAGTGAAATAAGTCAGAAAGTGAAAGATATCAGATGGTTTCACTCATGGAATATAAATAACAAAAACATATACAGTGGGAAAATACAGTAAAAACGAATCTCTGACTTAATGAAAAAAATTTCCTGGTTACCAGAGGGAACAGCGGAAGGGAGGAGGGGGCAGGAAGTAGATAGGGCATTGGAAGGGGGGGTGTGGTGTTTGGTGGAGGGTGAGTGGAATGTATGCACATATGGAAGAGTCAAAGTGGATTCCTAAAATTAATATAATTATTAAAAACCTTGTCAAAAAAGGACCTCCCTGGTGGTGCAGCAGGTTGGGCACAGCACTGTGAAGCTGTCCGCAGCCTCTGCAGGACGGGTTCAATCCCGCTGGCCGGCAAGAATCCCACATGGTGCAGCAGACCTCTCCTGTCTCGCCTGCTGCTCCCCTCAGCAGTGTATTTCCGTCCTTCTGCCTGTTCTGCTCCCTGCTCTGTCTCTGGTGAATCCTCTCACCCTCCCGCACCTCTGGCCTGTACCCCAGCTCTTGTATAAAAATAAATGAGAGACTTCCCTGATGGCGCAGCTGTTGAGCTCTGGGCTGCGAAGCTGCCCACAGCCTCTGCAGCGCTGGTTCAATCCTGGCGGGCCAGCGAGGATCCTACATGGCAGGACCTCTCCTGTCACACCCGCTGCTCCTCTCAGCAGTGTATTTCGTCAGTCTGCCTGTTCTGCTCCCCGCTTTGGCTCTGGTGAATTCTCTCCCCCTCCCGCACTTCTGACTGTACCCAGTGATTGTATAAATAAATAAACAAATCTTTTAAAAAATAAACAATAAAAAGAAATGAATCTTTAAAAAAAAAAACGTCAAAAAAGCTTAGACCACAAATAAACTCTCTAGGTTAATGATGTGGAAACTATCATGAGACAGCAAGAGATTGTAGGCACCAGGGGCATTGCAAGTTCCAGCAATGGAAAGATCTCATTGAAAGAAGAAAGAAGAAAACACCCCAGCCCCTAAATTATGTCTAGTTAAAACTACATAAATAGAGGCTCCACGCTTTTCTGCAGCGCATCATACAGACCCCGCCCCTGATTGACTTTCTTTTGCTAAACTTCATAAACTTTAATAAAACCTTGTTAGGTGCCTGCAGGACTAAAGTTTCCATTATTTCTATTTCTCAGAGAGGTCAAGAACCAAGGATTCAGAAACATCTCTATTTTACTTGTATACTTATGACCCATGTTAAAAAAACAAAATTCAACTGAGTAAATTAAAGATTTATTTATTTATTTATACAAGCACTGGGTACAGTCAGAAGCATGGGAGGTGAGAGAATTCACCAGAGCCAGAGCGGGGAGCAGAACAGGCAGAAGGACCGAAGTACACTGCTGAGGGGAGCAGCGGGCGGCAGGAGAGGTCTGCGCGCCATGTGGGACCCTCGCCTGGCGGCTGGGGATCGAACCGGCGCTGCAGAGGCTGCGGGCAGCTTCGCAACCCAGCACTCAACCGCTGCACCACCGGGGAGCCCTCAACTGAGTAAATTTAAAGATCTAATTGTCTTTATCAAACAATTTATGAATCACGCAGTATCATCTAGCAAATATGAAGGAGTTCTGAAGAGCTGTACAAATAGGACACTTTTATAGACAAGAAACTAGCGTTTTGTGGGAGAGAATGAATGGAGATAAGAAAGTAGACTGTTTCTGAAAAGATCACCTTCCCTTGAAATACAGGAGGGGTATATCAGGCAGATTACCTTGACCAAGAAATATAAGATTGACCAGTTTAAGGTTGCAGTCTTGGGAGGGACTGAAACTGCAGTTAAGTTCGTTGTCTTGGGCTTAACTCGAGTGACTCCATTTTGTGTCTGCTGTCTCTTTCTTAAGACCTGTGATTTTTTTTTTTTTTTTAATCCCAACTGGAAAAATCCCTGAGGCTTAGCTGACAATTTAATTCTGGGACTTCTGAAGTGTGGTGAGCAGAGCACAGTGAGTCCTGGGGGCTTGCCCTATAATCTAATTGGTCTGACAGTTTCAGAGAAATAAGAAGGAAAATAAATTTGTCCATGCATTTTATGTATTTAAAATATAATCTAAAATATTATTTTCACAGAACTCATATTTATTATTAGGTTCTAAACAATTGCAATTGTTAACCTGCAATCGAGGAGTACCCCGGGACTCCCAAATTTGCACACTCCAAAGGGACCTGGCCATTCCTGTGTACAAAGTCAAAGCATACTCTTAGTGTGAAAGAACATTAATAGAACTAGTGAGTACAGAGGGAGAAGAAAGGATATTGCTAATCATAGTTTTCCAGTGAATCATCCAAAATTACACATTACTGCATGGGTAAATGTCCAGCAAAACAAGGATGACCCAAATGAGGGTCACCAAGGCCCAGAAACTTTCCACATGTCCATGGCAACTTCTGGCAGGGAATCACAGTAAAGGTGTTCTAAAGCAGGTTCCAGGAAGCTGGGACAGACAGAGATACCACATTAAGATAGGGCTGCAGTTGTCAGCCAGGAGGCTGACACTTATCTCTCCCCCACATCTCTTCCAAGTGTCTCTACATGTCTCTACTTCATGTGTCTCCTTCCCACAGTACCAGCATGCAAGTTTGGCTTCAGAAGCTGGAGTTCTCCTTCTCTTGCCTGTCTTCTTCCATGTTCTGTTGCTTCACCTGGCATCTCAGCCCCACTCTTCCTCCCCAGTAGCTGGTCCAAGGCAACTGCGGGTAAGTGGGGTTGGGAAACATGGCATCTCTCTCTTTTTTGGAGATGTGTCTGTAGCAATAGGGTGGGTCATTTTCATATAAGCCAACATTTGTAAATGGAGTGCAGTTTTTCTCAACAAATGTATTTTTATATCAGCTGAAGCCTATGACTAAGTTGATTAAATGTATTGTTTTGGTGATACCAGCATGCAAAATTGATGCATGGATGTGAAAATAAAGAGGTAGAGGGGCCTCCCCAGTGGCGCAGCGGCTGAGCGCTGGGTTGCGAAGCTGCCCGTGGCCTCTGCGGTGCCGGTTCAATCCCCGGCTGCTCCCCGGCCGCTGGGCGAGGGTCCTGCATGGCACGCAGACCTCTCCTGCCGCCCGCTGCTCCCCTCAGCAGTGTACCTCAGTCCTTCTGCCTGCTCTGCTCCCAGCTCCGGCTCTGGTGAATTCTCTCACCCTCCCGCGCTTCTGACTGTGCCCAGTGCTTGTATCAATAAATAAATAAAATCTTTTTTAAAAAAAGTATTATTTTAAAAAAAAAAAGAAAAGAAAGAGGTAGTAATTCAAACACAAATATTTCAGTCTTGAAAAACATACTTCCATAAGGCAGATACTAGCACACTGTCCAGTGGTACATGGTGTAATGAGATTTCATAAACAAGGATTATAAAGCCTGTAAGTGGTAGAGCTTAGGCTTGAACTTGACCAATGCAGGTCAGGAGCTGTGCGTGTAAGCACTCTGATACACTGCCCTACAGTTGATGAGGGAAACGTGTTCTGTTGTCATCCAAAATCTGTGAGATATTTTTGTGAATTAATGACAAATTTTGAGTAATTATTTATAGTTAATATTACTACAAATGGAGCACCTGCTAAGTGTGATAAAAAGAAGGGAATTTGCACAGGAATAAACTGACTCAAAGTGAATGTCAATCTACAAGCTACTTCATCACAGAGAGCAGCTGGCATTGCAATATGCCTCTTAATGCTGAGTTGAAGGAAATGGTGGATATGTGTGTGAGTATATATATATATATATATATATATATATATATATATATCTCCTAGCATTCTTGGTGGAGAATTAAAAAAAATGCTTTATTTTTTCAATCTGGCATATGCTCTCTAATAAAAAGAAAGGTGTAGATGCTAATCAGATTTTTTTTAAAAAAAGAATGAGACAAAGACATTTCTTCATTGCACTGATAATGCCGATTAAATCATCTCTAAAGTTTCGAACAGCTTTGACTATTTTGGATTTCAAAGTTAGTGTCTTAAATATGAAGAATCTATGAACTTATAGACAAAATATCAATATTTTAATGTTGAGGATATGATAGCAGAATTTCCTGGATAAATCAAAATATGGATTGAACATCTGGAGTTAATACTCTCACATACTTGATTATTTTTTTTTCTCAATGAAGAAAGAAATAATGACCTCTACTGGATATATTTATGAACTATACTAAGATCAAGTACATTACAAAATACTTTCAGAGACATATATAACCTAGGAATGGATTAGGAATCCATTTACAGTTATTGTTCAAGTTAACATTTTACCTTCAGCGTTTGAGTGTGAGGTGTTTGTCACCTTAATACCTTAGTAAGGTGTAGCAATCCCATCATATTTGTGGATTCATATTCAGTCCAAATAACCAGAGATTGCTGCAAGATCCATCAGAACAACTGCTATCATCTTAATGACTTATAATTATGTTAGTATTTTCTAATTTAATAGAAAGAAAAAGTAATACAGTTAATTATATTAGAGGAATTTGGTTCCTCTGAACATAACAGTAAAACCCCATAGAGAATAGCTTTAAAACAACAGAAAGCTAATGTTTGCTGGCTCTCTCTCTCTCTCTCTCTCTCTCTCTCTCTCTCTCTCTTTCCTCTCTCTTTCTCTCTCTTTCCCCTCTTGTTTCTCCTTCCCCTCTCTTCCCCTCCACTCTCTCTCACTCTTCCCAAGAGACAAGCAGTACAATGTAGCTGTACTTTGACCTATTTTTTTAATCCATTATGCTATCAGTAGATTGTAACTTCAAGGTTATCACACGACCTGAGATGGTTACTCAATCTCCAGTCATGTCACCTATACCCTAGACTAAGAGAAAGAGGACAGGAAAGGCAAAAGAGTAAAAGGGGAACCCAAGGTCCTTTTATTTTTTTTAATTTTTTTTCAAAGATTTATTTATTTATTTATACAAGCACTGGGTACAGTCAGAAGCGCGGGAGGGTGAGAGAATTCACCAGAGCCAGAGCGGGGAGCAGAGCAGGCAGAAGGACCGAAGTACACTGCTGAGGGGAGCAGCGGGCGGCAGGAGAGGTCTGCGCGCCATGTGGGACCTTCCGCTGGTGGCCGGGGAGCAGCCGGGGATTGAACCGGCGCCGCAGAGGCTGTGGGCAGCTTCGCAACCCATCGCTCAACCGCTGCGCCACCAGGGAGGCCCTTTAATTTTTTTTAAGATTTATTTAAAATAAGAACCGGGGTGCAGGCCATATGTGAGAGAGGGTGAGAGGATTCACCAGATACAGAGCGGTGAACAGAACAGGCAGACTGACAAAATACACTGCTGAGGGGAGCAGCGGGTGAGTCAGGAAAGGTCTGCTGCGCCATGTGGGATTCTCTCCTGCCGGCTGGGATCAAACCGGCCAGGGATGCCCACCAGGTCCTTTTAACCATCTACAATACACAAAACACTTGTACTTAATTTCACTGGCCATAATTAGTCACAGGGGCTTACCTAATCCTAGAGGAAGTCTTTTCTATTGGATGCCAATATACAAAGCTAGGAACTGGTGTTCGGAGTTCTGCTATTCAGCAGGAAGTACCTGGGTATTGAGGTGGGTGCCTCGAGTGCTCCACCACTCGGGCAACTTGATATGGCTCCTTTATCCTGGACAGAACTGGTGAGAGTTCCTTAAGTAATATAATAGTCCCTTCACTACAAATTTTAAGATCACTGCTTTAAAAATGTTTTTTATTTACTGTATTTTAAATTCGGATGCCCAAGGTTTGATATGCATTTATTGATGTGACTCAAGCTGAGGCACCAAAAATGTCCAGTTTCCTAGACACTGATCCCACAGAGTTCTACTCTCACTGATCCTAAAGTTTCCACCAAAGGGATAAGTATGTCTTTTGCAATATCAGACATACCAAATACTTTATAATTTATGACTATTTGATTGTGAAACATTTAAGCCTGGCTGAAATATGTGTTAGTGGGGGGGGGGGCAATTCTTTATTATACTCATTGCTGTTTCCTAGGACTAGAGATGGTCCCCAGTACAGTGTGAATAACTGATTGAAGGAATAAATGAATGAAGCCATGTGTGAATGAGATCTAAAATGCCATAGATATTTGCTGTCTATTGTCTCAAATGTAAAATAATATATGACTCAGTTCTCTTCAAGCCTCTTGAGTGATAACAAGTGTGAGAATATGTAGACTATTTGAAAAGAATGGTAATACAGATGTATATTATGTAAAATAGATAGTAAGTACTATAGACATATATTAACTATACCATACTACACTATACTATACATTTTTAATGAAGCTATTTCTTTATTCCCTACTAATGATAATTAAAACCACCTTGGTCAGATGCCAAGGGGTTTGTGCTGCCAGGGTCCCTATGCTGACTTTCGAACTTCTGACCTGTAGCCTGTGCCACCTCACCCTCCTCCTCAGGTCAGACACAGCCCCATCCCTGCCCTTGCTCTCCCCTCCTTTTAGTTCTCAGTGCAACACCCTCCCCGCAGTCATATCTCCGTGGCTACTTCTCAGAAGCCCTGAACTCACAGGTTTTCATTGTGGCAAATATTTTTGTGTTTTGTTTGACAAGACTGTTCGGTTGATTTCCACCTGTCTTTGGTAATAATGGCCAGATTTTTTCAGATCCTTTCTCAATCTACAAGCAGACAAGGAAAGGATGGAGAGTGAACTATAAACTGAAATCAAAAATTAAAAAGGGCATCCCTCTCATTGGTCTCAATTAAGTGGCACTAACTAAGAAGCCAAGGCATAGCTGGACTGACCTTGCAAAGAAGCTGCATCAGCAACAAAATGTTGTTTCTGAGCAAATCAGCAACTGCCTTCTAAAGGACAACCTTTAAGGTTTATGGCATTGCTAACACTCCCAGATAAGGTTCTAGATATATAAGGTAAATGTTAACACCCCCCAACCCCTGCCTTGTTTTCTTCAATACATAAACAAGATCAATTAGATACTTTAACGAGACACCTGTCCAGACTTCCTCTGTAAAAATCCTTGAAAATGTAAAATATTTTCTTTATATAGACTCTATATAATTCTGTTGTGGGGCTCAGAATTCAGACAGCTTTCCCAGAGCTATCTGAGTAGTGTAACTAGGCTCGAATCCTTAGTCTTAATTCTTTAATAAACTCACTAATGCTTCACTCACTTTAAATAGGTCAACAGGGTGGAGACCTATGTCAACACAAGCTGAGGCTCTGAGATTCTTGTTGGGTGTTGAAGGAATAAGGAGTTTCAGTCTGAGCAATGGAAGGGACTGGGTCCGCTGAGATGGTGGGCTGTGTGCCTGAGGCAGCTCTGCCCTGCCCTGCAGGTGCCACTGGCACTGTGAGATCCCCTCAACATATCTGTGCCCCCTTCCCTGGGTGCTTTAGGCACTTAGTTGTCTGGGCTGGCAAAGCCTGGGTTGCTGCATCCCCTGACCTCCAACGGACTTCTCTTAACTGTTGTACCACCCTGGTTGGTATAAACACTCCAGCTTCCTTGTTCTTAAGTCACGCATGAGAAGTGGGTCCTCAAGTGTCCCTTAAGTTCCCTCATAGAGCTGAGCCAGATCACCCCTCTCTAGAGCCCCCTGTGGACATTGCCTGACATGGCACCCTGACGTGTCCTCCCTGTCCCCCTTTCCAATTGCAGTTTTTCCTGGGAACACTTCCTAATGTCAGAGTCACTAAACCCTGGCCCCAGGGACTTATGGATGGAGGAACCAAGTAAGATGTGGTGGGGATCAAGGTAGGCAGAGGAGGGTTGTGGCCAAACACAAGCCTTATCTCTTTACCCCATGCCTAGTCTGATTTCTTGATCTGAGGGGCTACCCAAAGGCAGCCCCATGAAACATTCCACACGCCATCTCCAAAAATGCTATATAACATTGGTCTTTATCACCTAAAATGTCCAAATCTGTGACTTATGTTAGCCCAAATTGTACGATAGGTGAGGATTTTGGTAGAGAGCTGAAAACATCTGTATCTGTATGAATACATTTTTTTTCTCTTTTCATCTAAAGGTTTTGGCACTAAGTAGGCAGAGCCTGCAAAAATATCACAGCCTGATTCATGTTAGCTAATGTTATATAGATTTAGAAAAACAAATTGGCCAAGACACAGTTTTTCAAAACTGCTATGCAATAATCTAATGCTAATTTCTCCACTGCAATTACATTTGGATCTGGCACTAAGCTATGAGTAAATCAACTTTTCAATAGCCTTTTTTAGCCTGTTCCTATGACAGAATTATACACATTTCCCATGATGCTCTTAATTTCAAAACTCATTTCCTATCATAGTGCATATCATTTTTCTGAATGTTCCCTCATGATTTTGAGGCTGTTTCTATATTTGATTCCTCAAATACCTGATTTAGTTAGGGTACGTAATGAAAGAAAATCTTATGTCATATATAGATAAATGTTTTACTCTTTCATAAAAGGGTTGGCTTACATGATCCATGAACTCATTGAAATGAGAAGGGGGAGTTGCCTGTATTTCATAGACCCTGAGAACTATGACCTAGTTTCATCACCTTTCAATTCATTTTTGTTTTTCTTCCAGCACTTCTGCTCCAATAATTATTTTCCAATAAAGTCTACATTATATTCTGTTTGAAAATTAGTACAGTGTATTCTCTAATTTGGTCAAAAGTTTTGGCTAGTAGATTTACAATGAGTTAATATCCATTCCCTAGCTCTTATTAATGTCCTTTCATAGCCTCGAGATGTTTAAAGATTTTTTTCTAAAAATATCCATAATAAATTTTGTTCTTTTGGCTTTGGGAAATGCAAAAGAATGACCAAAGTGTAACATGCAGTCATAGTGTCCCTTTTTCCCAGGGATAACCAAATACACATCACCTGCTCTGCAGCCTCCTCAGGGAATAATCCCCACAGGACATCCTCTCAAACCTGAATGAAGGACCCTCATCCCTCTGCTCTCTGCCATCTAGAACACTGGAGGAACTTCACCTACTGCAGCTGACCCACAATGCTTTCAGTCTCCTTCCTTCAGAGGACACAATACAGTGCCCTATCAGAGAGGAGAAAGAAAATAGTTTCATGAAGGTTGTCTCTTAGCATATTCCTAGCACTAAATCCACTTTGGATGTGTTCACCCACATTTCCTTCATGGCCTTAGCAAGCTCACCAGGAATTCTAAACATGGTTTTGGGTTATAACACTGAAGGTAGAAGTTAGATGCTTAAATTGACTTTCCATTTCTCTCAGCATGTCCAACTCCTCGTTCTAATTCCAACTTCAAGGGAAATTCTCAAAACTATACTTAAAGAATACCTGGAGAAAAGGGTCCAGATGCCAGAGAGGTCTTTGGACATGGTAAAGAGTGAGGACCAGGAGAAATCCACCAGCCATGTCAACAAGGAGTATTTGAATTTAAGCTCAACAGCAAAGTAGGACCTTCAACATAAGTTCAAGGTGGAGTTAAAATAAATTCTGTCTTTTAAAAATATTTTCTACTCATTGTTTTAGCAGGAAGGGAGCACATTGGACTATAGTGATGGACTATTTGGTGGCAGGTGTATTATGGTAGTGATACCTGAAGGGAGGGTATCTTATGCTTCCAAAATACCAACAATAATGTAAGCCAATATCACCTTCAATTTTAAAATATGAACTAACTTAAAAAGAAGAAAAAGCATTTCTATAACGAGTCCATTGGAATCAAGACTTCCAGAGATTTGAAATCAGACTCTATGGAATGATGGGAAGCTGTCCTTAATATGGACAGAACTGGGTTGCAAGGGTTAACTTCTAGCTACATGATCTTGAATGAGTTTTAACCTTTATGGTCGAACTGTCTCTTTGTACTTCTTTTTCATTTATTTCTGCTCTAAAATGTATTATTTTCTTCTTTCTACTTGCTTTGGTTTTGTTTGTTTTTCTTTTTCTAATATCTTGAGGTGTGGGTAATGTTGTTTATTTGAGCTCTTTTTTGTTTTTTGATGTTGGCCTGTATTGCTGTATACTTTCCTTTTAATACCACATTTGCTGTGTCCCATAAATTCTGATAGTTTGTATCTTAATTTTTGTTAATCTCCATGAATTCTTTTAAATTTCTTCTTTGATGTCCTTATTTATGCAATGGTAATTCAGTACTGAGGTGTTCAGTTTCCATATATTAGAGGTTGATCTTGTTTCCTTTTTTGTAATAAATTTCTACTTCTATAAACTTGTGATTGGAGAATATACTTGATATTATTTCTATTTTCAAAATTTATTGGCATGCAGTCAGTCCTGGAGAATGTTTCAGGTGTTTCTGAGACAAATGTGTATTCAGGTCATTGGAGTATATTGTGCTGTAGATGTCTATTAAGTCCATGTGGTTCAATTCCTCATTTAAGGCCATAGCTTTCTTTTTTGATTTTCTACCTGGTCAATCTGTTGATTGCTGACAGTGAGGGGGTTATCATTCCCAACCATATTGTGTTTTATTGTCAATATCTGATTTCAGATTTGATAATAGTTAACTTATGTATTTAAACTCCTGTATTTGGTGTGTGTATGTGTATATATATATATATATATATATATATATACACATATATATGTATATATATGTGTGTGTATATATAGATCAGATAGTTAGATAGATAGATGGATAGATAGATAGATAGATAGATAGATAGATAGATAGATAGATAGAGTGTTGTATCTTCCTGATGTATTGACATATTAATCATTATATAGTTTCCATTTCTCTCTTGTTACCTTTTTTAGCTGGAAAATCTATTTTGTCTGATATAGTATGGATGCCCATGCTTTTTGCTTGGCCCATTTGTTTGTAAGATTGTTTTACAAGCTTTAATTTGAGTTTGTTTTTATCTGAGGCTCAGGCAAGCTTTCTGCAGACAACAGAAAATTAGGTTTTTGTTATTTAACCAAACTGACCATTCTGCTTTTTGATCAGTTTGTTTACATTTAGGGAGAATAATGATATGTGAGAATTTATTATTGTCATTTTGTTTTTAGTTTTCTGGTCCTATCTAATTCCTTGTTCATTTCTTCATGGATTTCCCTCTCTTAGATTTATTTATTTATTATTATTATTTTAATACTTTTTACATCATTCTTCATCTTTATACAAATGTATGCTTTATCATCTTGGGTATATTCCCCATGAAATCCCCATCACTGATACACCTATGTACCATGACCACAGTCCCTTGTGCTCTTTCCACCCCTGTTCTGATCCCATTCCCTTTTCCCCCCACTGCAGAATGTCTGTGGTCCACAGTTGCCTGTTGATTTTGATTTTTACTTTATTATAATTACTTTTTTTTCTGATCCCTTTCTTGGATCCCCTACATTCCTCCTATAAGTGAAACCATCCAGTATTTTTCTTATTTTTTCTGGCTTATTTCACTGAGCATGAGCACTTCCAACTCCATCCATGTTGCTGTGAATGGCATGAGTTTATCTTTTTTTATTGCTGAGTAATATTCCATTGTGTATCTAACTCTCTGGTCTATGTACCACAGCTCCTGGATTCAGTCATCTATTTGGAGGCATTTAGGTTGCTCCCAGAGCTTACCTATTGTAAATAGTGCTGCAGTAAACATAGGGATGCAGGTGCCCTTTTGAATTATTGTTTTTGTGTTGATAGGGTAGATACCTAGGAGTGCAATTGCTGGATCATATGGAAGCTCCATTTTTAACAGCTTGAGGAACCTCCACACAGCTTTCCATAGTGGTTGGACCAGTTTGCATTCCCACCAGCAGTGCAGGAGAGTTCCTTTTTCTCATCAATATTTGTTGTTGCTAGTTTTTTTTTTTTTTAATATGTGCCATTCTCACTGGTGTAAGATGGTATTTCATTCTGGTTTTGATTTGCACTTCCCTGATTACAAGTGATGCTGAACATTTTTTCACATGCCTGTTGGCCATTTGTATTTCCTCTTTGGAGAAGTGTCTTTTTGAGCTCCTCTGCCCATTTTTTGGCTGGGTTATTTACTTTGTTTTTTTGAGTTTTTTTCAGCTCTTTGTAGATCTTTGTGATCAGTCCCCTATCATTAGTATTGTGTGCAAAAATTTTCTCCCAATCAGTGGGGTGTCTCTTTGTTATGGCTGTTGTCTCTATTGCTGTATAGAAGCTCTTTTTTTAAAAGATTTACATATTTATGCATACAAGAGCTGGGGTACAGGCCAGAGGTGTAGGGGTGAAAGGATTCACCAGAAACAGAGTGGGGAACAGAAAAGGCAGATTGATTGAAATACACTGCTGAGTGGAGCAGCAGACGAGTCAGGAGAGGTCTGCTGCACCATGTGGGTTGCTCCCTGGCTGGCCAGGGATTGAACTTATGCTGCAGTGACTGTGGACATCTTCATAGGTTGTGTCTTAACCCCTTGCACCACCAGGGAGGCCCTGTACAAAAGCTCTTTAATTTGATATAATCCCAGCTGTTTATCTTTTCCTTCACTATCTTTGTTTTGGGTGATGTGTCTTTGAAGATGTACTGAGGTATATGTCATGTAGTGTTTTGCCTATATTTTCTTCTATATATTTTGCTTTCTTAGATTTAGATAGGCAAACCTCTTTTAATATTTCTTGTAAGGTAGGTCTACTTCTGCAAATCTTCTTAGCTTCTGTTTTTTTGAGAACACCCTTATTTCTCCCTTTTAGGAGAATCTAGCAGGATATAAGACTTTAGCTGACAATTTTTATCACTGAGTATTTTGAATATGTATTTCCATTCTCTTTACCCATAAGGTTTCACCAAGAATTTTAATATCCGTCTTTTGGGATTTCCTTCATAAATTATCTGTTTTGCCTCTACCTACATTTAATTTTCTTTTCTTTTCTTGAACTCTTGGTACTTTCATGACTATGTGTCTTGGCATAGGTCTCATTACATTTAGATAACTAGGTGTTTGTTCAGCATCATTAACTTAGATATTCAGTCCCTAAGCCAAGTTTGGGATGTTTTCCTCCTTTATTTCTCTGAATAAAATATCTTCTACATTTTTTATCTTTTTCCCTTCTAGGAAACCTATTGTCTTTATGTTGTCTTAATTAATGGGGTCAGAGAGTCTCAGAGTGTTTCTTCTTTTTTTCTTTGTATTTCTCTTTCTTCCACCAGATGCTTTGTGTAATATGATCTTCAAGGTCACTAATTTAGTTCTCCATTTGAAAACTTTTATACAAAATCTTTTAACCCTTTTATTGGTATTTTCCATTTTGCGACCACCTTTATTTTCTTGTTAATATTCAATTTCTAATTTCTATTCATTAATTGCATTTCTCAATTCATTCAATTTTTCCTGTATTGGCTGCATTTTCTTTCATTTCTTTAAATTTCTTTATGATGGCAGTGTTAAACTCTGTCTGATAAGAATATAAAATCTTCCATATCTTTGTGGTTAGGTTCTGAAGAGTTTTTTTCCTTTTTGTGGTGATAAACTCTCTTGAGGTCTCAAGTTGCTATGTGCTGTGTTTTTTCCCTGTATATCCTTTTGTGTTATATCGTCTCCCTAGGAATTCTTTACTTTTAAGCAATAGCAAAATAGAATTTTTAAAGGGCGCAGGCTCAGAGTTCTTACAGAGAGGAGGGATAGATATGTACTATCTTTTTGAAATGTGCAGTCTATGATTTCCTTGCTGAAAAGGCTATGCAGATGATGTGAATCAAGGCAGAAGCCAGAAATTGTGCCAGTTCCCAGCCAGTCTTTCAGTTACCTTCGCAAAGTAGCATGGAAAAAGCTGCTAGACAGAGGTAGTTCACTGTGACCACTTGCACTTTCTTTCTAGGTGAGCAGCTGCGATCATAGGGAAGAGAAAGCACAGGTGTCTTCTAGGTGTCCACAGAGTGTGCACAAACAATTGTGGGAGTCTAGAGACTATGCTGTGGATGACCATGTTGCCCTTCCTGCTCATGATCCCCATTCTCAGCCACCTGAGGTTAATGCTTACTAATAGCTATGTACTGTCCTTCCCAAGCAAGGGCCATGTGAGAGCTCAGGGCACTGGTGTGGGGAGGGCTTGTTTGCCTCCAGGTGAACTGGTCTGATTGTTTCTCAGTCTTTCCTAGTGTTTTTAGTCTCTCTTCCTTGTTAAGATACTGGTCCTCACTTCCTCACTTCTGTTCCAGATGTGACTGCTCCCTCCAGATCCTTATGCTCTGTATCCCTAAAGGAAGTCATAATTCAAGGACCTTGTCTGTCTACCATTGTCCAACCCCTCATTTCCTTCTGAATTTTGTTTTTAATTGTATTTGTCAATTTCATTTATCACAATAGAATGAAAGAATTTTGAGCTAAAGAAGGAAAAATATAGTGCAGCTAAACACTTTTATCTTCCCCCAGTCTTCCAGATTGTATTGTATTCTAAAACAATGAGAAACAGCAAGGAGCAAGGAAACATCATGAGCCTGAAAAACACCACCAAGAGAGCTGAGGTCACTGTACAACTATGCAGTTAGTGCTCTTGCTCAGTAGTGACTGCAAGGCAATGGATGAGGGTGAAATATAGTCTTTGGAAACCATATATCCTGACTTGGCTATGGTGTAAAAGGAAACGGCTGATTTTAATTAACTTATCTAATTGCAGGGATTCCTGTGTTTGTAATTTTCTCAAAGGAAATTTAAGCCCGATCCTTTTAAAACAAAAGTCTATATAGAGAAAAGAGCAGTGAAAAATATGTTTAGAAAGTGGTTGGGAGAGGTCCACAAAAAAGACCAAAAGCTGAAAGTCAGAAACATAAAAGCACTGTGAGCAAATCAATATCAGCCTTTATGCACATTAAATGTACATTAGAAAAAAAGAAAGAAAATAGACCACAGCAGGAAAAGCAAGCAAGTTCAAAGTAGTACTTCTGTTTTAGTTTCTCACTTTTGATTGGAAAATACTTAAATATGATTCTAGGTTGATGGAAAGGAGCAGGTAAGAGGCACATATATTATCTACAAAGAAACATGCCTGAATAACAGTTTTGAAATCCATTTAAAACATTTTTTTCTTCTTTCAATTATCTGTACTTTATATCCCCTACCATCAACCTTACATTATTTTCCTATACAAATTACATCTTTGGTAGGACACAGAAATATCAGTTCCAAAGAGCACCTGCACCCCTATGTTTATAGCAGCACTATTTACAATAACTAAGCTTTGGAAACAACCCAAATGCCCAAAAATAGATGACTGAATCAAGAAGATGTGGTACATATACACCATGGAATATTACTCAGCATTCAAAAAAAGATAAACACATGCAATTTGCAGCAACATGGATGGCGCTGGAAGGGATCATGCTCAGTGAAATAAGCCAGAAAGAAAAAGAAAAATACCAGATGGTCTCACTCATAGCAGGAATCTAGAAAACCTAAATAAGAGACCAGGAAAAAAAATAGCTATAAGAAAGAAAAAATCAAAATCAACAAACAACTATGGACCAGAGACACACTATGGGGGGTGAGGGATGGGGAAAGGAGAGATTGGGGTCAAAATAAGGGGGTTGCGATTGTATGGGGAATATAAAAATAAAATTTAAAAAATGACATCATTGGTATATTAATTTGTATTTATAACAATGATTATTATAATTTCTTATTAATGGTATCTCATTATGATAAAGTTTGTTATTCAAATTATTTGAAAATTATAGATGTTACAGGCAACATTAATACTCTTTCTTTTTTACATTAGGGCCAAATAGATTTTTAATTCATTATTTTTTTTGAAAATATTTTATGGCCATCCCGTTATCATACGAATGTCACTATAGAATGTTTCTGCCTGAAATCACTATGTTGGCCCTACAGTAATAGCTGAGTTTCAAAAAATTCTAGCAGGGGGCCTCCACTGGTGGCGCAGCAGGTTGAGTGCCATGCTGTGACGCTGTCTGCAGCCTCTGCAGCTCCGGTTCGATCACTGCCGGTTGGTGAGGGTCCCACATGGCGGGGCAGACCTCTCCTGTCTCGCCCACTGCTCCCCTCAGCAGTGTATTTCGTCAGTCTGCCTGTTCTACTCCCAGCTCTGTCTCTGGTGAATCCTCTCAGCGTCCCGTGCCTCTGGCCTGTACCCCACTCTTGTACAAAAATAAATAAATCTTTAAAAAAAATTCTTGCAGGGGATTTATATTACAAAGTTAAAGACTTCAATTTGATAATTACCTGTCTGCCCAATCTTAGGTATTGACTCAAGAGAATTAAAACCATATCGTCATAAAAATATTTGTACATTGTGGTCTTATTTGTAATGGTCCCAAACTGAAAACAGTCCAAATATCTGGCAACAGGTGGATTTATTTTTAAAATGTGGTAAATTCATGCAATTGGATACTCTCAATAACAAAAGGTGGTGAATTGTTGATATAGTCAACACCATTGTGAGTAAAGGGAGTCAAAGAAAAAAAAAAAAGTACATTCTGTATGATTCCATTTATATAAAATTCTAGAAATAAAAACTGTAATACCAGGAAACAGATCAGGGGTATCAAGCAAAAAATGTATTAGACAACTAAGCATGTGCTTTTACCCAGTCTATTATAATAGGGAGAATGTTTGATGTAATTTTTATATGAATATAATTTTTTGAGAACACCAAATACTAGAAGATAAATTTCCTTAATTTCTAGTATTTTATAAATATTCAGTTTATGTTTTTATTTATCTCTAAGCCTTCAAGATATTTTATAATCTAATTTATTACTACCACCTGATGGTAGGAAAATATTACATACTTATGAGTAATGAATAAAGGTCTTTCCACTTAACAGACATAAAAATACATGACTCAGGGCCCTCCCTTGTGGCACAGGGGTTAAAGTCTCAGCACTATCAAGTTATCATCAGCCACTGTGGCATGAGTTCAATCTCCAGCGAAGGAGCTAACCCACATGGTACAGCAGACCTCTCCTGTCTCACTCACGCACTGCTCCCCTCAGCAGTGTATTTCAGTAGATTCACCTGTTCTGTATCCCACTCTCTCTCTGGTGAATCCTCTCACCACCCCCGCACCTCTAGCCTACACCCCAGTTCTTGGATGCATAAATAAATAAAATCTTTAAAAAATAAATAACATATGATTTAGAGACAGAAGTTTCATACCGTCAATTCAAGATTTCAGTCTCTGGTCAAAGATAAACACAGAATTACAAAATTCACTGGCTTATGTCAAAGAGCTATTCTCTTCCCAAAGGGTGTGAATTCTTAATTGGTTCAAGTTAAAAACAGACAAACAGAACAGACTAGTAAATAGGATTTTTTTTATTGTCTTTGACCCAAGATCTCTATAATTCATCAGTTCATTAGAGAAATCACCAAGTAGTTAGACCATAGAACTAAACAAAAGCACCAGAAATCAAATGAAAACACAAAAAGAAGCAAAACCAAATCTTTGCAGTACTACCAGTGGAGAGTGCTTATAAATTCAGAGCACAGGACTATAAGTTAGTCAAGCTGTTGAGTCCCCAGAAAACCAACGAGGAAAGAAGCCCATTAAAGTCTCTTCACCTGAGTGAATAAATCTGAATTCAAAGGTAAAGTCCAATCCTATGTTGTCAGAGCATCATACTGTCAAATACCAAGGTCACTGCACAATTAAGATAATTGTATTTAGGCTACAGCAATAGAGAGAATACTCAGTAATGAGGAATATCACAGAGACAAGGAAATGGGTCTGTAATTTGAGAAGCAGATGCAAGAGATTCAAAAGTGTCTGAGGAGAGTCATGAGGAAGAATGGAAATGGGTCCTACCTAAGAATATGCAAATGAAGGCAAATGAGTTCTATTTTGATGGAGCTGGAAGGGATCATGCTCAGAGAGATAAGCTATTTTGGAATATTTTTAAAAGGATGAGGTGGTGCTATTTCTTAACCATCACTGCTTTCCAGTGGCACAGTGCTTAATTCAATTCCACATTGTCAGGGGTTACTGGGATTTCAGGACAGAAATGAGAGAAGAGGGGAGGGAGGAGTATTACATAGGTCACAAGGAAATTTGTGGTGTGATGAATCCTGTCATTACTTTGATTGAGGTATTATTTCCATCATTATTAAAAAATGTGATAAAAGATCGAATTGTATATTTTTAAATATATACACTTCATTGGATGGCAATTATACCTTGAGAAAAATTTTGGAAAAAAATGTACTATCAGGTAGATCAAGATTTGCCTAATGGGCATAATATTTATTTTCGGGGAGTGTGCTAATTTTGTGAGTTACCATTTTACAATCAACTTTTGGAAGTCATATTACTGTTCAAAGGAGGTTTTTTGTTTTTTTTTTAATATTCCTCATACAATTGCAACCCCGATTTTGACCCCAATCCCTCATTCCCCCACCACCACCAAAGAGTGTCTCTGGTTCATAGTTATTTGTTGATTTTGATTTTTTTCTTTCTTATAGTTATTCTTTTCCTGGTCCATACTTAGGTTTTCTAGATTCCTGCTATGAGTGAGACCATCTGGTATTTTTCCTTTTCTTTCTGGCTTATTTCGCTGAGCATGATCCCTTCCAGAGCCATCCATGTTGCTGCAAATTGCATGTGTTTATCTTTTTTGAATGCTGAGTAATATTCCATGGTGTATATGTACCACATCTTCTTGATCCAGTCATCTATTTTGGGGCATTTGGGTTGTTTCCAAAGCTTAGCTATTGTAAACAGTGCTGCTATAAACATAGGGATGCAGGTGCCCTTTTGAATTAATGTTTCTGTGTGCTTTAGGTAAATACCTAGGAGTAGAATTGCTGGGTCATATGGAAGCTCCATCTTTAGCAGGCTGAGGAATCTCCACACAGCTTTCCATAGTGGTTGGACCAGTTCCCACTCCCACCAGCAGTGCAGGAGAGTTCCTTTTTCTCCACATCCTCACCAACATTTGTTGTTGCTAGTTTTTTTAGTATGTGACGTTCTCACTGGCGTAAGATGGTATCTCATGGTAGTTTTGATTTGCATTTCCCTGATGACAAGTGATGCTGAACATTTTTTCATATGCCTGTTGGACATTTGCATTTCCTCTTCAGAGAAGTTTCTTTTTAGCTCTTCTGCCCATTTTTTGACTGGATTATTTTCTTTGTTTTTGTTGAGTCTCATCAGCTCTTCATAGATTTTTGTTATCAGTCCTTTATCATTAGAGCTGTGTGCAAAAATTTCTCCCAGTGGTGGAATGTCTGTTTCAGTTACTGTATTTTTTGCTATATAGAAGCTCTTTAATTTGATGTAGTCCCAGCTGTTTATCTTTGCCTTCGCTATCACTGCTTTGGGTGATGAGTCTTTAAAATGTTACTGAGGTGTATGTCATGTGGAGTTTTGCCTAATACTGGAAGTCCTAGCCAAAGCAATAAGACAAGAGAAAGACATACAAGGAATCCAAATAGGCAAGGAAGAAGTCAAACTATCACTATTTGCAAATGATAAGATAATATACATAGAGAACCCCAAAAACTCCACAGAAAAACTAATCAAACTAATCAATCAGTTTAGTAAAGTGGCAGTATACAAAATCATCACGCAAAAATCTGTAACCTTCCTATACACAAACAATAAATCTGAAGAAGAAGAAATCAAGAAAACCATCCCTTTTACTATTGAAACAAAAAAAAATCAAATACTTGGGAATAAACCTAACAAAAAAGGTAAAGGACCTATACAAATAAAACTGTAAAACACTGTTAAAATAAATAGAAGACACAAAGAAATGGAAAGACATCCCCTGCCCATGGATTGGAAGAATTAACATTATCAAAATAGCCATCCTACCAAAAGCAATTTACATATTCAATGCTATTCCAATAAAAATTTCAATGACATTGTAGTATAGTTTGAAATCTGGGAGAGTGTTGCCTCCATTCCCTTCTTTTTTTTCCCAGAGGATTTTGGCTATTTGGGGTTTTTGGTGGCTCCATATGAATTTCATCAATATTTCTTCTATTTCTTTGAAGAATTACATTGAAATTTTAATGAGCAGGGGATGTCTTTCCATTTCTTTGTGTCTTCTTCTATTTCTTTTTCTTTCTTTTTTTTTTTTTTTGGTGGGACCCTTGCCAGTGGCTGGGGATCGAACTGGCGCTGGAGAGGTTGTGGGCAGCCTCGCAACCCAGCGCTTCACTGCTGCACCACCAGGGGAGACCCTTCTTCTATTTCTTTTAACAGTGTTTTATAGTTTTCTTTGTATAGGTCCTTTACTTCTTTTGTTAGGTTTATTCCCAAGTATTTGATTTTTTTTTTGTTTCAATAATAAAAGGAATGGTTTTCTTGATTTCTTCTTCTTCAGATTTATTGTTTGGGTATAGGAAAGCTACTGATTTTTGTGCATTGATTTTGTATCCTGCCATTTTACTGAACTGATTGATTAGTTTGACTAGTTTTTCTGTGGAGTTTTTGGGGTTCTCTATGTATATTATCATATTGTCACAAATAGTGATAGTTTGACTTCTTCCTTGCCTATTTGGATTCCCTGTATGCCTTTCTCTTGTCTTATCGCTCTGGCGAGGACTTCCAGTATTACGTTGAAAAGCAGTGGTGAGAGTGGACATCCTTGTCTTGTTCCAGATCTTAATGGGAATGCTTTCAGCTTTTCACCATTGAGAATGATATTGGCTGTGGGCTTGTCATATATGGCCTTTATGATGTTGAGGTATGTTCCTTGTAGCCCAAGAATTTCAAAGGCCTTTATCATAAATGAGTGTTGTTCTTTGCCGATGCTTTCTCAGCATCTATGGATATTATCATATGGTTTTTATATTTCTTTTTGTTGATGTGTTAGATTATGTTGATTGATTTTCAGATCTTGAACCATCCTTGTGTCCCTGGAATAAATCCTACTTGGTCGTGGTGAATTATCTTATGGATGCATTGTTTGATTCTGTTGGCAAGGATTTTGTTGAGGATTTTTGCATCAGTGTTCATTGGGGAGATTGGCCTGTAATTTTCTTTTTTTTTGTGCTGTCTTTGTTGGGTTTTGTTATTACTGTAATGTTGGCTTCGTAGAACATTTTTGTAGTATTCCTTCTTCAATTTTTTGAAAGAGTTTGTGTAGGATAGGCACTAATTCACTGCTGAATGTTTGGTAGAATTCAATTGTGAAGCCATCTGGGCCTGGGCTTTTGTTTTTGGGGGGAGTGCTTTGATGACTGCCTCAATTTTGCTGCTTGTAATTGGTCTGTTTAGTTGTTCTATTTCTTCTTTGTCCAGCTTTGGACGATTATATCATTCTAGGAATTTGTTCATTTCTTCTAGGTTGTTGAATTTGTTTGCATATAGGTGTTTATAGTAATCTCTGATTATTCTTTTGATTTCTACTGAGTCTGTTGTGATTTCTCCTTTTCCATTTCTAATCTTATTTACATGTGTTTTCTCCTGCTTTGTTTTTTTGTGAGCCTTGTAGAGGTTTGTCTATTTTGTTTGTTTTTTCAAAGAACCAACTTTTTGTTTCATTGATCTTTTGGATTGTTTTTTTAATTTCCAATTCGTTTATTTCTGCTTTGGTTTTTATTATTTCCTTTCTTCTACTGACTTTAGGGTTTTTTTGTTGTTCTTTTTCTAGTTCTTTGAGATGTGAGATTAGGTTGTTTCTTTGAATTCTTTCTTGTTTGTTAATGTGAGCCTGTACTACTATATATTTTCCTCTTATTACTGCATTCTTCAAAGAAATAGAACTAGTATTGATGAAATTCATATGGAACCACCAAAAACCCTGAATGGAAGCATCGCATGCCCAGACTTCAAACTATACTATAAAACCATAATAATCAAAACTGCAATGATATTGGAACAAGGTCAGACACATGGATCAATGGAACCAAATAGAAAATCTAGAAATAAACCCACAGATTTATAGTCAACTAATCTTTGACAAAGGAGCAAAGAATATGCAATGGAGTAAAGGAAGTTTTTTTCAATAAATGGTGCTGGAAAAACTGGACTGCTACATGCAAAAGAATGAAGCTTGACTACTACCTCACACCATGCACAAAAACCAACTTAAAATGGATTAAAAACTATACCTGAAACCATAAAATATATAGAAGGAAATGTATAAGTTCTTGATCATTGAAAAAAAGGTCCAAATTACTTTAGTAGTATTCTTTTTTTTTTTTTCAAGAAATCAAAATTTATATATATCTAGCAAATTGGGGCCTGGTATTGCAATTTTTTGGCCTCCATATACAAATTAAGTATCACAAAAATACTTTATTACATGGTTGAGTGATATCACCC
The DNA here is from genome assembly GCF_014898055.3 of Talpa occidentalis. NCBI lineage: Eukaryota > Metazoa > Chordata > Mammalia > Eulipotyphla > Talpidae > Talpa > Talpa occidentalis. The sequence goes on from NW_026555331.1 coordinate 68,165,956, forward strand.
AAAAATTCACATGTTGAAGTTATAACATCCAATACCTCAAATTCTGCCCTTATTTGGAGATGGGCTTTTTAAAGATAATTGAGATAAAAATCATTAGGGTGTGTCCTAATCTAATCTGAGTGGTGTTCTCATAAGAAGAGTGGGCCTCCCCTGTGGCGCAGCGGTTGAGCGCTGGGTTGCAAAGCTGCCTGCAGCCTCTGCAGCGCGGGTTTGATCCCCTGCTGCTCCCTGGCCACTGGAGGAGGGTCCCACATGGCACGCAGACCTCTCCTGCCACATACTGCTCCCCTCAGCAGTGTACTTCGGTCCTTCTGCCTGCTTTGCTCCCTGCTCTGGCGAATTCTCTCACCCTCCCACGCTTCTGACTGTACCCAGTGCTTGTATAAATAAATAAATAAACAAATCTTTAAAAAAAAAAAAAAGAAGAATTAAGGATTATATATATATATGGAGAGAGAGAGAGAGAGAGGAATATCATAGGAGCCTGAAGACAGCCATCCACAAATTGAGGAGAGAGACAGGGAACTTCCCCTTACAGAAGGAACCAAACCTGTCAGCACCCTGATCTCAGATTTCTGGTCTACAAAACCATGAGGCAGCAAATTTCTGTTGTTTAAGCCACCAGTCTTTGGTATCTTGGTATGGCAGTCCTAGAAAACTAATATAATCTCCCATATTCTTTTAGATTGCATCACTTTTTCTTTTATACCGTATTTGATCTTTTCCAAAAATATTAACCTATAGATCAATCCAAAAGTTGACTGTTGTTTAAAGTCCATCCTGATAGATAAGCAGCAAGCTGATAAACTAATTATGTTAATTTTACTATGTTTAAAAAAGTGTGTTTAAGAGGAACATCTGTGTGCTACTTATGTGTAGCTGCTGTTTCACCCATGAGCAGCTGTGAGGTACCCAAACATCCCCACGTGGAGGTAATTGCAGTGTGCATCACAGCCGTAAAAGCAGGCAATCAGCATGGGCTTTGTATTTTTCCTGCACCATTGCTGGTGTGCCAATTTTGCAACTAATATACTAAATAAAGTGTTTCTCGGCCAGAGTGAAAAAGCGTTTGGTCAGTTCTGAATTCATTTGGGAAAATTTTCTGATGTTAAAAGGCACCTTTGCTGACTGTACCCAGTGCTTGTAAAAAACAAACAAACAAATAAATAAATAAATAAAACATGCCTCTATTTAAAAAAAAAAAAAAAGGCACCTTTGGATTAGAAAAAAAAAAAATCTGTTTGATAAACTCGCTAAAAACTAGTGGGAGAATTAAGTCCATCTTAGCATTAAAAATTATTAGCTAAACATGTGAATTAGTGAAGGTTCTGTCATTTTGTGATATATGATATTCTTATTCATGTATTCTCAATCAATGTGATACATTTCATCAATTACTCGACTAAGTAGTTGAAGTTTTAGAAATTTTCCAAATCCCATTTTCCTCAAAGATGGTTATTGATGGGAGATGAAGACATTTTCTAGGTATATAAATTGATGATACTGCCCAGAGAATTTAGAAGTAAATTTTCAAATGAGTAAGTTTTCAAATATGCAAATACGGGTGGTCACTTCTCCTTGTTATTAAAATTATACAATTTTTCATGTTAAGTAGATTTTTAATTATATTAAATTCCTGTCTGTATTTATTGATATAACAAAATGAATTTAGAGAGAAAACCAATCAAAGATTTAAGCAAGGAGCATTTATTGAGAATCACACAACAGGAATATGTTAGAGGGGTGGAGGTCAATTGCCCTGTGCCACACTCTGGCCTGAGAGAAGTGGGGTTCCTGGATTCATGGGGTTGATCAACAGGGCAGCATAATGGGGGATGCAGGGTATTGGCTAGCTGGGGTTTACCCAGTTAGCTCAATAACAGGAAGGCAAGGTAACAAAGAAAGACTGATTCCAGAGGCCCTGTGATGATTAGGTAAATTGTGAAGACATTATATGTGGAAAAGTTTAGAATGTCAATTGCAATTCAAGAAGTTGTAATTTTCCCCAGAGTCTTTGGTGAAGGATCAAGTCCTATAACTTCAGTTTAGTATTACGTATTTTACAAAATTCCACTATGTACTTTTTAATGGTTTCTACATGGTAGATACTTTGAAAACTTACATCCCTTTACAAACACAGTTCTCCATCCATCTTTTTCTCCATCATGATCTCAATATAATTGTCTGTTCTCAGTCTCTTTCCAACTCTCTTTCATGTTTAAAGTTAAATAATCTTATTTTCTTTGTAATCTAGTTCCGGTTTGTAAAGTTATGATGAACTGGGCATTTATTGAGGATTATTGTAGCCAGGCTGCTCCTTTACTAAACAACAAAGACATATGCTATCCCACATAACAGGGTGTCTAGACAAGTAGCAAACTTCAGGTTTGATTGGTTCATTGACTCAATTCAGCCAGGATCCAAGTTCTTCCTATCTCTCTGTCATGCTCTCCTAAATTTTTTGCTGTTCCCAATAGGTAGGTCTGATGTCCCACAGAGAATTAAGACTGTCCATTCATTTCTATAATATTTCCCTAGTACCAAGGATACCTCACCCCTCTTTGGCTCTTCCTTGAATCAGTTGTTGGCTAGGGAGTGAGGATATCTGTGAAATTCAATATCTGTCTTCATCTACTTTTTATCACTTGGACTTTCAGTTCAGAACGGCCTGTCATTATCTTCCTGATACTACCAATATCCAAATTTCTTGATTTTTGTTTCCCTGCATTCTCAGCCTTAAAGCCTCAGATGCCCAGCCTTGACTTGTCACCTGGGTTGAGGTCCAACTCCCCCTTTTCTCCACAAATTCCTTAATATCAAGACCCTCCCAGCAACTTCTGCCCTCCAGTCCTTGTCATTTATTATGTAGTTGACTGTTTTGCCTATGATTTTAGAGATAATTGCCAAAGGATATTCAGCAGAGCACAAGACCTCACCCAAACCTAGAGCTTAGCAGGTAATAGCAGCCAGAGATCTGAGAAGATGCCTGATTTAGTGGTAAAAGGAGAGGGAGGGAAATTTTAAGGCATGTATTTCCAGAATCATCTCCCAATAATGAATTATTCTTATTTGAGCTCATATGAGTTGGGATTCTCTCACTTCAAGCAAGGGTCCTCTCTAATTAATCACTGCTAACTGAATCTTTACAAATCCTGGGTTCTTGTTATAATTAACACCCTTTAAGTGGGATTTTATAGAGCTCAACTTCCCAGTTTTTCACAGACCGAACTGAGCAACCTGTAACATGAAAGCAAAACACTTAAAGAGTTTCAAGTCAACTCAGAGATACCATGCTAAGTCCAATGTGTGGGTTTATAAGAGGAAAACAGAGATAAAAACAAGAGGAAATGAGATCAAAAGAAATATTGAAGGAACAAGGTGGGTGGGTTTTTATTAAGATTTATTTTTATTTATACAAGAGCTGGGGTACAGGCCAGAGATGTGGGAGGGTGAGAGGATTCACCAGAGACAGAGCAGGGAGCAGAACAGGCAGATGGCCCAAACACTCTGCTGAGGGTAGCAGTGGGCAGGACAGGAGAGGTCTGCCATGCCATGTGGGTTTCTTCCTAGCCAGCCTGGAATCAAACCTGTGCTGCAGAGCCAGCAGACAGCTGCACAGCACTGCACTCAACCCGCTGCTCCACCAGGGAAGCCCCAAAGTGGGTGATCTTCTTAAAATAGGACAAAACAGGATTTACCCACAAGTTTGATGTGAGGTAACATATAAAGTGCTGAGTATATTATCTGGGAAAATAATAGATTTTTTTCCACCTTGATTTTTGTCAAAGTGAGTGGGATAATATGTAAATGAGATGGCAAGGTATGGCATATTCTAACTTCTTGAATTAATCAATACTGCTCAGTCCTTCTGTCCTGATACAACATGGAAACTGATGTTCTCCTGCATCACCAGTTATTTGAATCTTCATAGTTAGTCTATTTTCTTCCATCAGTCTCTCATCTTTGTAAATGTCTGACTGAACATCAGAATTTGACAGTTAATGTAGGCTTGAACTCACAGGAATGTAGGCATGAACTCACTGAGTGGTTGCCAGGGGCTGAAGGGTGGAAGAATGGGGTGATGTTGGTCAAAGAATATAAAATTCCGTTATAAGATGAGCAAGTTCTAAATATATAAAGTACTGGTTGGTGACTAGTGTTGTTGATATAATATTATATATTTGAAAGTGGCTAAGAGAGTTGATTTGAAGTGTTTTACACACATACATAAATGGTATTTTATGGGAAGTGGTGGAGGTATTTATTGAATTCATTGTGGTAATCATTTCACAACATATATGTTTATCAAATCATCATTTTTAAACTGTTATTGTCTACTCTATCATGATAAAGAGAACCAAAATAAGGAACATATGTTCTATTACTCTTAATTTATTTCACTGTATAATTAAAACAGTACTGGTCACATTAGTTATTAACAATTCATTTTTACTATGTATTGTAATTTATACTATTTATTGTAATTACAATTTATTATCATCGTAATAAAATAGAGCAAGTGATATAAATTCTTTATCTACAATATCCAAAGCAAAAATATGCTAATGAAGTTTTACTTAGGTGAGAAGGGAATGTTCACATGGACCAAATAGAGGTTTATTAATCCATTAAATCATTATAATTCTTATAGTGCCTTATTTCTGAAGCATTTCCCCACAAGTAGTTTATTCAACTCACCCTGCTACGACAACTTCATTACTTTGATAGATTAAATGATTTTATAACAAAACATTGAATTAATAGCAAATTAATTATGACTTGTATAGGTGATAAAATATGTTGTGAGTGATATACATTTTAATCCCAAATCCATAATAATGCAATTTAATCATTTAGTAAACTATGTTTACAGTATATTAAGTTTTTACTTTATCTGAAGACTCAAAATTACATAGTCTACAGGAAATGGTTTTAAACTGTCTACCAAATTTTCAGAGAACTAGATTACATAGACACCTATACACACACATACATATACACATACATATACATAGAAAAGGAACTATAATTACATAGATGAAAGCAGATTATAGGTAAGTAGGTAGATAGGTAGGTAGGTAGGTAGGTAGATAGCTAGCTAGCTAGCTAGCTAGATAGATAGATAGATAGATAGATAGATAGATAGATAGATAGATAGATAGACAGATGTTATTGATATCAGCCAGGGTAGAAAGGAAAATACTTAAATTTGATTAAGCTAAATTGACATATATCCTAACCTTCAATCTGCAACTAGAATTGGCTAAGCTACTTACTTTCTCTGTATTATCTTTCTATAACAATAAAATAAGAGGTTGGATTAGATAATCTCTTAGTTATCTTTTTTTTTAAAGATTTTATTTATTTATACAAGGACTGGGGTACAGGTCAGAGGCACGGGAGAGTGAGAAAATTCACCAGAGACAGAGTGGGAAGAAGAACAGGCAGATGGACTGAAGACACTGCTGAGGGGAGCAGCGGGCAAGGCAGGAGAGGTGTGCCACGCCATGTGGGTTTCTCCCTGGCCAGCCGGGAATCGAACCCGCGCTGGAGAGGCTGTGGACAGCGTCGCAGCATGGCGCTCAATCCTCTGAGCCACCAGAGAGGCCTTCTCTTAGTTATCTTTTTCTTCTAAATTTATATTATCAAAATGTTTGAAGTTAAACAATCTAACCCCTAGAGTCATCTTATTGCCACTCTGCTGTTTCTTGTATCATTCCCTTAGAGACTCATTGTTAATACAGTACTGATAATAGAAACCATCACTCTTATAACAGATCTAAACAAGGATACTGTTTATAATGGATAACTCAAAATCAAAGAACTTAAATAAGGGACCAGGAAAAAGACTAATTAATACAATGTAAAAATCAAAATCAACAAGCAACTATAAACCAGAGACACACTACTACGGGGGTCGGGGGGAGGCACTGGAGAGGAAGGACTAGGGTCAAAATAAGGGGGGTGTGCAATTGCGTGGGGACTGTAACCAAAATGAAAATGCATACATTGTGCAAAAATGAAAAATGATGTAAGAATAATATAAAATAAAATATTAAAAAAGAGAGTTTTCTTTATAAAACATATTACAGAAAAATTGTTCTGGAACTAGTAAACACTAATCTAATGATTCTACATTAATACCATTTTTTATTTGGGACTGAGTCACACAAAAACTTGTTTATGCATGAATAGATCAAATCAGTATCCACATTCTAAACTTTTTAAAATATATATATATATGTATTTAATGAGGTACCATTATTTTATATCCTTGTTAATTTTTTCACAGCATAGGATTTCTCTCCTCGGGTGTGGGCATCATAGCTCTCCCAACAGGAAATCCCCCATAATCCTTCACCTTAGTCCATTGTGCTTTCCCCTACCCCATTTTCTTCCATCTCTCCTCTCTCTCCCTCCCATTGTGGATGCTCCAGCTTTCCAAGGTTGGTTCTAAATTTTGTCTCTGTCTGACCCTTTGAATTCTCTATACTCCACATATAAGTGTAACCATCTGGTATTTTACTTCTCCTTTTAGCTTGTTTCACTTAAGATAATCCCTTCCTGCTCCATCCATATTGCCACAAATGGCATGAATTTATCTTTCTTGATCACTGAGTAGTATTCTATTGAGTATATATACCACATCTTCTTGACCTACTTATCTGTTTTGGGCATTTAGGTTGCTTTCATATATTGGTTGTTGTATATAGCACTGCAATATACATAGAAGTGCAGATTTCAGATTCACTCTAGATTTTTCAGCCATCAGTGAATCTTTCATTCATAGGGTCAGTGCTTAAGGTCTGTGGAGGAGGCAGGAAGACAAAGATTAGAGCTGTCCAAGAACCAAACACTAATACCTTTTCACTTTTATTGTTAGATCTCTTAGAGTTGTCATCATAGTATTATAATTCATCTCCTGCAATTCAAACCAGGTGCCAATAGTTGAAACCCACACCAAAATTAGGTGTGCATTTTCTTTGTCCATAGCTTAACATTAACCAAGTCTAACCACTTTCTGTTTTCCGGTCTGGCTAATGACATCAGTTACTGTATGACCTCTTTGATACAATACCAGGAATAAACTGTTCTTCCCAAGTAATTCTATTCCAGATAAAGAAAACCTAGCAACATGGACCTAGTCTCTTGTCCACAATGTATTCACACATCAGAAGTATCTGCCTACCAGACCATATTTAGACAATAGCCCCCACCACCAAGTGTCTTCACCTGACTCTACATTCCCCTCCCCATTTACCCACTTTACCCTATGATTCCCTAGCACTCCTGCATTGTGGTGTCCCCAATCCACTCCCCAACAATGGAATTCCACTCTTTTGTTCTCCAAGTTCTATTTTCTCGTAATGTAAAATAAATCCATTTGGTAGTTGAACTTTCTTATTTGGAGGTAACATAATGATTTCCTACTGAATTTCTGTCACCATGTTTCTGCCTCCACTCACGTTCATTCTCCCTCCCCAGACATGTCCTAACATTCACACTAGAGTTTGTCAAAGATTCATATATTCTCAAAATTTCCTTGATAAATTGACCCAAGGTTGATAATAACAAATGCTAAAGATTCCTTCAGGGCCTCCCTGCTGGCGCAATAGGTTGAGTGCAGCGCTGTGAAGCTGTCCGCAGCCTCTACAGTGAGGGTTCGATTCCCGGCTGGCCAGGGACATACCTCACGGCAAGGCAGCAGTGTTTTAGGTAGTCTGACTGTTCTGCTCGCCACTCTGTCTCTGGTTCTCTCATCCTCCCGTGCCTCTGGCCTGTACCCCAGTTCTTGTATAAATAAATAAATCTTTAAAAAAAAAGATTCCTTCACTTACCTTTACTCAGCTTTGATGAACTTAATCCTTAGTGTTTCTCACCTTATATCTGTTATGAAATGAAAAAAAAAAAAATTCTTTCCTTCAAGACCTAAATTAAACCCATGCATGCACAGAATTTACAGAGTAAGGAAACCTTTTTCATGAGGAAGGGGCCAACAGTAAAGAAAGAAGCCTTGGCCTTTCATAAAACTGAAATAAAAGCAAAAGCTTTGAAGGTCAAAAAAGCATTGCTGAAAGGTGCTCACACCCACAAAAAAAAAAAAAAAAAAAAAGGAAGGTGTATGTATCACTCACCTTCCTGCAGCCCAAGACACCGCAGCTCCAAAGGCAACCCAAGTATCCTAGGACTTTCCCCAGGAGAAACAAGCTTGGTCATTACACCATCATCAAGTTCCTTTGAAGACTGTGTCAACCAAGAAGACCGAGAAGAGAGAAAAAAACACACTTGTGCCTATTGTGAGTGTCAATGCCAACAAGCACCAGATCAAGCAGGCTATGAAGAAGATGACTTTGATGTGACCAAGGTCAACACCCCAACCAGACCTGATGGACGGAATAAGACATATTTTCAACTGGTTCCTGATTATGATTCTTTGGATGTTGCCAAGAAAATTGGGAACATCTAAACTGAGTTCAGCTGGATAAAAACTAAATATAAATTTTTCACCATTAAAAAATGAATTGATAGTGTATATTTAATTTTTCCTTTTTTGTGTGTTTATTGGTATAAAACCAAAACAAATCAAAAGACTTTGCCTTAAAATGAGACATGCCAATATTTGTAATATTTTAAGTAAAAACAGTTATAATTATTTATCAAGTTGGTCAAGTTTTAAAAATTGATTTAAAAAAAAACAGTCTTTTCGGGCCTCCCCGGTGGCGCAGTGGTTGAGCGCCGGGTTGCGAAGCTACCCGCAGCCTCTGCAGCGCCGGTTCGATCCCCGGCTGCTCCCCGGCCACCGGGAGGAGGGTCCCACATGGCGCGCAAGCCTCTCCTGCCACCCGCTGCTCCCCTCAGCAGTGTACTTCGGTCCTTCTGCCTGCTCTGCTCCCCGCTCTGGTTCTGGTGAGTTCTCTCACCCTCCCGTGCTTCTGACTGTACCCAGTGCTTGTATAAATAAATAAATAAATAAATAAAAATAAATCTAAAAAAAAAAAAAAACCAGTCTTTTCAAGGGTTTTAGGTACTAAGCCTTCTATTACATTGATGTCAGAAATATAAATAATATGCTGGCAAAATTCTAAAAGCTTTAACAATGTTAATATTTTAAATACAAATTTTTATATTTTTTTTTAGAGATATTATTTATTTATTTATACACGCACTGGGTACAGTCAGAAGCACGGGAGGGTGAGAGAATTCACCATAGCCAGAGCAGGGAACAGAACAGGCAGACCAACAAAATACACTGCTGAGGGTAGCAGCGGGCACAGCAGGAGAGGTCTGTGTGCCATGTGAGACCCTCGCCAGCAGCCGGGGTTTGAGCTGGTGCTGCAGAGGCTGCGGGCAACTTCGCAGCCCAGCGCTCAACCACTGCACCACCAAATTTTTATTTTTAAAAATTATACCTAATTAAACAAAGATGTATACTAAGATTTTAATTTCATCCTCATTAATAAGGAAAATATAGAAATATCTTCTTGCTTAGGCAACAGGCTAGTTTGAGCCTATTTATGGCACATGCTATAACCACTAGAAGGATGGTATGCATCTTTAGAAAAAATTTTAAGTTACAAAACAATGTAAAAATATAGCTAGTGATTATCTTTGGCTAATATAATTACTATGGAAATATATTTATGTTTATTTTTCACAATGGACTTTTAAATTTTACTACCATATATTTATATCTTTCAAGATTAATTTTTAAAATTTTCTAGTTTTTTTCCATTTTTATAATGACTTCAGCACCACTATTGTACTGTCTCCCTAAGGAGAAATTATTAGAAAAGCAGATAAATTATTAGAAAAGCAGATAAACTCTTCAAAATGAGAAGAGAAACTAACAAAGCTATGGATAATAGAAACCTATAGATAGTTTAAACTTACATTCATGTTTTTTTAAACAAAGATTCAAATTAAACTTATCAGTTTACTACTGAATTTATAGTTTCAATAATTCTTTGTGTTCTGAGAACTTTTAGAAAATAAGAAATAATCAAATTAGGGGCGTATCATGAATGAACTAAAACAAAAGGACTCATGTATAACCCAAAATTACCAGCCAATTATGGAGATATCAATTTGTTCAAGGTTGGTGTTGGTGTGCAATGGAAATCATATCAGACCCCTCTAGTTTCTTCTAGACTGAAAAATAATCAAACAAGCATCAGACAGATTAATTAGACACAAAACCAAAAAGGAGTTTAATAACGACATGTATCCCTTGGCACTCATGGGAGAGACCTAGCATGACAGAGTAACTTCCCATGTAACATTAGGCACCACATTAAATAGCTTAGCAAAGATCAAGGTCTTAGGTCTTTGTTGGGGATGGAAGCAAAAATGGAAGGAGCGATAAAGAGTTTTCTGGGGAAAGCCAGGTAGACAAATATTGAAGTTCTGCCTTCTCTATTGAAAAGTGATAAGGAGATTAGGTCTTCCTGGGAGGAAAGAAGGTACAGTTTCTCCTTTATATAGGTAAATGTCCTTCACAAAATTTGAACCTCCATTACATCATCAGAGCAGATTTTTGTTGCCCTTGGAACGAATACATTAGCTACAATCCCTTGATAATCAACATTCACATTAATCAATAAAGATTGGAGGACTCAGGAATTTTCCTTGGGCTCTAAATTCCTGGGTAAGTTGTTAAGGAATGAAGTGCAGATACCCATGGTATTTCTTGTCACAGTATTTTCACACTTATCTACTATTAAACTGAAAGTCTAAGAGCAGTGACACATCTATCCTTTTCACTATTATATTTCTGCTTGCCTCCATATGCCTAGTATGCCACATAAGCAGCACACTGCATATGTTGAGTAAATCAATGAATAGCAAATGCCTTCCTAATACTATTTTTCCTATAAAGCATAGAGAAAATTTCAGTTTCTGCTGCTTCTGATCCTCTGATGCGCTCTCCAGTCAGGTTGGATGGTAATCCCACCACCGTACATTAAAGGGAAACTGTGGACAACTTCCCTTGGTCCCCCCTCGCTCCTTGCCTTCAGCCTCAGTGCCCTCACCCAAGAATGGCAATTGCATCTATCTAGAGAACTGCTCTGAGATAAAGTGGCCCAAGAGCTCCCTGCTAGGCACTCCCTTGCATTCCTCTCTCCTGACTGGGGAACTGGAACCCTTGGCCTTAGTGAGGATCACTTCCTTTTCTCCCCTCCCCTGGAGCTATGAGGTTCAACCAGAACGTTAGCTAAACTAATTTGTAATAGAGAAAAGAAAACAAGTTGCTTTACCAGTGTTTTAATTCAATTCCACACATTTCTTAGTCCCAGAATGTCTCAAAAGAAAAAATTGGCCTGAAAGTCTTCTTTCAACAATTCTCCAAACTGCCATTTGGCGCCTGGATAATTATTAATACCAATCTAATAATAGGAGGACAATCTGTTTATAGATATTTTCCTGGCAATGGTTGCGATGGTTTTAGTCCATTTTAAATCATTAAAAAAAGATTTCATCCTTTTATGTTATTATCAAACTGCTAATTTTTTGCAATTAAAAAATCCCTATCAATTTGATTATGGTGAAGACTGGAATATTTCCCCTGTAACTTTATTCATGCTCACAAGTGAACTCGAATTTTTCTCTAATAATAAAAATTACATATTGTTCCATAGAATTGTAAATGCTTTGACTCCTTTAGATTTTAGATTTTTAACTATTCTTTTAAGTTAAATTGCATCAGAATGAAAATCTTTTCTTTCTGGTTCAAGCACTGATATATTCATTGTTTTGTTTTATAAAGGAATAACATTCATAAAATAATATGCCCATAAATTGCAAAAGAGCAAAGTAAATAATTTTAAAATCAGAGATTATGGAGCAAAGTAAATAATTTTAAAATCAGAGATTATGGCTCATCCTCTTAATTAAATATAATATCCCTGAATAGGTTTTCTCAGCCCCTAACACTTTCCTGATTGCCTCAACCATGAGGAGCATGAGTAAATTCATAAAGGAAGAATTTTGTTATTGGTAATTATGAACCCTGAAATCCTATGCATTTTCTCCTCCGCCTTGCATTTTTTTATGAATCACACTGACTTACTCACTAGATAACTACAATTATCAAACACCTGTTGGGTTTTATTTAGAATCCAAATGTTTTGCTGATGGCTTCTCAACTGAAACCTTGAGTCTTTATTGTAACCCTAAGCTTTATCATCAAAGTCAGGTACATTCCCAATATCAATACTTGACAATGAAATGGGCATTTTAACTCTACAAATCTCAAATGGTTTTGGCATAAAAGTACCTACAGACATTATCCTTCAAGACTTTCCCACCTTAGTACTTGGCATCACCTTCCACTCATTCACAAAGTCTAAAAAAACAAGGTATATCATAAACACTTTCCTATCATTCACCCCACATCCAATGGAAAGAAATTCAAGTCAACTGACTTTTTTCTTGACTGGATTACTAACAAGCTTCTTTTTTTTTTTTTTTTTTGGCTACATTTAACAAATAACTCTCCTAAGCTTCCACATACTCACATTTTACAAACTAGTTCTTCCTTCTCGTTCAGAAGTAAAGTAAAATGTTCATTTAGGGCCTCCCCGTTGGCGCAGCGGTTGAGTGCTGGGCTGCGAAGCTGCCCACAGCCTCTGCAGTGCCGGTTCCATCCCCGGGCGCAGACCTCTCCTGCTGCCTGCTGCTCCCCTCAGCAGTGTATTTCGTAGGTCTGCCTATTCTGTTCCCCGCTCTGGCTCTGGTGAATTCTCTCACCCACCCGCGCTTCTGACTGTACCCAGTGCTTGTATAAATAAATAAATAAAATCTTTAAAAAATATGTTCATTCATTTGGTTAGCAGGAAAAACATAGGTACTGAGGACTGTCATATTCCATTTCTACCACACAGACTCTGTGGTCATCTCCTTTAGCTTCAAGTTCTATTTTCTCACATCAGAAATGGGAATATTGTTTCATTTATTTGTGATGGGATTAAGTAAAATGATAATAGTGAAATGATATTGAAACAGCTAAGGTTATTCTTCACTTCTTTTTCCCACATCTGAGACTATTATCCTCTAGACGGAGGATATCCTCTTCCCCTTACACCACCACCACAGATTGTAACATGGTGCTTGTATTGTCGTATTCAGAGGTGGTAGTTACTGAAGATGTCATTTATCTTGGACATGCAGTGAGAGGCCACAGCCTTCCAAGGGACATATTTCAAATCTACAAGTATTTAAATGACTATTTTGGCTACCACTGAAATTATAGGGCCTTTAAGCAGCTGCTTTCCTACTTGGCATGAGCATGAACTTTGGGATTATACAAGCATGGATTAAAACCCTGGCTTTGTTAGTTACATGTTGTTGATTTTGGATGTTACTTCTGTGCAATCAACTTCCTTTTTCTGTAAAATGAGAATAATAACACACATATCACTAATTGGTATTACTTTTTTTGTTGGTTAGATATAATATTATGTTTATCAAGCTCCTATTCAGTTTTTCTTTAGTTTTGTCTACAACTTCCACAAAAATAAAATCTTTCTAATAAAAATAATTGTACTTAATTACAAGTACTAAAATTTATATTCATCTATTCATCATAGGGACTGTTCTTGAAAAATTTACATAATTCTACAAAGAATGCACCAATTTTCTATTTCATGAATAAAAAGACTTTTGTGCTGGTTGTTTTTTAATTAATGTTAGAATAAATTCTTATTGCATGAATTAGCCAATAGATGGCAGGACTTCAGAGAAAACTGAAGTTCTGTTGCCCCTATGCAAAATACAATCTGCATAATCCAGAAGATAATTAACAAAGATACAATAGCTCTACTTCAAAGTTTTTAATTCAAGCTTTGCTTATTTATATTTTAAATGCTATACAACTTTTTTATCTTAATAATATTTGCATTTTCATATAATTTTGAAACAAAATTATTTCATAAACATAAAAATATGTGCTAAAAATGTTATTTAAAACATGAGGGAAGATACAAAATTCACATCAGAGTAGATTGCTCCTAGTTTAGAAAAATATAGCTTTTAGGGAAAAGATAAAGTCCCCAGGCTATAATCTCCAAGGAGATGAAGAACAAAAAAATGATGGGGGGAACAGAACAGAGAAAATGAAAACCACAGGAACCAAGAGAAAAGGCAAGATGTGAGAAATCCAGTTAGGTATCATGCCTCCCCTTTTTGTTATAGCCATTTTTTGAACTCTACTGCAAAATCTCCAGCCTTCAGAAGAATCCTGTCCTTTTAAATATTGTAGACTGTCTCCCTCTGGACCATGTTATCTTAGGTATTTTAACCTGCTATAAGCTTGGGGCTTCATTATAATGCATATTTACATACCTTTAAAAATGTTCTGTTCCTTTTGCAGAATCAGCCCTCAAGTTTATTTTTTGTAATGACTATAGTTTTATAGACTATAAATCAATCCGTTCAACATTTCCCTTTTGTCAAGTTTAAATCTAAAAACAGCAACCCGAGTAGAGTTTTGTAAATTAAAATAATTTCCAGGCACACTGGGAAATTCATGTCCAATATTAGCCTGGCACTTTTGGCAAGAGCTCAAAAATAATTGTACACTACATAAATATTAAATAAGCCATTTTAAAATTTGTCTAAAAGTGGTGATGCAATTTCTGTAGCTTTTCTCTCCTAGGTATTTATAAATATCAAATTTGTTCAGTAAAGAGGAACTATTAGAAGGCATCATCACAAACTGCACCACTTAAAATAATCTTTCAATATACCAAGATGAAATCCCCAAAATAATGGTGTTGAAACAGATGGAATGATTGTGCTATTTAGCATCAATGCCACCCTTGGACTGTTAATTTCAATCACAAAATTTAAGTCATAGAGGGGTTGATTATGTCACTAGTGTTAGTAAGAAGGGTATTTTCATAAGTTCACATATTTTTGGACATTACATTTACAGTAGGAGAGAGGGACCTTTTGACACTGATACCAGACCACTACCAGAAATGAAGAGGCTTGGTTTTAAGACTCTTTGGGTTTGCCTCAGACAGAATCAAAGTCTCCTAGAACAAGTCTCAAGAAGTGCACTAACAGAACTAAAAATATGTACCATCTCTTATTTGAGAGGCTCCTCTGAAGCAAGAGGGCAGAATGAAATAAAGAAAAAAAAAGCAACAACGTGCTTTCTAAAATGGAATAAAATAAAAAATAACAAAGCTTATAAAAAACAACAAAGCTTATAAAAAACAACAAAGCTTATAAGCAGTTTAAAACCATACTGGATCCCTCCTACAAGAAAGAGCACAGCTTCATACTATTTATCATTTTTGCTTCTCAGCAAAGAAAACAGTGGCACGGGCAGAAGAGAATGAGTGAACAAACCCTTGAAAGTCTAAAATTATCATGAAACTTGCAAAAAAGTGAATTAATGATTAGGACAGATTCTTTCGGGGAATACCCCAAAAACCCAAAAGACTGTCTGAAAGTAGAAATGCTTCTTGTCCTTTCAGGTAACCGCTGCTTCTATTCAGACTAGGAAAATATTGTCAAGGTTTGCCTTATTTTGTATTGGGTTTTTTGTTTTGTTTTTGTTTTTTGTATTTTGGTGGTCATTACAGTAGGGGATGGGATGGTGTTTTCCTAGGTTTTGTGAAGAAAAAGCCAAAATTATCAGTTATTGAATTAACTTGCTAAGACTTCCATAACAAAACACCATAGACTTGGTGGCTTAAACAACAAAAACTTATTTTCTCACAGTCTTTGAGACTAAAAGTCTAAGATCAAGGTGTTGGCCGGTCTGATTTCCCCCTCAGGTGCCACTCCTTTGTTTGCATATGACTGCCCTGTCCTCACTGTGTATACTTACACTGCTATGTGTATACATCTTTCATGGCGCTTCTACCAGGACATCAGTCATACTGACTAGTACCCTACCCATATGACCCCACTTTAACTTAAACACATCTTTAAAGTTTCTGTCTCCAGGCCCTCCCTGTTGGCACAAGGGGTTAAGACGCAACCTGTGAAGCTGTTCATAGCCATTGCAGCATGAGTTTGATCCCTGGGAAGAGAGCTAACTCTATGGTGCAGCAGGCCTTTCCTGACTCACCCGCTGCTCCCCTCAGCAATGTATTTCAGTCAGTCTGCCAGTCTTGTTCCCCACTCTGTCTCTGGTGAATCCTCTCACTGCCCACCCCCCGACTCTGCACCCTCCCCCCACACCTCTGGCCTGTACACCAGTTCTTGTATGCATAAATAAATAAATAAATCTTTAAAAAAAAAAAAAAGGTTTCTGTCTCCAAGTATTTCACACTCTGGAGTACTAGGAATTAGTACTTCAATATACAAATGGGGGTGGAAAGCACAATTCAGTCCATAATATTGTCTAAAATGAATTATGATCTATCAATACATATTTGATAAACATTGAAAACTAAAAGGAAAATAAATAGGAGTTCCACTGTTGATATGAAAATATGAAGAACTTCATGGAATCACTGACAGTAGAACTGGTAAAATTATAAAAAACAACCATTCAATGTCTCTGAAAATTATCCTATGGCTGAACAGTAAATGAAGAAGTATTTATTTAAAAAAAAAAACCTAATAAAATAGTAAGAACAAAAAATCTGTGGCATTTGAACCAAGATGCAGTCCTTTTTTTTTTTCAATTTTTAATTTTTTTAAACAACATTTTCTTCCCCCCACCCCCTCAGGTTGAGTCCCCATAGAATTTCCTTCCCCAAGGCACCCGTGCACCATCACCACAGTCCCCTGTGCTCCTCCCTCCCTCCCTCTGACCCCTCTCCCTCCTCCTCCCCTGCAGTATGTCTCTGATTTGTAATTGTCTGTTTTTGCTTTGTTGTGTTTTGTACTGTTATTATTATTTTTCACACTGATGTCTTATTTGGTTCCCCTATATTCCTGTTATAAGTAAAACCATCCGATATTTTTCTTTTTCCTTCTCGCTTATTTCACTGAGCATAATTCCTTCTAGCTCCATCCATGTTGCTGTGAATGACATGGTCCAACCACTATGGAAAGCTTTCTGGAGGTTCCTCAGTTTACTAAAAATAGAGCTACCATACGATCTGGCAATTCCACTCCTAGGGATCTACCCAAAGGACACAAAAACATTGATGCAAAAGAGCACCTGTACCCCCATGTTTATTGCAGCACTAATACAATAGGTAAAACCTGGAAACAACCCAAATGCCCAAAAATAGATGACTGGATCAAGAAGATGTGGTATATATACACAATGGAATATTATTCAGCATTCTCTTTTTAAAGATTAATTTATTTATACATACAAGAGCTAAGGTGGAGGCCAGAGATGCAGGGGGTGAAAGGATTCACCAGAGACAGAATAGGGAGCAGAACAGGCAGATCCACTGAAATAAACTGCTGAAGGGAGCAGCAGGCCAGACAGGAAAGGTCTGCTTCACCATGTGGGTCAGCTCCCTGGCTGGGGATGGAACTCGCTGCAGTAGCTGCAGATAACTTCATAGTGCTATATCTTAACCCCATGTGCCATCAGGGAGGCTCTGACCCATGATGCATTCTTTCCTCTGCTCTCTTATTCCAAGTAAATGGAAACTCCTTTCCAGCTGGGTACAGCCAAGATTACAGAGCTTTCTATGTCCAAGTAGACAGTAGAACTCTCTTCTGAGAAGGGCAGGTTATCTGTATTTCTTATACTGCCCCAGGAACCTGTGGCAAAAGCTAAGTGCTAGAAGTGTGCTGGAAGATATGTGGGTTCTCTTCTACCTAGTCCTCATTTGTGGAATGCTGACTCTACTTTGGGTTATAAAGATTTAAAATAATGGGGTCCAGTTCACCCTCAGTTCATGTAGGATCATGTACAGCAAACTGAGAAGAGCAGAGGTGACTTTACCAATCAACAAAAGAAAAACTAATTTTTAATTGTTAATGGGGCATAAATCAGATTCTACCTGACTTTTCATTAGAGGAATAACTTTTCAAAGTACACAGAGGGGGGGAAAAAAAAACTGTAGCAAAGAACCATATATCTAGCAAAGCTGTCTATCAGAAATGAAGACAAACAAAGAATTTGTTGAGAGCAGGTCTACCCTTTTTGTTTTTTAAAGATTTATTTATTTATGAATACAAGAGCTGGGGTATAGGCCAGAGATGTGGGGGATGAGAGGATTTACTAGAGACAGAGTGGGGAACAGAACATGCAGACTGACTGAAATACACTGCTGAGGGGAGCAGTGGGCAAAACAGGTCTGTCTCGCCATGTGGGTTTCTCTCTGTCTGGCCGGGGATCGAACTCATGCTGCAGAGGCTGGGGATTGCTTTATAGTGCAATGCTTAATCCCTTGCGCCACCAGGGACGCCCCTGGTCTATCCTTAAAAAAACAACAACAAAAAAAAAAAAAAAAAAAAACACTTAAAAGTTTGTCAGAAGGAGAATGAGTGACAACAATTCAAATCTACATGAAAAAAGGAGAAGAACCCCTGGCAAAGATGATTATTTATAAAAGACAGTATAAATGAATGTCTTCTTCTTCTCCTAGCTGATTAAACAGTAATTGTATAAACAATGTGTGTATAACTTTATTGTTGAACCTATAACATAGGAAACTAAAATATATTTGCCAATAGCAGAACTAAGGCAAAGGATGGAAGCAAATCTGTATATGGAAATGACTCCAACTGATAACTCAAAGTCACAGAAACAAATAAAGAGCATCAACAGTCATAAAAAATAAGATTAATACAGTAAAATCTACAAATTTGTATTTACTCTCCTTTCCTGACTGAACATCTTTAAAATATATAAAATTGTGTAAGTAATCAGTTATAACAATGTGTTGTGGAGTTTTCAAAATTTATAAATGTAGTATATACATCTATATACTAGGTGTATATGGATGTACACCAAAAAAAAAAAAAACCGAATACACATATTTCTCAAATGCACAGGGATCATTCTCCAGGATCGACCACATGCAGGGCCACAAGACAAACACCAACAAGAGTGAAGAGCGAACTCATAACAAGCATCATCTCTGACCATAAAGGTATCAAACTATAAATCAACTGCGAAAAGAAAGCAAGATGTCCCATTACATGGAGACAAAACAACATGCTATTAAAAGATCACTGGATTAATGAGGAAATCAACAAAGAAATCAAGAAGTACATTGAGACAAATACAATGAGGACACAAACCACCCGAATTTATGGACAACAGCAAAAGCAGTAAGAAGAAGAAAGTTTAGGGGACTCCCTGGTGGCACAAGGGGTTAAGCATCATTACTATGAAGCTATCCGCTGCTATTGTAGCACCAGTTTGATACCCAGCCAGGGAGCTAATGCACATGCCCTAGCAGCCCTCTTCTGGCTTGCCGCTGCTGCCCTCAGCAGTGTATTTCAGTCAATTGGCCTGTTCTGCTCCCCACTCTGTTTCTGGTTGTCCCGACCCGGGGGATTCGTAAGCACGAAAAGAGAAGGGCTGAGGATGAAATGAGGGGCTTGAGACAACTTGACGCTAGCACATGCTTCTTTATTTTTCCTTTTCCTTCTCTTACTTTTCCATGTCTTTCTTTTCCCTGTCTTTCTACCTTCCCTGACCTTCTCTCTGCTCCTCTCGCAGTAACCTGTCGCAATAACCTCCTGACCTTCTCGTGGTTCTCTTCTTATATGCTGGTAGCTCCTCCCATCGTACCTCCCAGTCTCATTTGATTAACAGGAAAAACCTGTGGTTTCTCAGCAGGCGAAACGTAAAGCGAAACTTAATTGATGGCACGTGTTGTGCAACACGGCTCATGCTCCGGACGGCTCCGGACACTAGTGAATCCTCTCAGCCCCCTGAACCTCTGGCCTGTACCCCCAGTTCTTGTATGCATAAATAAATAAATATTTTTTTTAAAGAAGAAAGTAGATAGCAATACTGGCCCACATCAGAAACAAGAAGAACCCAAAGAAACAACCTAATCTCCTACCTTGAAGAATTAGAAAAAGAACAAAAAATTTAATAAATAAAACCCAAAGCCAGTACAAGAATGGAATTCATAAATATTAAATTAGAAATAATGAAATAGAGGATTCCCCTGGTGGTGCAGGGGTTGAGCGCTGCGTTGCAAGGCTGCCTGCAGCCTCTGCAGCTCCAGTTCGATCCCTGGCCACCGGCGAGGGTCCCACAAAAAAAAAAAAAAAAAAAAGAACAAAAAGAAAAAGAAAGAAAGAAATAATGAAATAGAAGTTTAAAGGACCGCCAAAACGTTCAATAAAACCAAAATCTGGTTCACAAAGAAAAGGAGGGAGGGGCCTCCCTGGTGGCGCAGGTGATTGAGCGCAGTGCTGTGAAACTGTCTGCAGCCTCTGCAGTGTGGGTTGGATCTCCGCTGACCTTGGAACAACCCACATGGTGAGCAGACCTCTTCTGTCTCGCCCACTGCTCCCCTCAGCAGTGTATTTTGTCAGTCTGCCTGTTCTGTTCCCCACTGTGGTAAATCCTCTCACCCTCCCATGCCTCTGGCCTGTACACCAGCTCTTGTATGCATAAATAAATGAATCTTTAAAAAAAAAAAAAAAGAAAAAGAGGGAGAAAACTCAAATAAATAGTATCATAAGTGAAAGAGGAAAAATTACGACAGATACAGCAGAAATACAGATTATAATAAGAGGTTAGAATGAGCATTTATGCAAATAGGTTCAACAACTTAGATGAGATAGACAAATTCTTAGAACTATACAATCACTCAAAACTGAGTAAAGAAGAAATGGAAATCTTAAATAAGCCAATTAAAAGCAGCTGAGTTAAAACAGTGATCAAAATCCTCCCCCAAAAAAATAAAAGCCCGAGACCTGATGGGTTCATAAGTGATATCCATTCATGATAAAGGCCTTTGAAATTCTCAGAGTAGAAGAAACATACTTTAACATAATAAAACCATACATGACAAGCCCATAGCCAATATCATTCTCAATGATGAAAAGCTGAAAACCTTCCCTTAAGATGTGGGAAAAGACAAGGATGTCCACTCTCACCATTGCTTTTCAATACAATACTGGAAGTACTAGTCAGAGCAATAATACAAGAGAAAGACATACAAGGAATCCAAATAGGGAAAGAAGAAGTAAAACTATAACTATTTGCAGATGATATGATAATATACAAAGAGAACCCCAAAAACTCCACAGAAAAATCTAATCAAAATAATCAACAGGTTTAATAAATAAGCAGGATACAAAATCAACACACAAAAAATCAGTAGCCTTCCTATATGCAAACAATCAATCTGAAAAAGAAGAAATCAAGAAAATCATCCCTTTTATAATTGAAACAAAAAATTCAAATAATTGGGAATAAACCTAACAAAAAGAGGTGAAGGACCTATACTAAGAAAATTATAAAACAATGTTAAAAGAAATAGAAGAAGACACAAAGAAATGGAAAGACATCCTCTGCTCATGGATTGGAAGAATTAACATTATCAAAATGGCCATCCAAGCAAAAGCAATTAACAGATTCAATGTTATTCCAATAAAAATTTCAATGACATTCTTCAAAGAAATAGAAGAAATATTGATGAAATTCATATGGAGCCTCAAAATACCTCAAATAGCTAAAGCTCTCCTGACTGAAAAGAAGGGGAATGGAGGTATCACACTCTCAGATTTCAAACTATACTGCAAAGACATTAATTAAAATACATGGTACTGAAACAAAAACAGATGCACAAACCAATGGAATCAAATAGAAAACCCAGAAATAAACCCACAGACTTATGGACAACTAATATTTGACAAAGGAGCAGATAATATGCAATGGAACAAAGACAGTTTGTTCAAAAAATGGTGCTGGGAAAACTGGACTGCTACATGCAAAAGAATGAAGCTAGACTACTAACTCATAGCATGTACAAAAACCAACTCAAAATGGACTAAAGAACTATACAAAAGACCTGAAACCATAAAATATGTAGAAGAATAAATAAGCGAAACACTATATCACATATACCTCAATAACATCTTTAAAGACACATGACCCAAAGCAAAGCTAGTGACGGAAAAGATAAACAGATGGGACTACATGAAATTAAAGAGCTTCTGTACAGCAAAAGAGACATTAACCCAAAGAGACACCCCACTAATTGGGAGAAAATTTTCGCACACCAGACTAGTAATAAGGGACTGATCATAAAGATCTACAAAGAGCTGATGAAACTCAACAAAAATAAACAACCCAGTCAAAAAATAGGCAGAAGAGCTAAAAGAAAAAAAAAAAAGACACTTCTCCAAAATTGAAAATGCAAATGGCCAACAGGCATATGAAAAAATGTTCAACACCACTCATAATTAGGGAAATACAAATCAAAACCACAATGAGATACCATCTTATACCAGTGAGAATGGCACAGATAAAAAAAACTAACAATAAATTTTGGTGAGGATGTGGAGAAAAAGGAAATCTCGTACACTGCTGGTAGGAATTCAAACTGCTATGGAAAGCTCTGTGGAGATTGCTCAAGCTGCTAAATATGGAGCTTCCATATGATCCAGCAATTCCACTCCTAGGTATCTACTCAAAGAACACAAAAACTTTAATTCAAAAGGACACCTGCATTCCTATGTTTATTGCAGCACTGCTTACAATAGGTAAGCTATGGAAACAACCCAAATACCCAAAAAGAGATGACTGAATCAAGAAGATGTTGTATATATACACAATGGAATATTACTCAGCAATCCAAAAGGATAAACTCATGCCATTTGCAGCAACTTGTATAGAGCTAGAAGGGATTATGTTCAGCGAAATAAGCCAGAAAGAAAAAGTAAAAATATCGGATAGTCTCATTTATAGGAAGAATGTAAAGGAACCAAATAAGGGATCAGGAAATAAATAACTATAATAAAATCAAAATCAACAGGCAACCATAGACGAGAGACATTCTGTAGGGGAGGAGGAGAGAGAGGGATCAGGACAAGGGTGGGAAGAACACAAGCAACTATAGTAATGGTGCACGGGTGAAATGTGGTGGGAATTTCATGGGGAAATCATACATTGTACAAAATGAAGGATGATGTAATAAATATATTTAAAAAAAATAAGTGCTACATTAGAAAATATTCACATAGTGCGAGAAATACAAAAAGTAAAATATCACAAAAGAATACAACTATATCAATAGTAATATTAAACATAAACAAATAATCTAATCAAAATGTCAGCATTGTCAAACAAGTTTGTTTTGTTTTTTTAAGAATCAGTTATATGCTGCTAATAGAAGACACATGGTAAACTCAAAAATGCAAAATTATAAATCAAAAATGAAAGAGTTGGTATTACTTCTAAAATTAAAAAATAAAATGAGGGCCTCCCTAGTGGCACAGAGGTTGAGTGCTGGGCTGCAAAGCTGCCCACAGCCTCTGCAGCACCGGTTCTATCCCCAGCCACCTGCGAGGGTCCCACATGGTGTGACAGACCTCTCCTGCCGCACCTGCTGCTCCCCTCAGCAGTGTATTTCGTCAGTCTGCCTGTTCTGCTCCCCTCTCTGGCTCTGGTGAATTCTCTCATCCTCCCGTGCTTCTGACTGTACCCAGTGCTTGTATAAATAAATAAATAAATCTTTAAAACATAAAATAAAATAAAATAAAATGAATTCTATTAGAATATTATGAACAATTTTGTAAAAATTAGATAACTTAGATAAAATGAACAAATTCAAGAGAAAGCAAAAACTGTTAAAACTAAATACGAATATGGAAAACCTGAATAGATCAATAACAAGTAAAAAGATTAAAGTACTAATAATGATAATTTTAAAAACTTACCATAAAAGGAATGTCTAGGTCCAAATAGTGTCATTAATGAATTCTACCAATGGTTTAAAAAAAATAATACTAATTCTTTGCAAACTCTACCCTCAAAACTGAGTAGGAAGAAACATTTCCCAACTTATTCTACAGAGCCAGTTATTACCGTTATTACCCTGACACCAAAAAAAGAGAGAAACTATAGGATGTGTAAGAAAACTAGGTCAGTTTATCTTGTGAATATAGATGCAAAAGTCCTCAGCAACATGCCAGTGAGCTGACTCCAAAACCATAAAATGCTTTATCTATCAAGACCAAGTGAGACCTAGCCCAGTAATACAAAAATTGTTTATCATCAGAATATCAATTAATACAATACACTATAGTAAATGAATGATAAACAAAAAATCTAATTATTCTAATTAATGCAGAAAAACCCTTTGACACAATCCAATACCCTATACTAATAAAAACATTCACATTCAATAAACTAGGAATAGAGGGAAACTACCTCAAATTGATAAAGTTTAGTGAAAAACCTAAAGATGACATCATACTCAATAGGAAAACTGGGTAATTGCCCAAGATTAAGAATAAAGGAAAGATATCTGTTACCCCACGTTTATTCAACATGATACTGGAGGATCTAGCCAGGGCAATTACATAGGAAACTGAAATAAAAAGTATCCAGATTAGAAAGGAAGAATTAAAATGATCTCTATTTATGGATAAAATCATCTTATATATACATATATACAGGGCAAAACAATTTAAAACTATTAGAATGAGCTCAAGCATTTTAGAATACAAGATTAGTATATCAAAAAAAATTAATGATATATCTATACACCAGCAGTGAACAATCTGAAAACAAAACAACTTTAGTACCTCAGAAGAGGAAACAAAGGCTTACAGAGCTTGCCCGCAGCCTCTGCAGCACAGGTTCTATCTCCGGCCACCGCCGGGTGAGGGTCCCACAAGGCACGCAGACCTCTCCTGCCGCCAGCTGCTCCCCTCAGCAGTGTACTTCGGTCCTTCTGCCTGCTCTGCTCCCCGCTCTGGCTCTGGTGAATTCTCTCACCCTCCCGCGCTTCTGACTGTACCCAGTGCTTGTATAAAATAAATAAATAAATCTTAAAAAAAAAGTGTTTATAGAGCTTAAATAATGTTCCCGGAGTAGATCAACTAATAGCAATATTAGCCAATTTTGTTATTTTTAAAAAGATTTATTTTATTTATTTATGCATACAAGAACTGGGGTGTAGGCCAGAGGTGCGGGGTGGGGGGGTGAGGGGATTCACCAAAGACAGAGTAGGGAGGAGAAAGGGTAGATCTACTGAAATACACTGCTGAGGGAAGCATTGGGTGAGACGGGAAAGGTCTGCTGAGCTGTATGTAGGTTAGCTCCTTGGCTGGGGATCAAACTCAGGCCACAGCGGCTGGTGATAAATTGATAGCACTGAGACTTAACCCCTGCACCACTAAGGAGGCCCCAATATTAGCCAATTTTGGTATAGCACTTTTTAGGAGCTATATTATACTATATTATACTAATTCGATCTTTACAATAATCTAGTGATGTAGAGGATATTTTAACTCCCAGTAAGCAGATGAGATAGGGCCACAAAAGCACCAACAGGTGAGTGGCTAACTCAAAATCACATAGCAGTGACCTGTCTCCACACACATCATGTGCTAATCTCCTTCTCAAGCCCTAGGTGGGATGGAATCAGCCTCCACTTCAAACCACCACATGCTCGTCATTGGCTAACTTGGAAGTTATTTACTGAAATGAGTAAGAATGGACAACTCAAATAGAAACTACCAGATTTTTATTTAGGTCAAAATTCTTTATTATCCAGTTTCTGGCATATATTAGGTTCTTGCTAATTGTGTAATAACAAATTTTAACATTTTTCCATAATACACAAGCCTCTAAATTTAGGGCTTCTCTACTGAGATGTTACTTATGCTCTATATTTTTCTGATGAACTATTTTATTTCTCATCTTAATACTCTTCTGTTTCTAACATTCTATATAATCTGACTTAACCAGTCACTTGTGATGGAAACTCCCTGAAAGTGACTTTCCTGCTTTTCCACCTTGGTATCAAGGGATTTCCTCTTTGAAGCCTCTAAAATCCTACAAGAGCTAGCTTTGTGAAATGTTATGAGATTCCCATTCATGGAATGATCCTTTTGATTCTTTTACTCTGTGCCTTTCAAGGCAGAAAAGTGTCCAAGTGTATTTTTAAATAATGGCACAAATAGAAAAAAAATCATGGTACAACTTGGCTGGACTGATTGGTCCTGAGAGATGGTGGGTCCTTCTAAATCCTCGTTGCTCACACAGAGGAGAACCCACAGGCTTCCCTTCTGCAGCTTCAACTACAGGGACCCCCACAAAGAGGATGAGTTGACAATCATCACCCTATAATAAGGACATTTAAAAGATGCTTAGAAAATACTTTTTAACTTTTTATTTTATTTTTTATTTTATTTTATATATATATAAATTTATTTCTTACATCATTTCTCATTTTTGCACAATGTATGCATTTTCATCTTGGTTATATTCCCCATAAAATAGCACCCCCCTTATTTTGACCCCAATCCACACTCTCCCTGCCCCCCCACCCCCATAGTGTGTCTCTGGTTTATAGTTGCTTGTTGATTTTGATTTTTTTCTTTATTATAATTAGTCTTTTTCCTGGTCCCTTATTTAGGTTTTCTAAACTCCTGCTATGAGTGAGACTATAGGGAAAGTATTTTCTTTTTCTTTCTGGCTTATTTTGCTGAGCATGATCCCTTCCAAATCCATCCATGTTGCTGCAAATTGCATGAGTTTACCTTTTTTGTTTGCTGAGTAATATTCCATTGTGTATATTTACCATATCTTCTTGATCCAGTCATCTATTTTTGGGTATTTGGGTTGTTTCCAAAGCTTAGCTATTGTAAATAGTGCTGTTAGAAACATAGGGATGCAGGTGCCCTTCTGAATTAATGTTTCTGTGTCCTTTGGGTAAATACCTAGGAGTGGAATTGCTGGATCATATGGAAGCTCTAGCTTTAGTAGGTTGCGGAATCTCCATACAGCTTTCCATAGTGGTTGGACCATTTTTCACTCCTACCAGCAGGGCAGGAGATTTCCTCTTTCTCCACATCCTCGCCAACATTTGTTGTTGCTAGTTTTTTTAATATGTGCCATTTTCACTGGTGTAAGTGGTATCTCATTGTAGTTTTGATTTGCATTTCCCTGATTACAAGTGATGGTGAACATTTTTTCATATGCCTGTTGGCCATTTGCATTTTCTCTTGGAGAAGTTTCTTTTTTGTTCTTCTGCCCATTTTTTGACTGGATTATTTTCTTTGTTTTTGTTGAGTCTCATCAGCTCTTTGTAGATTTTTGTGATCAGTCCTTTATCATTAGTGTTGTGTGCAAAAATTTTCTCCCCGTCAGTGGGGTTTCTCTTTGTTTTGGTTATTGTCTCTTTTGCTGTGCAGAAGCTCTTTAATTTGATGTAGTCCCACCTGTTTATCTTTGCCTTCACTATCACTGCTTTGGGCAATGTATCTGTAAAGAGTCTTTGAGGTGCATGCCATGTAGTCTTTCGCCTATATTTTCTTCTGTGTATTTTATGGTTTCAGGTCTTATGTCTAGTTCTTTAATCCATTTTGAGTTGGTTTTTGTGCATGGTGTGAGGTAGTAGTCAAGCTTCATTCTTTTGCATGTAGCAACCCAGTTTTCCCAGCACCATTTATTGAACAAACTTTCTTTGCTCCAGTGTATATTCTTTGCTCCTTTCTCAAAGATTAGTTGACCATAAATCTGTGGGTTTATTTCTGGATTTTCTATTCAGTTCCATTGGTCCATGTGTCTGTTCTCATTCCAAACCATGCAGTTTTGATGATTATGGCTTTGTAGTATAGTTTGAAGTCTGAGAGTGTGATGCCTCCATTCCCTTCTTTTTTTTTTTTTTTTTAGGAGAGCTTTGGCTATTTGTGGTTTTTGGTGCTTCCATATTAATTTCATCAATAATTGTCTATTTCCTTGAAGAATGCCATTGAAAATTTTTATTGGAATAGCATTGAATCTGTAAATTGCTTTTGGTAGGATGGCCATTTTAATAACGTTAATTCTTCCAATCCATAAACAGGGACTCAACAAAAACAAAGAAAATAATCCAGTCAAAAAATGGGCAGAAGAGCTAAAAAGAAACTTCTTCAAAGAGGAAATGCAAATGGCCGACAGGCATATGAAAAAATGTTCAACATCACTTGTAATCAGGGAAATGCAAATCAAAACTACCATGAGATACCATCTTACACCAGTGAGAATGGCACATATTAAAAAAACTAGCAACAACAAATTTTGGCAAGGACGCAGAGAAAAAGGAACTCCCCTGCACTGCTGGTGGGAATGCAAACTGGTCCAACCACTATGAAAATCTGTGTGGAGATCCCTCAACCTGCTAAAGATGGAGCTTCCATATGACCCAGCAATTCCACTCATAGGTATTTACCCAAAGGACACAGAAACATTAATTCAAAAGGGCACCTGCACCCCTATGTTTATAGCAGCACTATTTACAATAACTAAGCTATGGAAATAACCCAAATGCCCCAAAATGGATGACTGGATCAAGAAGATGTGGTACATATACACAATGGAATATTACTCAGCAGTCAAAAAAGATAAACACATGCAGTTTGCAGCAACATGAATGGAGCTAGAAGGGATCATGCTCAGTGAAATAAGTCAGAAAGAAAAAAGAAAAATACCGTATGGTTTCACTCATAGCAGGAATTTAGAAAACCTACACAAGGGACCAGGAAAAAGACTAATTAATACAAAGTAAAAATCAAAATCAACAAGCAACTATAAACCAGAGACACACTACAGGGAGGGGGGCAGGGAAGGGGAGAAGAAGGACTAGGGTCAAAATAAGAGGGAGTACAATTGTATGAGGAATATAACCAAAATGAAAATGCATACATCGTGCAAAAATGAAAAATGATGTAAGAATTATATAAAATAAAATATTAATTAAAAAAATAAAAATAGGGACAGATTATCAAATCTAAAAAAAAAAAGAACTAGACATAAGAACTGAAACCATAAAATATATAGAAGGAAATATAGGCAAAACACTACATGACATGCACCTCAAAGACATCTTTACAGACATATCACCCAAAGCAGTTATAGTGAAGGCATAGAAATCTTTTTTTTTTATTTTATTTTTGCTATTAGGAGAGATTTTGAACATACAAGGGTCTTCAGAATTATATAATAAACATTTGTGTATCCTGAATCCAGTTAAAATAATCAGACAGTATGACACATTTTGTTATTATATGTCTGATCCGTTTCATTTGTTCAGTGCTTTTTTTAATTATATGACAAGAATTCTGAAATAATGTGTGGACAAGCATTAGAGTCAAAAGTTCAGGTCACATCCTTTGGCTGAAATACAGGCATATATTCCCTTTTATTCCCTCATATTTCTCAGACAGAGATCTTTCTGTCATAATTGCTACTATGGGTTTTTATTTTAATTTGTTCAAAAGCAAGTCATTTAAAACTCACAAAAGTCAAAATAAATCCCTTTAAAATTAATCTATACAAAACTTTTTAAAAATCTCTAGTCTCCACAATTGAATGTATATTAAAGGAAGTTCTTAGGGCATCACTGTTAAAGATATTTTGTAAAATTTTAAGCTTCTTATATTAGTAAGTAGATAATTATTGTAGCATCTGATTATTTTAGTGAATTCATATAACTTTAAAGATGAATATGGAAAAGAGTTACTACATTCTGGGCCATTTTAGACTTTTCAAACAAAGAAAACTTGGATACCATCTGGATACCCTGGATACCATCACATCAGCTAGCAGAGAGAGTGTTGTTGTTTTACAATCCAAGTACTTCCCAACATTCCATCAAGAAGAATGAGTTTTGAAGTATAACCTGGTCTGATAGTAATCTAGCCTCGAGCTAAAATAATCATTCTGTGTATGTTAAAATATCTTGTAAAATCATCCTTGTCAGAAGCAATTGCAGAAGTTTGAGCGAAGATAATTTACATTTCAATTTATGAATCCTGGTTGTTTTGTTTTTGGAATATATTTCATTAAGATCCTTGAAATACTTTCTCTATTGAAGATAAATTGGAAGATGTCCTAACTGTGAAATTGTTTATTTTTTGAAGAATTATAGACAAATCATAGTGAATTTTCTTTTAAACATTGGAATTGGCCCAGAATCATGATTTTTATCCATTATTATTCTCACAAAATTTAACAGTTGGTAGAAGAAAAGGATCTGGAAACAAATTAACACATTTTCCCCCCTAGTTTCCTGGAAAAAGGAAGCTTGCAAGGTTAAATCAGGGTAAATGATTCATTATCTGTTGTTGACTCAGAAAAAACATAAAAAATCAAATATATGTGTTTCTGTATTAGTTCTAGGACTGACATAACAAAATAGCACAGACGGAGTGACTTCAATAATAGATATTTAGTTCTCACAATTTTGGAAACTAGGAATCTGAGATCACAATGTCAGGAGGGTTGGCTGCTCTGGAAACTTCCCCTTGGTGTGTAGATTGCCCTCTTCCCCTTTCGCACTTAGGTGATATTCCTGTGTGCACATGCTCGTGATGTCTCTCTCTGTGTTCAAATTTCTCTTCTGATAAGAATACCAGGCACATTGTTTTAGGGCTGCATTTTAACTTATTTATTTTTTAAAAGACTATCTCCAAATACAGTCACACTCTCAAGTAATAAAGGTTAGGGTTCCAACATATGAATTTGCAGCAGGTACACTATTCAGCACATACCAATGCACTAGTCCTCCAGCCATGCCTGTGCACTCACCAGTGGGTGGAAGTAAGACTTGTTCCACTATCACACAGGGAGCTACCTTCTGAAACAGGAGCTTTTGTTTTAATTCATGGGGATGACTTTTAACATCATTTTCAACTCAGATTAAATATGACTATTGCAACTGAATCAAATAATTTACTGAATTACAGAGAAAGAAAGAAATTATCCGATATGTAGTTAAGAAGAAAACATTCGTTTAAATTTCCTAAGATTGCCAAATTTGGTTTCCAGCACTTCTGGCATTTCTGAAGTGGTTCTGGCATCTGTTAATAATGGAAACACTGGTGTGTGCTAGCAGCAAACAGTCCCAGTGATAACAACAGTAGACTACCAGTACTTCAAAGCCACAAGGTGCATAGGCCCTTGTCAGCACTTTCATCTCCAGGAACAACCTTCAGTGAGATTAAGAGGTGTCACATGCCTTCCCTTTGTCTTGACACAGTTTTCTCCCAAGGCGTCAAATGTGAGTGAAATGTTTCCAGTCATTCTTAAACATATAAAAAATATATTTTGTAGAAAATGGAATTTTATATATTTTGTAGAAAATGGAATTTTATCATATATTTAAGAAAATCATGATACAGGCTGAACACCTACCATTCCTAATCTCTATGACTTAAACATTTATTACTATAAAATCTCCATTGTTTAAAGTTTTCTTGGATATTCCACAGTCCAGCAAGTTCTGGAGCTCAGGGGTCAGTATAGCCCTCAGGTAGCAAAGGAAAAGCTCTGTGGCAACAGTCTTGGTGTAACAGAACTAAAAGAGTACAAAAGAGTGCTCAAACAGTACTAAACAGAGTCACAAGACAGTGCCAGGTTAGGAGACAGGTCACTGTCAGTGGGTTCTCACCTATGTGCATGATTGCAAGACCACTCAGGCTTAGAGAACAGAGTTTATTTAACAAACAAGATTCTTTGATTCAGAATTCTTTGATTCATCTGTAGTAGTTCACATTTAATCTGAATTGAAAATAAGGATAAAAGACATCCCCATGAAAGGGAAAAAGTTTCCACGGCCACAAGTGACTGGCTGTCTCACCCTAGATAGTATCCACAGTGTCCAGAAATTCCCAAAAAAAGATCACTCATGGAAGATGAGTTGACACTGCAGCAGCCCACAGCAGTAGTCTGAAGACTGGACTGGATGCAAGACCAGACAACAATGAACCCAACAGCACCAGGAGTTGGTACTGGAGAACCAGAGGCTGTGGTCAGCTCTTTGAGTTGCTGGGCTGAATCCACCAAGCAGGTGACATCAGAGGCAGTGCTGGGGGCAGGTACAAAGGCTGAGTTTCTGTGCAGGCCGACAGAGGTCTCGAGGTCTAGAGGTCTTGAGGTCTGGAAGTCCACTGAATCCCACAGAGGTGCACAATGCTTCCCTCTCTTCAGGGGCCATCTACCAAATTCTTCTTCGAGGGTGGTTCAATGAATGTTTCTCGTTTGAAGGCTGGCTGCTTACTCTTCTTCCAATGAATCCTTTTTTTTCTCTTCAGAGGGCAGGAGCAGAATGACTCAAGCTAGCTCTTGCTTTGCCTTATATCCCTTCCAGATACCCCACCCTGCAAGCCTGATGGGACTGTTTTCAATCTGTTTGGATTATTTAGCACCAATCAACTCATTTTCCATATTTCAATGGAGTGAGCTTGAACCTGCTTGGTCCATTTAGCTCACCCCCAATTGGTTCACTTCAGTCAATTTAGGATTCTAGAGCCAGATATAAAAGGTGAGGGGGGAAAGCCCAGCCCTGCCTGGCTCACCTCAGGGCAGGCTCATGGGCCTGTTGGCTCCAGGGAGCCATGCCCAGAGCCAACCTCATTGGGGCGGGGGAAGGGGGGATATTCACAGGCAATAGATTTGAGGCCAGTGTGCCTCAGTCCCAGCAAAGCTGCCTTGCCCCACAGCCTCTGTGCAGCATGGGGATCCAGTTACACTGGGAGCCGTGTCACCAGGCTTACCCAAGCTAGGGGACAAGAAATCTGGGCTGAGCATCTTTAAGCAGACTAAACATCTTTAAACATGCTAGAGTCCTCAACTCATATTTTCACTTCATTTTCATGAGTCAGGGAGGTATAAGTTATTTTTTTATTTCAAGAAAACTGAGACTCTGTGCAGTTATTTTCATGTGGGCAAATAGAAATTATCAGTAGAAATGCCAAAATTCTATCACTCATTTTTCCCCCAAAATCCATGCTCTATAGGAAGCTCTTGTGTTTAGTTAAGCAAAGGGAAAAAACACATGACTAAGATTGACCACCAGTTGGTGACAACCTTATATGAAAATTTTCCCCAATAACTTATGGGGGAAACAATTATTCCAAAAGAAGTTAAATGAAGTTTTCAAGTTATTAAGAATATGTATATAAGTTATGATTTTTATGACTTTTTTAATTGAAGTAACATTAGTTTTTAACACCAGGTTTACAGCAGTACAAATTCACACCTGTATATACTACAATATGTTCACCACTAAGAACTTTATGAGAGAAAACTCTGTTCAGAAAACTAAATTATATGGAGGAGGTTTCTGAATTCTTAGTAAATATGTATTGGGGGAAAGAATAGAGATGGGAACATGGCGGCGAGGAGACGCTGCGAGTAAGATCTCCCATTAAAAAAAGTGAATAGGGAGGAAAAGCAGCAGGTCCCAGTGAAAACTGGGACACGGAAGATAAACGGGTGACGCCAGCGAACTGCCTGAAGAAGAAACTGGCCATAAAAGAGGACTAGAAGGGAGGGAAGCGCAGAACCCTGCTCCCCTCCCCCGCCCACAGAGGCGGCACTCTCCGACCGGCAGAGAGGAGGAAACAACACACCAAAACGGCCCACAAGGACAAACGACGCAGCAAGCGGGACTGTGAGCGGAAAGGAACTATTTCAGCCACCACACCCCGTGAACGGGAGCTGAGGCGAACCCTGCAGGATCCGCCGCGGCGGTGAGCGAACGGCTCCGGGCGCCATTAGAGAAGAACAAAGACCCCGGGAGACCCGCACACAGCCCGGGCTGCCGGTAAGCTGGCGCGGAAACGCGGCGCGCTCGGGGAGCTTGAAAAGCAAGTGCAGACCTGGATCGCGGCTGCCCAGGTCCCCGCGCCTGCGACCTAGGCTTGCGGGGAGACGACCTAGGCTTGCGGGGAGACACGCGGAGGTCCTCACTGACGTGAAGGTCCCTCCCTGAGTGAGCAGGAACCAGGCGCCCAGGCACGGGAGCTGTGCAAAAGGCGCCATTCCCTCGCCACTGAACTGGGCTACAGCCCGCGTCCTGGAACTGAGGGCTTTGAACTGAGACCCTGGGCACGAAAATTCGGGGCGTGGTTTCTCCACGACGGTGGGGCACAAGGCAGACACAGCACCCCAAAGCTGTTGAGGTGTACCCTACCATTCCCACTCTGTTCCCTGTCCCACGGGGTGGGGGGAGGCGAAAAACAGCCCCCCAAGGACAATAGGAGAGATCTCTGGCGCCACCTAGCGACCAGGAAAAAAAAAGTCACTAACACCCTATAAAACAGGACATTTCTTAAGACTGCTTGAAAAGGGCAGAAGGTTTCTGGAGGACCCAGTGGCCAGCCGGGAAGTTATTCCACGCCAGGCCCCTTCCGACCAGCAGTCTGAGCCCACAGAGGGAGCAGGCACCCACGTCCGGGGCAGACCGGGTGCGCAGAAGAGTGTGCCTGAAACCGGAGGCGCAGGGACTGCATCCCGCTTCGCCATTTGAGAACAGGGACATTTCTTCAGTAAAAACTGCCTAAAACCAGCAGAAAGCTCCCCCAGAAGACAGAGATGGCTCCTGGAAGAGCCAGAGGGGAGCGGAGAAGTTCACCCAAGATGTCAGTCAGTCCGAGCAACACAGTGTCCCAACGCATACGACAAATTAGAAAACAGACAGTAGGGAGTAGAAGAACCACACGCAACCTAAAAACTCCTCAGGAAAGAAGCACACCACAAAAAGAAAACCACTCCCCAGATTGCAACGACAGCAACTTGGAAGAACTTCTGAGCCTTCCAGAAAGAGAATTTAAAATTGCCATGATTAAAAAAGTGATAGATCAGAAGAAGGAAATTGAGTCCCTAAAGAGGGAAGTAAGAGAAATGCAGGAGATCAAAGAATTAATGGAGGAACTAAAGAACTCTGGGAAAAGCAATGAAAGCAGAATAGATGAAATGGAAGAACGAATAAGTAATCTTGAAGACACAGAAATAAAAAGAACCAAAACAGAAAAGGAAAGAGAAGTACGAAGGAAAAAGAATGAAGAAAGACTTCGGGAACTATCTGACTCCATGAGGAAAGGAAATATAAGAGTTATAGGAATTCCAGAAGGAGAGGAGAGAGATGTAGGAACAGAGAAAATATTCATGGATATAATTGAAGAGAACTTCCCAAATGAGAAGAAGGAGCTGAAAATTGATATACAAGAAGCAAGAAGAACACCAAACTTCCACGACGAAAGGAAAAACACAGCAAGACACATAATAGTAAAGCTCCCAAGAATCCAGGACAAGGAAAAAATAATGAAGCTGACAAGAGGGAAGAAACAGATAACATTCAAAGGAAAACCAATCAGGCTGACATCAGACTTCTCTGAAGAAACACTACGGGCAAGGAGAGAGTGGAGGGACATAGTCAACAGACTCCAAGAAAACAGATGCCAACCAAGAATACTCTATCCCGCAAAGCTCTCTTTCCTCCATGAAGAAAGAATATGGACCTTCCCAGACAAAGAGAAACTCCGGAATTGCATTGCGACTAAACCCCCACTCCAAAAAATACTACAAGGAATCCTAAAGCCAGAACCTCAGAGGGACGAATAACAACGAAAGAAGACCAAAAAAAAAAAAAAAGTTATTAAAAGAATAAATAAATAAAATCAAAGGAAAGACAAACATAATGGCAAATACAGATGCTAACATATCAATATTAACTCTAAATGTAAATGGACTAAACTATTCAATAAAAAGACACAGAGTTGCAGCCTGGATTAAGAAACAAAACCCAACCTTTTGCTGTCTCCAGGAAACACATTTAGCTACAAAAGATAAAAATAGGCTCAAAGTCAAAGGATGGAAAACAATCCTACAAGCAAATGGGCCAAAAAAGAAAGCAGGAACAGCTATACTTATATCAGATAAAACAGACTTCAAACTCAAAAAAATAAAAAGAGACCCCAATGGTCACTACATTATGATTAAGGGGACAATACTTCAAGAAGAAATAACACTCATTAACATATACTCACCAAACGAAAGAGCACCAAAATATATCAGACAACTGTTGTCCTCTCTGAAAACAGACATCAGAGAAAACACATATGTAGTGGGAGACTTCAACACACCACTATCAACAATGGATAGATCAACAAGACAAAAAATAAGTAAAGAAACTAAAGCTCTAAATAAGGACCTAGAGCATTTGGGCTTAACAGACATCTATAGAACACTAAACCCAAAAAAAACGGAGTACACATTTTTCTCAAGCGCACACGGATCATTCTCCAGGATCGATCACATACTGGGGCACAAGACAAACATCAACAGATACACCAAGATTGAAATCATACCAACCATCTTTTCTGACCACGAAGGCATCAAACTAGAAATAAATCATAAAAAGAAGGCAAGGAACTATCCTACCTCATGGAGACTAAAAGCCACACTACTGGAAGACCACTGGACTAACGAGGAGATCAAAGAAGAAATTAAAAAATTCTTTGAATTGAATGACAAGGAGGACACCAATATCCTAAATGTATGGGATGCAGCAAAAGCAGTAATAAGAGGAAAATATATAGCAATAGAAGCTCACATCAAAAAACAAGAAAGAACTCAAAGAAACAACCTAATCTCGAAGCTCAAAGATCTAGAAAAAGAACAACAAAAAAACCCCAGAACCAGTAGAAGAAAAGAAATAATAAAAACCAAAGCAGAAATAAATGAAATTGAAACTAAAAAAACAATCCAAAAGATCAATGAAACCAAGAGCTGGTTCTTTGAAAAAATAAATAAAATAGACAAACCCCTAGCCAGGCTCACAAAGGAAAAAAGGGAGAAAGCACAAATACACAGAATCATAAATGAAAGAGGAGAAATCACAACGGACACAGCAGAAATCAAAAGAATAATCAGTAACTACTATGAACAGTTATATGGAAACAAGTTCAACAATCTAGAGGAGATGGACAAATTCCTACAACTCTACAATCACCCAAAGCTAGATAAAGAAGAAATAGAACACCTAAACAGACCAATTACAAGCAGCGAAATTGAAATGGTAATTAAAAACCTCCCCAAAAACAAAAGCCCAGGACCTGATGGATTTACAAATGAATTCTACCAAACATTCAGAGACGAATTAGTGCCTATCCTTCACAAACTCTTCCAAAAAATTGAGAAGGAAGGGACAATACCAAACACGTTCTATGAAGCCAATATTACACTAATACCAAAACCGAATAAGGACAACACAAAAAAGGAAAACTATAGGCCAATCTCCCTAATGAACACTGATGCAAAAATCCTCAATAAAATTTTAGCTATCAGAATCCAACAATGTATCCATAAGATAATTCACCACGACCAAGTTGGATTCATTCCAGGGGCACAAGGATGGTTTAACATCCGAAAATCAATCAACGTTATCCAACACATCAACAAAAAGAAATATAAAAACCATATGATAATATCAATAGATGCTGAGAAAGCTTTCGACAAAGTGCAACACCCATTCATGATAAAAGCCCTTGAAATTCTTGGGATACAAGGAACATACCTCAACATCATAAAGGCCATCTATGACAAGCCAACAGCCAGTATCATTCTCAATGGTGAAAAGCTGAAAGCAATTCCATTAAGATCTGGAACAAGACAAGGATGTCCACTCTCACCACTGCTTTTCAATATAATACTGGAAGTCCTAGCCAGAGCAATAAGACAAGAGAAAGACATCCAAGGAATCCAAATAGGAAAAGAAGAAGTCAAACTATCACTATTTGCAGATGATATGATAATATACATAGAGAACCCCAAAATCTCCACAGAAAAACTAATTCAACTCATCAATCAATTCAGTAAAATGGCAGGATACAAAATCAACACGCAAAAGTCAGTAGCCTTCCTATACACAAACAATAAATCTGAAGAAGAAGAAATCAAAAAAACCACCCCTTTTATTATCGAAACAAAAAAAATCAAATATTTGGGAATAAATCTAACAAAAGAGGTAAAGGACCTATACAAAGAAAACTATAAAACACTGTTAAAAGAAATAGAAGAAGACACAAAGAAATGGAAAGACATCCCCTGCTCATGGATTGGAAGAATAAACATTATTAAAATGGCCATCCTACCAAAAGCAATATACAGATTCAATGCTATTCCAATCAAAATCTCAATGGCATTCTTCAAAGAAATAGAACAATTATTGATGAAATTCATATGGAATCACCAAAAACCCCGAATAGCCAAAGCTCTACTGAAAAAAAAAGAAGGAAATGGAGGCATCACACTCCCAGACTTCAAACTATACTACAAAGCCATAATCATCAAAACTGCATGGTATTGGAACAAGAACAGACATACAGACCAATGGAATCGAATAGAAAATCCAGAAATAAACCCACAGATTTATGGTCAACTAATCTTTGACAAAGGAGCAAAGACTATGCATTGGAGCAAAGAAAGTTTGTTCAATAAATGGTGCTGGGAAAACTGGGTTGCTACATGCAAAAGAATGAAGCTTGACCACTACCTCACACCATACACAAAAATCAACTCAAAATGGATTAAAGAACTAGACATAAGACCTGAAACCATAAAATACATAGAAGGAAATATAGGCGAAACACTACGGGATTTGCACATCAAAGACATCTTTACAGACACATCACCCAAAGCAGTGATAGTGAAGAGAAAGATAAACAGCTGGGACTACATCAAATTAAAGAGCTTCTGCACAGCAAAAGAGACAATAACAAAAACAAAGAGAAACCCCACCAACTGGGAGAACATTTTTGCACCCAACACTAATGATAAAGGACTGATCACAAAAATCTGCAAAGAGCTGATGAGACTCAGCAACAACAAAGAAAATAATCCAGTCAAAAAATGGGCAGAAGAGCTAAAAAGAAACTTCTCTGAAGAGGAAATGCAAATGGCCAACAGACATATGAAAAAATGTTCAACATCACTTGTAATCAGGGAAATGCAAATCAAAACTACCATGAGATACCATCTCACACCAGTGAGAATGGCACATATTAAAAAAACTAGCAACAACAAATGTTGGCGAGGATGTGGAGAAAAAGGAACTCTTGTGCACTGTTGGTGGGAGTGCAAACTGGTCCAACCACTATGGAGAGCTGTGTGGAGATTTCTGGACCTACTAAACATAGAGCTTCCATATGATCCAGCAATTCCACTCCTAGGTATTTACCCAAAGGACACAGAAACATCAATTCCAAAGAGCACCTGCACTCCTATGTTTATAGCAGCACTGTTTACAATAGCTAAGCTTTGGAAACAACCCAAATGCCCAAAAATAGATGACTGGATCAAGAAGATGTGGTACATATATACCATGGAATATTACTCAGCATTCAAAAAAGATAAACACATGCAATTTGCAGCAACATGGATGGCACTGGAAGGGATCATGCTCAGCGAAATAAGCCAAAAAGAAAAAGAAAAATACCGGATGGTCTCACTCATAGCAGGAATCTAGAAAACTTAAATAAGGGACCAGGAAATTGAATATAAGAGAGTGAAAATCAAAATCAACAAAAAACTATGAACCAGAGACACTTTTTGGGGGGTGGGGGGCGGGAGGGGAAGGATTGGGGTCAGAATGGGGCGTTTGCAATTGTATGGGGGAATATAAAAATAAAATTTAATATTTTAAAAAAAAAAAAAAAAAAAAAGAATAGAGATGGTTTAAAACATAGGGATAATTGAGAATCAGCATGCTTCTTTCTGTGATGAGTATGGCAGCAACAGGCAGAGCCTTGCCCAAGCCCCGCTATGCATCCTGCTGAGATTATATTGTTGGGTAAGTTATTAGTCCTCTGGACATCAGATTTCATATCTGTAAAATGAGCATAAAATCAGTAGTCAAATGGATAACCTGTGGTACATCCTGACAATGGAATATTATTCAACACTAGTAAAAAATGAGCTATCAAGCCATGAAAACACATGAAGGAAAGCAGTATGCATTTTACCAAGTGAAAGAAGCCATTCTGAAAAGGCTATGCAAACCTATTTGGAATTAAACAAACCCCACCTTGTCTCAATGATGCCATATTGAATCTTCTAGGTGAAAAGTAAGCATCCTAACTAAGCATCTTGACTGAACTCCCTACTGAAGACTACAAAAGAACACTCACTCACTAATTTTGCCTTATTGATGAGTATGATAACAGTGAAAGAACAACACTGCTCGCCCTCTCTCTCTTTTAAAGATTTATTTATTTATACAAGCACTGGGTACAGTTAGAAGCGTGGGAGGGTGAGAGAATTCACCAGAACTAGAGCGGGGAACAGAACAGGCAGACTGACAAAATACACTGCTGAGGGGAGAAGCGGGTGGCAGGAGAGGTCTGCGCGCCATGTGGGACCCTCACTGGTGGCCGGGGATCGAACCGGCACTGCAGAGGCTGCGGGCAGCTTCACACTCAGCCCAGCGCTCAACCGCTGCGCCACTGCGGGAGGCTCAACAATGCTCTCTCTTTATGGATGCTTAGGGAAGAAATAGAAAGGTTATATGCTGATGGGTACAAAGAGCTCACACTTCGTCTCTCTCCCTGAGGATGCTCCTTTCCCAATCCAAAAGTTACAAATAACTAAAATTAACTAGACAATACCACCTCCCCACCCCATACACACACGTCATCATTTAAAACTCCCCTGTGGCCTGACAGCAGCGGGACACATCTTGGGACTAACCCTTGTTTGCAGACCCAAGTCATGATTCCTATTCTCAAATAAACGCTTTCTTGATTACATGACAATCTCTGTGAAAGGAAATAAGTACTATTTCAGTAAGCTTTTCATGAAGACAATGGACTGTTTTTCTGTGTAAACCCCTAGAACTGGCCAGACATGGTGAGTGTTGGAGGCTTTTACTGTTACAATCACTCTGCTGTGGTAGCAATCTGAAAGAGAGCTGTCATGTTCCTGCCAGGGAAAGGAAAATATCTTTCTGCTAGGCATGTGGATATGTTAGTCAGAGCCTGAATATCACTTAAGCCCCATGGTCCACAAACTTGAGTGCTATTTACTGAACATCTATATCCCTTAAAATTAATACATTGAAACCTTAACCCATAATGTGAGGCATTTGGAGGTAGATAAATCATGAGGGTAGAGCTCTGATAAATGACTCCTCATACAGCTGGATCCCTGTAGCATCCAGAGGCCACAGGGCAAGGCAGGTTTGCTGGGGCTGAGCTACCTGGCCTCAGTCCACCACCGGGAGATGTATACCCTCTGCCCACCCCAGTGAAGCCAGCTCCAAGCACGGCATCCTGGAGTCCACAGACCCATAAGCCCATACTTTAGTGCAGGCTGAGCTGGGCTTTCCCCCCTTTTATATGTGGCTCAGGATTCTAAATGGACCAATCAGATGTGAGCTCAATGGGCCAACCAGCTTCAAGCTTACTCCATTAGTTACTTATTTGTATTAAAAATGGAAAATGAGCTGATTGGTTCTAAATAGTCTAATCAGATGCTTAGAATTGAAAAAAAGTCCAATTAGGCTTGTAGGGTGGGAAAACTTGAAGAAACTATAAACAAAGAAAGAGGCAAATTGATTCATGCTGCTCATTTATTGGACAACTTTTGAACAAGAAGCATTCTGCTCCCAGTCTGTAAAGAGAGCGAAGCATTGAGTAGTGAACCTCCATGTGATTAAGTAGATTTCCAGACCTCCACAGACCTTCACAGAGATGTGGCTTCTTCACCTGCCTCTGGCCCTGCCTGAGACAGCCTGCAAGGAGCACCATTGGGCTGGGCATACTGTCTCAAAGAACAGACCACAGCCTCTGGTTCTCAGCACCACCTCCTGGTTCTGTTGAGTCCATTGCTCTCTGGTCCAGCATCTGGCCCCGCCTTCAAAAGGCTGCTGTGGGCTGCTGTAGTGTCACCTCACTTTCCATGAGTGACCTTGGGACTTCTGGACACTTTCCCCCAGGCTTCTGTTTGTTACATAAACACTGTTGTTGTTGTTCCCTGGTCCTGAGTGGCTGCAATTGAGTTTATGGATGAGAACCCGTAGATGGTGACCTAGCTCCCTCCTTGGCACCATCCTATGAACTGTTGTAGCACTCTTTTAACACTGTTTTAAGTACTTTTTCCCACCGTTTTGATCAGAAAAGACACAAAAGAGAGGATCTCTATTTCTTCTACATGAAGACACAGCAAGAAGTCAAAACTGCATCTGTCAGCAACTTGACCTTGGACTTCCCAGACTCCAAACTATGAAAAATAAATTGCTGCTGCTTAAAAAATGTGGTTTATGACATTTTTGTTACCGCACCCAAACTAAGTTATTGAGTCTCAGTAGCATCTGGAGGGTCTATTGAAGTACAGATACTGACCCTATCCCTCAGGGTTTCTGATTCAGTAACTATAGGTGGGACCCACAAATTTACATTTCTAACAAGTTCTCAGGGATTGCTGGTGTTTACTGGTCTGGGGAAAACATTTTAAGAATCTCTGTTTTACTAAAAAGTCTGGTCCTGGGTTGGAGCTGGGAAAAATGACAGATGATCATATGGAGAAAAAATGTAGGTCTGAAAGCTATGTAAAAGATAGAAGTAAGTACTCTGTTCTCACAAACTGGTCCAACCTTATATATGATAGGGGATGGAGGGGGCCAGTTTTTTGAAAAGTATGTTAAACTTACAAAGTTTCAGAAAATTTTCCAGAAAAGATTAAGGGAGCAGTAAAGAAAAGAGAATACTCAAGCTTATCCTCCTACTTTAGATATTTGCATGTCAGACAGAAGCATTTATTCTGTTATTACGGATTGCCAGATATTCAATGCCTGGAAATTTTTTAAAAACAAGGAGAAGA
This sequence comes from Talpa occidentalis, assembly GCF_014898055.3. Taxonomy (NCBI): domain Eukaryota; kingdom Metazoa; phylum Chordata; class Mammalia; order Eulipotyphla; family Talpidae; genus Talpa; species Talpa occidentalis. The sequence goes on from NW_026555331.1 coordinate 68,208,671, forward strand.
AACATTCTGAGGAAGAGCTCAAGTTCAGCAGAGTCAACTCTGTTCCTGAATTTGTGAAGACAGATTCTCTCAGGGAAACAGCCATCGGAGGTGAGAACACCCGCCCAAGATTTGCAGTACTGAGCTACTCTACAGCGAGAGGCAGTGTTTGGGGTGGAGAAGGGTCAGGAAGGAAGTCTGTGTCACTTCTCAGCGTCCCATCCTCGTTCAACGTTAGGCGGGCAGGACCTATCACCTGGTAAAAAAGGGACAGTGGAAATAGTGGTTTGATTATGCTTTATGAGAAACAAATGCAACTCAATAAAATCTTGGAACTGTAACAGCAGCAGCTCGTGAAATTTCTGATTTTTGCAAGAAAATTTACAAAACAGTGAGAGAAAATAATATGCATAGGTGAAATTTTCTCCAATTTGGTAAATGAGTTTTCCCCTAATTAAACCTAAATACACACAATGATAAAGATTGACTGACATTGTGTTGAGGTTGAAACACTGTCTAAACTTCCCTTGTTCTATTAGATATCACCTTATCTTTACCCTGGTCACAAATTGGGCTCAACAACATGGTTCTAGGTTTCATTAATTGTTGGGTTCCCTGGACACCAGTTTGGTCAGATAACTGTTATACCAACCATGATTTACTTATCTATGTTTGTATTATGTGTGCATGCATGTGCATGCATATATGTTTATATGATTATGTATTTATGTGTGAATTTGCATAGATGTGCATGAATTTGCATAGATTGCAAACATGTGTTTGTGTGAGCATGTGTATATTTTGTATTCATGTGTGTATATATGCACTGGATGGAAATGAAGCTAGTGGTGTGCCATGTGTCCTATTAGCTCTCTGAATTTTTTAGAAAGTGAATCAATAAGAAACTTGCATTACTTTGATGAGATAGACTTCCAGTAAAGTACTGAAGAAAGTATAGTTGGCACAGTCAGCCTAAGCTACAACTGCTACCAGGAATCACAGTGAACACTTTCTGGCTGAGGCTAAACATGAATAAAAACTCGGAAGGATTGTTTTTGGTTTCTACTTTCTCTCTAGAAAAGTCAATGTGCAAGAATTCTCAATGGTCAGATTTGGAGCATTTTTATTTCGCTGTTGTTGTATAAGGGAGTATTTTTAGTTGACCTTTCAGTTACATTGTATAGTGTTCAGAGAGCTATACTTAGTTACATAGCTGTGCAGGACAAAGACTGGAGAATAGAACAAGAAAGGAATTATCAGCCTCACAATAGAACACTGTCATGGAAGAAAAGAGAATACAGTGAACTACTGTGTTGGCACAACTAATGCAATATCGGGAGTGATGGGGGAAACCTTAAAAGCTGCAGCAAGGCTGATGAAGAAATATTAAAAGACTGATTTTCTCCATCCTGGGATCAACCCAAGTCTGCTATAGAAAATGATGCCCTCGAAAGTGTTTTACATGCCTTGGATATTTCTACGGGGCTCTCCTATTGGAAGAACCTACATGGACTCTGGGCTCTGCCTTTGCGTGATATCCACTACCCCCAAAGTAGGCAAGGCTTGTGTGAGTGCTGAATTCCAAGACGGGACTAAGTCTGTGTCAGTCATCATTTTGCTGTCCTGCAGGTAGCTGCCAATTCTTATGACCTGTGACCTGCAGCCTGTATTTCCTTATTTCATCAAAACATTCTGACCCCTACAACTCAGAAGTTTGAGTCAATTCCAGCAGCTGGAGAAGAGATGAGAGGATTACTGACCAGAGCTCATCTGTGTTCCCCACCTTAGGCTCATCAATAGTCAATAAGCTAGAATTCTGACCACTTGCCTGATTTCCAATCTACTTCGCTGATTCAAACTTGGAGAAGGATTGAAGAGTGAGTGCGGTTTTATCACCACTCAAACCTCAACTGTGGAAACAAAATATCTTACTGAATATGGCTAGATTGGTTGTGATTTATGAACAGTGGTGGCCTCAGCTTTCTCATTTCTGGTTGAAATTCTGCCTCTCTGACTCCCCCACTGCTAAAATACTTGGGATATGTGTTCCAGGGGAGTCATACTTCCTGTCTTTTCACAAGGTTTATCACTGAAATACAGCTAACAATTTTGCCTAGTGGGGAAATGAGGAAAAGTGAAATCTACATTAATGCATAATTCGAAACTATAGTTCCAACTTCCTCCTCCATAACCCTTTTAACTGCTAACAACCAAAAGAAAAAAAATCTGTGCAGTGCAAATTTGACTTTCTTCATGTTTTCCTTCTCACCATAGTCCCAAGTGCTTCTCTTCCTCTTGCGAATTCCTAGAGTTTTTAATGCTTCTAATGACTGTCAGCAAATTCTACTATGCTGCAGTATCCATGGCTTGTCTGCTGCTTGACACTAAGCTATGTAAGGATAGGACATCATCCTGTTCATCAAGGGTCCTTAGGAAAGTGACTTACAAAGAACGCCTGATACAAGTGTGTTCAGTGAAAGGAGTTTTGTCTTCTGTCAAAATATTTAAAGAATTCAGCAATACAGCTTTGTACATTCATCTTGTGGGGAATTATTCTTTACCACCCTAAAATTGTGAATTACAATTTAGATGAAAGGTTTTGATTAAAACAGGTCTTACTGGCTTGAAAGTGCTTCATGTCACTAGCGACAAGTGGTGCCAGGCAGCAAAAGTGAGCCAGGTCCCATGCGGTTTTCTGCTTCAGTAAACATTAACACTCATATGTTTAAACTAAAGAAAAATATTTCAAAAGATATTAAACTGTGTTGAAGGGAGGGTGAAATACACTGCTGATCTGAGAGTTGGCAGAGCAAACAGAATTTCTGAGCATTTTGATCAATAGTGAAAAGAACTGAGTCTCAACCATGTAGGCTTTTTGGTAAGATCCCTCCTTTTACAGATGAGGAAACTGGAGTTAAGGGTGTCTCAATGATCTGCTCAGTGACTTCATGTTGGCTAGCAGTGGAGATGGGTCAGGACATATACTCCCCTATTTCTGACTGGATTGCATGGGGCCATGTATATCATTGCAGATTTAGAATTCATCTGAATCTGATTGCTGAGTTTATTAATGAATGGTCTTTGAGCACAGGATGCCCTGACCCAAGCTGCAGGAAGGATGGTCTGGAAGTCATACTCAAGGCTACACAGAGGCAGAATGGCAGGGGACAAGAAGGCCACCAAAGGGATCCTGGGCCAGGAGGAGGTTTATAATGGGGGTAGTGGTAGAGTGAGTATTAGACTTACTGGGTAAAATAGCTAAGAGAGCATTTTTTAGAAAATATGTCTGACAAACAATTTTCTAAATAAATTAAGGATTCTCAATCCTTGTTTTACTTTATTATTATCTAGGGTCTCTTGCCAGATTTTCTTGCTTTCTAGGGTCTCTTCAACCAGACAGAAGAAAATGGTGAAAATAGATTTTGTCCACAGCAAGAAATATGTGTCCCTTTTAACCCATCCCAAGGAGGAAACCAGAAGGTCTGGATATAAATAGAATTTATGGGTAGTTTAGAATACTCTGCAGCTCTGGAAGATTGAAGTAGAGCTTCCATAAAGATGTGACCTCATTCTTACACAGACATGTTAATCCTGCAAGTCAGAGAGCAACATAATAATCCAAGCCAATTTACCTAAAAACAAACCAGATAATACATACCTGTGTTACTAAGTACATAGACAAATATTTGGAATGGTCTCTAAAGGAAAAGGGAACATGCCCTTGCTAGACTGGATCCAACTACACTGTTGAAATGTTAGTCAGCAAAAATGCATGTGTGATACTTTTTTGTTACAAAATAAATTTGAATACCTGGTTACTATACCAATTATTTCTATATTGCAAACAAAAAGGAAATCTCTACCAAATAAGTAGGAACTATAATGACAAAGCTTTGAGGAGATAGAATTTTTAAAAGGTGGAGACAGCAGGGGCCAGGAGCCCATAGCTGGATGGTCGGTGGTATAGTGAAGCAGGCTGCTGTCCCAGAAGCTTCAGCTGGTGTGGCTCGACAGTCATCATGCCTCTGCTGGCTGCCTCAGAAGGGCCTTGGAGATACCTGATACTGTATGAAGATAGCCAGCAATTCTACAGTATGGATTGTAAGAATTGATTGACGATCTACTATACAGTTTTGTAAAAAGTGACGTTATTTCTATTTCACTTCTTGATTTTCCATAATAAAAGTTCTTTCTCATTAATGTGGCCTTTGTAGATCAGACAAACTTTCCAAAGTAAACAGACTTTTCTAACTCCAGGGGCAACTAAAATGATATTAAATTTTCACCTCATTCTCCTTTCCCGTCATGCCCTCTTTTTTTTTTTTTTTTAACTTAAAAAATGACTTGATTTGTTACTGGTCTATTTTATTCTTTGTTTTGAAAATTATTTGGGATTCTAAAAAAAGGAACGTGACCCAGCAATTAAACAATTGATTACTTTTCAGATTAATTAAGAATGAACTAGGGGACAAAACTTTTATTACAATTGTATTACCCATAAACTACAGAAAAATCACAATCTAACATGAAGCTCTGGGAATATTGTTTATATAGATCCTAACTGATGCTGAATGTGCCCCCTTTTAAAATGAGAACATAACCTTCAGCTCCTTTAAAATGTAGAGTTTGGCATTTTACTAAATTTCATAGGGAGAAAATGTAATGAGTCAATAAACTCAATTTGGAGGCTGGTTATTGTCACATAAATTAATTTGCCTGCTAAATGATCAGATTCACATCCACCTTTTTCCCCACCATCTGCCTCACAACAAAGTTGGCATTGTACTCCTTTGAGGACGGACTGTAAAAATGTCATTACTTAAAGGCTTATTATCCACCAAGTCATGTTAAACTCCAGTTTCCCTGTGCTTGCCGACTGACCAGGCAAAAAAAAGAGAGTTTGGAATTTTTTCCCCAAAAAAATCACATACACCAGTGGTCTGCCTTGAGGCATTTCTTTTTATCGGGCTATTGTCCAAAGAAGCTATGTTGCCTTGTGACCTTGGACTCCTGCTTGGCAGGCCACCCCCATTTAGAGGGAAGATGGCAGACCACATTTCCATGGCTCGGTTTTGACTTGTCTCTCCAAACACTTGTGATCTGTGAAATCTCTCCTGACTGTCACACTGAGTGAGCCCATCCCATTTCTCTGCGCAATCAGGCACCTGGCAGGCTCTGCCAAACAGAATGCTGGTCAGGGAGGGGTGTGCAGGAGCCAGAGTTTTCTCTTGCCAAGTTCTAAATATGACCCTAATGGAATCCAAAGGCCAAGATAATCCAGAGTAGGACCTTCATACAATCCTTATTTGATGGGAGAAGGGGCATATGCTCTGCAGAAAAAAAAAAGTTGTAGCTGTGAAAGAACTGCTTAATATTTAAAGATTTTTAAAAGTCAGAAACCAAATCCAGAGTCACAAGTGATGTTTTTTTTTTCTTAAGTAGCTAAGCTGTACCCAGTAGTAAGCAATGTTTTCCACATCTTTGTTTGTTCCTTTATCATGTGTGTTCTTCTCTTCCAGGCAAAATAACATTATATATACCAACTATTCTGTGCTGTATGATGCCTACTATTTCAGCCTCACTACACTGATAGGGTGGATTTCTTGTTAGATAACTCAAAAATTTTTGAAAGTATGTGACATATTAATAATATCAGTTAGTCAAGAAATGGTTGATAATTTATGATTTGAAGGGAAAATCATGAAATATATTTTGATCTCAAAGTTTCACAATTACATCATTTATCCACTAGTATTTTGAGGATTTGCTATATGTTAAATATGCCAAAGTAAATACAATATAAAGAATCATGGTTCAAATGTACAGGGCAAATTGTCTAGACTCTAACAGAAAAATCAGACAAGTAAAAAGAATCTACTACAGTGTTAGATATAAAATGGTATGATAGGTGTACTAGAACACAGAAAGGGTGTCACAGAAGACCTCCTGATGATGAGCCAGGGGTCGCCCAGCAGGAACAGCTACATGAGCATAGGACACAACATTGAAGTCTATAGTAGGTGGGCAGCAACCAGCCATACAGCCCTGGAGTGAAATGTGGAGAGTACACAGGGATACAGGAAGGAATTCAGGGTACCAAACTTTTATTACAATTGTATTACCTATAAACTACAGAAAAATCACAATCTAACATGAATCTCTGGGAATATTATTTATATAGATCCTAACTGATGCCGACTGACCAGGTAAAAATTATCTTTATTTTCTCCAAACTAGACAATTTGCAGATACTGCAACCACTCAGTTTTTCACTTAATACTGCAACCACTCAGTTTGAAGAATTCATTCCTTCAAATGGAATTTGAAAATTTGATGGAATTTTAAAATTCCATCATCACTTCACTTCAGTAGAGTTAAAATCCTAAAGGATTTTAGGATTTGTCCAGTTAGGAATCATTGAAGAATTTTAAACAGATGAATTGTACCCTTGGTTATGAGTTTTAGAAATCTCATTTAGTCCACCAGGATCATAACAAATATACTGGGATGGGGTGATATCTGAGGCATGGATATCATTCAGAAAGGTACTGTGGATTAATCCAGTCAAGAGATCATGAGGATGAGAACTAAGTAACAAGAGTAAAAAGAAGGGACAAGTTTAAGTAGTGAGTATTTACTATCTAAATAAAACAATTTGCTAAAACAACATAAACAGTGAGAAAAAGGAGATGTGAAAAATGACTCTCAGATGACTGTAGGTAACAACTCACTGCAAAAATTGTGGAATGAATTTCCATTTCCAATACAAATTGTAAGAATTAAAAGCAATGTGAGACACTGATTATATAATTATCACTAAATCAGTTAACTTTGTGGATGGCAAGTAATGAGAATATGCTATACCAACCACATAGAGATGAAGCAGAAGGAAAATGACAGAAATCCAATTACCAAACATTATTTATTGTCCAACCATCTGGAGAAGCATTCTGTAAAAGTAGAGCAGCAAAAGCCCAATGGTGAGAAGGACATGGGAAAAGTGGGTTCAAACTTCAGTTTTTAATTTTAGTTAGAGCAGAGAAAAAGCAGATAAAGCATTGAAACATTCAAAATGTCTCCCAATAGTGGCAGTAGTGGTGGAAAAAATCCAGGGGTTACTTAGGAATAGGTGGCAACAAGATCATGGAGGGTAAGAGCTGCCCATACAACATGTATATAAACCCACAAGATGTAGGGGGTTGAGGGAGGGGGGGAGAGAGAGAGAGAGAGAGAGAGAGAAAGAGAGAGAGAGAGAGAGAGAGAGAGGGAGAGAAAGTGCTTGAGTCCCTAGTTGTTCTGAGCTTGCCAAGCTCACACTCAGTCCTTAAGTCAACTGGAGATTTTTGTCCCTTTAACAGATCTTTAATTAGTAAGTTTTCTCTACAAGTTTCTGAAACATCTAATTTCCTGAGTGTTGGGGAATTTATAGGTAATTTAATACAAGTCAAGTTCCCAATGTTGCCAGTTCTGGTCTAATGTGAAATTTGTTAGATTAATTTAAATTGTGGAAACAAACCACAAAAGACATATTCCAAATATCTACTTCAAAATTCATATTATCTGAATCAATTATCTTTATTTTATCCAAACTGGACAATTTTCAGATAGTCTTTTCACTTAATACTACAACCACTCAGTTTGAAGACTTCATTTCTAGAAGAAATTTTAAAATTCTCTCATCACTTCACTTTAGTAGAGTTAAAGAGGACCCTTCCCAGTGAAGGTCCAAAGTTTATTCTATATTGTGACATGGAAACAAACTCAAAATTTCAAATATAATTTGAGTAGAAGCGAGTGCTCTCAGAAATCAAAGTATAGAAAACAAGGAATTACATATTCCCATTGTCATTTGTATTCCATAATAGCACATATATTATAAAAATATTAATGAATTATTTATATGGAAATGTCACCAGACGGGAGCGGGCATGCTGCCCTTCACCTGCTCTCAACCTCCCCCATAAAACAGGCAGACAAGCTAGCAGTGCATGAGCCAGCTGCTGTCCACTGTTCCACTCACCCGGAGTCACAGGAATGGACCAGCAGGTCCTACTTCCAGGCCAGGAAATGGCCTGTTGAAACCCTCTAGTCAAGATCGAAAAGAAAAAAGAAATAATGATAATAATAACAACAGCAACAATACAAAACAAAAACAAATGGACAATTATAAACCAGAGACATCCTTCCTGCAGGGGAGGAGGAGGGAGAGCACAGGGGATTGGAGGTGGGGGGAGCACAGGGGACTGTGGTGATGGTGCATAGGAGAATTGTTGGAGGAAATTCTACAGGTAAGACACCTGAGCGGGGTCAGGTTGCCGGAGGGAAGGCAAACATTGTTTAAAAATGAACAATGACGTGAAATATATACAAATTAATTAATTTAAAAAAAAAGATTGAAAAGAGAACTCCAGACACTAGTGAAGGGAGGCAAGAAGTCAGGGTTTACTGATTAGCAAAAGCGCAAGAAAAGACTGCTGTGAGGAGATGTCTCTGGGCATAAGAGACTCCAGGAGGTGCAGGGGTTAGGGGTCTATTAGGCTTTAGGAAAGGGGTTTTAGAACAAAGGCATTAAATTTTATTAGCTGAGAAAGCAAGGCGAGTGGACTTGGCTAAAGTCCATTATTGTTGCTGACTGTGGGCACCAGTCAGCCTGAGCCTGCGGAGATGCAGGGCTCCTGGCCGTCGCCACTCAAGCATCTCCAAGGCTGTGTGCCTGCAGCTCCAGGTCAAGTAAGCTTCAAGGTCTGTGACTACTTTTTACTGCTGGGTCCTTTAACTCCCCTTTTTCCCATAGCAGACAACTTCATAAACTGGGAAAAGATAGCTCCAGATATACCCAGGCTGTAGAAATTAGTGGAAAAACAAAAACAAAAAACTAATCAATTTATGGCAGCAGGTGTTCAGACCTAAGGTCATCAGCTTTCATTTTTAAACTTTTGTTTATCGCCCATAAAAACAATAAAATTCTTGGAAAATTTTTGTCCTTGGTTCCTGTCTTGTTCCAGTCCCTGATGCAAAGTCCTTTCTGTCTCAATTAGAGCCATTTTTTCTTACTAATGATTCTAGTACTAAATCTACTGCCACATGGTAGTTTAAACCCTTTTATCCTGTGAAAACATTTTGGTCATTTTCATATTGTGAATGTTAGTAGCGATGGCACAAATCCATCTGAATTAGTTGTTATCTGATTTTTAGTTTATTCACATATAATCACGAATTTTCAATTAAAAAATATTTGACTTGAGTCTTCCTGTTCAACATTATCAAATTTCCAAAAATTGATGCTAATGTAGACATTCATTTCACTTAGAATTTGATTCTAATTATGTTGAAAATTAGGCATATTTATTTCCTTTAGAAAAGAACTGTAAATATGAAAACACCTTTTAGTAATGTTGAGTCATTTTTAATTCTGGAACAAGGTAAATTATGACTATTTCAGGATAACAGAAAATAAATTTAATTATTCAGACTATTTTCTAGATATGTATTTTGTTTCTCTGTAAAGTACATTTCTGATTATAATTTTGAATTCCTATAAGTTTATTGATCTTTCACTTTTTCATACTCTAATTATTTTTTGACATTATTTTGACATACTAATTTTCCTCCTCTCCCCTTTTTTCTATATAGTCAAAAACTGTATGTCTATACAATTATTCGATGATTATTGATGTTTGCTACAAATATGTCAGTATAGAATCAATGTGCAAATCTATAAAAATCTACTTTTCATTTTTCTTTCTGAAAATTACCATCAATCTAAATATTCAACTAAAAGGAGCTTGCTATTGGAATAGGATTTGCAGTCCTTCAAATGGAGATGAAATAAGTCAGTCAAATGTTCGGATATATTTAATGCTGAATGAATGCATCCATGTGCACACACACATGTACACATACACAGAGATCAGATCAGAAGTAAATTAGAAAGTCTGAAACCACTGACATTTGTCTGAGAGCCAGAGACATCAGAAGATCTACACTGCACATTTATTATTCAGAACTGTACTAGCAATTCTAAACTGATGCAATTTAAATTGAATTCTGTTAACTCACTTTATAATAGGATTAAGTAGTTGCATACTGTTTGTTCACCCAGAAACAAGCACAATTTGCTATTCACAGCTGTTCTAACTTAAAAATACATAGTGTTCCTAGACCCCAACAGACCAACTATGTATTTCCTAAGGATTGGAAATAGCTATTTTATTATTCAAGTAAAAGAGACACATTTTAATGTATCACAATGTAATAAGAATATCTAATAAATTACAACTATTTTATTTTAAAAGATTAAAAGGCTATTTCAGGGCCTCCCCTGGTGGCGCAGTGGTTGAGCGCTGGGTTGCGAGGCTGCCCGCAGCCTCTGCAGAGCCAGTTCAATCCCCAGCCACCAGCAAGGGGCCCACAAAAAAAAAAAAAAAAAAAAAAAAAAGGACTATTTCATTTCAAGAGCTAATTCTGGAAATCCAAGAAAGTCATATTGATGGCCTTTTTAGTGCAGTGTTTTGTCTTCATATCTTATCACCACTTGTGGTAAACTTAAATGTTTTAAGTCTGGGTATGATTTAAGAAGACTTTTCAATAATTTGCTAGAATTTTGGTAGTTGAAAGACTGACATCCTTTACTTCAGAATGATGGTACACTCAAAATTCTAAAGCTATTTCTATAAATATTATAGTAAACCCTGAAAAGATGGAGGAATCTTTATGTTCTTCTTTCCAACTTCACAGCTACTGGGACATATGGTTGATGTTCAATGAATATTTTCTGAATGACTGGATGAATAGTTTCTATCACTAATTAAAGTGAGAGAACTCAAAGACAAGGAAAGTCTCAGACAATTAGAAGATTCCATGAATATTTTGAATACTCCTCATATTCTGTTTATGTTGAATTTCTACTTCATAGTCATGGATATGGATAAATATACAGTGAAGAAATTTACTAGCATGACCACAGACTCTTTGTCATCGCAACCAAGAGTACACATTGCTCAAAAAGACTGAAGATATCAATGGACAAATGCAAAAAAGTTATCACAGAAGCATGAGAATCATCAAGATAACTGCCCAAAGTGTAAGCTCAGTGGATGAAATGCTAGCCATATCCTGCTAGTATGTGAAGACATACATGGAACTAGCCCAGATTACTGAGCTAGCCCACAGCATAAAGGTACAATACACCGACTAGATACAGGTGAACATAGGAAATGTACAAGACAGTTGGGTGGCAATTGCAATTTGCAGATGGGCAAGTCAGAAACTTACACCTGGCCTTACTGTCAAATATGTCCACTAGGGCCTCCCTTGGTGGCGCAGCGGTTGAGCGCTGGGTTGCGAGGCTGCCCGCAGCCTCTGCAGCACTGGTTGGATCCCCGGTCACTGGCGAGGGTCCCACATGGTGCGCAGACCTCTCCTGCCTCCCGCTGCTTCCCTCAGCAGTGTATTTCTTCGTCAGTCTGCCTGTTCTGTTCCCCGCTCTGTCTCTGGTGTATTCTCTCACCCTCCCGCGCTTCTGACTGTACCCAGTGCTTGTATAAATAAAGAAATAAATCTTTTTTTAAAAAATGCCCACTAAAACAACTTTCTCTGGATATTCTAAAATTAGAGATTTCCCCTCTCTGCATATTGCCTTTCTCAAAAAAATGTTCTACCTCCCTTCTCTAAAGATCGACTATAACACTGTTATTTTTCCAGTTCCCTTTCATCATGCTGTCTCAGAAAAGGAAAGCACACTATGTTATCTTGGCTTTTATTTCTATTTTACCAAAGGCAACAAGAAATGTAAAAAGAAGCTTGTATTGGGGAAGTTGCAAAGCCTCAGGAAACTACCTGAAAATAACTAGCGTGAGTTCTTACAGTGCCCAAGATGGCTAAGCACTTTCTTATACACATAAGCCTCACAGCAATTCAAACAAATGGATAATATTCTGATCTGTCCTATTTTAAAAATGAGAAAACCAGCGTTTGCAGAGCAGTTACCCCATTTCTTACACTGTAATGTGAAAAAAAATCCAAACTTACTCTTCCCAGTGTTTTTTTTCACTCCCTTCTAAAAGGTCTCAATATTTCTCTACTGTAAAACTATTTCTTCTTTGATCAAGTCTGCTCTCAGCACCTCACTAAACAGTCCCTTAATACCTTATACATTCTCTGTGTAAAATAAAGGGGAAATAGCACTTACTCAGCTTTGAAATAGTTGCTTTACATAAATATTCTTATATAATTTTGTTCATAGAAAACTTAAGTAGTTTTTCCTCCAATTCACAGAAAAATAAATGAGACTCCAAGATATTCAGCACTATCTCCAAGTCAGGAGCTGGCACATAGCAGTGAAGATTTGATGGTACACTTTTGAAACATTCTACACCATCTCTTTCAGGCAAGTAGTTCAGGATAAATGATGCTACTCACATAAAAGGTTAGTAGATGAGAAGAAGGCAAACAGCCTTTGCAAATTCCAAAACTGAATCCAGTTGCACAGGGACCAGGCTAGATGATTGGACTAAGCAGGAAGAGAAACAGTGATGAATATAAATGGCACAGTCCTGATTCCGCACGGCCTTCCTGAGCTAAGGCACCTGAGCATTTCAAAACTGTCACCAGGTAATAGTTCAGGCTTTCCTTCGCTCATTTCCTTTCTTGCCAGTTGCTGCCTAGCAGGGATCTTCAGTGTACCCCTCAGATGCACTCTTCATTCTTCTCTGCTCTCCCCACTCCAGTCCTGTACTACCTCCAGGAGTTCCTGAGGCCCAAACAGAGATCAGACCTGAAAGAAAACAGTTGAGCTCCTCCCCAGTCCCGAGTTGGCTCTCCCCTGAGGTCCTGTTGTCCTTAACACAAGCGTCTGTATACAGCCTTCCCTTCAAGACTAGGTGCATCCCTGCGAGTTGCCTAGACCCAGCCCACTCCTATGTTAAGCAAGTAGCTCTTTATTAAACCTTCCTAAAATGATCCTCATTGGAACGAGTCTTCTCTACCTGCTGATTCTTACAGATACATTCATACAACGACAAAACCAGCTTTAGGAACATTTTAATCAGATAAATCACAGATATTTTTACAGAAACTCTTATCTATTTAAAATTAATTTTTGAACCTCAAAGTGGCGCATGTACATGACGTTAAAAAGTCCAATAGTTTGCCCCTGCCCTGCCCCTTCTCCATTCCTGAAAATCCTTTTCAGGAGCTACCACATTTAATTCATTTTCCAGTTTCGACATTTACCTCTATGTTTCCAGTTTTAAAACTTGTCTAAATGTCTTTTTATTTGTTTCTGTATGGTCTGCTGACCTCTGGGTGTGAAGAACAGGAATGTAACTTCTATCCCAGCTGCCCTCTTTTTCCTTCACTTTGAATATAAGCATTCCACTAATATAAGCTCACTATTAATGTAGTGCATAGTCCTATGAACATTCTATGTCTTCACTGCTTGGTCAGGCAGTGTGCTATCAATACATTCTCTTTCCTGTACAATTTTATTAACTGACTCGTCTTTTCATTAGCTTGAATATCTATGTTCTGACCATTAATTCTTTTTTAATTGTGATATAATTGATATACAACATCATATTACTTTCAGGTATACAACATAGTGATTTGGTATATGTACCTACCTATTTTGAAATAATCACCCCAATGAGCCGAGATACCATTCAGAACCACACATAGTTGTACATAGTTACATTTTTTTCATTGTGCTGAGAATTGTCAATAATTTTAAACTTCTCAACAGTATATAATTCTCTACATAAAGAATATAATTCTGAATATAATTCTGAATACAATTATAATTCTGAATATAATTCTCTACATAGTCCAATATATTCACTAGTTTCTGACTTTCAGCTTTCTTTTTGCTCAGAGTTATTGGTACTCAGAGTCCTGTAGAAACTGGACCCCACCTCTGCTGTGCAACTATCTCTATAAGACCCTCTTATCTGTACCACATTTTCTGTACTGCATCACCTAGAAATTTTTATCTTATCCTTTTCTGATTTAGAACTTTATATTGGAGAATGTACCCTCTTGTCTTTGGAATTGTGTTTGAGTGGTAAACTTTTTGAAATCTCCTTTTCATGGAGCAGTCTTTTCTCTACCTTCTCTGAGTAGGATTATTTTCTGTATTTAGGAAGTACTGAAACAGAAGTGTAATATTGCTATACAGAATGAAAGGACAGTGCCAAGGTAAATGGCAGGTCACTGTCAGTGGGTTTTCACCCATGTGCTCAGTTGCAACACCACTCAGGCACAGGAAACAACATTGGGGTTTATCTAACAAACAAGGGAAACAAAGAATTTCTAAGGCCACAAGTGGCCAGATACTTCACCCAGGAAATTCAGAAGGATCTTCATTGGCCTTTAGAGGAATCTCCATGACTTTACCAAAACTTTTCTGCTTTGGAATCCCCTGATTTAGCCCTACTAACAGGCACTTTTGGTAATGCTCTAGACTTTGCATTCATCCATTATTAGGATCCCAGTTAGGATCTACCAAAAATACAGCTTCCTCTCATTCCAGATTTTCCATATCTTCCAAGTGGAGATGATCAGCTTTTTTCCCTTGGCTTTCCCAAAACCACTCTCCATTCATGACATGTAAGTAATGTGATCAACACAGACTGTATGTCTGCACACCTAGGCAAAAAGGGATGCAAACAAATCTGCCCTGTTTTGGAGGTCCTGCTGTATGATGGAACAGAATTTTTCCAATTCAAGAGATTCCCAGGGGACAAGGGGTTGTAAGACCAATAATGCCTAGAGGCATTCAGTCCTTCCATTGGGGACTAGTGAAGAGGATATTGATGACCTGCCCTAGAGAAGCTCCCTTGACCAAATTGGGTACCTCATCTGGTAGAAGAAGGAGAAGTCATCCAAGTCTCTTTGCTGGGGGAAGTGATGTTTGTGAAGCCCTCACAGCCTCCTTGGAGGGGTACTGGTCACATGGAAGGAACTCTCCACTGACTGGTTCAAGGCTATTATTAAATGGCATTCATCCTCTTCCTGTTCCCCCCTATTAACACTATCTGGGTGGTGGGAAGGTGGGTGCCCTTTCCTCTGTGCCATCAAATGACCCTCTACCTTCTCCAAATCCAATTTCTGGAGGTCAGCCAGAATCTGCTCTTGCAGTTTTTCAACAGAAATTGCACCACCTTTGGATCAAATAACATGTGTGTCAACATACACAAGAAAAACCCCAGAAGCACAAATACAAAATTCTAACCTGAATATGAGCCCCAACTATATGCCCACATGAACTCTGAGAATATAAACATCAGTTTGTTTACTCCAGATTTTATCATACTTGTCCAACCCAGAACCTATAACAGACAAAGCTTAAGGAGCAGGGGTTAGGAAAGCAGAACCAACTGAACTAATGGTTGAACCCATGATTTATAGAAAATTCCTGCAATCAAATCCTGTCATGTGTCTTGCAATTGCTCTGCACTTTAAGGTGACCAACACAAGGAGAGGGCCCTTGGGCTAGTCAGCCATGGGTGCCCAGTCCCATCTGGGTCACCAAATGAAACAATAGTGTAACATTGCTATAAAGGGTCAACGGACAGTGCCAAGGTGGGGGACAGGTCATTGTCTATGGGTTCTCATTCATGTGCTCAATCGCTAAACCACTCAGTCTAAGGAAATAGCAACAATGGAGTTTATTTAGCCAGCAAGCAGCACACTCCTAGAGTCAGCCTTCAGACTGTGGAGGGAGGCACCAGCATTCAAATCCAGCTGACAAGACCAGACATCAATCTCAGTCCATGAAGGTGTCTTGCAGCCACCCACTGCAGCAAGGTCTTAGCATTGACCAGAAGCAGTGCATGTGGGCAGAGGGCTAGAAGATTCCTTCTCCAGTCTCCAGAGCTTTAGGGGATCCAAGTTTCAAACCTGGCTTGTTCCAGGGGAGGTATTGCACACAGGCAGCATGCTCAGGCAGTGAGCAGGAACTCCAGATGCTGCTGCTGCTGCTGCTGCTGCTGCTGCTGCTACTGCTGCTGCTGCTGCTGCTGCTGCTGCCAACAGCTTTCAGCCACCTGTGCAAGCCCTCCAGTTTACTAACTGGGGGCCAGTGGCACAGACAAAATAGGCACATTCACTGCTTAAGCAGTGGGGGAAAGTCAGTTTTGTCCCCTGGTTTGTGCCCTGAGGATCTGGTTTCAGTGTGCCTCTGCTGTCTTTATTGCAGTGCATTCCTGCCAAGTATCAGAGAATTCTGATCTTCTCTCTCTGCTTAAAACATTTGTTTTATTCTTTCAGTGTTCTTAGACTCTTCTCTTTATTGCTCATTGTCTTGGGGTGTCAATTAGTGGAAGGGGAGACCTTTAATCCAGAAAGTAATGTTCTTCAGTTTTGGAAAAACTGTACTTAAAAAATCTTTTTTTTCTCTTCCATTTTTTCTTTTAATGAAATTCTCTAAAAGACCTTGCAATGACTATTTTTCATATTTTCTGATCTTTCCTCTTCTATCTTCTGTTTTTCTTTTGTTTTTACAACTTTATTTCATTTTTTCTAGTAGGTTTTTCCCACTCTAAGAACTGAGTTGTTCTTTAGTTGAGTTCAGACATATTTTATTATCCAGAATTCTTTCTTCCTTGTCCCCTCTTCATACTTCTCAATATTTTTACTTGAAAAAAAAAAAAACAACCTCTTATTTCTCTGAGATTATTAGGTATAGCTTTATTAAGTTTTATTTTAATATCTTTACTGACATTTTCCCACTAAGTTCTTTTATTTTTCCTATTTTGTGGTTCTCTTTTTTATCATTGATTTTATGACTTTACTGCTGTGATTTCTGTCTGTCACTTCATAATTAAGAATGAGAAATTGAAAAAAATCTCTTTGAATGTCTTCTCTCTGGGCAGTATTTGTAAGTGGTGGACTTCTGAAAGTGAATCAATTGTGGGGTCAAGGGCAACCCAAGTCTCTTATCTTCAGGCTTTGCCCCTAAATCTGTTGTATTTTTCCAGAGAAGAGTCTCCCAATGTCCCACCTGGAAGGGAATGCCAAGAGTTAATTGGGGGAACAGCATGAGCTTCACACTATTCACCTATGGAATTTCTCTCAGTTTCCAAGTTTTCTTCAATTCATGCCTATTTCACACTTTGCAAAGACTGGTAGGTTTGGTCCAATGTGGTTCATTTCACTAGGGAAAAAGGTCTACTCTCCTTACGGGAAAGGGTGGTAGGGAGCAGATCAGAGGAAATAAAAATCTAGGGTCCACCTATTATGCCATTTCCAAATGTTCTTCCTAATCTCAGTACATCTTCCTCCTCTCATGACACATTTTTTACTTAGATCTTCCCAGAGCTCCAGGGAGGTTTAGTCTGAATTTGTCTATTACCTCTCCATGGGCACTTACGTTTCTCTGCATTTACTCTGCAAGCTTGGATACCATCTGCGATCCATGGTATACAAATAAGTTTTCAGCACTTGTCACTCATTTTCCTGATGCAGAATAGACTAAAAGCAACCTTTATTCATTTTGAGTTTTGTTACCTAGCAAGGACTTAGTGTCCAATGTGCATAGACACAAAAGTATGATGTACCAGCTTTTGGGAAAAAAGGAGTTTTAGGACAAGTTTAACTGGCAAGGAGCTGGGAGGCAAGGCTCTAATCTGTTTTCCTAATCTGGGTAGTGGTGAGAGAGGACTAGAAATAACTTGGGAACATTTGATTGGTTTGACTCTAATTAAATCTTGCTTGTTAATGGATCCTTCACTCTTACAAGGTGTCACCAACTAATACATGCTTATTGTGAGGTTTCACTTAGTTCCGTCTGGAGAAAACTTGCAGTTTAGCTATATCTTTGGAAAACAAGCCTTAAAAAAGAAATTAGATAAATTGAGTTACAGTAATTATTATGTGGCTTTTCTGAGGCCAGATTGACCTCGGTTTCAGTTTGCTTACTTATTCCTTTCTTGTTTTTCCTTTCATTGTGGTGCAAAGAGTGCAACTTCATATGGTAACAGTTACACAGCACCCATATCATAGATGAGAATCGTTCTAATTCAGAAGCTTTGTTTCTTCCATTTCAAAGATCTCCTTTTGTTTCTAGGTGAAGGGAAAGAATCTATCTTGTCTTCAGTTCAAGCTAATATATTATAATTTCATATAGATTCACCTGGAGATAGTTGTCGTATAGTCTTTTATTATCATTTTCAGTTATTTTTCCTTTTTTGTTGTTTCTAGAACATTTGGATCAATAAGCCATTCTTCAAGATAATAGAAGCAAAACATCCAGAGGGGGAGATATGTTCAATTAAAGGCTAATCAATTTTTTAATTGAATACATATACAAGACTGTAAAATTGTCAAGGGCTGACAATTGTAGTTAATAAAACTTCTGTATTTATGTTTGAATAGCACTGATATTTCTTTGACTAAGGATTTTCCAAGATCTTCAACTGTTTGATATTTGAGAAGCTATTCGCCTGAATGTATGGGTTTTATTAACACAATTCCTATTAACCTGCTTGACAGAAAATTCAATGTTCCTAAAAGATGGAAAATTTCCAAAAAATTATTTCTCTAAAACTTGAAGCCAGCTTCAGAAATCCCTAAAGCAAAACCAATCAACCAAAAAATAACCACTTTGTTTCTTAAGTACTCATCTTTTATTCATGTCTTCTTCATTCATGAAATGCATGACCATTTTGTGAAAAAATACATTTGGTTAATGAACAAAACATGTCACTGGAGTTAGACCAGTCAGGAATCATACCCTCTCCTGGGCCATGTTTTAGCTGAGCAAGCTACTTTGCCCCTGGGCCTCAACCTCCTCTGCAAAAAAAGAATAGTAACCTATGACAGTAAGGCGTTGAGAAGACAGCATAAAAACAATCCTGGAAACAGTGATATGTGTGATTCTGTGATGGTTAGTTGTGTCAACTTTGTTGTGCCATAGGGTGCACAGATATTTTGTCCAGCATCATTCTGTGTGTGTCTATGATGGTGCTTTAGATAAAATTAACACTAATCAGTTGCTGACCTGACTAGGACAAAAGACCCTCCTCCAAGTAAAAGCAAATTTTCCCACTGAAACATTGACTCTGGCTGGTTCTACATCAGCTTACAGTCTTCTGACTCAAACTGGGAGATTAGCTACAGTTCTGTACATATTGAACTAGCCACCTCTATAATCATGTGAGTCAACTTCTCATAATAAATCTCTAGATAGATTTATTTAGAGATTTATTATGAGGAATTGGCTCACATGATATACATGGTAAATGTGAATACACACACACACATACACACACACACACACACACACATAAATCCTTTGGTGCTTTTTCTCTGGAGAACCATGAAAAGTACATAGGGTCAATAGTACTGACTACCCTATCACTTGTGTCTTGGCTGCTGTGACTGAGTGACCCACCACATAGACATTGTGTGTGAGTGACTATCACTGAGGACCTTGGCTGCATCTATGCATTGGAATCTCTGAAGTACATATCCTCTGAATCTATAAGGATGGCCTAGGCACTGGAGTTTGAGAATCCTGCCTGTGAAACATCACTTACAAAATTACACAGGGTGATATGACCTAGGAAATCTCGATTGTCATTAATTCAGCAAGCATGAATGCCGCGGACCAGCACAGCAGTAGACGATGAGGCCACCTCAGGGTTGAGAGAAGCGTGCAGGGTGGTCAGGGCGTCGGCGAAAGAAATGACAAACAGACACACTTCAAGAGTGAAAATCTGAGTGTAATTTTCTTTGAGTTTGTGACCAGTATATACATGTTTTCCAAAAGCACAGGAATGAATATCAAAGAAATTAGCTTGCTCATGGGCTCAGTCTATCACCATCAGGGAGGTGATCTACATAACAAACAATGACCATTATAGAAGAAAGAAGGAAGTTTAGAAAGACAAATAAGGGATTAAAGTTTGTAGTTCTAGAAAGACGGATAAGATTTTTTAGCATTCTTGTAGTGGTTCTTGGTGGTCGTTATCTATTGATAAGCTTCTGCCTTTTCAGGGAACTTCCGCTGCACTTCCTCTGCTTCAGGCTGTTCTCTCCCCGCGAGCTGGTTGCCCAGCCGGATCTAGGGACCGTGGCGAAAGCCATTCCTAAAGATCACTGCGGGGGGGAGGTGCAGCAGGTAGGGTTTTGCTGTTCTTCCCCTGCGCGCTCGGACCTAGGGCGGTTAGCCCTAAAGGTCACTGCAGGGGGAGGTGCAGCACATGAAGACTGACACTTAGTAATTTAATTCTTAATTATTTGATATATTTAACAACAAAATATCAGCCACCTCCTGTGTGGTGGTCTGTAGGTTTGAGGAAATGACATCTGCCTAAAGACAGAAATAATTCTCTCATGACATTTCCATTGTGGTGTGTGGTGGGGAGTGGGGGATGAGAAGAGGTCTCAATGCTATCAAGCTATTGCCAGACACCGTGGCATGAATTTCATCCCCTGGCCAGGGAGCTAACCCCATGGTGCAGCATGGTGGGTGTGATAGAATAGGGGGCTAGTTAGGGAATGTGATCAAAGAGATCTCTCTGGTAAGGTTGCATTCCCTCAGAGGCTAAAAGAAATAAGAGAACCAGTGAGGTATATATTAGGAATAAAGCAGAGGAGCTGGCATTTGCCAAGTCTTGGGGCAGAAACATGCTTAGGACTTTCATGGAACAAAGAGGAGGCTAATGTGTCTGAAACAAAGGCATTAAAAGTGAAATTGTCAACACAACAGACAGGGGTGAACTCAGGAAACTTGTAGGTTCCTCCTTATTTGGATTGTACTCCAAATGAAACAGGAAGCCTCTAGGAGGGTTTGAGCAGAGGAATGGTATTATGTTACTGCAACAGGGTGGTCCCCAGGAAAGGGGGAGGTTCCCTGCCCCACCCAAGGGAGGGTGGAGCTGAGCAGCAAGAGAAGAAGCTGCAGAAGAGACTGAGGAAGGAAGCAGGATGGAGCCAGAAGGAGACCTGGAGGAGGTGCATGGAGCCTAGAGACACGTGAAGAAACTGCGCTTGTCTTTTGGTCGTGGACTGGGTGACACAGATGTGGGTGAGACCCGTGGGGAGGTGACCATGGCAGCTTTTATCTTGATGTTGATTTTGCTCTTTTCCTTCCGGGCTTGTCCAGTTGTTTGTGACCCTTTTCTGTGGGTCCCCACTGGAAGATGCTTTAGACTTGTGGCAGGCTTTGGGGCCTTGTTCTGGGCCAATCCCATTTGGATGGAGTTTTACCACGAGGGGATGGGTAATTTTGGGTGCTTCATTTAGAAACTAGACTCTTTGCCTTACCTGTATTGTTTCCTAGTTTTATTAAAGTTCCTTCCCATTAAGGTCTCATATGTTTTGTGTTGATGCGGCGGATGGCAGAACCCATTTAGAATAGGCAGGTTTGCGGGGTTTGGGCTGCCCCTCTCCCTGTCCTATAACAGATTTGGCGACCACGAAGATTTAGGACAGAGCCATCCGTGGTTAGTCAGCCCCATGGGGAAATTGGGCTTCCCTATGGCACTGGCTACCATAAGCGCAAATGTGATTTTGGTTTCTCCAGTGTGTTTGTTTCATATGTCGATTTGCTGTTGAAAAACTGGCTTGGGCTTTGTGAAGATCTGTGTGTCTGTATGTAATTTGTTTGTAGTGACTTGCTAAGACATTTGATTTTGTGGAAATTGTTCTGCTCAACAGTTTTTACTCAAAAGATTAGGCAGTGCATTGGACCATGTGGCCAGATCAAAGATGGCGTCTGAGGCCACTTGGCGGGCTCTTGTATAATTCAGAGGTTCTTGTTGCTAGGACTTTGGAACTTTTTTTTTTCTTTCTTTTTGTAATCTCTGCTGTCTCATTAGCATTTCTAAAGGCAATAATGGTTCTTCAGTGGTATGTTGCTTTGTCTTTGGCTACTTCCTGCTCTCTGCCTGATGGATTTTGCAAGCCAATTGTGGAGCAGTGGTGTTTTAATTAGCAAATGTATGCCTGGGTGTTAAGGAAAGAGTAGCCTTAAGCAGTAACTGGTAATTGCTGGTAGCCTTGATGGATTCTTGGAGATAACTTGAATTTTTGCAAAGTCTGGATCAGAAAAATTAAGAAGATTTTGTCTGAGTCTGAAAGGATTTGCTGCTGTGAATTTTGTCTACACAATTTGTTTTGGGCATGTTTGCCATTTTGAATACTGGATTTGTTCAATTGCTGGTGTAAGACAAGATTCTAAGTTTCTGCTTCCTACTGAGGAAGGTCTGTTGTGGAAAGCACCCTTTAGGGTGCATCATGTAACTGTACCAGGTTTTCATGCCTGTGTTGTTGTTGCCCCTCCCTAGTGTGGGGGAGGTGTAATCTGTGCTTAGATGTTTAATCTGCTCTTTCAGCTTCTGTCCCAGAGTGGCTAACAAAAGTAAGGAGATGACTCCTTTTAATTGAAAGTTAATTACTGATATTTTGATTTTGCTTTTTCAGGTTCTATTCCAGGAAACCCAAGGAGTGCCTGCTTGGTGGCTAACAAGAGATGACTCCTTTTGCTTGAAAGTTAACTGTTACTTTTATTCTTTCAGTTGCTGTACAGAATACCCCAGGATTGACTTCTAATAAAAAGTCTTCAACACTGAAAACCCTAAGGTGATAAACAAGGTCATGTAACTCTTGTGATTAATAAAACTTTTCCTTCCTATTTCCAAAGTCTTAGGTTTGCAGGATGACAACTGGAAATTTTTCTGCCAGCAACACTCCACATTTTTTTTGGACTTTGATATTTTTTTTCTGAGCCTATGGAGTAAAACTGCAGTTACATAACATTCCACGTGGCATAACTAAAAAAAAACTGTCTTTGTCTATATGTTGTATGTCTGTATGTCCTTGTGTCTAACTGTCTTGACCTCCAGTGATTGACAAATTGGTATACATGGTGCCCATAGAAGTTGAAAAAAAAAAAAAGAGTCTCCAGTCATGAGAAAAATAAAGGTTATGGTTTGATTGTCAACATTGTGCTACTGAACTAAGCCGGTGCCTTCATAGACATTAAATATTGTTGTTTCTGTTAATTTTCTGATATTTATGGCAAAGCTTCCCAGAAATCTAAATTCAAGTACAAATTTGGTGGCCTGTCATTTGACTGATGCAAGGAAATTTTGTGGAACCTCAGTAGAGCTCCTGAGACACTCCACGAAGTTTCTCCTTTTCCTCCTGGGAAAGCATTACATGAATTTGTTCTATTTGGCTTTTACCTAATGAAGTAAAACTGGAAGGGAAGCATTGTCACTTGGGAAAATGGTAAAAAACTTTGGTATGTCCAAAATGTTAACAGTAGTATCTGGTATGTATGTAAATTGTCAATGGTGATTGTCACCTTGTAATATTATAATTCAATTGTTTCACACCTACAGAAATTGTTTCCACAAATATAGGGAGAAAAGGTCTCAACAGATTCCTATTGATGGAACTGTTGAGAGTAAAACTTTCTTACAAAGGACTCAATAGACCTGGAAATACACCTGACATTTACTAAGGTTTCTTTGACATAATACTGGAAATTTTTTTTTATGCATTCTGTCCTGAATCCACGAAGTTTTTGTTTTGTTTTGTTTTGAGTAACCAGGATCTGCAGAAAGGTTGTAATTTTTTTTCCAGCAAAACTAACTTGTCACATTTTCTCTCCCCTTGATACCAACACAGCATACAAATAGTGGTAGTAATTTTTGCTACTTATCTTAGAGTCTGTTTTTGCATAACTTCCATAGGGATTTTGTCTGTTTTAAAAAAAAAAATTGGACGCGAGTTTGATTGTGTGGCTTTGTGTGGAGTTCTTCCAAAAAGTTGAAAAAGAGCTGAACCAAGAAGAGGAGAACCTGTTTGCCTTCTTTGTAGGGTTCCAGAGACCTCCAAAGAAGGTGAGGAAGCTTGCCTCCATTGGCAGGACTGGACAACCCGGCCAACGAAAAAGCCCTGGTACCCTCGAGAAGAGGAAAGCCCAGGTGGAGTCTGATGAGACCAACTTTATACCTGAAGCATACATCGACTGGATGCCACCGGTTCTCTCTGATCCTGTGTGGAGTATTTCAACAAAGCCAGCTAAAAATTGCTGTTAGTTATTTCTACCCTGTGATTTTATGCAAAAATAGGAAAAATGGTTTAAAAGTAGATTTAGTTTGCAAACTTTTGCTATGCTGTTAAAGTTTGGGATCAAGGTTGAGAAAATTTGTGTTTTACATAAGTTGAACCATTTTAACATTTTTCCCTGTGATTTTGATATATTTACTATCTTGTTTTAGCCAATGCTCCAAATTTTTTCTTTTGGCTTGGATAATGGACTATTTTTAAGTAATGAAACTCATACTGGACATTCATGGACAATGCTGCTGACTAATTGTTGCTTCTCTTACACACATTGTAACCCTGAAAAAAGACTGTCTCCTAAGATTGCACCATGAGATCTGTGCCACCATAGATATGGTGGAATAAAAATTAAAAGGGGGGATTGCAACAGGGTGGTCCCCAGGAAAGGGGGAGGTTCCCTGCCCCACCCAAGGGAGGGTGGAGCTGAGCAGCAAGAGAAGAAGCTGCAAGAAGAGACTGAGGAAGGAAGCAGGATGGAGCCAGAAGGAGACCTGGAGGAGGTGCATGGAGCCTAGAGACACGTGAAGAAACTGCGCTTGTCTTTTGGTCGTGGACTGGGTGACACAGATGTGGGTGAGACCCGTGGGGAGGTGACCATGGCAGCTTTTATCTTGATGTTGATTTTGCTCTTTTCCTTCCGGGCTTGTCCAGTTGTTTGTGACCCTTTTCTGTGGGTCCCCACTGGAAGATGCTTTAGACTTGTGGCAGGCTTTGGGGCCTTGTTCTGGGCCAATCCCATTTGGATGGAGTTTTACCCACGAGGGGATGGGTAATTTTGGGTGCTTCATTTAGAAACTAGACTCTTTGCCTTACCTGTATTGTTTCCTAGTTTTATTAAAGTTCCTTCCCATTAAGGTCTCATATGTTTTGTGTTGATGCGGCGGATGGCAGAACCCATTTAGAATAGGCAGGTTTGCGGGGTTTGGGCTGCCCCTCTCCCTGTCCTATAACATTACTTGGGTCACTTGCTTGAACTTTGTTACTTCTACTATTACATCGCCAACATTATAGTTATTATTACTAAATACAGTACTACAATTGGCAAGCAGTAGAGCAACTGGACCACAAAAAGAATTCAAATAAAAAATAAATTCTATTGAGAGGAGAAAGCAAACATTGTACAAAAATGAGCAATTATATAAAATAAATATAAATAAATTCTAAAAAATGAAAAAAAATTCTGTTAGGTGATGAAAGTGTTATAACCTTACAACCATATTTTCATAATCATTTTGCAATATATGCATTGTCAAATTATTACATTTTCTAACTTAAACTTGCACAATCATGTCAATCATATCTCAATTAATTAGAAAAGAAATATTTTTTAAAAAAATAAATGAATGAAAATCATTGGAATGGGAAGGTGAAAGTTAGTGTTTCTCCACTTAAGTAGACATAAAAACCTCCAGAGGCCCTGTTAAAATACAGATTCCTGGGCTGCAGCCCAAGAAATTCTGGCTCAGTCCATCTGTTGTGAGGTCAAGAATGTGAATTCTAACAAGCTGCAGTTGGCCCATGTCCACACAGAGCAGCCTCATTTGAATAACAGTGATCTACAGATATTCTCAGAGCTTTAGCATGCCCTCCGAGTGGTTCTACATTTGATGCCGATAGTGTGCCACACATATTTTCAGAGGCATTGTCCATGCTTATATACAATATCTGCTTACATTCATTCAAAAAAATATTTGAGAGTTTAACATAGACTGGGCTCTGTGTTGTGCACTAAGATATAGTTTCTACCAATCAATTATAGAAAATCCTAGGGAAGATGTGAAAGTTTGTTTAACTAAAAATAATCATAAGGTGGCTGAAATATGATAGCATTGGTTAAATATTTGACTATAAGCAAATAATAATTGCCAGAAGATAAATAATTGCTTATGTTTTGAGAATTCAGGAAGAATTCATGACCTCATTTGATTCTTACAATGTAGAACAAGTTATGTTTATTTGGAAGATAAGGAAAAAGTGGAGAGAGGTAAACCAATTTCTGAAAGACACAAAGATAATAGATAAAAAAGTCTGAACTAGGACCCAGATTCTCTAATTAACTATCAAGTGTGTTTTTCCCATAAATATCACTGTCTCTCTAGAATGAAAGATGAACTGAAATTGCTGTTCAGTATTATCAATTTACTTATTTTTCTAAGATTTATTTTTTATTTATGCATACAAGAACTGGGATGTAGGTCAGAGGTATGAGGGGGGAACAGAACAGGCAGATATGCTGAAATACACTGCTGAGGGAAGCAGTGGTAAAGACAGGAGAGGTCTGCTATGCCATGTGGCAATGGAACTCATCCTGCAGTGGCTGCCAATAGCTTGACAGCATTGACTTTAATCCCTGTGTCACCAGGGAGGTCCCAGTACTACCTATTTAAAACCACATTTTCCATACAACTTTATTACAAAAATCTCCGTTAACATATCCTTTTTTAATATAAATCTCTTATTATATATACCCATTTAACTGAAGTTATGGGAATACTGGAGATTTTGCAAATCAAATTTAAGCAAGTAGCCTTTGCACCTGCTTAGGTCATTGTCAATGTTTAGATACATAAATTGTACTACTTAGTAAATTCAACTACTTCCTTGAAATATATGCTATGAACACTAAAATATAGCCATGGTTAATTTTTTTTTCTTGTAGGAATAGTTAGTTCGGTAGGAAATGCTGATTAAAAGAATATGTGAGAAGTAAAACATAAAATGTAGAAGTGATAAATATCTTACTTTAGAGAGTGCTTGGTGATTTGAAAAACACTTTTGTACTTCCCACCATTTGTCAAAATTTGTTGTCACAGCAAGGCTGTTAAAAAAAGGATCTAGTAGTTTCATTATTGTGTTGTTACACATGAAGTTCAAGGCTCGGGAGGACTAACAGGTCATGGAGGATCCATCTGTTCTGGTCAGAGATTCATCACTGTACAGTGGATTGATTATAGCTAATTGACATTGTTTTAGGTAATACTGAGATTAGATATTTCACTTTTAAGCAGTTTCCTAAATGTGTTAGTTAGGATCCCCTGGTAAGCAACAAGAGCCCATTCAGTATAACAAGTCAAAAGGAACTAATTACAAAACCCTCGGGGGGGGGTTCTCAGGATGTAAGGGAAAATGCAAAACTTGGCTTTGGGCCCATTAGAACCAAGAGTGGCTCTGGAGACCTGAACTTCTGGGAACAGAGTCTGGAAGGGATTGATTATACAGGAGAGGTGAACCCTTATGGATTTACATTCCTACTGAGACAGTGTGAGGAATCTACACAAAATGAGGCCTTATGTGACTTAAGGTGGAGCAGACACTGGGCAGACAAAATGACCTCTGTCTACTCTCCCACAGCTATGGCATATTCGTGGTGACGCTGACTGCAAAGTAGTCCAAGCTAATCTGTGCAATATCCCAATGTACTTTATTCCTAACAAGTGGGAAAATAAGGTTAAATAAATGTTGAGTTGGGTGAAATCCCAAAGAATTGGAATTCTAAGCCAAGAGGGAAAATTTTTTATAATTATTGCCATTTTCTTCAAGAGAATATAGCTATCACAACTGAATAGAACATTAAGAACTCTGTAATTAATGGTCTGAATTAGGTTTGATTTTGTATTTAACCAAATTGTAAATGATCAAGGGCCTCTGAGTTCTAAATTCTGAGTTTGAAGGATAGAAGCCAGTTATTTCATCCTAAAAATTATTTTGTACAATATATACAAAATATAACAAAGGAAGTAGAATTTGGATTTCTGATTTGTCTCTCTAATCAGAAGCCAAATAATCATAATATTATTACAGAGTAACAAGATGATTTTTTGCCACTAACTTAGTTGTACTTCATGTCCTGCTACAGTTTACATACTAGACATTAATATGATATATCATAAACTTTTTAGTTGGATTCTCTGTCAATTTTTTAGTCATCTCTGTTTTACATACACATAGATACATTCAATAAATATGCGAGAGTTTTCTAATACACTAGGTCCTATGCTAAGAATAAGAATATGAAGACACAAGGATGAGTAGAACCTTACAGAGATCATAGTGCAGCCAGTTTGAATAAAAAACAATGTGCCTACTGATTGCCTCTTACATGTCAGCACTCTACCTTAATAGTGATTATTTCCAGACCATAGAAGAAGTTGTACTTAGAGTCTACAGATCTGACAGTAACAATGTTGCCATTCAAACCCTATTCTCCAAAGCCTGTGCTATTTTAATACGACTTCCTCAGAGGAAGCTTGATGCACCCATGAGCACAAACACTTTGACTAATGCTGTGAGTTGTGTGCACAGCTATGGGACCACTGAGGAGAGCACAGTTATTTCCACCTGGAGAGATGGTGATATTTCAATTGGGCCTTGAAAAATTTTTAATGCTGTGTCAAGCAAAGAAGGGGAAAAAAGATATGCCATGTGGAAAAGCTAGTATTAGCAAAAAGAGCACAGAGACTTGAAATGCACAATTTCTATGGAATGGTGGATATCTGTGTGGTGGGATATCTGCCAAAAGGGGATCTGAAGATGCTGAGAAGACCTGCCAGAGGCAGTCATGAGGTCACAAGAACCATCAAAGTTAGTCTTGCTTCCTAAACTAATTTTTTAAGCAGAAGCATGGTCAGAGTTGTGCTTTATAAATGTGATATCGCTAGTCATGTGGAGAACAGAGAAAGGGGAAAAGCAGAAGTGAAGAGTGGTTGAAGAGGGATAACAAGCCTGGGATACTGGGCTGGAAAGCAGGAAGCCATCAGAGAGCTGCTGGGGAGGCAGAGCACCTCAAGTTTCCGTTACAGAGGTGAAGAAGTAAGGTGTACAGAAGAGCCCCTCATTCATGGAGTACTGCATAAGGAAAAAGAAAGTGTTTGTTTCAATTTTGCTTGCTCAATATATCCAGTATGCTCAAAATGCTGATAACTGTGGCTGACTGTGACCACTAAACAGGAACCATCAATTGTTGTCTCCATTTTCTCCCAGTGTGGAAGATATGGAGATAGAGGACTGGGAAGTGGATGAATGGATCGATTGATAGACAGATAGATATTTAAGTAAATATTAGAATTAATTTAATTTTAATTCAGAATTCAAACTGAATACATTTTCAATATTAACTGTGAAAATATCAATTGAATACAAAATGCCATATATTAATAACAATCGCAATCACAACAATGATAACGAACTATAATGCACCTAACTTTACAACTGATTTCCTTTAATTCTATTTTTCCAATGTAAACCTATAAATTTTAGAAATATATATATATTACAGGAGAAAATATATGTATATATAACATATATATATGCTTTTTCAGAATTATATTCAATTCAATAAAAATATGAAAACTAATATCTTACCCAAATGCTTCAGATAGATTAAATAGGAAGGGAACTGGGAAAGAAGATGACATTGCTCAGAATTGAGACCTTCCAGGATTATTGGAGGGCAGAGTAAAATGTCTGAGAAAAAAGCAAGCAGAAGCCAAGAAAGAAATCACAAATATGAAAAAGATGCATTTTAGAAATGTGTATTTAGTCAGCTGTTTCAGTACTGTTTTCACAAAATGTGTATTTCAGTCTATAAACTATGTCTTATAAAATTGTTCATATGCTAGATATTCCAAATCCTGAGTTCTGAGTAGCAGAATACAATGTATAGGGTCAGTACCCAAAACTTAAATATCACATTGATGTGATGAAAATATTAAATATCACATTCTTAAATTAGATCAATGCGCTCCAATCATTTAGCATCAAATAGAATTATTTTAAGATTTATTTATTTATGCAAGGAAGAACTGGGGTACAGGCCAGAGGTGTGTGGGGGAGCAAGAGGATTCTCCAGAGACAGAGGGGGAAGCAGAGCAGGTGGATCTGTTGAAACACACTGTTGAGGGGAGCAGTGAGCGAGACAGGAGAGGTCTTCTGCACCATGTGGGTTAGCTCCCTGGCCTGGGATTGATCTTACATTGCAATAGCTAGCAATAGCTTGATAGCACTGTGTCCTTAACCCCTGTGCCACAAGGTAGGCCCCCAAATAGAATTTTTACCTTCCCACTTCCCATTAACAAATTCACAACTCTAGTGCCTCCCTGGTGGCCTAGGGGTTAAGTGTAAGTACTATCACCACTACAGTCTGAGTTCTATCCCTGGCCAAGCAGCTGACCCACATGGCGCAGCAGACCTCTCCTCTCTCACCCACTGCTCCCCTAAGCAGTATATTTCAGTAAATCAACCTGTTCAGCTTCCCACTCTGTCTCTGATGAATCCCTCACCCCCTATACCTCTGGCCTACACCCCAGTTCTTCTATACAAAAAAAAAAAACCCTCACAACTCTAAATCCATAAATCTCTAAGAAAAGTCTGAGGGAATTTTTTGAAGTATGTTGACATCAGTCAAATATGGGTGGCAGGTTCCTGTTTACATTTTTTACTGTGTATTTTTAATATTTTAAATATTTAATAATTATATTTGTTTAGTAATTAATATTAAAAAAGAATATTTGTTGATGCAAAATGATATGAAATTTTTAGAAAAAGTAGTCAGAAAAAGATCTTCATACTTACTGTTTAATATCTAGCCCTAGATTGACATGTCAGGCAAAAAGGCCTGTGACTACAGGCTGGTACACACCAAGTTTCTGCAAATGCTCCATTGGTTTCAGAAAGTGAGACAAGCTTTGCGTCTTCTAACTTTCAAAGTGCTTTTTCTATTTGGTTTTGTCTTTAAACATTTATAAATATATATATATATATATATATATATATATATGACATCATTGTTCATTTTTGTACAGTGCTTGATTTCTCCAATGTGGTCTCTGTAAAATTCCCACCACCAAGTCACCAGTGAACATTCACCATAGTCTCTTGGCTCTTCCCACCCCTGTTTTAATTCCTCTCCCTCCCCCTCCCCTGCTGTTACTTATAGAAGGAATAAAGGGGTACCAAATAAGAGATCAGGGGGAAAAAAGACAAAACTAGCAGGTAACTATAAATTGGAGACTTTTATATTTGTTTTTGAATATGTAGTACTGGCTATCCCTGGTGAGGAATTTAAAAATTTACTAAAATAAAATAACTCAGCAAAGCACAAATATCTGTTTTACTTGTAAGTCATAAAATCAAGTGCCTTATTAGAGTATTTCTCCATTTTTTTTTCTGTTCAGCTCATATAATTAAGTGGATTAAAAGTGTCAGAGAGACCCAAGTAAATTAAGAGAAGATGTTTATTTTTTTTATTTTCAAAACTTTGGTTGAATTTTTTTTATGGAAGTAAACATTAGATAAACCATTAGACAAAACCAAATTAGGGTTGTTATTTTTCAGGTTATGTTCAGTCATATTCATGAATATATAATGCAAGAGGCTCTGGCAAAACCTGGCACACAGAAGAATTAAATGTTGCAAAAGATGAATATGCAGTTTTATGTCTTCCCTATATATATATATATGAAAGTACTCTATTGTAAAATAAATTACCCATCTAACATCTAGGTGATCTTTTTTAAAAACAAGAACGATCATGGTATTCCTCTGTTCCAGCCCTGGACTGATTTCCTACTTTCTGAATAATTATCAAACATCTGAAAAGAGCACAGCCCTGGCATCTGGGAGTTGGGCTACCACTCCCAGATAGGCCTGTTGATCTGCTATTGAACACAAATCATTTCACAGAGCACCAACATCAGACAAGGCCTTTCTGCAAGGATGGTCCATCAAATTACAAAAGCAAGGACTTTGTGTCACTGTATCTGTGCACAATAGAAACAAGTATGTTTGTTCAAACCACAAAATGACGAAACACCCCCCTCTCCTGGTTAGGATAAATAACTGCACCTTCCTTACTGCTTTAGCCTTGCTTCCCGCAAAGAAATAAGATTATTAAGATATCTATAACTTATAAGACAGCCCATGCTTCCTGACAGTACCCATCCGTAGCATAACCCCATTCATTTGTCACCTAACAGGAGCCCCAATCTTATAATAGTTTGTTTTTTTTCCCCTACCCTTCTTCTTGAGACACCTTTCCTCATGGTGTTTGTTCTCCCTGACGGAATTTAACAAATCCAGCCTTCTCAACCACAAGGGTGTTCCTGGAGGACTTTGATGCCTCCTTATTTTAATATGATCCTTTTTCCTTTTGTTATGAAATACAAAAACGAATACAATGGCTTCTAATCACTTTGTCATCCAATTTAATGAATTTTTTTAAAGTACTAAATTGGGTACTTGAATATAAGAACACAGAAATCACATTTAAAACCTACACTCTCATTTATTGAGAATTGTTTACAGAAAGAGATTGTGCCCTAGAAGGAAGTTTGGTGGTCATAACACTAGTTTTATAACATACACAAACTATGGGCATTCTTACAAACTAAAACCAACTCCCAGAATAGCAAGAGGCAAAGTATCCTGAACCTCAGGAGGGAGGAGGGGGTGTGACTTGTCATCCAGACTGGCAAACACAAAAGGCTATTTAGAAAGAATTCCAATAATTGTCTAGAAAGCATATATTGAAGATTATCATTTATTTTGCTAAAATTTCAGCTTTTTTCCCTAATAACCAGTATATAGCACTGAGTGATTATGAGGGTGCTTCTGTCTCTATTAATATATGTATAAAAATGTAGAAATTTCTTTGTATTCTCAGTGACACCTTTGTGACTATTTTGCTCTCTGGGATGATTTTTTGGTTACTATTAGTTTATTTCTCAAGACATTAGGTTAAAGTTCATAATTACATTTATAAACATGTTTTCCAATTTTTTTTCTGTTGATAATTTCCATTTTGGTGTGATATATTTTCATATCAAATTAGGTTTTTGGTTGTTGTTGGTTTTGAGAGGGTTGCCTTGTAATATCACTAATAGTTTGTCTTAAATGTAATAAAAGTGATAGCTTTAAATTAACAGATGAAACTAAACCAAACAAACCCTTGAAATGTGACTCCAGAACTGAGGCTACCAGAAGTGGAAGCTGGGGGATGGAGAGCAGAGGGGGCAAAATCGTTGGTGCTTTGGTGGTGAGTGTGACGTGGTAATGTACATTTAAAGAAGTGTGAACTATATCCCTAAAGCATATGCAGTGTTGTAAATAAATATAATCAAAAATTTTTAAAAGAATGACAGTTTTGCAATTTTTTAAATTTCTGCTTATGTGTATGTTGTGCTATTATCTGCAGTTCACAATTTCTTTGCAGGAAATTTTTCAGTCTCTTGTTCACTGTGCAATGTTTGTTTAGTTGATAACAGATGATATAATCTGAAAGTAAATTTTACTAGGACCAACCAAACTATAAAGCATTGCATATGCTGACCATGAATGGAGACAAAGTGATGATGCTGGGAGTTGTGGGCCCCCCCTAGTCTCTCAGAAGGCCTTGCCACCATGCTGGAAAAGTAACCAGACATGCAGACCTCATGAGGGCACAGTATCAACCTAACTAAGGAAGCTCAATGGCTTTAATCTGACATATGAATGCAAGTGGAAAGTTCTAGTATTTTCTTCCAGAACTCAGAGAAGAATATTACTTCTCTTATCATTTTTAGTGAAGGACTTGTTTTACCCCCTTTTTAGATAAGTACTTTTTAAAATACAATAAAAATAAATCACTAGGAAAATAATTTTTTTAATTCAAAATACAAGAGAATTTTTTGTTTTTATGAGTTCATTAGATATAAAATCACTGTCATTGCCGTATACGTTTCTAAACTCTCACTCATGATTTCCATGTTGATCATCTCATTGCAGACCAAGAATGGGTTAGCATCAGCCAACGACCTCACTGAAGGCAGCATGATCCACTGACCAAGGTATGTAGCTCCTTGGGATAAAAGAGAGGGAAATATAATTTATTACTGTGCCTCTAGTTCCTGGCATGTCTGGAACTTAGAATGTTCTCAGTAAATATTTGTCAAGCAAATGAATTAATGTAGTCAGAAATGCTGTCAAATAAGCACCATTCATCCATCTACAAATATTTATTCAACATTATTAGGTGTCAGCCATCTCTCTATATGCTAGAGACAAGGTATTGAATAAAGCACATTAAATCCTGTCCTCCTGTTGCTTGTGGGATTTATTAAAATCAAATATACATCCCAAATGTTGAAAACAAAATTATGTTTCAAGTGAATGTCTTTAAAATGTTTATACACTTTGATAATATAATTTGGGGGGCTATTGTATATGTATGTATAATATATACATGTTTTATATATTATATGTAATATGAACATTGGATATATGTGTGTGTATATATATGTATATAAACATATTCATAGTGAAGGCTAAAGATCTACCACCTAAAAATTTGGCAGGCTAGAAAGAAAGTTTAAATAAAAAATAAATTGTTGAAATATTATGCAAGTGTTAAATTATATATCACCAAACTGAAATTTGACATACACTTTTATATTTGTTTCAAAACAGTCCAGGAGGGAAAGCAGTTGGAAGTTTGAAGTACCAATGCCCACAGCCAAACTGTGAATCTTTGCTTTGATATTGTGATGGAAAATAATAGGACAGCAAATACTTGTGTGGAGTCACTAAGTGCCTAGGCTCTGTTGTTATTTTATTTAATTCTCATGACAGCATTTTGAGATAGGTAGCAACGTTCACCCCATTTTTCAGTCTAGGAAAATGGGAAGCAGGGATTAAGTAACTGACTCAACTTAATGTACTTACTGATTGACAGAAGACCTAAATGTGAGCTTACCAGTTCTTATTCAGAACTACCACATTCTAGAAGTGTAACAACAAAACCCACACCTGTGGCTTTCTCAGAACAGATGTGGCTTCACCCTAAAGATGAACAAGAGTCTGTCTTTTGACAAAGAATGCACAAAGGGAAGCCCTGAAGCTACAGTCTCATCTGTTTTTACCCTTCTGTCAAGTGTTTATTTTATACCTCTTAAGTTCAGCTTTTGCTCTTATCTCAAGACTTGTACCCTGCATCCCCATCAAGCAGTCTCTGCAGGAAAAAAAATCTTCTCCCATCTTTGTTGTAGGAATGGGACTGAGCCCAAGACTGAGCCCAAAGTTGATGACAAGGAAAGTCTTCCTTCTCATTTCACATTTAGCTCCTGGAATCACACATCCTTCTCCCCTCACTCCTATATGCAAATAAATGAAGGAATTGCTTTTAACACAGCATGGTGTGATTGGAGTTGGCTTGGCATGGCTAAAGCAGAGTTCACAGGAAGAAGTGATGGTGGGAGCTGGCGCTCAGATTTGACCACTCTTATATTCATACCATGCCGAAGAGTCTAGAATTTTTCATAGGCAAGGGGGATCCACTTAAACAAGACAGCAACTTCATCAGTTCTTGTTTTAAACTGATGAAATTTTTATGAAGTGTATAAGGCAAATGAAGGCAAAGAGAAGCTCTTACAATGATCTATAGAGTAAGTAAGGGTTTGAATTATGGTTGTGTTTCCTAAAATTTAATGATAAGTTGTCATCATAACAGTTTTTCCATAAGGCAAATATTTATATTTATTTAATTTTTTTTTAGTTTTAGTGACTCATTTTAAAGGAAACTGGATATTATTACTACCATCAAAAATGGCATGATGGTATTACTTGAAAAATTAATTCAAGGAAATAAAATCATATTCTTGAATGTTATCAAACATATTTGGCATCTAAGGGTTAAGCCTTCTTAATTGATAAGAATAGTTTTAAGTCTATACTGGCTCCAGGCTGAGATTTTTGTTTTATATAATTGGAAGGACTGAGAGGGAATTGAAAAGGGTGTATCTCACTTCACTGGAACCCAGAACAAGGGCAGTGACATGTTGACATGCAGCAAGGAGTGGACCCAAAAGTCATTTTGAAGGCCCAAACCATAAATTCAGGACCCCGTTTAGAAATACTGTTAATTTCTCATATCAGCTTCCTTTCTTTTTTTGGATGTTGGGGAAAAAATTTTCATTAGAACAATATAAAAAGCATAAGATATAAAATAATAATTGGCATTTTATATATAACATATATATAAGTAAATAATACTTTTTATAACTTATCCATAGAAATCATTTCATCAAAATGGCAGAAAAACAGCATTTTAAATAAATTTGGTTTTCTTATTTTTATTTGTATTTATTTATTATTGTAATGGTTAAGAATGTATAACAAGATTATGACAATAATGTCTACAGATCCTGAATTCTTTGATTCAAACTTGGTTTAAATAATTGCTAGCGGATCAACATGGCAGCAAGGAAACGCTGCCAGTAAGATCTCTCATTAAAAAAAAGTTAATCAGTGGGCCTCCCCTGGTGGCGCAGTGGTTGAGCACCGGGCTGCAAAGCTGCCCGCAGCCTTTGCAGCGCTGGTTCGATCCCCGGCCACCGGCGAGGGTCCCACATGGTGCGCAGACCTCTCCTGCCACTCCCGCTGCTCCCCTCAGCAGTGTACTTTGGTCCTTCTGCCTGTTCTGCTCCCTGCTCTGGCTCTGGTGAATTCTCTCACCCTCCCACGCTTCTGACTGTATCCAGTGCTTGTATAAATAAATTAATTAATTAAAAAAAAAGTTAATAGGGAGGAAAAGCGGCAGGTCCCAGTGAGAACTAGGACATGGAAGATAAACGGGCAACTCCAGCAAACTACCCGAAGAAGAAAGTTGCCATGAAAGAGGACTAGAAGGGAGGAAAGCTCAGAACCCTGCTACCCTTCCCCAACCACAAAGTCGGCACTCTCCGACCAACAGAAAGGTGGAAAAAACAAAAAAAATAAAACAACCAACAAGAACAAACTACACATCAAGTGGGACTGTGAGTGGAAAGGAACTATTTCAGCCACCACACCCCGTGAACTGGAGCTGTGGAGAACCCTGCAGGATTCGCCACAGAGGTGAGGGAACGGCTCCAGGCACCATTAGAGAAAAACAAAGACTCCCAGAGACCTACAAACAGCCCCAGGCCAGCCAGTAAGCTTGTGCAGAAAAGTGGCGCGCTTGAAAAGCAAACACGGATCGCGGCTGCCCAGGTCCCTGCGCCTGCGACCTAGGCTTGCAGGGAGACATGCGGGAATCCTCATTGAGGAGAATGTCCCTCACTGAGTAATCAGAAACCAGGCGCCCGGACACAGGAACAGGGTGCAAAAGGCGCCATTTCTGCAGACACTGAACTGGGCTACAGCCCGCGTTCTGGACCTGAGGGCTTTGGAACTGAGACCCGGGACACGAAATTTGGGGCATGGGATCCCCACGACGGTGGGGCACAAGGCAGACACAGCACCCCAAAGCCGTTGAGGCTTTCCCCACCACTCCCACTCTGTTCCCTTGTCCCACGGGGTAAAAAAAAACAGCTCCCCAAGGACTCTAGGAGAGATCTCTGGCACCACCTAGCGACCAGAAAAAAATCAGCAACACCCCATAGAATAGGGACCTTTCTTCAGTAAAGACTGCTTGAAACCTGCAGAAGTCCCCCAGAAGAGTCAGAGGTGAGCTGGGAAGTTCGCCCAAGCCAGGCCCCTTCTGACCAGCAGTCAGAGCCCAGAGGGAGAGTGGGCACCCATGGCTGCAGCAGATCCAGCATGCTGGAGAGTGTGCCTGTCTCCGAATCGCCATTTTAGAATAGGGACCTTTCTTCAATAAAGACTGCTTGAAACCGGCAGAAGGCTCCCAGAGGAGTCAGAGGTGAGCTGGGAAGTTCGCCCAGGCCAGGCCCCTTCAGGCCAGCAGTCCGAACCTAGAGGGGGACTGGGCACCCAAGGCCAGGGCAGACCGGGTGCGCAGGGGAGTGCGTACCCACATAGCCTTTTTAGAACAGGGACCTTTCTTCAATAAAGACTGCTTGAAACTGGCAGAAGGCTCCTGGAGGAGCCAGAGGTGAGCTGGGAAGTTCACCCATGCCAAGCCCCTTCTGGGCCAGCAGTCCGAGACCAGAGAGAGAGCAGGCACCCACAGCCAGGGCCTACCCAGCACACGGGAGAGTGTGTCTGTCTCCGAACCGCCATTTTAGAATAGGGACCTTTCTTCAATAATGGGTGCTTGAAACTGGCAGAAGGCTCCCAGAGGAGTCAGAGGTGAGCTGGGAAGTTTGCCCAAGCCAGGCCCCTTCTGAACAACAGTCCAAGCCCAGAGGAAGAGCGGGCACCCAAGGCCAGGCAGATCCAGCGTGTGGGAGAGTGTGCCTGTCTCCAAATTGCCATTTTAGAATAAGGTCCTTTCTTCAATAAAGACTGCTTGAAACCAGCAGAAGTCTCCCGGAGGAGCCAGAGGTGAGCTGGGAAGTTTGCCCATGCCAGGCCCCTTCAGGCCAACAGCCGGAACCCAGAGAGGGAGTGGGCACCCACGGCCAGGGCAGACCGGGAGCGTGGACGAGTGTGCCTGTCTCCAAAGTGCCAAATTAGAACAGGGACCTTTCTTCAACAAAGACTGCTTGAATCTGGCAGAAGACTCCCCGTGGAGCCAGAGGGAGAAGGTTCCCTGCACAGTCAGAGGTGACCTGAAGGCCCCCAACAAGCCTGGTCCCACCTGGCAGGAAGTCAGAGTCCAAAGGAGGATCCAAAGATTTGGAACCCAGAGTGCAATCCAGTTGCCCTACTTCCAGGGAAGTCTGTGGTACTTCAAGAGGCACATTTGTAACTAAACACAGAAGGAGGAGAGATTCTGTGACAGTGACCATTAACATACTCAAAGTACCACTGCCTCACTAGACTTCTGGCATAAGAGTTTTTGACTCGTTTGGATTGCCAGTTTCTGAAACTCCCAAAAGAACATACCAAAAAGATGCCAGCCAGTACCAGCGGCACAGTGTCCCAAAGCATAAGGCAAATTAGAAGACAGGGAGCAGGGGGGAAAAAAAAACTACAAGCAAAGTAGCAACGCCTCAGAAAAAAGACACACCACAAAAAAAAAAAAACACCCAGCAGCTTGCCACTATGGTGACTTGGAAGAACTTCTGAACCTTCCAGTAAAAGAATTTAAAATTGCTGTGATGAAAAAACTGTGGAAGTCATTAAGGAAAACAATGCTCAGAAGAACGAAATTGAGCACCTAAAGAGGGAAGTAAAAGAAATGCAGGAGTTCAAAGAATTAATGGAGGTGCTAAAGAACTCTGGGAAAAGCAATGAAAGCAGAATAAAGAAAAGAGAAGTACGAAGGAAAAAGACCAAAGAAAGACTTGAGGAACTATCTGACTCCATGAAGAAAGGAAATATAAGAGTTATAGGAATCCCAGAAGGAGAGGAGAGAGATGTAGGAACAGAGAAAATATTCAAGGAGATAATTGAAGAGAACTTCCCAAATGTGAAGAAGGAGCTGAAAACTGATATACAAGAAGCAAGAAGAACACCAAACTTCCACTATGAAAGGAAAAATACAGCAAGACACATAATAGTAAAGCTCCCAAGAATCCAGGACAAGGATAAAATAATGAAGCTGACAAGAGGGAAGAAACAGATAACATTCAAAGGAAAACCAATCAGACTGACATCAGACTTCTCTGAAGAAACACTATGGGCAAGGAGAGAGTGGAGGGACATAGTCAACAGACTCCAAGAAAACAGATGCCAACCAAGAATACTCTATCCTGCAAAGCTATCCTTCCTATATGAGAAAGAATAAGGACCTTCCCAGACAAACAGAAAGAAGGCCAAAAAAAAAAAAAAAGTTATTAAAAGAATAAATAAATAAAATCAAAGGAAAGACAAACACAATGGCAAATACAAATGCTAACATATCAATATTAACTCTAAATGTAAATGGACTAAACTCTTCAATAAAAAGACACAGAGTCACAGGCTGAATTAAGAAACGAAACCCAGGGCCTCCCCGGTGGCGCAGCTGTTGAGCACTGGGTCGCGAGCTGCCCGCAGCCTCTGCAGTGCCAGTTCGATCCCCAGCTGCTCCCTAGGCACCGGATGAGGGTCCCACATGGCGCACAGGCCTCTCCTGCCGCCCACTGCTCCCCTCAGCAGTGTACTTCGGTCCTTCTGCCTGTTCTGCTCCCCGCTCTGGCTCTGTTGAATTATCTTATCCGCCTGCGCTTCTGACTGTACCCAGTGCTTGTATAAATAAATAAATAAATCTTTAAAAAAAAAAAAAAAAAAAAGAAACAAAACCCAACCTTTTGCTGTCTCCAGGAAACACATTTAGCTACAAAAGATACAAATAGACTCAAAGTTAAAGGATGGAAAACAATCCTATAATCAAATGGACCAAAAAAGAAAGCAGGAACAGCTATACTTTTATCAGATAAAACAGATTTCAAACTCAAAAAGTTAAAAAAAGACCCAGACGGTCATTACATTATGATCAAGGGGGCAATACTTTAAGAAGAAATAACACTCATTAACACATATGCACCTAATGAAGGAGCACCAAAATATATCAGACAACTATTATCATCTTTGAAAACAGACCAGAGAAAACACATATGTAGTAGGAGACTTCAACACACCACTATCAACAATGGGATAGGTCAACGAAACAAAAAATAAATAAGGACATTAAGCTCTAAATAAGGATCTAGAATACATAGGCTTAACAGATATCTATAGAACACTAAACCCAAAACTATCTGAGTACACATTTTTCTCAAGCACACATGGATCATTCTCCAGAATCGATCACATACTGGAACACAAGGCAAATATCAAAAGATACACCAAGATTGAAATCATACCAACCATATTCTCTGACCATGAAGGCATAAAGCTAGAAATAAAACACAAAAAGAAGGCAAGGGTCTCTCCTCCCTCATGGAGATTGAAACCCACACTACTGGAAGACAACTGAAATAATGAGGAGATCAAAAGACATTAAAAAATACTTTGAGTTGAACGAAAAGGAGGACACCAATATCCTAAATGTATGGGACACAGCAAAAGCAGTTATAAGAGGAAAATATATAGCAATATATATTGCAAAAATACTGATGCAAAAATCCTCAATAAAATTTTAGCTATCAGAATCCAACAATATATCCATAAAACAATTCACCATGACCAAGTAGTATTTATTCCAGGGACACAAGGATGGTTCAACATCCAAAAGTCAATCAATGTAATCCAACACATCAACAAAAATAAATATAAAAACCATATTATAATATCAATAGATGCTGAGAAAGCTTTCAACAAAGTACAACATCCACTTATGATAAAGGCCCTTGATCCTCGGGATACAAGGAACATACCTCAACATCATAAAGGCCATATATGCCAAGCCCATAGCCAATATCATTCTCAATGGTGAAAAGCTGAAAGCATTTCCATTAAGATCTGGAACAAGACAAGGATGTCCACTCTCACCACTGCTTTTCAATATAACACTGCAAGACCTAGCCAGAGCAATAAGACAAGAGAAAGACATACAAGGCATCCAAATAGGGAAGGAAGAAGTCAAACTATCACTATTCACAGATGATATGATAATATACATAGAGAACCCCAAAAACTCCACAGAAAAACTAATTCAACTAATCAATCAGTTTAGTAAAGTGGCAGGATACAAAATCAACACACAAAAATTAGTAGCCTTCCTATACACAAGCAATAAATCTAAAGAAGAAGATATCAAGAAAACCGTCCCTTTTATTATTAAAAAAAATATCAAATACTTGGGAATAAACGTAACAAAAGAGTTAAAGGGCCTATACAAAGAAAGCTATAAAACACTGTTAAATGAAATACAAGAAGACACAAAGAAATGGAAAGACATCCCCTGCTCATCGATTGGAAGAATTAATATTATTAAAATGGCCATCCTACCAAAAGCAATTTACAGATTCAATGCTACTTCAATAAATATTTCAATGACATTCTTCAAAGAAATAGAACAAATAGTGATGAAATTCATATGAAGCCACCAAAAACCCTGAATAGCCAAAGCTCTCCCGAAAAAAAATGAAGGGAATGGAGGCATCACACTCCCAGACTTCAAACTGTACTACAAAGCCATAATCAAAACTGCATGGTATTGGAACAAGAACAGTCATACGGATCAATGGAAATGAGCAGAAAACCTAGAAATAAACCAACAGATTTATAGTCAACTAATATTTGACAAAGGAGCAAAGAATATGCAGTGGAACAAAGAAAGTTTGTTCAATAAAGGGTGCTGGGAGAACAGGGTTGCTACATACAAAAGAATGAAGCTAGACTACTACCTCACACCATGCACAAAAGCCAACTCAAAATGGATTAAAGAACTAGACATAAGACCTGAAACCATGAAATGTATAGAAGGAAATATAGGCAAAACACTACATGACATGCAACTCAAGGACATCTTTACAGACTCATCACCCAAAGCAGTGATAGTGAAGGCAAAGATACATAGCTGGGACTACATCAAATTAAAGAGCTTCTGTACAGCAAAGGAAACAATAACCAAAACAAAGAGAAACCCCACTGACTGGGAGAACATTTTTGCACCAACACTAATAATAAAGGACTGATCACTAAAATCTACAAAGAGCTGATGAGACTCAACACAAACAAAGTAAATAATCCAGTCAAAAAATGGGCAGAAGAACAAAAAAGAAACTTCTCTGAAGAGGAAATGCAAATGGCCAACAGGCATATGAAAAAATATTCAACATC
The DNA here is from genome assembly GCF_014898055.3 of Talpa occidentalis. Classification (NCBI taxonomy): domain Eukaryota; kingdom Metazoa; phylum Chordata; class Mammalia; order Eulipotyphla; family Talpidae; genus Talpa; species Talpa occidentalis. The sequence continues at coordinate 68,251,292 of NW_026555331.1, forward strand.
ACTTGTAATCAGGGAAATGCAAATCAAAACTACAATGAGATACCATCTTACACCAGTGAGAATGGCACATATTAAAAAAACTAGCAACAACAAATGTTGGCAAGGATGTAGAGAAAAATGAACTCTCCTGCACTGATGGTGGGAGTGCAAACTGGTCCAACCACTCTGGAGAGCTGTGTGGCAGTTCCTCGAGCTACTAAATATAGAGCTTCCATGTGATCCAGCAATTCCACTCCTAGGTATTTACCCAAAGGACACAGAAACATTAATTCAGAAGGGCACCTGCACCCCTATGTTTATAGCAGCATTATTTACAATAGCTAAGCTATGGAAACAACCCAAATGCCCCAAAATAGATGACTAGATCAAGAAGATGTGGTACATACACACAATGGAATATTACTCAGCAATCAAAAAAGAGAAACTCATGCAATTTGCAGCAACATGGATTGAGCTGGAAGGGATCATGCTCAGTGAAGCCAGAAAGATAAAGAAAAATATCAGATGATCTCACTCATAGCAGGAATTTAGAAAACCTAAATAAGGGACCAGGAAAAGACGAATTATAATAAATAAAAAATCCAAATCAACAAGCAACCATAAACCAGAGATACACTAATGGGGCGTGGGGGGAGGAGAGGAGGGATAGGGCCAAAATAAGGGGGGTGGGTATTGTACTGGGAATATAACCAAAATGAAAATGCATGCATTGTGCAAAAATGAAAAATGATGTAATAATTATAGAAAATAAAATAAAATATTAAAAAAATCAAAATCAGCTAGCAACTGTAAGCCAGAAATACACTGCAGCAGGGTTGGGGGGGAGTGTAGGAATGATTACGGTCAAAATAAGGGGGGTGGGAATTGTATGGGGACTATAACCAAGATGAAAAAGCATATATTGTGGAAAAATGAAAAATTATGTAAAAAATATATAAAATAAAATATATAAAAAGAATAAAAAAGAATAATGTATATCCCAGAAGTGAGGAGAAACAGAATCAGAGATCCCATTAAAAGAAATAATAAAGAGAAACTTCCTTTACCTAGAGATAGAATTAAATATGCAAATTCATGAAGCTAAAATAATACCTGGTTACCTAAATGTAAAAGGTCTACAAGACACATACATAGTAATGAAACTTTCAAGAGTTAAAGACAAAGAAAGAATATTGAGGGCAACAAGTAGTAAAAATCAGACAACCTATAGAGACACCTCAGACTTACATCTGATTTCTCTGAGACCCTATGGGCAAGGAGAGAATGCAAGATGTATTCAAAGTACAAAAACTACCAGTCAAGAATACTATATCCTACAAGACTCTCCTTCAGTTATGAAGGAAATTTAAAGGCCTTCCCTGGCAAACAGAAACTGGAGGAATTTCCAAACACTAGACGTCCCCTACAAGAATGTTGAGAGGAGAACTTATACTTCAAGTCAAACCAAAGTAAAGCCAGAAGAAAGTAAATAAGGTGGGGTCTCCCTGGTGGCACAGTGGGTTAAGTCTTAGTACTATCACATTATCACCTCAGCAGCCTGAGTTCCATCCCAGGCCAGGGAACTAATCCACATATGGCATGGCAGACCTCTCCTGTCTCTCCCGCTGCTCCCCTTAGCAGTGTATTTCAGTAGATCCACCTGTCCTGCTCCCCATTCTCACTCTGGTGAATCCTCTTATCCCCTGCACCTCTGGCCTACACCCCAGTTCTTCTGTGCATTTAAAAAAACTTTAAAAAAAAGTAAATAAGGTTATAAATTAAATAGTTTCTTAAGACAAAATGACAATAGCAAATCTTTATATATTAATTACCACTCTAATTGTAAATGAACTGAACTCACACTCAAAAGGCATAGAATAGCTCTTGGGCACAGCAAAAGTAGTTCTAAGAGGGAAGTTTGGCAGTATAAGCCCACATCGAGAAACAAGAAAAAATTCAAAGCATCTAACCTGTAGAAATATAGAAGTAGAAAACAAAGAACAAGTGAAACCAAAGTCTAGTAGAAGGAAATGAATAATAAAAATTTTAGCATAAGGAAATAAAATAGAAGTCAAAAAAGATGATTCAAAAGATCAATGAGACCAAAAGCCGGTACTTTGAAAAAAATAAACAAGAGACTAACATCTTGTTAATCTCACTAAGAGTAAAAAGGATGAAAATTCTATTAAACAAAATCAGAAATGAAAGAAAAGTTACAACAGACACCTCAGAAATACAGAACATCATAAGAAACTACAATGAATATCTTCATGCAGACAATTTGGAAAATATGGAAGAAATGGACAAATTCTTAGAAGCAGACAACCATTTAAGAAAGAATCAAGAAGGTGTAAAAAAACTGACTGCCCAGTTATAAGCAAGGATATTGAAACAGTAATCAAAATTCTCACAAAAAGCAAAAGCCGAGGACAAGATGATTACAACCAGTTAGTTCTACTAAGTTCTCAATGAAGAGCTAATACTTATCCTTCTCAACCTCTTCAAAAAAAAAATCAAGGGAGAGAAAATGCTCTCAAAGGACATCAAAATACATCAAAAAGGCATAAAAAAAAGAAAACTATAGAGCAATGTCCTTGATGAACACAGATACAAAATCCATCAACAACAGAAACTTAGCAAACAAATAATACTTTAAAGGATATACATCATGATCAAGTAGTATTTCTGCCTGGGATGCAAGGATGGTTCAACATGCAAATCAATCAATGTAATTCACCATTTCCAAAGGAAAGATAAAAATCATATGATTATATTAATAGATGTAGAGAAGACATTGGATAAGATTCAGCATCCTTTTATCACAAATTTTTTTTTTTTAGTTTTGAGATCTTAGCTCTTTTTTATCATAAAAATTCTTGATAAAATAGGGTTAGAAGGAACCATAAATTCAAATGTTAAAGGTAATCCATAAAAAAACCTACATCTAGCATGAGCTTAGTAAGAAACTGCAAGCTTTTTCTTCAATATCAGTTTCACAAGGATGTCTTCTCTCACTCTTACTATTCAACATGGTATCAAAGTTCTAGCTAAACCATCTAGGTTAGAGAAAGATGTAAAATTGTAAAAAAGTAGTAAAGTTATCACTATTTGATGGTGATATGAGTTCATAAATAGAATATCCTAACCTCTAAAATATTTATATAAAAGATAAATAAATACGGTAAAGCAGTAGGCTACAAAATCAACATACAAAAGTCTCATTCTGATATTCAAAAACAAACTAGAAGAAAATGAAGACAAGGAAACTATCCCATTCACAGTAGCATAAAAAAAATATTTGGCACATAGTAATGAATTTCACAAAGGAGGTGAAAGATCTCTTCAATGACTAGTACAAGCCATTGTTAAATAAATAAAATACACAAGGAAATGGAAAGATATCATCTGGTCATGCACTGGTAGAATTAACAGTGAAAATGTCCTTATACCTCAAAGAAAAGTGCAGATTCAAAGCAATCTCTATCAAAATTCCAATGGACTGCTTCAAAGAAATAGAGCAAACATTATGAAATTTGTATGCAACCATAAAACACCCCAACATCCAAAGCAATTTTGACAAAAAAGAAGGGAAATGAAGTTATCACATCTCTAGACTTCAACTATATTGTAAGCCCATAGTACTCATAACAGTATGGATTGACATAAAAAAGATATACAGATCAGTGGAATATAATTGAGAGCCTAGAAATAAACCTACATTTACAGGGACTGTTACTGTATAACAAAGGAGACAAGAGCATACAATGGAGAAAGGAAAGTCCTATCAACAAATGGTGATGGGAACACTGATTAATCACATACAGAAAAATAAAACTAGACCACTCTCATACCGCATACAAAAATTAACTCAAAATGGACTGAAGTATTGTATATAAGACCAGAACTCATCAACATACACAAGAAAACAGATAAAACACTCCACAACATTGGTTTCAAGGATTTCCTTGGGTACTCAATGCCAAGGATAAGGAAAATAAAAGCAAAAAGAAACAATTGGGGTTACAAACTACAAAGCTTCTGCACAGCCACAGAAACTGTCACTAAAACAAAAAGAATAGGAGAAAATATTTGCACATCAAATATGTAACAAGATTTACAAGATCCAAGATCTACAAAGAATGCATATAACTCAATAAAAAGAGAATAAAGAACCTAATCAAAAAATGGACAAGGGAGCTAAGTAGACACTTCTCCAAAGAAAACAAACAAATTGCCAAAAGGCACATGAAAAAAAATGTTCAAAATCACTTATCATCAAGACATGCAAATCAAAATCACAATGAGATAGTACTTCACTCCAGTGAGAATGGCCCATTTTATAAAAGCCAAAATCAACAAATGTTGGCAAGGGTGTGGAGAATAATAAACCTTCATACAGTTTTGGTAGGAATGTAGACTGGTCCAGTCCCTACAGACTCCTGTGGTCAATATGGTGGTGTCTCAATATATCAAAAATAAAGACAACATATAATCCAGAAATTCCACTCCTTGGCATTTATCCAAAGAATAAAAACACTATATTGAAGGGATATATGCACTCCTATGTTTATTGCAGCACTTCTTACAATAGCCAGGTATGGAAACAACCCAAGTGCCCAAGACAGATGACTGAACTAAGATGTGGAACATATGCATGATGGAATACCATTCTGCTATAAAAAGATAAGCTTCTGCTATTTGTGACAATTGGAGTAAAAGGGTATTAGGCTACGTGAAATAAGCCAGAGGAAGAAAGACAAATATTCAGATGATTTCTTTCATATGTAGAATATGGAGAAACAAAGGAATTAACAAAACTATATCAAAGTCCAGAAGTGACTACAGAACTGAGACTTTAGAGAAAGAGGGAAGGTTCAAGAATAAAGTAGTGTGGGGCGGGGGGCTGTGGTTTACAATAAAGGGACATGAGTGCCTTTGGGTGGGTGGGGTGTGATGCTAGGTATCGGAGGAGGTGAGACCCTGTTCCTGTGAATCCTACAGTGGTGTAAACAAATTATACCTCAATAAATAAATAATCCAAAAGAAAATTTTAAATAAAATATTGGAAAGAGAAGCAAATGTGGAAAACTAAAATCCAAATAGTGAAAACATGTCAGTAGGTCAGATCAGTGTAGGATGGAGGGCATCTGAGTTTAATGGTCCAAAATCCAGAGAGAAATCCAGAAATAGATTCCAGCAATTCAACTCCTTTGCTAGCATGTCTATTAGCTAGGGCTGTAGGGACAAAGTCAAACACACTGGGGGCTTAAACAAGAGAGATTCATTTTCTCACAGTTCTAAAGACAGGAACTCTGACTTTGAGATGTTGGCAGGGTTGGTTTCTCCTGAGTCCTCTCGCCTGTATCTTCATGTGACCTTCCCTCCATGTATATCCGTCTCCAAATTGTCTATTAGGCATCACTTAATGCCACTGGCCAAAATGGTTTAGAACCCACTTTAATGGCTTCATTTTACCTTAATGTGTGTCCATATAAGTCTGCATTCTGAGGGGAGTAGGACTTCAGCATAAGTATTTGGAGGAGACACAATTCAGTTTATAATGCCTATCTTGGGGAAATTTCACCCTCAGCATATATAAACCTTCTGTTTATATCCTATATTCACCATAAAGTCTGTGTCCTGGACTATTGTCCTCTAGTGTTCCTCAAAAGGAAATAACACCACATGCAAATGACAGACTGCCAGCAAATCTTTCATCCTAAAATAACAGACTTCTATTTTGGTGCTGTTCAGATGGTCTCTTTGAATTTTAATGGAATTCCTAGATCTGAATGTCCCTGAATAAACCCATAAAATTCCAATTCCTAAAACTGAAAACAGGATCCTAAACCTACTGATGTGCAGATTATACCCCATGCCATTAAGGGGGCACCATCACACACATTCTGAGAACCTCCTATCTGCTCTCCCAGGTATGTAGGTACCCCCCACCCACCTGCCTGCCCTATTAGCAGTATGTGGGCTTCCTGCCCTCATTCACGGTGACCTGGTCAGTGATTTTCTGGAGGCTTGAACTCTCCCAGTCACAGAAAAGCAATTGCCATGGAGTGGAGAGAAGGAGAATTAAGACAAAGAAAGAAAGTGATATCTGCCACAGTGGGGTCCAAGGGGCCTCTAGCTTCCCCTGATATTCAAAATAAAACTGCTCCTGGAGATAAGAGTGCACCAGTATCGGGGTCATCAGACCTGCGTTCAAAATTCTTTCTGTCAATGAGTGGCCATATGACTTCAGGGATATGAGCGCCCATTTATAACTGTGATTATATCATATACAGATGCACTACCCATTAGAGTGGCTGTAACAGGGTGGTCCCCAGAAAAGGGGAGGTTCCAGGTTCCCTGTCCCACTCAAGGGAGGGCGGAGCTGAGCAGGGAGGAAAAGAAGCTGGAGAGGAGCCTGGGGAAATAAGGAAGAAGGATGGAGAGTGAGAAGGAGACCTGGAGGAGGCACATGGAGCAGGGAGACATGTGAGGAACTATGCTTGCTTCTTGGTCCTGGACTGGTTGAAACAGATGTGGGTGAGAGGCCGGTGGTGACGGACGTTAACAATGGCAACTTTTATCTTGATTTTGGTTTTGCTCTTTTCCTCCCAGAATTGTCTGGCTGTTTCTGGTCCCTTTCTATGGGTCCCCACTGGAAAGTGCTTTAGACTTGTGGCAGGCTTTTGGACCCTGCTTTGGGCAACCCTCTTTGGCTGGGTGTGTACCCACGAGGGGTCAGGTAACTTTGGGTGCTTGATTCAGAAACTATATTCCTCCCCATTTTTCTTTTTTTTTTAAAGATCTATTTATTTATTTATACAAGCACTGGGGTACAGTCAGAAGTGCGGGAGGGTGAGAGAATTCACCAAAGCCAGAGCAGACAGCAGAACAGGCAGACTGACAAAGTACATTGCTGAGGGGAGCAGCGGGTGGCAGGAGAGGTCTGCATGCCATGTGGGACCCTCGCCCAGTGGCAGGGGATCAAACCGGCCCTGCAGAGGCTGTGGGCAGCTCCGCAACCCAGTGCTCAACCACTGCGCCACCAGGGAGGCCCCTCCTCCCCATTTTTCCCCTTTTCCATATTGCAAACTACTTGTATTTAAGTTCCTTTCCATTGGGCCTCCTCTGGTGGCACAGGCGGTTGAGCGCAATGCTGTGAAGCTGTCTGCTGCCTCTGCAGTGCAGGTTTGATCCTGGTCGGTGAGATACCCACATGGCGCTGCAGATCACTCCTCTATCGCCCACTGCTCCCCTCAGCAATGCATTTCAGTCAGTCTGCCTGTTCTGTTCTCCACTCTGTCTAGTGAATCCTCTCACCCCCTCACACACAGCTGGCCTGTACCCTGGTTCTTGTATACAAGAATAAATAAATCTTTTAAAAAAAAAGTTCCTTACCATTAAAGTTCTTACACACTAGAGTATTTTTTGTTGTCTTGACATGGCAGATGGCAGAACCTGTTTAGAGTAGGCAGGTTTGGGGTTCTGGGGTGCCCCTCTCCCTACCCTGTAACATGGCCACTATCCACAAGAGGTTACTGAGCACTGACAAATGGCCAGTGCAAATAGAAAGAATCTATAACTGTAGATACACAGCAGATTTTAAAGAGAACACAAAAAAGAAAGATGTGAAGTATCTCATTAACAATTTTAAAATGATTACTTTCAGAATGATACTATTTAGAAGACATTGGTATTTAAAAATAGACCATTAAAATTAATTTCACCTGTTTCTGTTGCTTTGTTTTTAAACGTGACCACTAGAAAATTTAAAATCACCTGTCTGGCTCATGTTATATTTCTATTGGAGAGCCCTAACTTATGTGTTTGATGACCATCTGTTCTAGTGTGCCCATAACAATCTTAAATTATGCCTAGTGTCCTTATGGAATCATACAGTTTGGCACTTTTCCTGGACTTTTCCTGGACTTTTTAACAAGTAGTACTAATAGTTGTATTAAATAAGCCGAAATAAGTTTGTAGATCCAAGCTCTATACTTCCCACTTGTTCATGAGCCACATGTGCGTGAGCCACATGTGCGTGACTGCAGCTGCCATGTGGGCAATTCTGCAATAACCTGGGCCTTTTCTTAACCCTCTACAGAAGAAATATTACTTATATCTCCCTTTTAATGACACATGCAGGCATTTGCAGATCAAAAATTCACACTCAAAATCATGCATGTTTACAAATACTTGTGTATTTTGACAGCTGCATCTGGTGTGAATTAAATCTATACTATGATCAAGTTCAAGTGCTTCTCTGCTCTACAGTTTTCTTCATAAGATCACCATTTTAACCATACTCTATGCTCCACCCAAAACGTTTTGTATTATCATCCCAAAACAAGCATCTTGTATTTGCCAGAATTCATTCTGTGATTACTGTTTTGACATCTCAAGAGAAAGTTCTCAAACACACTAAAACGACCAACAAGAACAAACGACGCAACAAGCGGGACTGTGAGTGTGCAGCCACCACACCCTGTGAACGGGAGCTGAGGCGAACCCTGCAGGATTCCCCGCGGCGGTGAGTGAACGGCTCTGGGCGCCATTAGAGAAGAACAAAGACCCCGGGAGACGCGCACACAGCCCGGGCTGCCGGTAAGCTTGCCCGGGAAAGCGGCACGCTTGGCGCGCTTGAAAAGAAAACGCGGACCGGGATCACAGTGGCACAGGTCCCCATGCCTGCGACCTAGGCTTGCGGGGAGACGCACGAAGGTCCTCACTGAGGTGAACGTCCCTCCCTGAGTAAGCAGGAACCAGGCGCCCAGGCACGGGAGCTGTGCAAAAGGCGCCATTCCCGCGCCACTGAACTGGGCTACAGCCCGCGTCCTGGAACTGAGGGCTTTGAATTGAGACCCGGGGCACGAAATTAGGGGCGTGAGTTCCCCACGACGGTGGGGCACAAGGCAGACACAGCACCCCAAAGCTGTTGAGGTTTACCCTAACATTCCCGCCCTGTTCCCTGTCCCACAGGGTGGGGGGGGGCGAAAAACAGCCCCCCCAAGGACAATAGGAGAGATCTCTGGCGCCACCTAGCGACCAGGAAAAAAAAAGTCACTAACACCCCATAGAACAGGAAATTTCTTAAGACTGCTTGAAAAGGGCAGAAGGCCTCTGGAGGACCCAGTGGCCAGCTGGGAAGTTAGCCCACCCCACGCCAGGCCCCTTCCGACCAGCAGTCTGAGCCCACAGAGGGAGCAGGCACCCACGTCTGGGGCAGACCGGGGGCGCAGAAGAGTGTGCCTGAAACCGGAGGCGCAGGGACTGCATCCCGCTTCGCCATTTTAGAACAGGGACATTTCTTCAGTAAAAACTGCCTAAAACCAGCAGAAAGCTCCCCCAGAAGACAGAGATGGCTCCTGGAAGAGCCAGAGGGGAGCGGAGAAGTTCACCCAAGATGCCAGTCAGTCTGAGCAACACAATGTCCCAACGCATACGACAAATTAGAAAACAGACAGTAGGGAGTAGGAGAACCACACGCAACCTAACAACTCCTCAGGAAAGAAGCACACCACAAAAAGAAAACCACTCCCCAGATTGCAACGACAGCAACTTGGAAGAACTTCTGAGCCTTCCAGAAAGAGAATTTAAAATTGCCATGATTAAAAAAGTGATAGATCAGAAGAAGGAAATAGAGTCCCTAAAGAGGGAAATAAAAGAAATGCAGGAGATCAAAGAATTAATGGAGGAACTAAAGAACTCTGGGAAAAGCAATGAAAGCAGAATAGATGAAATGGAAGAACGAATAAGTACTCTTGAAGACACAGAAATAAAAAGAACCAAAACAGAAAAGGAAAGAGAAGTACGAAGGAAAAAGAATGAAGAAAGACTTCGGGAACTATCTGACTCCATGAGGAAAGGAAATATAAGAGTTATAGGAATTCCAGAAGGAGAGGGGAGAGATGTAGGAACAGAGAAAATATTCCAGGAGATAGTTGAAGAGAACTTCCCAAATGAGAAGAAGGAGCTGAAAATTGATATACAAGAAGCAAGAAGAACACCAAACTTCCACGACGAAAGGAAAAACACAGCAAGACACATAATAGTAAAGCTCCCAAGAATCCAGGACAAGGAAAAAATAATGAAGCTGACAAGAGGGAAGACACAGATAACATTCAAAGGAAAACCAATCACGCTGACATCAGACTTCTCTGAAGAAACACTACGGGCAAGGAGAGAGTGGAGGGACATAGTCAACAGACTTCAAGAAAACAGATGCCAACCAAGAATACTCTATCCCGCAAAGCTCTCTTTCCTCCATGAAGAAAGAATATGGACCTTCCCAGACAAAGAGAAACTCCGGAATTTCATTGCGACTAAACCCCCACTCCAAAAAATACTACAAGGAATCCTAAAGCCAGAACCTCAGAGGGACGAATAACAACGAAAGAAGACCAAAAAAAAAAAAAAAGTTATTAAAAGAATAAATAAATAAAATCAAAGGAAAGACAAACATAATGGAAAATACAGATGCTAACATATCAATATTAACTCTAAATGTAAATGGACTAAACTCTTCAATAAAAAGACACAGAGTGGCAGCCTGGATTAAGAAACAAAACCCAACCTTTTGCTGTCTCCAGGAAACACATTTAGCTACAAAAGATAAAAATAGGCTCAAAGTCAAAGGATGGAAAACAATCCTACAAGCAAATGGGCCAAAAAAGAAAGCAGGAACAGCTATACTTATATCAGATAAAACAGACTTCAAACTCAAAAAAATAAAAAGAGACCCCAATGGTCACTACATTATGATTAAGGGGACAATACTTCAAGAAGAAATAACACTCATTAACATATACTCACCAAACGAAAGAGCACCAAAATATATCAGACAACTGTTGTCCTCTCTGAAAACAGACATCAGAGAAAACACATACGTAGTGGGAGACTTCAACACACCACTATCAACAATGGATAGATCTACAAGACAAAAAATAAGTAAAGAAACTAAAGCTCTAAATAAGGACCTAGAGCATTTGGGCTTAACAGACATCTATAGAACACTAAACCCAAAAAAAATGGAGTACACATTTTTCTCAAGCGCACACGGATCATTCCCCAGGATTGATCACATACTGGGACACAAGACAAACATCAACAGATACACCAAGATTGAAATCATACCAACCATCTTTTCTGACCACGAAGGCATCAAACTAGAAATAAATCATAAAAATAAGGCAAGGAACTATCCTACCTCATGGAGATTAAAAACCACACTACTGGAAGACCACTGGACTAACGAGGAGATCAAAGAAGAAATTAAAAAATTCTTTGAATTGAATGACAAGGAGGACACCAATATCCTAAATGTATGGGATGCAGCAAAAGCAGTAAGAAGAGGAAAATATATAGCAATAGAAGCTCACATCAAAAAACAAGAAAGAACTCAAAGAAACAACCTAATCTCGAAGCTCAAAGATCTAGAAAAAGAACAACAAAAAAAACCCAAAACCAGTAGAAGAAAAGAAATAATAAAAACCAAAGCAGAAATAAATGAAATTGAAACTAAAAAAACAATCCAAAAGATCAATGAAACAAAGAGCTGGTTCTTTGAAAAATTAAATAAAATAGACAAACCCCTAGCCAGGCTCACAAAGGAAAAAAGGGAGAAAGCACAACTACACAGGATCATAAATGAAAGAGGAGAAATCACAACGGACACAGCAGAAATCAAAAGAATAATCAGTAACTACTATGAACAGTTATATGGAAACAAGTTCAACAATCTAGAGGAGATGGACAAATTCCTACAACTCTACAATCACCCAAAGCTAGATAAAGAAGAAATAGAACACCTAAACAGACCAATTACAAGCAGCGAAATTGAAATGGTAATCAAAAACCTCCCCAAAAACAAAAGCCCAGGACCTGATGGATTTACAAATGAATTCTACCAAACATTCAGAGACGAATTGGTGCCTATCCTTCACAAACTCTTCCAAAAAATTGAGAAGGAAGGGACAATACCAAACACGTTCTATGAAGCCAATATTACACTAATACCAAAACCGAATAAGGACAACACAAAAAAGGAAAACTATAGGCCAATCTCCCTAATGAACACTGATGCAAAAATCCTCAATAAAATTTTAGCTATCAGAATCCAACAATGTATCCATAAGATAATTCACCACGACCAAGTTGGATTCATTCCAGGGGCACAAGGATGGTTTAACATCCGAAAATCAATCAACGTTATCCAACACATCAACAAAAAGAAATATAAAAACCATATGATAATATCAATAGATGCTGAGAAAGCTTTCGACAAAGTGCAACACCCATTCATGATAAAAGCCCTTGAAATTCTTGGGATACAAGGAACATACCTCAACATCATAAAGGCCATCTATGACAAGCCAACAGCCAGTATCATTCTCAATGGTGAAAAGCTGAAAGCAATTCCATTAAGATCTGGAACAAGACAAGGATGTCCACTCTCACCACTGCTTTTCAATATAATACTGGAAGTCCTAGCCAGAGCAATAAGACAAGAGAAAGACATCCAAGGAATCCAAATAGGAAAAGAAGAAGTCAAACTATCACTATTTGCAGATGATATGATAATATACATAGAGAACCCCAAAATCTCCACAGAAAAACTAATTCAACTCATCAATCAATTCAGTAAAGTGGCAGGATACAAAATCAACATGCAAAAGTCAGTAGCCTTCCTATACACAAACAATAAATCTGAAGAAGAAGAAATCAAAAAAACCATCCCTTTTATTATTGAAACAAAAAAATCAAATATTTGGGAATAAATCTAACAAAAGAGGTAAAGGACCTACACAAAGAAAACTATAAAACACTGTTAAAAGAAATAGAAGAAGACACAAAGAAATGGAAAGACATCCCCTGCTCATGGATTGGAAGAATAAACATTATTAAAATGGCCATCCTACCAAAAGCAATATACAGATTCAATGCTATTCCAATCAAAATCTCAATGGCATTCTTCAAAGAAATAGAACAATTATTGATGAAATTCATATGGAATCACCAAAAACCCCGAATAGCCAAAGCTCTACTGAAAAAAAAAGAAGGAAATGGAGGCATCACACTCCCAGACTTCAAACTATACTACAAAGCCATAATCATCAAAACTGCATGGTATTGGAACAAGAACAGACATACAGACCAATGGAATCGAATAGAAAATCCAGAAATAAACCCACAGATTTATGGTCAACTAATCTTTGACAAAGGAGCAAAGACTATGCATTGGAGCAAAGAAAGTTTGTTCAATAAATGGTGCTGGGAAAACTGGGTCGCTACATGCAAAAGAATGAAGCTTGACCACTACCTCACACCATACACAAAAATCAACTCAAAATGGATTAAAGAACTAGACATAAGACCTGAAACCATAAAATACATAGAAGGAAATATAGGCGAAACACTACGGGATTTGCACATCAAAGACATCTTTACAGACACATCACCCAAAGCAGTGATAGTGAAGAGAAAGATAAACAGCTGGGACTACATCAAATTAAAGAGCTTCTGCACAGCAAAAGAGACAATAACAAAAACAAAGAGAAACCCCACCAACTGGGAGAACATTTTTGCACCCAACACTAATGATAAAGGACTGATCACAAAAATCTGCAAAGAGCTGATGAGACTCAACAACAACAAAGAAAATAATCCAGTCAAAAAATGGGCAGAAGAGCTAAAAAGAAACTTCTCTGAAGAGGAAATGCAAATGGCCAACAGACATATGAAAAAATGTTCAACATCACTTGTAATCAGGGAAATGCAAATCAAAACTACCATGAGATACCATCTCACACCAGTGAGAATGGCACATATTAAAAAAAACTAGCAACAACAAATTTTGGCGAGGGTGTGGAGAAAAAGGAACTCTTCTGCACTGTTGGTGGGAGTGCAAACTGGTCCAACCACTATGGAGAGCTGTGTGGAGATTTCTGGACCTACTAAACATAGAGCTTCCATATGATCCAGCAATTCCACTCCTAGGTATTTACCCAAAGGACACAGAAACATCCATTCCAAAGAGCACCTGCACCCCTATGTTTATAGCAGCACTGTTTACAATAGCTAAGCTTTGGAAACAACCCAAATGCCCAAAAATAGATTACTGGATCAAGAAGATGTGGTACATATATACCATGGAATATTACTCAGCATTCAAAAAAGATAAACACATGCAATTTGCAGCAACATGGATGGCGCTGGAAGGGATCATGCTCAGCGAAATAAGCCAAAAAGAAAAAGAAAAATACCGGATGGTCTCATTCATAGCAGGAATCTAGAAAACTTAAATAAGGGACCAGGAAAATGAATATAAGAAAGTGAAAATCAAAATCAACAAAAAACTATGAACCAGAGACACTTTTTGGGGGGTGGGGGGCTGGAGGGGAAGGATTGGGGTCAGAATGGGGCGTTTGCAATTGTATGGGGGAATATAAAAATAAAATTTATTATTTAAAAAAAAAAAAAAAAAAGAGAAAGTTCTCAATTCAAACTATTATGATCCATAGAGGGCAGTAAAAAGTGCCTATAATTTCAGTGTTCTTAACTCTAAATGCAACCTTGAATAGACTGCAGTTAATTTTATTTTTTTAATTTTAAATAATAAGACTGTATTGGAAAAGTATTTTCAGAAGAACAGTAGCACCATGGTACTTTTAAAAAATATGCTTATAAAATTGATTAAATTTTTAATATATACCAAGAATAATGATATTGCTTATGGAATTTTAATGATCAGAAAATATAAAGCAGTTTCATTTTTATATAATATAAAACATACTATCCTAATTTGTTAGAGCTTGTATTTGAAAATCAATTTTGAATGTAATTATTTGTGGGTCCATCACTATAATAAAATCAATGCACTGGTATAGGTTATGAAGTAAGGCTTTTTTCTGCCCTCTGGCTGCTAGTGTGGATGCCCAGGGCCAGAAGCCTGAGCATGAAGCTAGCGCACCTTTATTTGTGGACACCTGGCCCAGAGAGCTCAGGGCATGCGCATATGTAAAGAGGGACACCAGTGCCAAGGGGTGAGAGATAAAAGGGCAGCCAGCCACTCTGAGACTGAAGAGAATACAAGAGAGATGCTGAGAGAGAAAGATGGTCTGTCTGCTGATTCAGCATTAAAGGCCTGTAAAAATCTACCAAAGTTTCCAAAATTTTCTTTCCCTCTGTGGGAACTGACAATGAACCTACCCAACTTGGATGGTTGCAAAACAACTGGTCAATAAATTAATATTTCATTTTTTTAAGTTTTCTTCTTTTAAAATATTTATTTATGCAAGCACTGGGTACAGTCAGAAGCGTGGGAGGGTGAGCGAATTCACCAGAGCCACAGCGGGGAACAGAACAGGCAGACTGATGAAACACACTGCTGAGGGGAGCAGTGGGCGTGGCAGGAGAGGTCTGTGCACCATGTGGGACCCTCGCCAGTGGCCGGGGATAGAATCGAGGCTGTGGGCAGCAGTATAGCCCAGCACTCAACCAGTACGCCACCAGAGGCCCTAATATTTCATTTTTTTAATGTAGGAAATCCTTTTCATTCTCAAAAGTGTCCCAGGCTAAAGGTCTACTATTTGACCACACAAACCCATAGACAATCCCTGGGATTGTGTGGGAAACTTGATACTAGACCTTTTTCCCACATCTGTCAACTACATCATGAGACATTTTACGCGAACATCCTCCCAGCTACCTGAGCCCCTGATACGTCTTTTCCAGCCTCCAGAGATTCCCAGGACATTTCTCTCTCCCTTGTTTCCATTTGAATCATCTTCAAATGCCTCAACAATCAGTGTTATTACAATTTATTACTGTGTAAAAATAGCCTACTACTAGAACTGAATCATTATCAGATAAAATTTCTAACCCAATTTGCCTCTTCTGAATAATTCTCCTTTTAGTGACTTTACAATATGGTTTGGGACTATAGAAAGTATCCTTTTCTTTGAAATGACTAACATACCAATTTAGGATTTTGATTACATAGCAACTGTGCCATCTAAGTCAAAAGAATAATTAAATCAAGGCCCCAGTGCAATAATTTTTAATTCTCTAACTCACCAATATATGCTTAAGTGTTAATAAAAATACTAAGTTTAAACAATTATAATTTCTTCTCATTTTGTTCCTGTAGGGTAAATAATTGTCAGACTTTTCCACCCTCCGGCCATTAGATTAAATGCAGGCCTGATGGCAGACACCTGGGGTAGGGGGTGGGCATGCGTAAGTGGGTACACCTGGGCTGAGACTGGCTTTTAGGAGTGGAACAGGAGACTGGGTAAAGGAGGAGTCAGAGTCCTTAGTGGCTTTTGCAGGTCTTTTATTGGGGTTCACCAGGCATATGGCAGGCAGGGGTTCTGTGGGGCCGGGAGGCTGGCAGGCCTCCCAGCCCCCAGCAAGTCTTCACTCTATCTGGGTTCTCCGGCCTTCTCTCAGCTTCTGCTTCTCTTGCTTCACTCTCGGCTTCTGCTCATTCTTGGCTTCTTGGCTTCTCTTTTGGCTTCTACATGACGCTGCCCTTAAAAAGCACAGTCTTAGCCCAGGTGAATCCCATCTACCTATGCCCACACCCTATTACAGGTGTCCACCATCAGGCATGCATTCAGGACCGCAAGGATCCATCATCTATCCTGATGGAGGGAGGGCAGAAAAGCCTGACATTTTCTTTACCCTACAGGCATACAGAGCGGAAGGGGGAGAGGCCAGAACAAAGAGAGGAGGTGTTATGCAACCATCCCAGGCCGGGTGGATTCACCCTCAGTTCAGGTAGCTTCAAAGAGAACCTTGCAGCCCTTGTCATTATCCCCACAGGTGTTTTCTTTTTTACAGTACACAAGGGAAACAAGCCAGCAGAGAGACAGCAACTTGGGCTCCCTGCAAATCTCTACACCCTCTTTCCTTTGGGTTTTCTCTTCTAACTGTTGCTCATCCTTTCATATCCCACTTGTCCTCTCCTGGCAGTTCTGCTGTAGCCATCCCTTGTCTCTATATGATGCTGCTCTTACTGCCTCCGCCTCCAGGCTCAGGTGTGTCCACTTCCACATGACCCCACCATGCTCCAGGTGTCCACCATCAGGCACACATCCCCTGAGCCCACACTCCCAAGCACATTCTACATTTAAGGTTGCCGGTGATAGTCACAGAGTCTGGAGGCATAAAAGCCTGAGCAATTCACTTCCCCTACAAGAGGGAGTACAACAGATAATGGTGGTAGACTATGGGTACGCGCTGGTGGCAGGAATACTAAGTAACTACACCTGAAGTGGAAGATGGGATTGCTTCCATAATGCCAACAACAATGTAAACAATGTTACCTCAAGCAAACAAAACAAAACACAGACAAATGGTAGATACATTTTAAAATATTGTCTCTGCTCTTTTTTCCCACAGAAAATTCCTCTTTTATGCATCATTTCCTCCAATCTTGTCGATAACCTTTTGATTAATACTTTTCTAAATTAATTTCTGCTTCTTGAATCATTTTAGACTTTTTAGGATCAGTTGTTCCATCTGACCATTTCCTTCCACTCTTCCCATGCAGGTTGCTGGTGTGGATTTCTCTGCAATTTGTAAGTCCATTTTACCAATGGGTTCTCAGGTGAGAGAGTTAAATTTAGGCAAGTGGGCCAGGTGTGTGGATGCCAGGTCTGCAAACTGTTTTGAGTCAAACCAACTCCATCATGTCTCTAAGCAGCCATGCTGAGACTGCTAGGTGAAAATTAAATAGGCTGATTTAGTAATTCAATGACTGCATGGAAACAGGAAACATCTCACTATTTTAGCAGAGCCCACTTTACAGCCTTCTATCAACTTTCTACCTACTAATTAGGGACTGACGGATGAATTTAAGAACCAATTCAAAAGCTCACCATAAATGTCCTAACCTCGGACCGCTTCCCTTTTTAAATCTCTCCACCTTGACCCTGGCAGAACACACATTGGGGTTGTACCCTCCTTGTGCACCCAAATCATGATTCCTATTCTTGAGTAAGTGCCTTCTTGATTATATTGCATCTGATTATTTCTCTCAGGTTAACACTAGTTTTACTTCAGGGGCACAGGCATGACATAGTAAAGCCATGTTTACTTGGTTTTGTAGTATTTCCACCCCAAGTAAAATCTCCTTCTTTATTTGTTCTCTTTATGCTTTTAAAAAAAAAGATTTATTTGTTTATTTATTTATTTATTTATGCATACAAGAACTGGGGTATAGGCCAGAGGTACAGGGGATGAGCGGATTCACCAGACACAGAGTGGGGAGCAGAACAGGCAGATTGAAATACACTGCTGAGGGGAGCAGTGGGCAAGTCAGGAGAGGTCTGCTGCACCATGTGGGTATCTCCCTGGTGGGGGATTGAACTCATGCTACAGTGGCTTCGGATAGCTTGATAGTGCTGAGACTTAACCCCTTGGATCACCAGGGAGGCCCTTCTTTACTTTATGTTTTTATGATGGTTCAGAGGATCTTGATGTACATTCCCTTGTGTCTTAGGTATCTATGCCCCAGAAGAAACCTTACTGAGGCAATTAATTCACTGTCTTCACAGGCTTTGTGTCAGATTTAATGCTCTGGTTTGGTCAACTGCTGACTGCTTCTGCAGTCTGAGCAAGTGTGAGTGTGTGAGTGTGTCTGGTTGTGTGTGTATGCATACATGTTTGATAATAGTCTACCTGCTCTACAGGATGAGATTCATCATCATGGCCTCAAGATCCAGAATTCTTCACAATTACTCTTCCATTGAGGCCCACTTCTTGTTTTCCAGTGCCATTATAGATTTCTTGTGTCCCTCCAATATTTTCCTTTTCTCCCCACTCTTTTTCTTCCCTTCCTCTATGCCTCTCTACCTATCAGTCTTCCTTTTACCCTTCTTTCTTTCTCTTGTGTTACCCAACATTTTACATTCAGTCCGCTATCTTAATCCAAGCTTTCTTACTTACTGGATCCTCTGTTTTTATTCTTATTAGTGCATTATCATTCTAGAGAGTATACTCTTGAGTCCCAGGGCAAGTTAGGGTTAATTAGGCAGCTTCAGGGATAGTGCAGGCAGGGAATCAGTTAGAGTTAAAGAGACTTCTGAGATAAGGACAGTAAATTCTAAGAATTACTAACCAAAACCATGCTTCAAAGATGAGAATAGAAAGTCCAGGAGGACTAAACAAAAACAGTAAAATCTGAGAGAATAAGATCTTGGACAAGGGAGGTAAATGCTAAGATAAGAGCTGGGACTAGGAGAAAAAGGGAGTTTCAAAACAGGATGAGATTTGATTTTAGTATAGCAAAAAAAGGTTTAAATACCCCTAGAATGGGCCCATGATGGTTTCCTTTCCCCTCACAAGTACAGTGTACCTGGAAGTCTTTACTTTCTTCCTTTATATAAACTTTACTTTCTTAAGTTTGTTTCTCTCTGCTTACTTATCTAAAATGTCAGCAAATTCCTTTTTAAAGCTTTGTGCAACAAGAACCTGTGGTGGTTCATGGGCTACATTATCAGGGCATACTGGCATCACTCTGACAGCCTGAATTGACATACCAGCTTTTTCAAAGAATATTAGTGTGATCTTGGGCAAGTCACTTTGCATTTCTGCACTTTGGTTTCCTTACCTGTAAAATGAGTTCAGAAATACCCACTTCTATGAGACTGTTCCATGGATTAAAATTTAGTACATGTAAATCATTTAGGACATTGCTCAGACATGCTATCATAGTTTTATATAGTATATTCTTAAAATCCAATGAATTCTTCTTTTTAATATTATGATTTTTTAAACATTTGGGTTTTATTGTTTACAACAATAGCTCATCTTATTTTTCATGTATCATCAAAAACTAGAAGTAGCTTAAATGTTTAATAATTGTAGAATGAATAAATAAGCCACAGTATATTTTACTGTAATTAAAAGGCAAGTGTGGAAAAAGTAGATTCATGAAAAAATTTTATGAAGAAAATGGCAAGGAAAATAGAATACCTGATAATATTTTTGATTTTATATACCTCATTTGAGTGTTTGAAGATTAAAATCAGAAAAGATGTTCTTTATCCTTTTTATTAAACTTGGACAGTTATTCTTTTAAAGGAGATGACAGAGGAAGGAAAATTGCAATTCTTTTAACTACCAGGCCAGTATTAAGCCTGTAAGCTCTTCTTGTCAGGGTGACAGACAATGCTTGCTCTCAAATGGGTTGTCTAGAAGCAAAGTCTCAAATAACATAATTACCACTGGTACTCAACCACGTCTAAGAAAACAATTCTGAAACAGTCTGTTTTTCTTAAATGAAATAGCTCTTTGTTCTCTCAACCTTTGAAGGCAGCCCAACCCACCTATATGGCAATAACATAGCTACAGTCTCTAACAAGTGACTCAGAGAAGAACAAAACCTTATTGAAGCTTAGTTTATTTATAGGAAAGCAAAGATGCCTGAAGAGGATGGTCCATGTAAAACAATAGGCACTGTAATATTTAATTAAATTAGAAAATGGGATATTGTTTGTGATAAATATTTCAGGTTTTATTTCATGAGCATGTTCTAGGATGGTGAGATATCTCAGAGAATATTTCTTTCTTCCTTGTATGATTTAAGACCAAAAAATTCATATAATATTTTTTTGAATGTGGGCAGAGCAAAGAAAGCTCTGGGTGTGCCCAACATGTATTTTTTTTTTTTAAATTCACTGCTTTGATAGTCATATTTTGGAGATTTTGTAATTTTAACATCTAATGATCACCTATCTTAAAATATTTTAAAAATATAATCATATCCACTCCTAAGGTTGAACATATTTATATACTGTAAAGTGCTCTTATAAAAATTAATTTGTGAACTAACTTATCAATCATGAAAATAATGTTAAGCTTATCATTCGCTAATGTGCTTAATCTTTGTGTTATAAACAAGAGAACAAACAAGATGTTTATATTTAAGTTTTTTTCTTTTAGCAGATCAAATTTTGTACAATACTACAAAAACACTCATTTGTATGCTTTTAAAGTTTATTTTTGGAAAACTATGAACTAGAGACACTTTTTGGGGGGTGGGGGGCGGGAGGGGAGGGATTGGGGTCAGAATGGGGGGGTTGCAATTGTATGGGGAATATAAAAATAAAATTTATTATAAAAAAATAAAAAAATAAAGTTTATTTTTGGAAAAATATACTATATCCCTTAAAAATGTCCTTCTGATATTTTGTTTCAGTTAAACAAATTATAAGGAAAAAATGAGCTAAGACAGCTGAGAAGTATGAAACCATCTATTTACTGAAAACTAATTTATAGATCAAGTTAAATAATGAGATGAAGGAACTTCTGGCAGACACATGGAACTTGTTTACATTTTGATTGAAGTTTAATAATTTGCTGATTGCATTATAATCACAGCAATATTGCACTTTAATCACATGCATACATTTGGTTAACTAAATTAATGCCTTTAAATCACAATTTGATTTTTTCTAATACATAACCACTTCTTTTTCTATTGCTGCTTCAACAAGGATCAGCAAGCATGGTTTCAAATCAATTCTTTTTGGTAAACCCCCTAGCCACATTCCACTTCCTGCTTACTAAAGACATTATCTTTCACACAAATGTGGACTGATGAATAATGCTTCATAGAATAACGTATGATAAATTGGAAGAAAGCCTCATCTAGCATAAACCCACAATATTCCTTGGGTGACTAAAAACCACAATTACTGAAGCAGAGAATTGCTCTGCTCTTCCTAAACTGGGTGCTTGTCTTTCCTAGCACCTGGCTTCAGTGGGCCAGCAGCTGGGTTGAGGCTTTGCAGAATGAGACACAAGATATTTCACCAGACCTTGCACTGTTGAAATGTTTGATGTGCCCCTCCCCACATTAGTCAAGTATTTACAATATGGCTTTTGAGGTAATGTTAATGATTCAGGCCACTGGACTCAAAACTTGAGGATAAACCAAGCATAATCCTAAGTATTCATGGATGTGGGTGTCCAGAAAAATGAAAAAAATTGTCAGATCATGCAATTTGTTGGAAGCAGTAGGATTCAAATCTAAGGTCTTCCTCTATATCTCATAAAATATTACACAATAGCAAAAATGCATATTTATAGGAATTTTTATCAATTCATTGATTCAGCTCAATTTTAACAACTCTTTGGCATAGTTGACAGCACTTAAATGAATCAGTAAAATAAATCATTATTAGGATCAAAACAGGGTAAGAGCTTTTTCTTTAAAGTTTAAATGATCTAGTATCCAAATCACTGCTTTACATTTTTTTAAAAGATTTATTTAGTTATGCATACAAGAACTGGGGTGTAAGCCAGAGCTGTGGGGGTTAAGAGGATTCACCAGAGAGAGTGGGTAGCAGAACAGGCAGATCTACTGAAATACACTGCTGAGGGGAGCAGTGGACAAGTCAGGAGAGGTCTGCTGTGCATGTGGGTTGCTCTCTGGTGGGCTGGGGATTGAACTCGTACTGCAGTGACTGGTGATAGCTTGATAGCACTGTGTAGGGTAAGGTAAAAAGTGTCAGGCTTTTCTGCCGTCCCACCATTAGGATAGATGACGAACTCTGCCTGTTGTCCTGAATGCATGCCTGATGGCGGGCACCTGGAATAGAGTGTGGGCATATGTAGATGGGATTCACCTGGGCTGAGACTTGGCTTTAGGGGCGGTGTCGCGGGGACGCCAGCAGAAGCCCAGAAAGAAGTGCAAAAGCAGGAGCAGAGATGCCGAGATAGATAGAACCACGAGAGAACAGAGAAGCAAGGCCAGGAGAAAAAGCCAGAGATAGAGTGAGGACTTGCTGGGGGCTGGGAGGTCTGCCAGCTTCCCGACCCCCCCAGCACCCCTGCCTGCCATGTGCCTGGTAAATCCCAATAAAAGCCTGCAAAAGCCACTGAGGGCTCCAGGACTCTTTCCTCCTTTACCCCGTCTGCATGTGATCATAGAAAACCTGCTCCCTGTCCATTCCTGCCCCTACACACTGTCTTTAACCCTTGTGCCACCAGGAGGCCTGCTTTACATTTTTTAACTAGGACCTCTTATTTTAATCTCAGTAGTGAGCTTCATCTATGACAAGATTTCAGTGATTATGGTTTGTGGAAAAAGGCAGATGTAGAAATTCTGAATTTTTTTCCAGGTCCTCTTCTGGCCTGGAATAGAGCTGATGGGGAGCTCTGTGACTTTTTGGTCACCTCAAGGTTGGTGAGGCCCTCAGAACTGTTTTCCCTCAGAGCCTTATGAGGGAAAACTAAATGGGATACCATGGTCATTGTGTTTCTCTGAATTTACCCGATCCCCACTGTAGGGTAAGGAAAAAAAGTCAGGCTTTTCTGTCCTCCCGCCATTAGGATGGATGATGGATCCTTGCGGTCCTGAATGCATGTTTGATGGCAGGCACCTGGAATAGGCTGTGGGCATAGGTAGATGGGATTCACCTGGGCTAAGACTGGGCTTTTAAGGGCGGCATCACGGGGACACCAGCAGAAGCCGAAAGAGAAGCTGAGAAAGAAGTAGCAGAAGCTGAGAGAGAAGCAGAGAACGCCGGAGAGCCCAGATAGAGTGAAGACATGCTGGGGGTTGGTAGGACTGCCAGCTTCCCGACACCCCCAGCACCCCTGCCTGCCATATGCCTGGTGAACCCCAATAAAAGACCTGCAAAAGCCACTAAGAACTCTGACTCCTCCTTTACCCAGTCTGCTGGATCAGAAAACCTGCACTGTGTCTGTTCCTGCTCCCTACAATGCCTCAGTCTACAGTCAACTTTCAAGGTTAATTTTCAAGTGTGCAGTGGCAGGAGGACACAGTGCAGGATCTCTATGATCCGAGCAGACGGGTGAAGGAGAAGAGAGTCCTAGAGCCCTCAGTGGCTTTTGCAGGCTTTTATTTGGATTTACCAGGTACACAGCAGGCAGGGGTGGTGGGGGGACGGGAGGCTGGCAGGTCTCCCAGCCCCCAGCAAGTCTTCACTCTGTCTGGGCTCTCCAACATTTTCTGGTGGCCTTGTTCTCTGCTGATGTCGTGGTTCTGCTTCTTTGCTCTCCCGTTCGTTCTTCTTCTGGTGTCTCCGTGACGCTGCCCTTAAAAGCTCAGTCTCCAGCCCAGGTGAATCCCCTCTATACATGCCCACACCCTACTCCAGGTGCCCGCCATCAGGCATGCATTCGGGACCGCAGGGTTCCGTCATCTATCCTAATGGTAGGAGGGCAGAAAAGCCTGATACATACCCTACAAAGGATTAGTTTTGTTTACCTGTTCCTCTGTTTGGTTTCTCTATGTTTCACACATGACACCATCCAATATTTATCTTTCTCCTTCTGACTTATTTAATTTAGCATAATCCCTTCCAGTTCCATCAATGTTGCCACAAATGGCATGAGTATATCATTTTTTTGACCTCTGAGTAATACTCCATTTCACATTGTCTTGAACTGATACAGGAAAGCAGGGGGCACCAAAACTGACCAAGGACACTGCCCAAATAGTTTATTGGTCACTGTCTAGGTTCTTCACCAGTGTGCACAATTGTCTATCATTTGGAGTAATGGAACCATTTTACAATTGAACTGTGGTGATGGCTACATGACTTTTGTCAAAAACTATTGAACTGTGATGATGGCTACAAGACTTTTGGCAAAATCCATAGAACTGTACACTAAAAGGGATAGATTTTACTCTATGCAAATTATGATCAATAAACATAACCTTAGAATAGTTTTAAATGTGACTTTTTTTTAAAGATTGATTTATTTATACAAGAACTGGGATACAGGCTTGTAGGGGCAGGAATGGGCCACAGAGCAGGTTTTCTGATCCAGCAGACCGGGTAAAGGAGGAGTCAGAGTCCTCAGTGGCTTTTGCAGGTCTTTTATTTAGATTTACTAGGCACATGGCAGGCAGGGGTGCTGGGGGGCCGGGAGACTGGCAGTCCTCCCAGCCCCCAGCAAATCTTCACTCTATCTGGGCTCTCTCTGGCATTCTCTCTGCTTCTCTTTCTTATTCTCTCGGCTTCTGCTCATTCTCGGCTTCTCTGCTTCTGCTGGCATCCCTGTGATGCCGCCCTTAAAAACTCAGTCTCTCAGTTCAGGTGCACCCACTTCAGGTGCCTGCCATCAGGCATGCATTCAGGACCACAGAGTTCCCTCATCTATCCTAATGGTGGGAGGGCAGAAAAGCCTGATACTTTTTCCTTGCCCTACAAGGCCAGAGGCACAGGAGGTGAGAGAATTCACCAGAGACAGAGCTGGGAGCAAAACAGGCAGACAACAGAAAACACTGCTGAAGGGAGCAGCGGGCGAGACAGGAGAGGTCTGCCGTGCCATGTAGGTATCTCCCTGGCCGGTCAGGAATAGAACCCACACTGCAGAGGCAGCAGACAGCTTCACAGCACTGCGCTCAACCTGCTGTGTCACCAAAGAGGCCCGTTAAATGTGACTTTTTCTTTAAATAAATTAGAACAGTCAAGTGAAAAAAATGGCACAAGTAAATCAGTTATCTGGAAAACAGAGTAAAAGAATAAATCCCAGACTTTTCCAAGGATGTAAATTAAAAGGAGGAAAAGGATAATATGAGAAAATATATATTAAAATCCACAAAGTCCAATATTATTTTAGTAGGTAAGCTCCAGAAGGATTTTAAAAAAGGGAGAAAGTGGGGAGGGAAGGAATGAAATAAGAATATTTCCCAGCCACAGAAAGGCACAGCTCATTAAGATCAATGAGATAATCAAGCACCAAATGGATCAGTAGTCAAAGACAATGACCTGTACACATCTTGATGCAATGAAGAACTCAAAAGACAATGCTCCTAACAGCTTCCAGATACAAGACAGAACAAGTATTAGGTTACATCAGAATTCTTACTGGCAATTATGTTGCTATTGAATAATTAGATTACCTTCAGAGTTCTGAGATGAAAACTAGGTTTCTCCTATGGAACAGTGCTGTTTTCCATCCATACTCTAAGATGCCCACACCTCCTTGAAGGAGAAGCTCCAAAGAACGTGTAAAACCAAAAAAATATGTTAAGCTTACCACAGCAAAAATAAATATTTGGAGAAGGTGCATTGAGGTTATGCAAATATTTTTTCTCCTGAAAGTTTCAGGTGAGGTTTCATCTCTTCCTCAAGTACATCCTGCATGTTCCTACTTGTGTAAGTATTTTTCACTGCTAGGATTTTCCCCACAAGCAGTTCTGGGGAAAAAAAAAAAAAAAAGCACCAACACTATCCTCATAACTAAGTGGATCGAAGGCAATTTTTCCATAAAAGAGAACAAAAATGAAAGAGGGATATTCAAAAGGACCTCATGAAACATGAAAATTTAACAAAAAATTTAATTTAATTAAATTACGGTAATACTGTGTGTGCAAAGAACTGATTTGCTGACTGTACCTGAATACATCTTCCAACTCTTTACTTGGTTCACTCATAGTATTATACATTTTTCTGTATGTTTTGGTGATAAAACTTATTGAAATAAAAAATCTGAACATGTAAGACCAGACTGCATACTGCTATACTACAAAATAACACATCTGTTTTCAAAGAGTTTCTAATTTTATCAATGGAGAAATGAAACCAAACTGTCAGCCAGTTAGTTCTTTTCCCCCTAAAGCAAAATACTCTTAGAGCTAATTAGTTATGCAACAAAACAGCTTGTGGTGAAGCTACCTAGAAGCATCCTGCTTCCCAGAACTGAAGAGAATGCTTTCCCTCAAGATGGCACCGCACTGTCCCCTCTCCTCTTCACGCAGCTTCACAAAGGCCGCTTCACAGAACTGTTTCAGCTCATGTGCACCATCTCCAATCCTCTAATCACCTTTTTTTCTTTATTAGCATTAGCCAACCATGGATTATGCAATTACCTAGTGTGTAGATTATTTGTCCCTGAACCAGAACATAATAAGCTCCACAAGGAAGGGATTTTGTGTCCTTCACTATTCTATAGAGTGACTGCATAGATCCTGGAAAATGTTTGCTCAATAAAAAAAGAAAATTAGTACTGTTTGTGCTAAGTGAGATTGTAATTGATATTTATACTAGCTAGTGTTTCTTGTCATATTAAAACCTTAGGCTACTATTCAACTAACATAATACCTACTACATGCAGAAAATACATGGAGGGGAAAGGAAAAAAAGTCATGATGAGTAAAACAATCTTTGTCTTACTTATTATTGCTTATGAATACACAAATCTTCACAATGTTATTTGCATTGAAAGTCATAATGGGCAAAATTCTATATGCTACTCAGAAAAAGGAAAAACAACTAACAAGTCTGCCTGAAGGAGCCCTTGGGTGCTGTCATCATTTTAGTTTGGCCTTAACGAATTTGTTAGCCACTTAGAGAGGAGAGCAGAGGGTATTCTAAATGGAAGAAAAAACCTGCAAACACTCATAAACAAGTATGGAATCTTGAAAGAAGTTGGTGAAACTGGGGTGATGGGAGCTAGTGATCCTGCTCTCAGAGGACCCTTTGCTTGATTTAATTTTCTGCTGTCACTGGACATGTGAGTGTTCAGGAAACTCAAAGCGAGGACAAAGTTAGCATGGTAAGTATGTCACATGGTGGGCAGGGGTACTGACCAACAAGAGAAGCCACACTTTTCCAGAACTTGCTGAGAGCACAAAAAGAAAACATGGAACAAAACAGGAACAACCAAGAAACCCCATCATACCCTTACTTCTCCCAATTCTTCCACATCTTAACTGATGACATTGAAATGAAGAAAAAAATGGACAATCCACAGTTTCTTTTCATTTTTTTTTCTTTTTTTTTCTTTTTTTTTCTCTTTTTTTTTTTTTTTTCCTTTTTTTTTTCTCTTTTTTTTTTTTCTTTTCTTTTTAGCTCCATTCAATAAGCAAGGCAAAGACAGCCTCAGCAGAATGTACACAAGCAAGAAGCAAAATGCCAACAGCTTGGTACCATTTGTGGTGTTTCTGTTCTTCTCCTAAGAATGAACTGAACAGGCATGCACAAGCCTTGAAATGTCTTATGCAATTTCAGTGATTCTCTATATTTTATATGCCTTTATATATGTATTTAAACCTGGCATTATCCAATAAAATATGAATGTTAAGATTCATGCTAATAATTTAAAATTTAATTTTTCTTCACTTAGAACAATGGTAAACAGCAGATAAGAATCTAAAATCCTGACAAGTCCAGAAAGAGAAAGCTTTATATTACTGTGCCTTTAATAACACATTTTTCAAACAGGCAGGACCTGTGCTTCCATTTGTCACTGGGTCCTTTCAAAAATAAGCAAAGCCTGTGCTAGATAAATAATAAGGACCTATTTTAATCAGTAATGACATTTTGATAGGGAAAAGAGTCCACTATGAACTCGAACACAAATGGAACCCAATTTCTATTTGTGCAGGGATGGAAGGTTGTTTTAAAGGGAGTATGAGTGGATAGGAAGAAGGGTGAGCAGGGGCACACTAGAGTAAGAAAAATAAAAAATTATAAAAAGTGGGAAGAGAGCGATGGTCTGTGACTAGGCCGTATGAGCTAGAACTGGTATCTAACCTTATCAAAGTCAGGCTCCTACCCTCTCACCTGGGCTGGGAGAACAGGTCCTATCTTTTTGTGTTAACTGGAACAAATAGTAATTACTTAGGGCAGCCTTAAGCTTTTTCAGGCAGGAATGTAAGGGAGCTATGGCCTTGAGCTATTAGAAATCATGCTGGTGTTTACTCAGGTCTCCTAGCATTAGTGGCAGACAAGTGTTTCTGCAGAGTCTGAAGTTTTCATGGACCAAGATGAAGACTTCATGGAGAAGAGGACTCAGAAAAGGCAAGCTAGAGCTTTGTAACAGAGGATCTTTTGTCAGCCAAGAAAATCCCGTAGGGCTTGGTCGGTGCCTACTGTTTGGGAGAGATAGGACTGAGATGGTGATAGGAAAGAGAAACTTAAATCATATTGTAATGGATTCATATTCCAAAATGTAATTTCAGTTCTAAATAAACATTACTTTTTAGGGCATTTTGTTTTTCCAAAGGAAGTGAAACTGAGCAAACCAGGGGAAATGACCTGGTGGCTGGGTCCTCAACTTTATGCTTAAGACTGCAAGGTATGACCTAAAATCAAACATATACTGTGAAACAACAGGATTTATTCACAGGGGGGGAGAAAGAGTTCACAGGCAGGCATGTGGTCAGGATTTATTTTACAGAGGACGTGAAAAAAGGGGGGACAGGGAGAGAGGGATGGGTGGAAGGGGAGAGTGAGAGGGGTCCTTATAGGCTGGCACAAGTTTTGATTCTGTCTGTCCGACCCCACATAGGCTATATGTGAAAAAAGGCTAATTCTAAACCAAAGCAAATACTTGGCAATCTGGGAGTTCTCCTCCAGAACCCCTCCTCATCAGCAGTTTAACTACTAAAAGCCCAGGAGATTAAATGCCCCAAACCCAGCAGTTTCAGTGGTCAAAATCCCCAGCAAGTCTACTGCCCCAAAGGCAGTGGTTTTAACAATCAAAAGCCCCGCAGATTAACTTACAAGATTCTTAGTGATTTAACTACCAAAGGCCTCATCAGCTTCCACTCACTGAGGCTGGAGTCTAGAAAGCAGCCCCCTCCTTACCATCAAGTTGGCTGTGAGCACCATCCACTGGCCAGGAGATTACAACACATATTCCAACACCACCTATTTAGTAAATTCCCTTTTAGAGTTATGCATAAGTTTTATAGACTCTTCCTCTCATAGTTAATATCTTAAGAACTTCAGAAATCATTCTCAACTTTTATTTTAAGAAGGAGAAAACTAGAACCCTGAGAGTCTGATTAGTGGGACTAGTGGGAAAAATTGTTATTCCTAATGCAATCAATAAAATGTGCATTTGGGGCCTCCCCTGTGGCGCAGCGGTTGAGTGCTGGGTTGCGAAGCTGCCCGCAGCCTCTGCAGCGCCGGTTCGATCCCTGGCCACCGGGCAAGGCTCCCACATGGCGCGCAGACCTCTCCTGCCGCCCGCTGCTCCCCTCAGCAGTGTATTTCATCTGTCTGCCTGTTCTCTCTGCTCTGGCTCTGGTGAATTCTCTCACACTCCTGTGCCTCTGACTGTACCCAATGCTTGTACAAATAAATAAATCTTAAGAAAAAAAGAAAGAAAATTTACTTTAAAAAAAATAAAAAATAAAATAAAATGTGCGTTTACTTTTTTTTTTCATTTCTTCCTTCCCCTTGTTCCCAAAAGTGTATATATTGTTGTTCATTTAATCTCCTTCCATGTGGTGGAAAGGTGAGGGGGAATCTAACAATAAACAAAGCACATTACTTCTCTATGAGGCTTTACTGAAAGGATTTTCCAGAGCTTCCATATGATCCAGCAAATCCACTCCTAGGTATTTACCCAAAGGACACAGAAACAGTAATTCCAAAGGGCACCTGCACCCCTATGTTTATAGCAGCACTATTTACAATAGCTAAGCTATGGAAGCAACCCAAATGCCCAAAAATAGATGACTGGATCAAGAAGATGTGGTACATATACACCATGGAATATTACTCAACAATCAAAAAAGATAAACTCATGCAGTTTGCAGCAACATGGATGGAGCTGGAAGGGATCATGCTCAGCAAAATAAGTCAGAAAGAAAAAGAAAAATACCGGATGGTCTCACTCATAGCAGGAATTTAGAAAGCCTAAATAAGAGACCAGGAAAAAGACTAATCAATACAAAGTAAAAATCAAAATCAACAAGCAACTATAAACCAGAGACAAACCACGGTGGGGAGGGGAGGGAGAGGTGAGGGAAGGGGAGAGGAAGGACTAGGGTCAAAATAAGGGGGGGGGTGCAATTGTATGGGGAATATAACCAAAATGAAAATGCATACGTTGTGCAAAGATGAAAAAAGATGTAAGAACTTTATAAAAAAATATATTTAAATAAAAAAAGAGTAGAAGAGCAGATCAACAACTTCTCTGGAGTAGTTGGAAACTTTTTCAGCCTCAGAGAAATCTAGAAGACCAGTAATTCCTACAAGCCTGTTTTTGTTCTCACATGAACCTCCCCTGAGTCTCCTTGAACTTGCTCTGATGGTATTTTCTTAGAAATTTTTCTCATTAATCTTTAACTGCTATGACAAAAATAGCATACATAGACCAGATGGTTTAAATAAGAGATGTTTACTTCTCAGTTTTTTTAAGATTGATTTATTTATGTATACAAGAACTGGGGTACAGGCCAGAGGTGTGGGGGGTGAGAGGATTCACAAGAGACAGAGTGGAGAGCAGAACAGGCCAATTGACTGAAATACACTGCTGAGAGGAGCAGTGGGCAAGTCAGGAGAAGTCTGCTGCACCATGTGGGTAGCTCCCTGGCCAGCAGGGGGGATCGAACTCTTGCTGCAGTGGCTGCGGATAGTTTTGTTGGTTACGTCTTAACCCTGCGCCACCAGGGAGGCCCTACTTCTCACAGTTTTGGAAGGACAGGAAATTCAAAGTCAAGGTGCCATCTAATTTGGTTCCTGGTAAAGTCTCTTCCTTTCTTGCAGGGTAACTGTGTGTTCACATGAGAGAATCAAAGATTATTTCTCGGGGTCTCTTCTTTTTCAGGACACTAATCACACTCAAGAGTCTCCACCCTTCTGAACTTATTACCTCCAAAAGCCTCATCATCATATCAATCAGCATATAGGTGTTCAGTTGTAGAATTCCCAGCATCTCATCAGGGTTAGGATGTCCCCATGTCAATTTAGGTGTGCACAGACTTTCAGCCCATAGCAAAGTCTGAGCACTACGTGAAATTTAGTTGTCTTTTTTTCCATCGGGCTGTCCCTATATCACTCAGATGGGATTCCACACTCCCACATACCTTGTATTTTTATTTCATAACAATCAACCTTGTAACTCCTTAATTACTGCTGTGGCGTACACCTGCTGTAATGACCACTCCATGAGTCACATCCCTTAAGTGTCAGCAGGACCTTGAATTTGTGTCTCAATTTAATTGACTTCGAGTTAATCAAAAAGGAGATTATCATGAGTTGGCTTTCCTTAGTCAAATGATGTCCTTTAAAAAGAATTAAGTGGGGCCTCCCCGGTGGCACAGCGGTTGAGCGCTGGGCTGTGAAGATGCCCGCAGCCTCTGCAGCCCGGGTTCGATCCCTGGCCGCCAGGCGAGGGTCCCACATGGTGTGCAGCCCTCTCCTGCCGCCCGCTGCTCCCCTCAGCAGTGTACTTCCTCACTCTGCCTGCTCTGCTCCCCGCTCTGGCTCTGGTGAATTCTCTCGCCCTCCCACGCTTCTGACTGTACCCATTGCTTATATGAATAAATAAATCTTTAAAAAAAAAAAAAAAGAATTAAGTGGCCTCCTTGAGATTAGAGACTCCCTTGCTGGACTAAGAAAAGTAACCATGAGTTCTATCTCAAAGGGGAAGATTGAGGACGCTTGGAAGCAGATCCTTCTCCATTCAAGCTCTGATGAGACTGTAGCCTAACTGACACCTGACTGTAGCCTTGTGGAACTGTGAGATAAGAACCACATTGTACCAGAGAAACTGTGAGATAAGAAATGTGAATTATTTTAACCTTCTAAGCTTGTGGCCATTTGTTACACTACAGTAGATAGTTAAAAAACAACTCTAAAATGCAGTTGTTCATGCCAGATCCCCCAAGACTTTAGTATCTAACTTAATTGCAGTTTTAGCCTCTTCCAAAATGGAATTTTATTTTTCTTATAATTTTTACATTCTTCCCACCACCTTGTGTCCCCTGTCCCCTTCCCTCCCCCTCCCTCTTAACCTCAGAGCCCCCAGGATGTTTATTAACGTCTACTAGTTTTTAAAGTGTTTTATGCTGTCAAGTATCTGTTATAGAACAGTCCAGTATTTGTTATTGTTCTGACTCATTTTGTTGCACATACTTCTCTCAAATTACCTCCATTTTGTTGAAAATGGTTATATTTCATTCTTTCTTATGAGTCTATAATGCTCCAGAGAGTACACATACCACATCTTCTTGATCAATCTTCCATCAACGAACATTTAGGCTGCTTCCTTATCCTAGTCATTGTAAATAATGCTACTATAAGCACTGTGGAACATATGGAGATTTTTGTTGATGGTTTCGTATTCTGTGGCTCTATACCCAATAGTAGATTGCTGGGTTATATAGTTTTTCCATTTTTAGTTTTTTATTAAGGTAAATCCATATTGCTTTCCATATGGATGCAGCAGTTCACATTCTCACCAAGTGTTACAAGGCCCCTTTCTTTCTGCATCTTCTCTAACACTTGTTGGTGATCTTTTAACATGCATCATTCTGATGGTATGAGATGCTATATCATCATAGTTTTAATGCACATCTCTCTTATTAGGAGTGACAATGAACATTTTTACATGTCTTTTGGTCTTCTGGATATACTCTATGAAATAGTCATATCTGCTGCCCATTTATTAACTGGGTTATTTGTTTTTATTGTTGATTTGTATGAGTTTTTTATTTATCTTGTATATTAATCCCTTATCAATCATATAGTGTAAATATTTAATCCCATTTCAGTAGGATATCTATTTAATTGCCTTGTTTCTTCTTATGCTGTAGAGAAACTTTTCAACTTGAGGTTATCCCAAAGGTTCTTTTTTGTTTTTAATTCCCTTACCATAAGCGTTGTGTCACCATAAATATCTTTATTGTTGATATCAAGGAATATATCACCAATATTTTCTTCTATGTGTTATTGTTGCTGTTATCATATCTAATCTTTAATCCATTTTTGGAGTTTATTTTTCTGTATAGTGTTAGTAAGTACTCCAATTTCATTTTTTTATGTGCCATGCCAGTTTTCCTGGCATCAGTTATTAAAGAGACTGTGTTTTCCCCATTTCATGGCTTTGCATGCTTTATTATAGATGGGGCATTGGTACATAAGTGGGTTTATTTCCAGACTTTCAATTCTATTTCATTGGTCCATGTATATGTTTTTAGGCAGCTGCCATATTGTTTTTAATACTGCTGCTTATGTTGCTATTGAAGTCCTTTAATAACATCTTGTATTCTCCTTGTATAGGTCTTTTACGTCCATTTTAGATTGCTTTTGAGGAATTTCTTTCTTTCTGAAGAAATTACAGATGGAGTTACTTTCTTGATTTCTTTTTGCTTCTTGTCCATTTTTTATACGTAAAAAAAAAAAGATTATGAATAAGTGTACGTTGATTTTGTGGCCTGCCATTTTACTGTGCACATTTATTGCTTTGAAAAAAATTTTTTTTAAGATTTGTTTATTTTATGTGTACAAGAACTGGGGTACAGGTCAGAGGAGGAGAGTTGAGAGGATCAACCAGAGACAGAACAGAACAGGGGGGAACAGAACAGGCAGATTGACTGAAGTACACTGCTGAGGGGAGCAGCGGGCAA
This sequence comes from Talpa occidentalis, assembly GCF_014898055.3. Taxonomy (NCBI): domain Eukaryota; kingdom Metazoa; phylum Chordata; class Mammalia; order Eulipotyphla; family Talpidae; genus Talpa; species Talpa occidentalis. The sequence goes on from NW_026555331.1 coordinate 68,285,625, forward strand.
GACAGGAGATGTCTGCTGTGCCATGTGGGTTGTTCCCTGACGGCCAGCTGCGGTTAGCCTCATAAGCTGCTCTTTTTATTTTTGTTGTTGTTGTTCTATTTCTTTTTTTCTTTTTAATTTTCTAATTTTTTACATCATTGTTCATTTTTAAACAATATTCGTTTCCCCCCACCCCCTCAGGTGTAGTCCCCATAGAATTTTCTTCGCGGATGCACCCGTGCACCATCACCTCAGTCCTCTGTGCTCCTCCCTCCCTCTGATCCTTCTCCCTCGACCTCCCCTGCAGTATGTCTCGATTTATAATAGTATGTTTTTGCTTTGTTGTGTTTTGTACTGTTATTATTTTTTTACACTGAAGTCTTACTGGTGTCTTAACCTCTTGCGCCACCAGAGAGGCCCTGCTTTGAAAAATTTGATGGAGTCTTTAGGGTTTTTCTGTTTTTTTTCCCAAATAAATCTTTTTCTTTTTAAAGATTTATTTATTTTATACAAGAGCTGGGGTACAGGCCAGAAGCTCAGGAGGTTGAGAGGATTCACCAGAGACAGAGCAGGGAGCAGAACAGGCAGATTTACTGAAGTACACTGCTGAAGGGAGCAGCAGGTGAGACAGGAGAGGTCTGCGGTGCCATGTGGGACTCTCCCTGGCCGGCCAGGAATCGGACCTGCACTACAGAGGCTGAGGACAGCTTCACAGCACTGCGCTCAACCCGCTGTGCCACCAGGGAGGCCCTTTAGGATTTTTCTACATATAATACCATATCACCGGCGACAAGTGATTATTTCACTTCCTCTTTTCCTATTTGAACCTTCTTTATTTTCTGTGACTACCTGATAGCTCTGACCAAAAGTCCTAGTACTAAGTTAAACAGAAAGTGGTAACACTGAGCACTTTGTTGTGTACCAGATGTTATAGGAAAAACAAACAGTTTTTCAATGTTGAGCATTATATTGGCTGTTACTTTGTGATATATGATCTTTATTATATTGAGGCAAGTTCCTTCTCTGCCCATATGGGTGAGAGTTTTTATTATACCTAGATGCTGAATTTATCAAATGCTTTCTCTGCATCTATTGATAATCTCATATGAATTTTATCTTTACTTTTATCGATATGGTGTATTACATCATTTGATTTATGAATAGTAAACCATCCTTTCCTTCCTGGGATGAATACTTCCTTGATGAATGATTATGATTTATAATCCTTGTCAAATACTGTTGACTCTGATTTGCTAGTATTTTATTTTAAGAAATTGCATCCGTATTCATCAAGGTTACTAGTATATAATTTTATTTCTTATTCTGTCTTTGTATGGTTTGGATATTAAGGTAATGTTGGCAGCATAAAATGTATTAGTGAGAATTCCTGCTTGTATTTTTAAAAATAATTTCAACAACATGGGCATTAGTTATTTTAAAAAGATAGAACTCATTTGTAAGGTCATTTAGTCTTGGACTTTGGTATTTCTGAATAGTTTTAATTCTCTTTCAATCCCCACATTTGTGATGGGTTTGTCCAGTTCATTTGTTTCCTCCTGGGTTAGTCTTGATAGAGTATGATGATCTAGAAATATATCCATTTATCAAATTTATTGGCACATAGCTATGCATGGTAATCTCATCATCTTTCGTGTTTCTGTACTATCTGAAGTGATTTCTTCCCTTGCATTTGTGAATCTGTTTAATAATGTTTTCCCTCTTCTCTTTTAAGTTAGCCTAGTTAGTGGTTTATTTATTGTATTTACCTTCTCAAAGGACAAGCTATTAGTTTCATTGATTTTTTTTGTAGTTCTTTTTATCTCTATTTCATTTATTTCCATTCTTTTTAAAATTTCCTTCCCTTTTATTAACTTTGGGTCTTTGTTCCTCTTTTTCAAGTTGTTTTTTCAAGTTTCTTTCAAACATTAGATTCTTTGTTTGCATTTTTCTTACTTTTTAATGTATAGCTATATTGCAATTATTTTTCCTTTCAGTCTATTTTTGCTGCATGCCTGTATTTTAGTAGCTTATAAGGTTATTTTCATTCATATCAAGGTTTTTTTAGTTTCTGCTTTGCTTTCTTCTTTTATTCAATTGTTATTAATCTGTTAATCTGTATATTATTTTGTTTCCATGTGGTCATAATTTTTCCTGGCTTTTCCTTATAATTGATTTTGAGTTGTATGCCATTGTGATTGAAATAGGTATAATTTTGATTTTTATTGTTTTGTTGACAATTGGTTTACATCCCAAGATATGGTATATTCTTGAAAATAATTTCTTATGCACTGGGAAAAAACGTGTTTGCAACAACTTTGGGGTGGAGTGTTCTGTAGATGTTTTTTAGACATATTTGATCTAGCTACTCACATAAAGCAGTTGTTTACTTATTTAGACTTTGTCTAATTGATCTATCCAGTGTTGTAATTGGCATATTGAGGTTTCTTAGTATTACTGAGTTGGTATCAATATCTCTCTTAAGTTTTGTTATTATCTTATGTTTCTTGGTGGTATATATATATATATATATATATATATATATATATATACACATACACACACATATAATTTATGAGTGTTATTTCTTCTTGCATTAGACCCTTAATCATAATATATGCCCTTCTTTATTTCTTATTACTTCTGTTTGATCAGATATAAGTGTAGCTGTTTCTGATTTGATTTTTTTGTTGTTTGTTTGTCATTTGCTTTTATAACTGTCTCCCAGCCTTAAACTCGGAATTAAGAGGATTTTTGAGACGCAAGTGCTCATTGTCATTCTGTTATGTGATTGGTTTGTCTTGTCTTTTTTGAAGCACTTCCTAACATGCTTTAAGTTCAATTTCCATTGTCTTATTGCTGAATCTATTATTTTTTGTTTACACATTCTACCAAGATCTTTGTTCAATGGGTTATTTGTTTGACCCATTGGACATTTTTTGTTTCTGACCAGTTTCTATAGACTACAATGTTACATTCCTCCTCTTCCTTCATGTTAAGTGATTTAGGGTCTGTTACCTTGATATTCATTGTTCTGATGCGTTATAATAACCCTTTTAGGATTTATGTCATGTGTATATTGTTGTTGATTAATTCTTTTGGTTTTTGCCTTTCAATAACACCCCTTACTCTTCCTTCTATCTTGATTGTTAATCTTGCTGAGTAAAGGATTATGGACTGGAAGTCTTTTTCTTTAAGTACTTCAAATATCTCTTTCCAGCCCCTTGTGCTTATAATGTTTCTGCTGAAAAGTCTGTGGACAGTCTGATTTGTGTCCCATTATAGGTTACCCCTTTTTCTCACATTTTTAATATTCTGCCCTTACCATTGGTTTCAACAGCTTACTATTTAGTGTTTTCGTGTATGTCTCTGTTATTATTTTATTTGGCATTTTTGTGCTTTTTAGATCACTACTTATGGTTTATTTCCCAGGGCAACATGGTTTTCGCTATTTCTTTTTTTTTTTAATAATAAATTTTATTTTTATATTCCCCATACAATTGCAACCCCCCCATTCTGACCCCAATCCCTCCCCTCCCGCCCCCCACCCCCAAAAAAGTGTCTCTGTTTCATAGTTTTTTGTTGATTTTGATTTTTACTTTCTAATAGTTATTCATTTTCCTGGTCCCTTATTTAAGTTTTCTAGATTCCTGCTATGAGTGAGACCATCCAGTATTTTTCTTTTTGGCTTATTTCGCTGAGCATGATCCCTTCCAGCGCCATCCATGTTGCTGCAAATTGCATGTGTTTATCTTTTTTGAATGCTGAGTAATATTCCATGGTATATATGTACCACATCTTCTTGATCCAGTCATCTATTTTTGGGCATTTGGGCTGTTTCCAAAGCTTAGCTATTGTAAATAGTGCTGCTATAAACATAGGGGTGCAGGTGTTCTTTGGAATTGATGTTTCTGTGTCCTTTGGGTAAATACCTAGGAGTGGAATTGCTGGATCATATGGAAGCTCTATGTTTAGTAGGTCCAGATATCTCCACACAGCTCTCCATAGTGGTTGGACCAGTTTTCACTCCCACCAACAGTGCAGAAGAGTTCCTTTTTCTCCACACCCTCGCCAACATTTGTTGTTGCTAGTTTTTTTAATATGTGCCATTCTCACTGGTGTGAGATGGTATCTCATGGTAGTTTTGATTTGCATTTCCCTGATGACAAGTGATGTTGAACATTTTTTCATATGCCTGTTGGCCATTTGCATTTCCTCTTCAGAGAAGTTTCTTTTTAACTCGTCTGCCCATTTTTTGACTGGATTATTTTCTTTGTTGTTGTTGAGTCTCATCAGCTCTTTGCAGATTTTTGTGATCAGTCCTTTATCATTATTGTTGTGTGCAAAAATGTTCTCCCAGTCGGTGGGGTTTCTCTTTATTTTTGTTATTGTCTCTTTTGCTGTGCAGAAGCTCTTTAATTTGATGTAGTCCCAGCTGTTTATCTTCGCCTTCACTATCACTGCTTGGGGTGATGTGTCTGTAAAGATGTCTTTGATGTGCAAATCACATAGTGTTTCACCTATATTTCCTTCTATATATTTTATGGTTTCAGGTCTTATGTCTAGTTCTTTAATCCATTTTGAGTTGATTTTTTTGTATGGTGTGAGGTAGTGGTCAAGCTTCATTCTTTTGCATGTAGCGACCCGTTTTCCCAGCACCATTTATTGAACAAACTTTCTTTGCTCCAATGCATAGTCTTTGCTCCTTTGTCAAAGATTAGTTGACCATAAATCTGCGGGTTTATTTGTGGATTTTCTATTCGATTCCATTGGTCTGTATGTCTGTTCTTGTTCCAATACCATGCAGTTTTGATGATTATGGCTTTGTAGTATAGTTTGAAGTCTGGAAGTGTGATGCCTGCATTCCCTTCTTTTTTTTTCATGAGAGCTTTGGCTATTCGAGGTTTTTTGTGATTCCATATGAATTTCATCAATGATTGTTCTATTTCTTTGAAGAATGACATTGAAATTTTGATTGGAATAGCATTGAATCTGTATATTGCTTTTGGTAGGATGGCCATTTTAATAATGTTTATTCTTCCAATCCATGAGCAGGGGATGTCTTTCCATTTCTTTGTGTCTTCTTCTATTTCTTTTAACAGTGTTTTATAGTTTTCTTTGTATAGGTCCTTTACCTCTTTTGTTAGATTTATGCCCAAATATTTGATTTTTTTTTGTTTCAATAATAAAAGGGATGGTTTTTTTGATTTCTTCTTCTTCAGATTTATTGTTTGTGTATAGGAAGGCTACTTACTTTTGCGTGTTGATTTTGTATCCTGCCACTTTATTGAACTGATTGATGAGTTGAATTAGTTTTTCTGTGGAGTTTTTGGGGTTCTCTATGTATATTATCATATCATCTGCAAATAGTGATAGTTTGACTTCTTTTCCTACTGGATTCCTTGGATGTCTTTCTCTTGTCTTATTGCTCTGGCTAGGACTTCCAGTATTATATTGAAAAGCAGTGGTGAGAGTGGACATCCTTGTCTTGTTCCAGATCTTAATGGAATTGCTTTCAGCTTTTCACCATTGAGAATGATACTGGCTGTTGGCTTGTCATAGATGGCCTTTATGATGTTGAGGTATGTTCCTTGTATCCCAAGAATTTCAAGGGCTTTTATCATGAATGCATGCTGCACTTTGTCAAACGCTTTCTCAGCATCTATTCATATTATCATGTTTTTTTTTTTTTATAGAGGCATGTTTTATTTATTTATTTGTTTGTTTGTTTGTTTGTTTTGTTTATACATGCACTGGGTACAGTCAGAAGCACGGGAGGGTGAGAGAATTCACCAGAGCCAGAGCGGGGAGCAGAACAGGCAGAAGGACCGAAGTACACTGCTGAGGGGAGCAGCGGGTGGCAGGAGAGGTCTGCGCGCCATTTGGGACCCTACTCCAGTGGCCGGGGAGCAACCGGGGATCGAACCCGCGCTGCAGAGGCCGCGGGCAGCTTCGCAACCCAGCGCTCAACCGCTGCGCCACCGGGGAGGCCCTATCATATGGTTTTTATATTTCTTTTTGTTGATGTGTTGGATAACGTTGATTGATTTTCGGATGTTGAACCATCCTTGTGTCCCTGGAATGAATCCTACTTGGTCGTGGTGAATAATCTTATGGATACATTGTTGGATTCTGATAGCTAAAATTTTATTGAGGATTTTTGCATCAGTGTTCATTAGGGAGATTGGCCTGTAGTTTTCCTTTTTTGTGTTGTCCTTGTTCGGTTTTGGTATTAGTGTAATGTTGGCTTCATAGAACGTGTTTGGTATTGTCCCTTCCTTCTCAATTTTTTGGAAGAGTTTGTGAAGGATAGGCACTAATTCGTCTCTGAATGTTTGGTAGAATTCATTTGGAAATCCATCAGGTCCTGGGCTTTTGTTTTTGGGGAGGTTTTTGATTACCATTTCAATTTCGCTAATTGTAATTGGTCTGTTTAGGTGTTCTATTTCTTCTTTATCTAGCTTTGGGTGATTGTAGAGTTGTAGAAATTTGTCCATCTCCTCTAGATTGTTGAACTTGTTTCCATATAACTGTTCATAGTAGTTACTGATTATTCTTGTGATTTCTGCTGTGTCCGTTGTGATTTCTCCTCTTTCATTTGTGATCCTGTTTATTTGTGCTTTCTCCCTTTTTTCCTTTCTGAGCCTGGCTAGGGGTTTGTCTATTTTATTGATTTTTTCGAAGAATCAGCTCTTGGTTTCATTGATCTTTTGGATTGTTTTTTTAGTTTCAATTTCATTTATTTCTGCTTTGGTTTTTATTATTTCTTTTCTTCTACTGGTTTTGGGTTTTTTTTGTTGTTCTTTTTCTAGATCTTTGAGCTTCAAGATTAGTTTGTTTCTTTGAGTTCTTTCCTGTTTCTTGATGTGAGCTTCTATTGCTATATATTTTCCTCTTATTACTGCTTTTGCTGCATCCCATACATTTAGGATATTGGTGTCCTCCTTGTCATTCAATTCAAAGAATTTTTTAATTTCTTCTTTGATCTCCTCATTAGTCCAGTGGTCTTCCAGTAGTGTGGTTTTTAATCTCCGTGAGGTAGGAAAGTTCCTTGCCTTCTTTTTATGGTTTATTTCTAGTTTGATGCCTTCATGGCATCAAAAGATGCCATGGTTGATATGATTTCAGAAAAGAAAAGATGGTTGATATGATTTCAATCTTGGTGTATCTGTTGATATTTGTCTTGTGCCCCAGTATGTGATCGATCCTGGAGAATGATCCGTGTGCACTTGAGAAAAATGTGTACTCCGTTTTTTGGGGGTTTAGTGTTCTATAGATGTCTGTTAAGCCCAAATGCTCTAGGTCAATATTTAGAGCTTAGTTTCTTTACTTATTTTTTGTCTTGTTGATCTATCCATTGTTGATAGTGGTGTGTTGAAGTCTCCCACTACGCATGTGTTTTCTCTGATGTCTGTTTTCAGAGAGGACAACAGTTGCCTGATATATTTTGTGCTCCTTCGTTTGGTGAGTATATGCTAATGAGTGTTATTTCTTCTTGAAGTATTGTCCCCTTGATCATAATGTAGTGACCATTGGGGTCTCTTTATTTTTTTGAGTTTGAAGTCTGTTTTATCTAAGTACAGCTGTTCCTGCTTTCTTTTTTGGTCCATTTGCTTGTAGGATTGTTTTCCATCCTTTAACTTTGAGCCTATTTTTATCTTTTGTAGCTAAATATGTTTCCTGGAGACAGCAAAAGGTTGGGTTTTGTTTCTTAATCCAGGCTGCAACTCTGTGTCTTTTTATTGAAAAGTTTAGTCCATTTACATTTAGAGTTAATATTGATATGTTAGCATCTGTATTTGCCATTGTGTTTGTCTTTCCTTTGATTTCATTATTTATTCTTTTAATAACTTTTTTTTTGGTCTTCTTTCATTGTTATTCATCCCTCTGAGGTTCTGGCTTTAGGATTCCTTGTAGTATTTTTTGGAGTGGGGGTTTAGTCGTAATGAAATTCCAGAGTTTCTGTTTGTCTGGGAAGGTCCATATTCTTTCTTCATAGAGGAAGGAGAGCTTTGCAGGATAGAGTATTCTTGGTTGGCATCTGTTTTCTTGGAGTCTGTTGACTATGTCCCTCCACTCTCTCCTTGCCCGTAGTGTTTCTTCAGAGAAGTCTGATGTCAGCCTGATTGGTTTTCCTTTGAATGTTATCTGTTTTTTCCCTCTTGTCAGCTTCATTATTTTTTCCTTGTCCTGGATTCTTGGGAGCTTTACTATTATGTGTCTTGCTGTATTTTTCCTTTCGTCGTGGAAGTTTGGTGTTCTTCTTGCTTCTTGTATATCAATTTTCAGCTCCTTCTTCGCGTTTGGGAAGTTCTCTTCAATTATCTCCTTGAATATTTTCTCTGTTCCTACATCTCTCTCCTCTCCTTCCGGAATTCCTATAACGCTTATATTTCCTTTCCTCATGGAGTCAGATAATTCCTGAAGTCTTTCTTCGTTCTTTTTCCTTCGTACTTCTCTTTCCTTTTCTGTTTTGGTTCTTTTTATTTCTGTGTCTTCAAGAGTACTTATTCGTTCTTCCATTTCATCTATTCTGCTTTCATTGCTTTTCCCAGTGTTCTTTAGTTCCTCCATTAATTCTTTGATCTCCTGCGTTTCTTTTGCTTCCCTCTTTAGGGACTCAATTTCATTCTTCTGATCGTTGATTATTTTTTTCATATCATTGTTTTCCTTTATGACTTCTGTCACTTTTTTAATCATGGCAATTTTAAATTCTCTTTCTGGAAGTCTCAGAAGTTCTTCCAAGTTACTGTCGTTGTAATCTGGGGGGTGGTTTTCTTTTTGTGGTGTGCTTTTTTCCTGAGGAGTTGTTAGGTTGCGTGTGGTTCTTCTACTCCCTACTGTCTGTTTTCTAAGTTGTCGTATGCATTGGGACACTGTGTTGCTCAGACTGGCTGGCATCTTGGGTGAAGTTCTCCGCTCCCCTCTGGCTCCTCCAGGAGCCATCTCTGGCTTCTGAGGGAGCTTTCTGCTGGTTTCAGGCAGTCTTTACTGAAGAAATGTCCCTGTTCTAAAATGGCGACGTGGGACTCAGTCCCTGTGCATCTGGTCTCAGGCACACTCTTCTGCGCGCCCAGTCTGCCCCGGCCGTGGGTGTCTGTTCCCTCTGTGGGCTCAGACTGCTGGTCGGAAGGGGCCTGGCATGGGCTAACTTCCCAGCTGGCCACTGTCTCCTCCGGGAGCCTTCTGCCCTTTTCAAGCAGTCTTAAGAAATTTCCCTGTTCTATGGGGTGTTTGTGACTTTTTTTCTGGTCGCTAGGTGGCGCCAGAGATTTCTCCTATTGTCCTTGGGGGGCTGTTTTTCGCCACCCCCCACTCCGTGGACAGGGAACAGAGCAGGAATGGTAGGGTAAACCTCAACAGCTTTGGGGTGCTGTGTCTGCCTTGTGCCCCACCGTCGTGGAGAACCCACGCTGTGAATTTCGTGCCCCAGGCCTCAGTTACAAAGCCCTCAGGTCCAGGACACGGGCTGTAGTCCAGTTCAGTGGCGCAGGAATGGCGCCTTTTGCACCCCGCTCCCGTGCCTGGGCTCCTGGTTCCTGCTTACTCAGTGAGGGACTTTCACCTCAGTGAGGGCCTCCGTGCGTCTCCCTGCAAGCCTAGGTCGCAGGCGCGGGAACCTGGGCAGCTGCGATCCCGAGCCATGTTTGCTTTTCAAGCGAGCCAAGCGCGACGCTTTTCCACGCAAGCTTACTGGCCGGCCCGGGGCTGTATGCGGGCCTCCTTCGGTGGTCTTTGTTGTTCTCTAATGGCGCCTGGAGCCGTTCACTCACCGACGCGCGAATCCTGCAGGGTTCTCCATAGCTCCCGTTCACTGGGTGTGGTGGCTGAAATAGTTCCTTTCCACTCACAGTCCCGGTTGATGCGTAGTTTGTTCTTGTTGGTCGTTTTAGTTTGTTGTTTTCCCCTTTTCTGCTGGTCGGAGAGTGCCAATTCTGTGGGTGGGGGAGAGGAACAGGGTTCTGCACTTTCCTCCCTTCTAGTCCTCTTTTTTGGCAACTTTCTTCTTCGGGCAGTTTGCTGGCGTCACCCGTTTATCTTCCGTGTCCCAGTTCTCACTGGGACCTGCCGCTTTTCCTCCCTATTAACTTTTTTTAATGGGAGATCTTACTCGCAGCGTCTCCTCGCCGCCATGTTGCTCCGCCCACCTCCTAAACCCAGTTTTATACCAGTCATCATCAGCCAAATTTGCTCAACGAATGACAGCAAAGGTTTTAGTCAAATGTAAATAAGGCAGGGGATGAAGAGAGACAAAACCTCAGTAATCCAAAGGACTTGACCCAGATTTACAAAGCTTGTGGAAAAGGAAAAAAAATTCCAAAAACATATTTCCACTTCGGAGGGCAGCACTTTCACAACAGCTGTCCAGTTTCCTCCTCGCTGACTATTTCTTTAAATAAGTTTTCTATGCCTTTCTTTTCTTCTTCTGGGAGACCCATGATACAGGTATTATTTCTCTTTAAGTTGCCCTAGAAGACACAGTGTTTGATTTTTTAAATTCTTTTTCACTAGCTAGTTCTATTCTTGTGTTCTCCAACATTGTTCTTGAATTCACTATTTCCATTTCTTCTGTTTAGAGGCTAATGAGGTCATCATTGCATTTTTAATTTTTTTTAATTTTTTTAAAGATTTATTTATTTATGCTTACAAGAACTGGGGTACAGGCCAGAGATGCTGTGGGTAAGAGGATTCACCAGAGACAGAGTGGGGAACAGAACAGGCAGACTGACTGAAAAACACCACGAGGGGAGCAGCAGGCAAGTCAGGAGAGGTCTGCTGCGCCATGTGGGTTGCTCCCTGGCTGCCAGGGATGGAACTCATGCTGCAGAGGCTTCAGATAGCTTCACAGGTTGCACACTAACCCCTTGTGCCACCAGGGAGGCCCAATTGTATTTTTTAAATCAGCGCTAAAGTTTATTAACTTTGTTATTTCTACTTGTAGCTGTCTCATATTTCTGTTTTCCTCATCTTTTCCTAATCTTTATTCTGTTGTGAGTTTATATCCTCCATTTTTTAAAAATTTCCATCATGATTGGCAGAACTGTTACCCTGAATTCCCTTTCTGTCCTGCTTGCAACTCTGCTGAATCAGGACTCCTTTGAGGGTGTTTTGTGTGTGTTTGTGTGTGTTTGCTTCGGAATTTGTGTTCCTCTGTCTCATTTTCCTTTTTTATGGGTTTTAATTGGGGTAGATTTTAAACTGTTGTCAGTATGCCTTTTGGAGTAATGAGTATACTGGCATCAGTGTAGGCTAGTAGTTTTAAAAGAGGACTAAGGTGGAGTAAGGAGCACAAGGGGTTAAGACACAACCTATGAAGCTAGCCACAGCCACTGCAGCATGGGTTCGATCTCTGGCCAAGGAGCTACACAATTGGCGAGAGCTACAGTCATTGTCCTGACTCACCCACTGCTCCCCTCAGCAGTGTATTTCAGTCAGTCTGCCTGTTCTGCTCCCTGTTCTGTCTCTGGTGAATCCTCTCACCCCCCACACCTCTGGCCTGTACCCCAGTTCTTGTAAGCATAAATAAATAAAATCTTAAAAAAAAAAAAGAGGACTAAGGTGGTGAGCACCAAAGAATCACCTGCCATAGACTCAGGAATTTGAGCATCATGTAGTGCTGTAGATGCCAGAGTTCTGTGGTGGGGATCCACAATGATCCCCATTGTCATGCCAGCCACTTGGTCTCAGTGCCCCCAGGCCCGGAAGTTGTTCTCTTTTCCTCCCTAGCACAGAGTCATATCCTATGAGGTGCTTGAACTCTAGCTGTTAAGTGTTTCTTTGTGAGGCATGGCAGGTATTTTGGATATCTCAACCAAAGCAGTGGGTGGCAGCTGTTTTCAGATCTCAGTCTGGGTTTTGGGAAGTAGCCTCTTCTATAGGGAATTCCAGATGCTCTGATTAATTCAAACCACAGCTGTTCTGTCTTACAAGCCTTAGACTCAAGCCAATAGTCCTCACCCATCACTGTGGCTTTCCAGGGGTGGGTAAAAACCCCAATCCTAAACAGAGTCAGGTCATAAGGGACCCCTAAGAAATGATGGCACATGACTAGGTCAATCACTAATGGGGGGAGGGGGTCTGTGCAACATTTGTTCCTCCCTCTTGTAGGCTGTACTGCCCCATTGTCAAGCCAAACAAAGTTCACTTGAAGTGTGTCCTACTCCTTTATATGAGACAGATGGTCCTATTGTGTTCTGTGGTCTTCAGTTTTTCCCTCAGGGTCTTTTTGGGCTTGTTTTACAGCAGTTTTGTTGTGAGAATCTGAAGGAGGTAAGCCAAGAATCCTCAGTCTACTGGTGTCTTGCCAGATTCTGAACTTTAGTTTAAAAGTAAAATGGACTACTCTATTGCCAACTCCTCATTAGCACGCAGCAGTAGGGGAATGACAAATACAAATTTACTTTTGGTACCACCAATTGATAATACTTTCAAGCCATAATTGTGATATAAAGAGTATTATCCATCTTTGTCTAAATATATTTTAATGTCTTAAGTCTGATTCCTGTCAAACTAAAAATCATTAACACTTATTCCTTTCAGTTTCTGTATTTTAACTCTTTAAAATGTCCACTTGAATCTAGCTCCATTATACAGAGAATAAGCTACTTAAACACCTAGCCCTACATTTAAGACTTTAGGTATAATAGGAAATGTCTGATTCCAAAATAAAAGGATTTTCTCTAAATTCAATGGTGAATAAAATTAGTTTCATAAAAACAATTCAGGACTAGATTTTGGCATTGTGTTTCAAGAATGAAAACTTATGAATCTCTGGAATCATTAAACTTTAAATTAAAAAAACTTCTCTTTTGAAACATTAATATTTTTTAAATATCTTTAAAGTCATTCATATACTATGCCAGTTTAGAAAACAACAATGTGTCAGGGAGTGTGAATGTAACTAAAATATTTTATTTATGGGAGTGCAAACCACTATGGAGAGCTGTGTGGAGATTTCTGGACCTACTAAACATAGAGCTTCCATATGATCCAGCAATTCCACTCCTAGGTATTTACCCAAAGGACACAGAAACATCAATTCCAAAGAACACCTGCACCCCTATGTTTATAGCAGCACTATTTACAATAGCTAAGCTTTGGAAACAGCCCAAATGCCCAAAAATAGATGACTGGATCAAGAAGATGTGGTACATATACACCATGGAATATTACTCAGCATTCAAAAAAGATAAACACATGCAATTTGCAGCAACATGGATGGTGCTGGAAGGGATCATGCTCAGCGAAATAAGCCAAAAAGAAAAAGAAAAATACCGGATGGTCTCACTCATAGCAGGAATCTAGAAAACTTAAATAAGGGACCAGGAAAATAAATAACTATAAGAAAGTGAAAATCAAAATCAACAAAAAACTATGAAACAGAGATACTTTTTGGGGGGTGGGGGCCGGGAGGGGAGGGATTGGGGTCAGAATGGGGGGTTTGAAATTGTATGGGGGAATATAAAAATAAAATTTATTATTTAAAAAAAAATATTTTATTTAACCAATAACTACTACACCAGTGGAACCAAGATGGTGTCATGGAGAAGACAGGAGAAGCGTCTCTGCTTGGGATAATTAGGGAAACTTCTTAAGAGTGAAGCTTCTAAAGGGATTGAGAGGGCTGCAAAATAGGGAGGGAGTAAATTCAATTCTCAGGAGTGGAAAGAATATGTGAAGGCACCCAGGTGCTCCAGAAAGGAGAAATAATGCATTTGTGCCTGGAGTAGAGGTTATAAGAGATGTTAGAAATGAGATCTGGAGTTAGATAAGCCAGATTGCACATTTGGGGATTAGAAGGATGACTGCCTAAAAAAAAGTCTTTCCCTCCAAACTTGCTAATGACACCAGAGATCTATTTAACCCAAAGTCAAATATAATGACAGGACAAAAGGGATGGAGAGAAAGAAAATTGGGGATGAGTAACATAGCCAAATCTTCTTTTCCCATATTAGAAATACTAAGTAAAGGCAACAACATAAATGAGTAAAAGGAAAAATAAAAAACAGCTACAGAATATACTGTGTATAAGACAGACCATTAGACATTGCTAAATAAGCCAAAAATGTATCTCTCTATAAGTTGGGCTTAGAATAGAAAAGATATAATAAATTGACAAAGGATAATTTGACTTGTAAAACTATGAATATGATCATGCACTACTTCATAGAAGTAAAGACAATTTTATTAAACCTCACAGTTCAACAGCTAAATGAATGCAGGTAATCAAGAAATATTTGCACAATATCTTGTAAGATGTGTACTATTGTCACCTCATCTCCCGCTAAGAAGTCATTGAATTTTCTGACTGGGAAGCTCTGAAAAGCTTTCTTGCTTCTATTAAATTTATTAGAATTATGTTTAATAAAGACGCAGACCTCTTTTGGTGTGTTAAAATTTTGCTCCATTATCTGTTTAAATAATTTCCCATAAACATAACCCCTTTGAACATGAAAATCTTGTGTTAAGAGAACAAAATGAATAGGCAACCGTTTCCTCCCTAGACTTCAGCAATCACTTAGAAATCATGTTGAAATTTTCATCTGTTTCAAATTTACAAGATATTGAGTGCTAAAGCTTTGAGGGACAGAGGCCTCTCAAAGTATATTCTTGTTTTGTTTTTTAACAATGGAAAGGACTAAATATTCAAGTGTTTGCTAAACAGTTAATCACTAACAACTATTCTGTAAAATTAATGTTCTAATTGCATACCTTCATTGCCCAGAGTTGAAGAATTTCAACTCTTTACCTATATCTCCTCATCAACAAAATTTTTGATTGCCTGGTAATAATAAAATCAGGTGATCTTAAAAAGATAGGATGTGTGATACTCTGGATCAAGGTTTTGTCAAAAGTGTGTCTGTGTGCTTATACGGGTGTGCACACATGCATGCAAGGTTTTTCTATAGTGGCTGGAAAGTATTTGGTATTTTAAAGTCCTGATATAAAATCAAATGCAATAAAATGTCTTTTTTCTTAACATTTTTGAAAAGTTTCTATTCGTCCTTCAGTCCGTCACTTGCTGGACATTAGCCATTTGATATGCAGAAGTTTCTGACCCTCTTGTAGTGTCAGTTTGTTGTTGGGTGGAGTTTATTATCTTCGATTTAAAATGACAGTGCTCCTAGTTACCAAGGAGGGTTGATGCCTGAAACTGTTTTTGTCTGTGTTGTTGTTGAATTTCCATGGTACTTCCACCTCACTCAACCAGTCCCCTGTGTAAACTTTGGTGCATATTTTTATAATTAGCTATGCAAAGTTGATTACAGTCACATGCTGTGGCCATAACATAATACAAAGCTAAGTGGCTTATATAGAAACCAAAGGAGTTTGATATATGGGCACTCATTTCATTTGCTCTGTTAACTGAACACATGAAGTAACCTCACCCTCTGCAGTTAGACAATGAACTCTGCTAGATTAAGAATTGCAAGTAATACACTCTACTATTCTTGATTGCCACCAAGGAATGAAATGAAAAGAATCAATTGTATGGGTGAAATGAGACAATATCTACTTTGCTATAAGACGAACAACTTAAGCAACAACAGTTTTTCCATCATTATAAATATTTGCATTATAAGTTAAGTTTGTTTACTTCTTTTAGTACCGCTTCTTGGACATTTCCTTGAAATCCTGTCCCAAAATTATGTGTACTTGTAATTTAATGATAGGTATGAGTTACTCCTTAATTATTTTTAGTATCAGCAATCTAAAAAAATAGACAACTTTTTTCACTAAATTTAATTTAATAATATGATATCGTGGTTTATAAAATTAACATTAAAATAGCCTTATTTTAATATCCATGAAATTTAAGCACTATCCATGAAATTTACGATATTGCCACAAGGTGGCAGTAGGTCTCACACGGCCAGTAATATAATATTATCTTTAACTGAGAAGCAAATTTTAACCAAGACTTTTCTAAAAATTCCATGTGTAAATTCAACATGTGTCCACTAAAGCAGGAAAACAAAGCATACATGAAAGACACGAGGCACATACCCCAAAGGACATTTGTTTCTGCCCATTCCCTGCTGTGCCAGAACCCCCAAAGATGGTCTGACAAATACTTGGTCAATAAAATTTGTGTAGTGCACAAAGAATAATAGAAAATTTTCTGAAGTGGGTATAATTTGGTTCTATTCCCTATAACCATAATTCTATCATTATCAGATATAAATCAGTGCATTCTATTCATATATACACATATACGAATATATACGTACATACTTATATACATATGGATATATACATGTATGTGTGTTTACAGATGTACATATGCATGCATGTATGTATGTGTATATGTTTGTGTATATACATTGGTCTTGGAATATGATGTTTGTCCTTGAAGGACTGGCATCATTCTATTAATAGTAACCTGCAACTTGACCTGCATTCCAGAGTCCTTCTGAGGAAATTTAAAAGGCCATATTTGCCATATTTACTCCTTCAAGGATATCAGTGTGGACTGAGTAAAACTGTTCACTTGTGTTTGTAACAATCTTCAATACATCACAGAGTGGAGCAGAAAGGCTAAAATAGGAGCCTTTATGTGGTAACAGTAAAATAATTGTTACACTTCAGTAGGAGTGGGAGCAAGCAAGTGCTGACTATTCTTCTGCATGCCAGACTGAGTACTAAGTGCTCACTGGGGGTTTCCAGGCTATCCCTGGGAAGCCCTCAGTTTCTTGACCTCTCACATGGAATAATGGTACCTGCCTTCTAGGGTAATTACATCAGTAAGATGTTTGGTCAGTACTGATAGTATTTAACCAATTTTAACCAGTATTCCAAGACAATCTTGGGCATAATTTCAAGAAGCTTTCATATCTCCAGAAGTCTTGTGTAGAGTCTAGATTAAGAAAGTTCATTCCAAATCCTCTTTTTCTAAATATCTTATTTTTAAAATCACTTTCCAATAATCATTGGTGTCTTCTATACTAGAAGTTTATGGTCCTTCTCACCAACTCACATAGTGAAACCCTATACCATGGCATGGCTGTATTTGCATATGGGCCTCTAAGAAAATAATCAAGGTTAAATGGGGTCATAAGCTTAGGGCCCTGATCTGATGGGATTAGTGTTCTTATAAGAACAGAGCCCAAATTGTTCCCCATGGCCCCCCTCCACGTGCACTCACTGAGGAAAGACTGTATGAAAATATAAATAGAACGCAGCTATCTGTAAGCCAGGAAGAGCCTTCACCAGAAACCAAAAAGCCAGAAACTTGGTCTTGAATTTCTAGTCTCACAACAGTGAAAAAATTAAATTCTGTTGCTACCGTGTTTGTGGTATTTTGTTCTGCAGCCTAAACTAAGACAACAAAAAATACATAGAAAATACATTTCAACAAGAAATGTATTGAATCCAAAATTAATCACAAACTAACAATAGAAATTAATGTTCATATTTTATGTCTTAAATTTTAATTTTTAAATAAACTTAAGCTTGTAGGCAATTGAAATATAAATAAAGGTAAAACTAAATTATCAACTTACTTCTGTTCTACAGATTAAAAATAATTACTATAAAATGTTAGTCCCCCTTCTAAAATATAATTTGTATCATGTTACAAGATATAATTTTATATACTTTTCCAGTTAACTCTATGGAAAACTATTTCTCAATTTGATGGACTAAAATAGCTGTATAAAATTCCTTTAGACATGAATATTTCCTGGTTTATATTCTTTTCAATTTTTGCTATAAAATTTTAAGTATATTTGATTTTACTCTACTGAGTCACAATATGAGATCATTGGGTCAAATGTGTGCTTTTAAAATATTTTTTGGTACATTCTGACAAATCATTTTTCAAAATAAGAAAGGGTTTTTTTTTCCCTATTTTGTAATAGCAGTTCCTGCATGATATATGATATAGATGTCTATCATGTCACATGTGTCAATTTCTTATAAATATTACATATGTGAAGTTTTGCTTTGCATAGTTTCAATATGCATGAATTTCAGTTAATATGATTTTGTTCAACACAGTTCAAATCTCAGTTATAATGGTTGTGTGGGAAAGAATTTTACCTTGTCCAAAAATAGATCCAGTTTTTGTCCCTGCCTCCTCAGAGATAACCCTTAAACTGTTGGAACTTCTGGAGTAATAGGAATTGGCATTATTTGTGGTGGACCCCCTAGACAACACTGACAGCTGGTGCTAACAAGGTGACATATGGCAAGTACACTGAGCCACTGTATATCAGCCCAACCTCTAGAGAGAAAGATGATGTTGAAGACAGAGTTCAAACATGGAGCAATCAAGCAGTCAATCACATCAATTAATGAAATCCCAATAAAACCTCTGGACACTGAACCTTGTAGCAACCCTCCCTGGTTGACTATAGTCCATATATTACCCAGTGATGCCGAGAGAGTAACTATGTCAAAAAACTACCCATTTATTCTCTGTCTTTTTTTTCTATATGTCTCCTTTACTACTTACATAAAACATTCATACTTCTGATGCTTTTGATTTTCCCCTATGCCAACAAGCAATTCTCTGTGACACCAACTTGATGTCCTTATAATAATGCAACTCATATGTGACATTATCTACCTGGAGATAACCGATTCCACAGGTTAAGGATTAAGCCCCACAAACCTGCTTGCTACCCACTTCAGATGCCAATCACAAGTAGTAGGTAACCCACAACTATGTCCAATTTGTCTACAAATTTCAGGTTCCCACCATTCCCTCCTCAAGTTTGACTAATTTGTTAGAACAGCTTACTTCATTCACAGAAATATTTATGCTTACCAGTTTACTAAAGGATATAATAAAGAATGTAATGAGCAGGTACATAAGCTGAGGTGGGGCTGGGTCCCAAGTACTAGAGCTTCTGTCCCTGTGGAGCTGGAGCAGGTTATCCTCCTGTGTGAATGTGCTTATCCACCTGGAAGTTCCCAGAACCCCATGCTATTAGAGTAGGTTTTTTCTAAGATTTATTTATTTATGCATACAAGAATTAGGGTACAGGCCAGAGGTATAGGAGGTGAGAGGATTCACCAGAGACAGAGTGGGGAGCAGAACAGGCAGACTGACTGAAATACACTGCTGAGGGGAGCAGCAGGTGAGACAGGAGAGATCTGCAGCGCCATGTAGGTAGCTCCCTGGCCAGGTATCAAACTTGGCTGCAGTGGCTGGGGATAGCTTCATAGGTTGTGTCTTAACCCCTTGAGCCACCAGGGAGGGCCCCATGTTATTAAAGTGTTACGGGGACTTTTTCACGTAGGCACAATCATTAACTCCATTTCTAGCCCTTCTTCCTTCCTTAGGGATGAGGGTCAGGGCCCAAATTTGCAAGATTCTAATCATAGCTTGGTCATCAGAGTTATATCAGTAGAACAAAAGATGCTCCTAGTGTTATTAAATTAAAATAATTAAGTTGAATTAAGTTAATATTAAATTAAAAATTAAGAGCTCTGTGCCAGTTACTAGGGGCAGTGATGGTGTGGGCAACATCATTATAAACTATTTCTTTAATATTTGTATCCTCTAATTCAATAGTAGTTAATTTAAAGCTCTTTAGTGAGTGCAGCATTGGAGCTTCCCTAGAGACAGTTTGTACTGACTGCATTTTTTTCCGAAGCAAAAACCAAATTGAATTATAAAACTTAAGATTATTTATTGGTCCTCTCAAACCCTCTTATGATAAATGATACTTTTATAATTCCCATTATATAAATAAGAAAATTGGGTCTTTGACTGTTCATATGAATAACTAAAGGGACCAGTTGGTAAGCAGATTACAGACAGATAGAGAGATAGAGAGATAGATATATTTTATCTCATAGCAATGGCTCCTAAAACCAATGAAATCTTTATATTTCCCAAAATATCTGATAGATAATAATATATCATAATTAACCAGTCCCCTACAGAAATGGTGCTTCTTATGGAGGATTATAAAATATCTAAAATTAGAGTATACTATGAATATATTGTATCTATAAATAGACTAAAATCTACTGAATTGTATACTTTATTTTTTTTAAAGATTTATTTATTTATTATTTATACAAGCACTAGGTACAGTCAGAAGCACGGGAGGGTGAGAGAATTCATCAGAGCCGGAGTGGAGAGCAGAACAGGCAGATGAAATACACTGCTGCAGGGAGCAGCGGGCAGCAGGAGAGGTCTGCACGCCATGTGAGACCCTCACCCGGGTGAGACCCTCTCCCGGCAGCCAGGGACCGAACCGGTGCTGCAGAGGCTGCTGGCAGCTTGGCAACCCAGTGCTCAACTGCTGGGCCACAGGGGAGGCCCTGAATTGTATACTTTAAAAGGGTGGAATTCTCTGGTATATTAATTATATCACAATAAAATTGTTACAAAATCAAAGCAAAGACTTTCAGAATGTTGCAATAGTTACATTGTTATTGGTTAGGTAAAAAAGTAGCCTGGCATAGAATAACTTTAATATCAGCCTCATTGTCAACTACTATACTGTTTTTAAACATTTTTGAAGATAAAATTGACTCCGTTCACCTTTGAGAAACGGTATCTAATGGCCTAAACATGTTTCAGCTGTTGACCAAGAGTGGGAAAGCCAGACATGGGGGGTTTGTACCTTGTGTAGGGAAAAGCACACTGAACTAGTGACTTGAAAGACCAGATGTTTGTATGGCATTACCTTGCAGACTCCCTAAGTCACTTCTGACTGAGCGGTTGATCTACTTCCCAGTCATTTACTGGGGAGAAAGAGGCTGAGGATTTGTTCTAATTGTTAGATACTGCCATAGCTGAGCCTTTTTAGTAGGCATAGATCCTGATAAAAATTGAATGAGCAACATTTTCAAAGACCTGGCAAATAACTAGATGCAAAATACCTCCTTATAAAAGGCACCACCTAATGAATAGCATATTTGGGACTTACCTATCTTAATGAAAATTACCCTTTTGTGTTTCTAAATTAGGTGGAAATATAGAACTAGACACGGAGATAAATAGATATATAAATATATACACACATGCCATACCATACCACATGTCTGGGAAGCTTCTTTCTGAAATGTGATCCTATTTCCCTTCTTTAATTATCTCTTCAGCTTTCAATACTACAGTTGTTTACCTTTCATGTCATAGTGCCTTGGCAGGGTAGTGAATTTATATTTGGAAAAAGCTCATGTGACAAAACCGTGATATGGAAATATCTTCCATGTTATAATAAGCTACATACCAAAGCCCATTTAGCATTGTACGAATGTAGGAATGTTATTTTAGTGTCTATCCACTGCACGTCTGTGTGGTTTCAAGGTTTCTATTTACTTTGTTTATGAATACCTGGCAGTCACTAAAATTTCAAATCATAGAGGAGCCATCTGATGCAGTAGAAACAATAATTGTATATTCATTAATAGCTTGGTAACAGTACATTGGTGCAGTGTTCACAATAAAACAATGGTTAGTCAAACTTTGTATATAAAGAATTGTGTGTTAGGAAGTAGAATACATATGAGGCAAATTTTTCATCATTTGATCTGCAATCAAGCAAACAATAATTGCAAAGAGCAATGCTCTGGGTTCTGTGGCACTGTGCTGGGCTCTGTGGAGATACACAGGGCTCTCCCACTTACACTTTCTCATGCTCTGCCCAAATGCATGTCCTCCTGAGTTCACACAACCCTCTATGTAAACCCTGCCCCCTCTCTAACCTTTTATGTTTTTATTTTACTTCATAATATTATCCCCATCTAAAATTATATTTAAAATTTACTTATTTCTATGTTCCCTTCATTTTCTCCTTATAAACTCAAAGATTTTCTTCTTAACAAACCCAGCAGGACAACAGCACCTGCACATAATGCAGCCTTAGTACATATTTGCTGAATGAATCAATAATAGTTAATTTTAGGCTATGAATGCAGAACACTGAAACCTTTCCTAGCTCCTTAGTTATACATAAGCATGAAAGTTAATGAATTGTGAGTCCTTTACCTGTTATCAGCTTTGGTTTGGTCTCTTGACCTTCAGGCAAACTTTGTCTATGCTTGTGAAAACCCTTGACTCCAGTCTAGAGAGCTGTGTTTCTAGGGTTCAACTATTCTGAAACCCAGAGATGTGACATGGACTGCAGAAAGTAAAGTCTTGGATTCTAAGAAAAGATTTAATGCAAGTTGATTTAATCAAGTTCAGAGAGGAACAGAAAAATACAGAGGTGAAAATGGTGGCAATTAACATTCGGCGAAGAGAATGATGGATTATATCTAAATGTTTGTGTTATTTTAAACCTCTCATAATTGTATGTTATTTTAATTCCTGGTTCTGAGTGACACTTACTTGGTAAAATCCCATTTGCTTTCTCCTGCCTTCCGGAGCAGCTGCATGTTGCTAGAGAAAATTACAAACAAACTAAATGGTTTCATTTTAAATTCATGACCACAAAACTGAAATGGGCTTTTATGGTCCAGGGCTCCTACTATGCTTCTTTAGAGCATAATATTCTCACTGTCCCAGCAGTTGCTTCAATTTTTTCTTCTCTTTTCTAATCTCTTGTTTGTTTTACTGAGATTCTAAAACTTAAAATTGGGCAACCCTTACCCTTCTGCCACCAAGTCCATGCACCTATCCATGTCCGTTCCATCTTTTCTGCCCCTTACATTTTAGGAGAAAATAAATGTTTTCCCTGTTATGTGCTGAACTATGTACCCCCCTCTAAAATTCATGTTCCAGTATGTTAGAATGTGAGTGCTATAGAGTGAATGTCTGTGTGCTTCTGAATTGATATGTTGAAACCAAATTCCCAATGTGATGGTATTAAAAGTGGGGCCAGTGGAAGGTGATTTAGTCATGAGTGCTCTAGGTCATGAATGGGAATAGTACTCTCTACAAAAGTAGCCCAAAGAGTTTCCTTACACCTTCAGTCATATGAGGACGAATTGAAAAGTTGGCTGTCAGTGAACCAGGAAGCATGCTCTCATTAGACACTTGACTCTGCCAGTACCACCATCTTGAATTTTCCAGTCTGAAGAACTATGATAAATAAATGTTATTTAACTCATTTAGTCTATGGTGATTTTTTTAACTGTCAAATGACCTCAGACAATGACTGCATTTGGAGAAGAGTCTTTACAGAGATTATTAAGTTAACTAAGTTACTAAAACAAATTTCCAAAAGATCAATGAAACCAAAAGTTGTTCTTCAAAAAAACAAACAAAATAGACAAAACCTCTAGCCAGGCTCACAAAGAAAAAATGGGAGAAAAAATATATAAATAGGATTATAAACAAAAGAGGAGCAATCACAACAGACTCCATTGAAATCAAAAGAATAATCAGAGATTACTATGAACACTTATATGCAAACAAATTCAACAATCTAGAAGAGATAGACAAATTCCTAGAATCATATAATCATCCAAAGCTAGATAAAGAAGAAATAGAACACCTAAACAGACCAATTACAACCAGCGAAATTGAAGCAGTAATCAAAACACTCCCCAAAAACAAAAGCCCAACACAGACGACTTCACACATGAATTCTACCAAATGTGAAGAAATGAATTAGTGCCTATCCTACATAAACTCTTTCAAAAAATTGAAAAAGAAGGAATACTACCCAATACGTTGTACGAAGCCAACATTACACTAATACCAAAACCAAACGAGGACAACACACAAAAAAGAAAATTACAGGCCAATCTCCCTAATGAAGACTGATGCAAAAATCCTCAACAAAATCCTTGCCAACAAGCAACAACAAATGTTGGCAAGGATGTGGTGAAAAACTCTCCTATATTGCTGGTTGGAGTGCAAACTGGTCCAATCACAATGGAAAGCTGTATGGACATTCCTCAAGCTGCTAAAAATGGAGCTTCCATACAACCCAGCAATGCCACTCAGAGGGATCTACCCAAAGGACATAGAAACATTGATTCAAAACAACATCTGTATACCTATGTTTATTGCAGCACTATTTACAATAGGTAAAACCTGGAAACAGGGCCTCCCCAGTGGCGCAGCGGTTGAGTGCTGGGTTGCGAAGCTGCCTGCAGCCTCTGCAGCGCCGGTTCTATCCCCGGCTGCTCCCCGGCCATGGGAGGAGGGTCCCACATGGCGTGCAGACCTCTCCTGAGGCCCACTGCTCCCCTCAGCAGTGTACTTTGGTCCTTCTGCCTGCTCTGCTCCCCACTCTGGCTCTGGTGAATTCTCTCACCCTCCCGCGCTTCTGACTGTACCCAGTGCATGTATAAACAAACAAGCAAACAAACAAACAAATAAATAAATAAAACATGCCTCTATTAAAAAAAAAAGTAAATCTTTAAAAAAAAAAAAAAACCTGGAAACAACCCAAGTACCAAAAATAGATGACTGGATCAAGAAGATGTGGCATTGATACACAATGGAATATTATTCAGCAATCAAAAAAGATAAACTCATGCAATTCACAGCAATGTGGATGGAATGAGAAGGAATTATGCTCAGTGAAATAAACCAGAAGGAAAAAGAAAAATATCAGATGGTTTCACTTATAGCAGAAATATACAGGAACCCAATAAAACATCAGTGTAACAGTACAAAACACAACAAAGCAAAAATAATTATAATTCAGAGACATACTGCAGGGGAGGAGGAGGGAAAGGGATCAGAGGGAGGGAGGGAGGAGCACAGGGGACTGAGGTGATGATGCACGGGTGCATTGGTGAAGGAAATTCTATGGCGACTACCCCTGAGGCGGTGAGGGGAAACAAATATTGTTTAAAAATGAACAATGATGTAAAAATTAATAATAAATAAATAAATAAATAAATAAATAAATAAATAAATAAATAAATAAATAAAACAAAATCCTTCCCAACAGAATCCAACAGTGCATCAAAGGGATAATACACCACAATCAAGTGGGACTCATCCCAGGGGCACAAGGATGGTTCAACATACGAAAATCGATCAGTATAATCCAACACATCAACAAAAAGAAAAATAAAAACCATATGATCATGCCACAGACCAGCTCAGCGGTTGCGGGAGATCGAGACAGTCTCAGGGTTGAGTGAGAACGAGCAAAAGGTGGTCGAAGGAATTAGGGCGGGGGACAAGAAAGAATGACACACAGACACACTCAAGGGAGAGTGAAAATCTGAGTGTAATTTGCTCAAATCATTACGCATATTTATACATTTTCAAAAGGCATTAGGTCACACAAAATCTATTTTCCCAGCATAACAATGTTTCTTGTTACCTAGGCATAGAATACAATTTTCTAGCTAATAGTTTACAAGTTGCTAAGCATATGTGGTTACATTTCCTGAAACTGATTTTTACATATATAGAAAAAGTCAGGTAAGAAAATTAATTATGGACAAGTTGCTAAGTTACTACTTATTCAGAAACAATGATTAACTGGTTAATGGTTAAACTGCTTTGTAGGTAATTCCATCAGGCTTGTTTGTAGGCAATGCTCTCAGCAGCCTTGTTTTCAAGCAAAGAAGGGGTTTTTTACTGCAGGCTTATTGCCTAGATTGGGCTTATAGGCTTGTAGGCCTTGTTTGATCTGAATGCCAAAGTTTATTATGATGAAGCCCCTCGGCGACTGCGTCTGTTTTAGGTCGTCAGGAGTCACAGACATGAGGCTGGCCAGTGCCTTCTTTAGTCTGCCCCCGATCTTACCCGTCATTGACTGTCCAGTCCAGCGCACAGGGGAAGAGGGTCTTACGTACTCTATTTGTGAGCATCCACAGTACAGCCACTCTTTATTTCATCCAATTACTGGCGAGCAATGGTGGCAACAGTGGCATTGCCAACCATGGAGGCAGGAGCTGCCACAGTTCCCCCTTTATTTTTAAATTTAAGCTGCATTAAATGTACATCACGACGCAGTGATGTAATGGACTTACTGAGGAGTTTCAGAAACACCGGCATCAGGAGGCAACACACCAAAATAACAAGCATAATTACTCCAAAAGAAATGAGAAAATGTAGCCAATTGGATGGCGCTAAGGATCGTAAAGACTCTGAAAACGTAGAGGCAAAATCAGACAAGGCAGGTTCAGACAGGTGGGCTTGACTCATGGCTGAAATTTTGGAGAGAAGTCAAATCGTGGCTAGTATTACTTTCACGCCATATGCCAAGTAAATGATTTTTAATAAAAGCCCAATCATAGGAAGAATTATAAGGTTTGGGCATAACACAAATAAATCTGAATTGAGCATGGCACCGGGTAGAGAGAAGACGTTTAATTTGCTGAACTTCTTCACCAAGTGCCAACACTGTCTTCTCCAAAGCATTCAGTTTCTGTTCTAGCTTTTGATCAATGTCATGTTGCAGAACTAAAGGCAAAGTAACATTTTTTGTGAGATCATTAACAAAATGAGCAGTATGCGTTTTCTGAACCAGGGCAACAGACGAAACTGTAAGAGAAGTCACAATAGCAATTAAGGCAGCAATACGTAAAATAAGCGTAGCAACAAAATGTTTAGAATGAATTAAAGCATTGACTTCCTGAATAATTTGTAAAGCAGTATTGTCAAACCATGGGGTATTTTGTAAATCAACAGGTAATATAATATAAGAAGGTCTATTTAACATAACCATAGTAGAAAAATTATGAACAATATTAGGAGTTAGGCAATTAGACAACACACATTTAGAACAGGTGACAGAATAGGAATTCCCATGGCAGGAAATGTTCATTGTGTTGGCAGATCCAAAAAGCAATGTATAGGGGTATCCAATGCAGGCACGAAGATTGAAATTCCATACGGCGTAGATATCTTGTCTGGTGCTAAAAAGTTTGATAGTATTCACAGCAGCAAAAAGACGAAAAAGTTCAAGTAAGCACGAGTCCCATTGGAAGTGGTGAAGAAGTAGGTGATCTGTGACTTTTCAGGTTTCAGTCAGTGCAGAGGAGGAACCAAGGTGTTGGTTTAATTTAGCAGGGACCAGATGGGTGAATTAGCATCATTAAACAAGTATTAGATAAATTAATAAAAAGGAACAAAAAAAATTAGAGTACCATATAGATACTTTGTACATTTTTTACATAGAGGTGACTCAATAGGAAAGACAAAAATACCTTTTATACCAGACCTTTTTTTTTTTTTTGAAATAAACACATTTAAACAAAGTAAATTATTAATATTTAACATAATTTTAAGGCATATATGCCTTGAATTATATTATAAAATTTGAACTAGTTTTTGTTTACCAAAAATAAAAAAAAAATTTTGATAGTGATTGTAAGATTTGTTTTTATGAGAATTTATATAGGCGCCATTTATAATTAGTCCTCTAGAGGTCAAAAACAAAACAAAATAAAACAACACAAAACAAAACACAAAGACAGACAAACAGATACAGAGATATCTTGATATATATATTTAAAATTTTGGCCATATGTATATATTTTAAGAGATAGTTATTTTATTAATTTTTGTGACGTCACTGAGGTTTTTTAATGAGTTAAAAGCTAAAAACTGTGCAGAAAATAAGTATCTAATTTTAATTATTACCAAAGACCTTGGGCTCGAGACCACAACAATCAGGCAGTTTTATTAACTTTTTTAGATAAGAGAATATTTTTTGAGTTTATATTTTTAAGAAGTGATTATTTGGCTTTAGGTTGTCAATGCTTTATTATACTGAGAGCAAGTATATATTAAAACAAAAAAGAATACTGTTATTTTGATAACAGAAGAAGAGGGAAATTTTTACAGTTTGTTTGTTTTTAGGCTTTTATTAAAATTTGAGGTTTGAATTTAGCTCAAATATGTTTGTATTATTATTTAATTTTTTTTTAGGTTAATTAATTTTAACAAGAAATTTAACCTTTTACAGGTCCAATAAGTAAATCTAAAAACTTTTATTCAACCAATAAGCATTTTGTATAGCTTGTTAGCAAATTCAAAATAACTCAGCAGTTTTTTCCTTAGACAATTTAGACTTTAAAATTCAGAAAAAACATAGGGAAATAAAACTTTTTTCCTAGAATGAACCAAAACAGTTTAGTCCCCCACAGCAGGAAGGCAGTAGAGACTTGCCAGTGATCCCAACACTGGAGAAAAAGTCCAGGCAGCTGCTTGTTGAGATCAGGGGCAGCCCCCACCCATCCGTTGCAGTGGGTTTAGAATATTATTATAAAAACCTTTAGTTATATTATATAGTTATATTTAACCAATTTTTATTACCTTAGCAATAGTAAATGAACTTTAAATACTATTATTTAGAAATATTTTATTTATTTATTTTAAAAGAATAAATGGCCTCACCACATACTTAGAATCAGAAAACAAAGTTAAAGGCTGAGCAAAATGCTCAAGTGTCATAATGACTAATTATTTCAGCCTGCTGAGCAGAGACATTTTTAGAGACTTTTTGTAAAGGTTCATCTCTAAGACTATAAACTGCAAAGACTCCAGATGAAGAGCCATCAGTGAAAATGACCTTTGTATTGGGTACAGGTTCAAAATTAATAATTTTTAGAAAAATAAGTTTAGTTTTTTCTGCAAATTTCAATAATGGATGTTGAGGCAAATGAAATTTAACTTGTCCTGAAAAATTTTGCATGGCAACTCCCCAATCATTATCATTTTGCAATAAGAATTCAAATTGGATTTTATTATAAGGAATCGTAATATTTGCAGGATCCCGTCCAAAAAGTTCACGAGATCTGATGATGCCTTTCATTATTAAAAATGCACACATGGATGGATATGCCATCACCACACGTGTTTGTACATGGGAGAGATGCAACCATTCCAAAATGCCCTCCTGCCATAAGCAGGCTGTAGGAGTATAGGCAGTTTGCATGATCAACAAATCCCACGTTTTAGAATAATCAATTTGAGTAACTCTTGCTTCTGAAATTTTCTGTTCAACTAAACGAAGGCTTTGTAATGCCTCCGGAGTCAAGGCACGAGGAGATCTAGGATTTGAATCGCCTTGTAGAATTGCAAAAAGTGGATGTAAATCTCCGGTAGTAATTTTCAAATAAGGCCTGACCCAATTGATATTACCTAGTAACTTTTGAAAGTTATTTAGAGTTTGCAATTTATCAATACGAATTTGTAAATTTTGAGTCATAATGTGATCATCATAAATGATTTTTTCTAAATAATTTAAAGGCCGATCCTTTTGAATTTTATTTGGTGTTAACTACCAGACCATAAGCTGTCAATTGTTCTATCAAATGGGTTAAAATTGAGTCTGCAACATCCTTTAAAGGATGACTTAAAAGAATATCATCCATATAATGAATAATATATGCCTCTGGGAATTTAATTCTAGTAACCTGCAAGGCCTGATTAACAAATTTTTGACACAAAGTAGGAGAATTTTTCATTCCTTAGGGCAAAACTTTCTATTGATATCTTTGCCATGGTTGTTGAAAATTGTTAGATGGAATACTAAAAGCAAATGTTTGACAATCATCTGGATGTAATTTTATTGTAAAAAAGCAGTCTTGTAAATCAATAATAATAACATAATTGTCTTTTGGAACTGCTACAGGAGAAGGCAATCCTGGCTGTAGGGCACCCATATCCTGCATAGTGGCATTTACTGCTCTCAAATCTTGCAAAAGTCGCCACTTGCCAGATTTTTTTTTTTTTAATACAAAAAACAGGAGTATTCCATGGACTTGTAGAGGCTCTAAATGCCCCTTAAGTAATTGTTCCTGAACTATAGTTTGGATAGCCTGGATCTTTTCTGCTGTCAGGGGCCATTGATTGATCCAGACAGGAGTTTTGTCTTTCCAACTGATTTTATCAGCATATTTTTGATTTTCAATGGCCCCTATAAAAAAGCCTGTTCATCAATCACATCTGGAGTAACTAGAGACAATTGCAGAGATTCCATGATGTCATGTCCCCATAAGGAGAACGGCAATGCAGGAATTACATAAGGCTGAAACAAACCTTTCTGAGTCCCTAATTGCCAGGATAATATTTGTGAACTTTGAGCCACATTATTGGCCATACCCAATCCAATCAACGTGGAAGAAGAATTTAAAACCGGCCATGTAGCGGGCCAGTCTTTTCCCGCAATACATGATCTATCTGCTCCCTGTGTCTAATAATCCCATAATTGGATGTCCATTAATAATTAATTTTTTCAATGGCCATTCTTTTGTAATGCTCTGGGTCCATGCAATTACATCCGTGGATCCAAAGCCTTCATCACCTCTTTTTTCTTTTAAAATTGGATTAGGCAATTTAACATAAGATAGCACAAGAATTTGTGCAATACGTTGATCTTTGTGAATTTGTATTGTTTCTTTTAAAGGCCGAACCATGACTTTAACTTTCCCTTCAAAATCTGAGTCAATTATTCCAGGTAGAACTTCAAAAAAAAATTTTTTTTTTTTTTAATAATTTGAACTACAGCAAATTGTAAGTCCGACCGTTCCTTGTGGAAGCGGTCCCTTTAAGTAAGTGTCAACGAAATGAACTCCATCCGTGGCTGACATGATAACATCAGCCATGGCTGCAAGATCTAATCCTGCACTTCCAGGAGTGGCTCTTGGCAAATCATGTACGGCTACATTCGTAGCAGGCGCAGGTGTTTCCTCAGAGCTTATTTGCGCCAGAGTAGACCCTCTTTCATTTAGGGGGCTGAGGGCTCGCCCCTCTGAGAGGAGAGTTTTTTTGTTTTTTTGTTTTTGATTCTCTTCTATTTGTTTTAATTTATGTCCATCCTTATGCCACTTACTGTTCCTGGAGGAGGGGTGTGCAGCCTCTTTGGTTTAGAGCATTTACATTGTTTTTTCTTGCTAAAATAATTTGGAGCCATAAGAGTATTCTGTGGCATGGGGTTTTGTTTTGGTTCTGTTGTCCTACAAAGATCAGCAAATGCTTCTTCAAAGTCACTATCATCCTCATCACCCATAACTTCTGCATATTCAGGATCTCCAGGGTGACAATCTACAAGTTCTCCTTCTGCAATAGGTGCAGTAGGGAACACAGCACCCGAATATGTTTTAGATTTATTGGCAAAAGGAACAGCTTCCTGATCACTACTTTCTTCTGAGATTTTTCCTTTCCATAGATCTGCTTCTGTAGTATCAACTAATAAAATTTCTAATTTGTACCCATAGAGGAAAAGCCTGAACAGGCACCTGTGTAGGGCCGTTTTGAATATAAAATTTTTGAATTTCTTTTCCTACACGTATCCAATTTGTCAAAGACAAACTGCCCTCTTCAGGAAACCAGGGGCAGATTCTTAAAATAAACTCATAAAATTCACTGAGGGACCTGTTACTTATAGTCATCCCTCGGCTTTTTAACATGTGACTTAAAACAGAAAGGAAAAGTCCTCTATCTCTAGAGTGAGAATGTCCCATTTTTATAGATTACTCGTCCTCTTTAACTGGTCATCCTTTACCAGCGGGCCCGCGGCGCCCCGACGAGATCCCTATCCTTCGACTAAATTTTTAGAAAAAAAAGTGGAGAGATAGCTTACCTCAAGCTCGTTCTTCCAAACACGTCTTCTTCTTAAGGAAATACCTAGAGAGTTTTTCGCCTAGAAAGCGAAACTAAAAACACTCAGCGATGCTCGGCTGACCGTACTCCTCGCGGAGTATTAGAAAGCCTTGGTATAGGGGTGACCGTACAAGCCCCGGTCTCGGACTCCACAAGGAGACCCCACTAAACCTTATGGCTTTCGCGGAACTGCAGCTACGAGCCCACACAGGCTCCGCGGCTCAAGAGAGCCTTGGAACTCAAACACAATTACTCACACAAACATACACGCAGTCTCACAAAGCAGAGAAAGCCGATTCTTCCAGCTTCACTGAGCCCCACTGTTTGGGACTAGAGCCCCACGTTGGGCGCCACCTGCCACAGACCAGCTCAGCGGTGGCAGGAGATCGAGACAGTCTCAGGGTTGAGTGAGAACGAGCAAAAGGTGGTCGAAGGAATTAGGGCGGGGGACAAGAAAGAATGACACACAGACACACTCAAGGGAGAGTGAAAATCTGAGTGTAATTTGCTCAAATCATTACGCATATTTATACATTTTCAAAAGGCATTAGGTCACACAAAATCTATTTTCCCAGCATAACAATGTTTCTTGTTACCTAGGCATAGAATACAATTTTCTAGCTAATAGTTTACAAGTTGCTAAGCATATGTGGTTACATTTCCTGAAACTGATTTTTACATATATAGAAAAAGTCAGGTAAGAAAATTAATTATGGACAAGTTGCTAAGTTACTACTTATTCAGAAACAATGATTAACTGGTTAATGGTTAAACTGCTTTGTAGGTAATTCCATCAGGCTTGTTTGTAGGCAATGCTCTCAGCAGCCTTGTTTTCAAGCAAAGAAGGGGTTTTTTACTGCAGGCTTATTACCTAGATTGGGCTTATAGGCTTGTAGGCCTTGTTTGATCTGAATGCCAAAGTTTATTATGATGAAGCCCCTCGGCGACTGCGTCTGTCTTAGGTCGTCAGGAGTCACAGACATGAGGCTGGCCAGTGCCTTCTTTAGTCTGCCCCCGATCTTACCCGTCATTGACTGTCCAGTCCAGCGCACAGGGGAAGAGGGTCTTACGTACTCTATTTGTGAGCATCCACAGTACAGCCACTCTTTATTTCATCCAATTACTGGCGAGCAATGGTGGCAACAGTGGCATTGCCAACCATGGAGGCAGGAGCTGCCACATGATCATATCAATAGATGCCGAGAAAGACAAAGTCAAACATCCATTTATGATGAAGGCCCTTGAAATTCTCAGGATAGAAGGAACATACCTTAACATGACAAAAAAACCATATACGACAAACCCACTGCCAATATTATTCTCAATGGAGAAAAGCTGAAGGTCCTTTAAAATCAGGAACAAGACAAGGATATCCTTTCTCACCATTGCTCTTCAATATAATACTGGAGGTTCTAGCCAGGCCAATAAGACAAGAAAAAGATGTACAAGGAATCCAAATAGGGAAAGAAAAAGTAAAACTATTTGCACACAATATGATAATATACATTGAGAACCCTAAGAACTCCACAGAAAAACTACTCAAAATAATCAACCAGTTTAGTAAAGTAGCAAGATATAAAATCAATACACAAAAACAGTAGCCTTCCTATACAAAAACAATCAATCTGAAGAAGAAATCAAGAAAACGATCCCTTTTATAATTGAAACCAAAAAAAAAAAAAATACTTGGGAATAAATCTAACAAAAGAGGTGAAGGACCTATACAAAGAAAATTACAAAACACTGTTAAAAGGAATAGAAGATACAAAGACATGGAAAGACATCCCCTGCTCATGGATTGGATGAATTAATATTATTAAAATGGCCATTATACCAAAAGCAATTTACAGATTCACTATTCCAATAAAAATCTCAATGACATTCTTCAAAGAAATAGAACAAATACTGATGGAATTCATATGGAACCACAAAAAAAACTGTGAATAGCCAAAGCCCTACTGATGAAAACAAAGGAGAATGGACATATCACACGTCCAAACTTTAAACCATACTACAAAGCCATAATAGTTAAAACAGTATGGTATTGGAACAAAAACAGACACACAGCCCAAAGGCACCAAAAAGAAAGCCCAGAAATAAAGCCACGCATATATGGACAACTAATCTTTGATAAAAGGAGCAATGGAACATGGGCAGTTTGTTCAATAAATGGTGCTGGATAAAGTGGAACACAACATGCAAAAAAATGAAACTAGACTACTACCTCTCACTGTGCACAAAAATCAACTCAAAACAGATAAAAGAACTGTACAAAAGACCTGAAACCATAAAATATATAGAAGATATAGCTAAAACACTACAAGGCATACATCTCAGTAACATCTTTAAAGACTCATCACCCAAAGCAAAGAAAGTCAAGGAAAAAATAAACACCTGGTATTACCTCAAACTGAAAAGCTTCTGTACAGCAAGAGAGACATTAACCAAAACAAAGAGACACCCCACTAAGGGGGGGGTGATAACTGATAAGGTACTGATAAGGTACTGATACAACTGATAAGTACCTTATCACTTCATACAACTGATAAGGTACTGATAACAAAGATATACAAAGAACTTACATGACTCTCCACAAAGTAAACAATCCAGTCAGGAAATGGGCAGAAGAACTTAAAAGACATTTCTCCAAAGAGGAAATGCAATGGCCAACAGGCATATGAAAAAATGTTCAACATCCTTATAATCAGGGAAATGCAAATCAAAACCACAATGAGATACCACCTTATACTAGTAAGAATGGTACATATCAAAAAAAACTAGCAACAGCAAATATTGAAAAAGGAACTCTCCTGCATTGCTGGTGGGAATGCAAACTGTTCCAAAAACTATGGAATGCTGT
Organism: Talpa occidentalis; assembly: GCF_014898055.3. NCBI lineage: Eukaryota > Metazoa > Chordata > Mammalia > Eulipotyphla > Talpidae > Talpa > Talpa occidentalis. Next base: position 68,319,893 of record NW_026555331.1, read on the forward strand.
CTGGAGGTTCCTCAGTCTAATAAAAATGGAGCTACCATATGACCCAGCAATTCCACTCCTAGGGATCTACCCAAAGGACACAGAAACATTGATTCAAAACAACACCTGTATACCTATGTTTATTGTAACACTATTTATAGTAGGTAAAACCTGGAAACAACCCAAATACCAAAAATAGATGACTGGATCAAGAAGATACGATATATATACACAATAGAATACTATTCAGCAATCAAAAAAGATAAACTCATGCAATTTGCAGCAACATGGATGGAGCAAGAAGGAATTACGCTCAGTGAAATAAACCAGAAGGAAAAATAAAAATATCAGATGGCTTCACTTATTGGAGGAATATAGGGAACTCAAATAAGACATCAGTGTAAAAAATAATAATACAAAACACAACAAAACAATAACAGACAATTATAAACCAGAGACATCCTGCAGGGGAGGAGGAGGGAGAGGGTTGAGAGGGAGGGAGGGAGGAGCACAGGGGACTGTGGTGAAGGTGCACGGGTGCATTGGAGAAGGAAATTCTATGGGGACTACATGGGGGAGTTGAAAAAAAGCAAACATTGTTTAAAAATGAGCAATGTTGTAAAAAATATATATAAATAAAAAGAAAATAAATAAATGAAATTAAAATAATTATTGTGGTTAGCAACTATCTCATATTAAGAACTTAATGTTAAAAAAGTAGCTTATAATTCAAGAAAAACTTCTGAAATGTTAACAACCTAAGACCAAATAAATTTGTTTACCTACTTTTTATTTTTTATTTTTTTTAAAGATTTATTTTTATTTATACAAGAGCTGGGGGTACAGGCCAGAGTCGCGGAAGGGTGAGAGGATTCACCAGAGACAGAGCGGGGAGCAGAGCAAGCAGACGGATGGGCCGAAGGCACTGTTGAGGGGAGCACTGCTGAGGGGCGCAGTGGGCAAGACAGGAGAGGTCTGCCTCGCCATGTGGGATTCTCCCTGGCCGGCAGGGAATCGAACAGGTGCTGTGGAGGCTGCAGACAGCTTCACAGCGCAGCGCTCAACCCGCTGCACCACCGGGGAGGCCCCTTGCCTACTTTAAAAGAAAAAAAAAAAAAAAGTTAATTGACTTACTTAGCATGAGTCCAAATCCAATAAGATTATTGCCCTAAAATAAGAGGAAATGGGAAAACAGACATGCTCTCACAGAAAGAAGACCTTGTGAAGACACAAGGAGAAAATGGGTATGGGTAGGCCAAGGAGAGAGATCCTTACTTCACAACTCTTAGAAGCCACTAAACTTGCTGAGCCCTTGATCTCAGACTTATAGCCTCCAGTACTATGAGAAAATGAATTTCTGTTGTGTAAACCACCCAGTCTGTGGTGCCTTGTTACACCAGCTCTAGAAAATTAATACATTCCTCATACCAAAGGACAATCTCTTCAACTGTTGTTTGGTGGCCGTTCCTGTCTTCTCTAATCATTGCTTTTCATTATCATTATTTTTCATTGTCATTGCTTTTCATTATCATTTTTCATTATTATTTCTTTTGAAACACCCATCTCTTTCTCTCTCCTGGATTATTATTCATCAGGATAGAAACCATCCCTGATCCTTTACTGGGTCACCCCTCAGTGTTTTTTATCTCACACACACCATCTTGACCTCTTCAATTCACCTTTATTCTGAGCAAACCTAGTCTAGCTCTTGCTGTGATTATGCCACCCTGTTTTATCAAGGTTACTGGCATCCCTGTTACTCCACGCATTGGAAACTTCTGTATTCACCTTACACAACCTCTCAACAGCACTCAACACAGTTTTTCTTTCCCATTCCAGTATCCTTACCTTCCAGGATTCCATCCTCTCCTATTACACTCCTCCCAACTATTTAGGGACTGCTTCACTTCCTTTGTTGGCTTTTTTATAATCAGATATTTTTAGAATTTTTTTTTTTTTAGAATTTTTAGATTTTGGTCCTCTTCTCAATATCTTCCTCTGAGGTAATTTAATCTCAGCTCAAGTCCTAAATATCAGCTATGTAGAATGCCTCTGAAGTTTATCATTCTAGCCCAGAACACTCTCCTAAACTCCAGAATCACATGTTCATTTAAATATCTTCACAGCCATCTCAAAGTAATTTTCCAAAATGGAATGATTCATTTTTTTTTCTTCCAAGTTCCCTGGTAGTCTAGTGGTTAGAATTCAGTGCTCTCATTTTTTTTTCTTCCAAATCTCCTATTTTTCCCACCACCTTCCTTATTCCTCAGTGAAACTTAGTGATCATTCCCGACCATTCTCTTTCATGATCATAGACAATCCATCTGTGAACTATGTTGATTCTTCTCTTAAGATATGTCTGCAATCATTTACCTCTCTTTTTCCCCACTACCATTTGCTAATTGAAGACATTTGCATCTAATGGTAAAGTTTATAATGACAGCAACAAATTACTAACTTGTCCTCCCCTCCTCCAGTCACTTTTCCACCAGAATAAAATTCTTTGTTCAAAATTTAGATTATGTTGCTTCCCTCCCTAAAATCACTGCTATCTTCTCAGTGCACAGAGCCCAAAGCCCTGCTGATCAAAACAAGGACTGCCTGAGCACCTCAGCTCGGTGTCTGTCGCAGGCCTCAGATAGAGTCCTGAGTCTCACTTCAGGACCCTTGCAAAAGTTATTTCAAATATCCCAAGTGCCCCTTCTACATATAACCAGATAACCAGCTCTTTTTCATCTTTCATCTTTGTGTATTGCCTCCTCAGGGGACTTTTCTGCCCATGCTCCATAACAAGTTCTTCTCCCATCTTTCTTTCTCTCTCTCTCTTTTTTAATCTGATATATATTTATTTATTTTATTATTTTATATTTCTGGTTTTTTTTAAAGATTTATTTATTTATTTCTACAAGCACTGGGTACAGTCAGAAGCACAAGAGGGTGAGAGAATTCACCAGAGCCAGAGCGGGGAATAGAACAAGCAAACTGACAAAATACACTGCTGAGGGGAGCAGCGGGCGGCAGGAGAGGTTTGCGGCCATGTGGGACCCTCGCCGGCTGCTGGGGATTGAACTGGTGCTGCAGAGCCTGCGGGCAGCTTCGCAACCCAGCGCTCAACCACTGCACCACCAGGGAGGCCCTTTGTTTTTGTTTTTAAACAACCCTATTTGGGCCTCCCCGGTGGCGCAGCGGTTGAGCACTGGGTTGCAAAGCTGCCCGCAGCCTCTGCAGCGCCGGTTCAATCCCCAGCAGGCAGCGAGGGTCCCACATGGCCGCAAACCTCCCCTGCCGCCCGCTGCTCCCCTCAGCAGTGTATTTCGTCAGTCTGCCTATTCTGTTCCCTGCTCTGGCTCTGGTGAATTCTCTCACCCTCCTGCGCCTCTGACTGTACCCAGTGCTTGTAGAAATAAATAAATAAATCTTTTAAAATATAAATAAAAAAATAAACATCCCTATTTTTTTTTTCACAGTATAGGACTTCACCACTTAGGTGAGGTCACCATAGTTTTCCCACCACCATAGTGCCCACAGTCCTGCATCACACTCCACTCACAGTCTCCTCCCCACCCTGTTTGCTACTCTCCTTCTTTCTCCCTCTCTTTCTTTCCCTTCCAGAGAGTCTCAGATCTATGATCTGCCTTTCAAGGGCTAGTCTTGTTCAGTTTCTACATATTCCACATATAAGTGAAAACATCTGATATATATCTTTCTTCTTCTGACTCACTTTGCTTAGCATAATCTTTCAGCTCCATCCATGTTGCAGCAAATGGCATGAGTTTATCTTTTTGATTGCTGAGTACTATTCCATTTTGTAAATACACCACATCTTTCTTGATCCACTCATCTGTTCTGGGTCATTTAGGTTGTTTCCTTACATTGGCTATGATAAATAATGCTTCTATAAACATAGGAGGGTAGGTTTCCTTTTGAATTAGCATCTTTGTGCTCTTTGGATAGATACTAGAAGTGGAATTGCTGTGTCATATTGTAAATCCATTTTTAGTCTTTTGAGGAATCTCCACATTTCTTTCCATAGGGGCTGGACCATTCTACACTCCCACCAACTGTATAATAGGGTTCCTTTTTTTCCACACCCTCATCAGCTGTTCTTGTTTGTGTTTTATTTTTGTATTTTGGGTTTTTTATATGGGCCATTCTCACAGGTGTGAGGTGGTGTCTTGTTGTGGTTTTGATTTGCATTTACTTGAACATAAGTGATATAAATATTTTTCACATGTGTGTTGGCCATCTGCATGTCTTCTTTAGAGAAGTGCCTACTTAGCTCTCCTGCCCATTTTTTGAATGGGTAGCTTGTTTTCCTTTTGTTGGGTTGTCTAAGTACTTCATCCATTTTTCTTTCTCAAAACCCTGGCTTGTTTTGTTTTGCTTTCCTTCATAGCATATATCAGAATTTTTAGTCATTTGTTTGTGTGATACATTTTCTCTGTCTCTTTCCCTTGTCTATCAGTTTTACATGGCAGGAGTCACATTTATCCAGTTTGACCTTTTTATTCCCAGCATCTGTCTGATAAATGGTAGGTGATCAATAAACATTCAGTAACAAAAGGCGCATACTATGGAAAATGCACAAACTACACTCTAAGCTCTCAGTTATCCATGACTACAAAAAATAAAAAAATTAAAAAATAAACATAGGATTTCAGTCACTAACCCATTTGTTATTTCCTGGCTAACAGTGCAAAGAATCACAATATAGTGAATGTGACAAAGTAGCAAAAGAGGTTAAAATGTTCCATGAACTCACATTTCAAGAATAATCAGTGTCTTGAGCTATATGAGAATTGTGTCCCCTGGAACAAGAACATGATTTATATAAAAGGAGCCACTTTAGTGATGTGACCCCCAAATTTTTAAATAAAGACCTAACAACATGAAAGCCAAAGTTTAGCTTAAAGCAAATCTCAGATACAAAAAAAAAAAAAAAAAAAAAACCAAAAACACCTATCTCAGTGGGATCTTCTAGAAAGTAGACCCAGAAGAGGGGACTAAATTCCCAATGTTTATTTGATTTGAGGTTAGGCAAAAAGCAAAATGAGGCAAAGAGATATATGAGAAAATGTTTTGTGATACATGACAACACTTCACAATCAGTTGGAAAATAACTATCCTACCCCCATGAAGGACTTCCTGGAATATTGGAGGAAGAAGCGGCCTGAGTTTATTTGCCCAGTTCCTTCCTACACTCCTATAGGAGTATAGGCTAACTCCTATACTCTTTGTCTTATCTTGTCCTCTAGCCACATGGGAGCCAACTGAGACATTTCTTAATGTTTTGTCCTAATCTGACAGCAGAAAGGCAATTAAGCATGAGACACCAACCGAGAGAGAGAGAGAGAGAGAGAGAGAGAGAGAGAGAGAGAGAGAGAGAGAGAGAGAGAGAGCGCACACTCAAGCAGTGAGGGAATCTGAAGTATTACAGGTCCATCTGCAATATTGGATTTTCTCTGTAACTTCCTTAAGTATAGTTCATGCAAACTAGGGTTTAGAACCTCCAGAAGTAGTTTAGTTCTTTTGTTAGGAAATTCTAACTTATCTTGAGATAAAATCTGACTCGTAATGATCATCTCTTATTGCTATCTTCTATGCCATTTTTAGTAAGTGCCAGTGTGTGGGCTGACATATCAGACATGTTTCCTGCATTCCTTGCAATAATCCTGTGAGGTTATTGTGATTGTCCTCAGAACAGAGATGAGGAAAATGAAGCTTAAATTCATTAATTAGCAGGGCCAAGTTCCCACAGCTATTTTGGAGTGAGTCACCAGACTCACAGCTCAGGCTGACCCACCATGCCAGATCCTCATCCTTCAATGCCCCATTTGTTAGGATCCCTCCTCCAGGTGACACAGAGACTTACTCTCCCATTGACATACCATTTTCAATATCAGAAGCAGCTACTGTAGAAGACATGATGCACAACACATTCTTTATTTCTACAATTGTCCTACTAAAACCATATTAGTCAGAGCCTCCCCGGTGGCGCAGCAGTTGAGCACTGGGTTGCGAAGCTGCCCGCAGCCTCTGCAGCGCCAGTTCAATCCCCGGCTGCTCCCCAGCCACCAGAGGAGGGTCCCACATGGTGCGCAGACCTCTCCTGCCACCCACTGCTCCCCTCAGCAGTATATTTCGTCAGTCTGCCTGCCCTGCTCCCTGCTCTGGCTCTGGTGAATTCTCTCACCCTCCCGCGCTTCTGACTGTACCCAGTGCTTGTATAAATAAATAAAAATAAATCTTTAAAAAAAAAAACACATTAGTCCTATACAAGTTTTATAATCTCTTCCTACAGTCATTTCATACTTTTGAGTGCAAATAAGGAGAAAAAAAGGCAAAACCCTCTTTTATTTTCCTTTTTAGTATGGTCTTTCTCCAAATAACACCACACATGCACACACAGACACACACTATATTTTTAAATCTTTCTCAAAGAATCTGTGTTGAGGGTACTATAATACAATAAGGGGAAATTCATAGCTATATTTCACAGCTTATTTTTCACAGCACTTAGAAGTGTTTTTGTGTTTGTGTTCTAGGAAAATTATCACATATTATTAAAGTAAATTCAGTGCTTCCAAAAAATTCCTTTCTCAAGGCAGTTGCATTATACCTAATTGCCAAACCCCCCATGTGGAAAGAAAAAGAAAATTTAAATAAAAATAAATGCTAGATTAATATTGCCTTTTCTGTAATTTTCATTTGAAAATTTCTAAATTCTATATGGTTACAATCTTCACTAATTAGATGTCTGATAGACACAGATTTTTTTTAATAAATTGATTTTAGAATAGAGATGTACAGAAATAGTTGAGATAAAGGATTTTGCTTTGAATCTGAACTCTGTAATTGTTTTTAAGAAATAATTTTTGAGGAAACATTGGCTTACAAAATTATGTGTTTCAGAGGCTTAGGCCCACACTTTAGATGCATAGCGCCATACCACACCCACCACTAATGCAGCCATTGGCCTCCACCAGAGTTCATTGTACCCCTTTCCCAGTGTTTCCCTCTTCCTCCTTAAATAGTCTCAAATCCACAGTCAGATTTCTAGGGTTTGTTAAAGATTTGATTCTCTCTGACCCTTTGTTTTATTTCTCTATATTCCATGTATTAGTGAAACCATTTGGTATTTGTCTTTCTCCTTCTGACTTTCCTCACTTAACATTACTCACTCCAGTTCCATCCATGTTGCAGCCTATGACAAGTGTTCATCTTATTTTATACCTGAATAGTATTCCATTTTGAATGTATACCACACTTTTATAATTCATTCTTCTGTTTTGGACATTTAGGTTGTCCCCATTACTTTGCATTGTAAATAGGCTACTGTAAATAGTGAACATAGAAGTGTATATGTCCTTTCAAATTAGTAATTTTGCATTCTTTTGATAGGTACCTATAGGTGATAATACTGGATCATATAACAGATACATTTCTATTTTGAGAAAACTCATGCTTTTTTTCATTAGGGCTGTATTAGTCTACATTCCCACCAACAATGCACAAATCTTCCTTTTTTTCCATATTCTCACCAACACTTGTTAATGGTCTTTTTTATGTGAGCAATTGTCACAGGTGTGAGATGACATCTCACTGTGGTTTTGATTTGCATTTCCCTAATGATAAATGATGATGAGCCTTTTTTTAAAAATATGCATATTAGCCATCTCTGTGTCTTCTTTGGAGAATTGCCTAGCTCTTCTGATGTTGTGATTGGGTTATCTTTTTTCCTTTTTGTTGAGTTGTATGAGTTCTTGATATATCTTGGATATATGTACAAATATTTTCTCCCATTGAGTTAGATGTATTTTTGTTACAATGATAGCTTCCTTTGCTATGTAGAAACACTTTAGTTTGACATAGTTTATTTCGGTTACATATACTTTTGTTTCTCTTTCCATTTGACACAAGAACACAAAAACACCTCTGAATCCAATATGGTAGAGAGTTTTGTCTATGTTCTTTCAATGTATTTTATGGTTTGGGGGTCTTACAACCATGTCTTTAATCCTTTTTGGTAATTTTTGTGTAAGATATGAGACAATAATCCAGTTTCATTCTTTTGGATGTGAGTGTCCAGTTTTCCAAATAAACTTTTGTTGAAGAAATTGTCATTTCTTCTATGTATACTCTTGTCTCCTTTGTTGCAGCTTAACTGTCCATGTAAATAAGGGTTTATTTCTGGGTTATCAATTATATTCCATTGGTCTTTATGTCTGTTTTTGTTCCAGTACTATATTGTTTTGATTAATATAGCTTTGTAGTATTTTGAAGTCTGAGTGTATGATACCAGCCTGCTTCCTCTTTTTTGTCAGGATTATTCTGGCTATTCAGTATCTTTCGCAGTTCCATATGATTTTCAGTAATGTTTCTTCTATTTCTTTAAAGAATGCCATTGGAACCTTGATAGGGATTGCCATAAATCTGTGTTATACTTTAGGTAAATTGATCATTTTAACAATGTTAATCATTTCAATCAAAGATACAATCCTTTGTATCTTCTATTTCTTTTAACACTGTCTCATAATTTTAGTTGTATATATGTTTCACCTCCTTGTTAAGTTTACTTCTAGGTATTTAAATCATTTTTGTTGCGGTTGTGACAGGGATTGTATTCTTATTTCTCATCCAGTTCATTGTTTGCATATAGAAATGAAACTTATTTCTATAAATTATACCCTGCCACTTAACTGCATTGACTTATTTTTTTCAATTAGTATTTTAGTGTAATCTGTAGGGTTTTCTATGTATATTATCACATCATCTGCAAATAGGGATACTTTTACTTCCTCCCCAATATGGATTCCTTTTATAAATTTCTTTTGCTGGGGCCTCCTTGGGGGCATAAGCTTTTATTGGGATTCACCAGGTACACAGCAGGCAGGGATGCTGGGGGGCTGGGAGGCCTGCCATCCTCCCAGCCCCCAGCAAGTCTTCACACTTACTGGGCTCTCTGGCCTTCTCTGGTGTTGTCTCTGCTTCTACTGCTTCTCTTCTGCTGGCTTCCCTGTGATGCTGCCCCAGTCTTAGTCCAGGTGAATCCCATCTACATATGCCCACACCCTACTCCAGGTGCACACCATCAGGCATGCATTCGGGACCACAGGGTTCCCTCATCTATCCTAATGGCAGGAGGGCAGAAAAGCCTGATCCTTTTACCTTACCCTACACTACCTCAATACTCTTCCCATGGCCCATAGAAGTAAATAAGACAGTGTGCAACAATGTAACAACTGCAGGTGCCCCATCAGGCAGGGCAATCCTAATAGTAGGAGGGCAGAAAAGCCTGAAAACCATTTATCCTACACTTATTTAAGAGTATTATTTCTTTATTTTCTGTCTGGTTGATCTGTTTATTAGTACAAGTGGGATGTTGAAGTATCTACTATTATTGTGTTGCTTCCAATATCTGGTTTCAGATTTGATAATAGCTGCCTTACATATTTTGAAGGCTCTTCATTTGGTACAAATATATCAATGAATGTTACATCTTCCAGATGTAGTTATCCCTTAATGATTATATAGTATCTATCTCTGTCTCTTTTTACCTCTTATAGCTGGAAGACTACTTTATGTAACATGACTGTACCTGCCTTTTGGGTTCTATTTCATTGCAGGGTTGTTTTCCATTCCTTTTACTTTGAGTAAAAGTTGAAAGATGTTTATTTGTCTAAACTCATTCAAATTATTGTTTAAATTTTCTACTTCTTTTCTGTTTATTAATTCTATTTCTCATGACATTCTTTTTAGTCCTGTATTTTCTGCATTTTCTTCCATTTCTTTGAATTTCTTTATCATGAGATTCTTGAACTTTGTATCTGGTAATATAAGACCCTCCATATTTTTGTGGTTGTATTCTGGAGACTTGTATTCCTTTGTTATCATATTCCCAAGTTGCCATTTTTTTCTACCCATTTTTTGTTTTATATTTTCTCCCCAGGTATTCTGCAAGCACTATCAGTAGCATATTGGAAGCTTCAGAGGAAGTACAAGAGAGCACACTGGGGGAGGCAGGTCCCACTCTGGATGTCCTTTGTTCACATGCTGTGTCTGTGGTTACTCTTAGTTTTTGACTATATATGCTGGGTGTAGGCCTTGAGATGATGTAAGGGGGATGTGATTGGGAACTCAGGCCCTCCAAAGTGTAGGAGTTACCTGCCCACAAGACTAGGAGTGATATGACTGGAGGTCTTGTACTCTCCCAGTATACAGGGAAACAATCACTAAAAAATGCGGCAGTTTCAGGTCTGTTCTGCTGACTTGCTCAGGTGGGCACAAATAACAATCTGAGCAGTCTGAATTCAGTGTGAACTCCCACAGCTTCTTTCTACCAATTTCGGATAGGGTCCAGAAGTAGTGTAGTGCTGGGTGGCTTCCCTGGCTACCAATAGTAGGCACAGACAATACAGTGTGCCCAATTGAGTAGGGGACAGACAAGTGGTTCTCCCTCTCTATACCTGGTTATTGACTGCCAGGGTGACTGGAGGGGCAGAAAGGACACTGAGCAGGTTTTCTGATCCAGCAGACCGGGTAAAGGAGGAGTCAGAGTCCTCAGTGGCTTTTGCAGGTCTTTTATTTGGATTTACCAGGTACACGGCAGGCAGGGGTGCTGGGGGGCCAGGAGGCTGGCAGTCCTCCCAGCCCCCAGCAAGTCTTTACTCTTTCTGGGCTCTCTGGCCTTCTCTCTGCTTCTTTGCTTTCCTGCTTTTCCACTTCTTGGCTTCCGCTTGTTCTTGGCTTCTTCTGGCGATCCCATGATGCCGCCCTTATAAACGCAGTCTCTCAACCCAGGTGTACCCACTTCAGGTGCCCGCCATCAGGCATGCATTCAGGACCACAGGGTTCCCTCATCTATCCTAATGGCGGGAGGGCAGAAAAGCCTGATACTTTACTTACCCTACAGTGACCCTTGCTGAACAGTCAAATAGGCTATGCTCTCACTGAGAAGTATGTACTCTCCTTCCTGGGACACGGGAGAGCCCAGCCCTAGGAAATAGATGGGGGAAGGTTAGGTACCCTTTCTGGTAAAATGGGACTGTTCCTGACTTACTGTTTTCCACTCCTGGCTTGCTATTTCTCAGTTTCACTACATTTTCCAGTGATTTCTGTCTCTACTCCTTACTGAGACACCATCCCACCTCTCCCTAGCTTCATTGTATGTATGGCTGTTCCCTCCAAGCCTCTGGTTGGTGTCTCTGAGGAAGCAATGATGCAAGAATTACGTCATCTGTCTTCCTGTCTGAATAATCTGAATTCTTTAATTACTACTGAGAGTATAAGAAGAGATAATTTTGCCAATGATCTAACCTTGTTATTGGTAAATTGAAGATAAATAATTTCTATCTCAGGATAACAATTAGTATGTGATAACAGTAGTTTCTGATTAAACTTTAATAGTAAATGGACTCAGTAATTTTGATAATGGCTACATTTTTTTAAGATTTTATTTACTTATTTTTACATAGAAGTGGGGATTAGGACAGAGGTGTGGGGGTGAGAGGACTCACAAGAGATAGAGTAGGGAGCAGAGCAGACAGAGCTACTGAAAACACCGCTAAGGGGCGTAGTGGGAGAGTCAGGAGAGGTCTGCTGGGTCTGGGTTAGCTCTCTGGCCTGGGATCAAACTCAAGCCTACCAGGTGATAGTGCTGAGATTTAACCCCTACGGAGGCCCCTGATGATGCTACTCTTTTTTTTTTTTTTTACTTGCTTGGTTTATTTCTTAAAATCTTTAACATAACAATATTTTATTTCTAAATATCACCACTCATGAAATGAATTTCCTAGTTTATATTTCTATGTCATGATAGCAGAGATAGGGCATAGTAACAAGAATTACATAATTCCTGGACCTTTAATGGATCTGAATGGATTTTTTGCTTGATTTTTAGAAGTTTTTATTCCAACCATTTAATAACATATTTTTTTGGTGGAGACATCAATCTTCCTATTACTTCAGTGCTTCCTTGAAAGCAGTTGTTTTCTTAAACCTTTTATAAACTCTGTAGTTTATAAAACCTTTTTAAAAATATTGATTACAATGAATTTGTGCCACTCTGAATCTCTGATATAGAATTGTGATATACTTTTTTGTATTTTTATTAAATATTGTTTCTCTTTTGCCTCTCTTACTCATATCTTGGTTAGAACGATTTTTTTCTTTTTTTTTCTTTTTTTTTTCTTTTTTTTTAATAATAAATTTTATTTTTATATTCCCCCATACAATTGCAAACGCCCCATTCTGACTCCAATCCTTCCCCTCCTGCCCCCCACCCCCCAAAAAGTGTCTCTTGTTCATAGTTTTTTGTTGATTTTGATTTTCACTTTCTTATATTCATTTTCCTGGTCCCTTATTTAAGTTTTCTAGATTCCTGCTATGAGTGAGACCATGCGGTATTTTTCTTTTTCTTTTTGGCTTGTTTCGCTGAGCATGATCCCTTCCAGCGCCATCCATGTTGCTGCAAACTGCATGTGTTTATCTTTTTTGAATGCTGAGTAATATTCCATGGTATATATGTACCACATCTTCTTGATCCAGTCATCTATTTTTGGGCATTTGGGTTGTTTCCAAAGCTTAGCTATTGTAAACAGTGCTGCTATAAACATAGGGGTGCAGGTGCTCTTTGGAATTGATGTTTCTGTTTCCTTTGGGTAAATACCTAGGAGTGGAATTGCTGGATCATATGGAAGCTCTATGTTTAGTAGGTCCAGAAATCTCCACACAGCTCTCCATAGTGGTTGGACCAGTTTGCACTCCCACCAACAGTGCAGAAGAGTTCCTTTTTCTCCACACCCTCGCCAACATTTGTTGTTGCTAGTTTTTTTAATATGTGCCATTCTCACTGGTGTGAGATGGTATCTCATGGTAGTTTTGATTTGCATTTCCCTGATTACAAGTGATGTTGAACATTTTTTCATATGTCTGTTGGCCATTTGCATTTCCTCTTCAGAGAAGTTTCTTTTTAGCTCTTCTGCCCATTTTTTGACTGGATTATTTTCTTTGTTGTTGCTGAGTCTCATCAGCTCTATGCAGATTTTTGTGATCAGTCCTTTATCATTAGTGTTGGGTGCAAAAATGTTCTCCCAGTTGGTGGGGTTTCTCTTTGTTTTTGTTATTGTCTCTTTTGCTGTGCAGAAGCTCTTTAATTTGATGTAGTCCCAGCTGTTTATCTTTGTCTTCACTATCACTGCTTTGGGTGATGTGTCTGTAAAGATGTCTTTGATGTGCAAATCCCATAGTGTTTCGCCTATATTTCCTTCTATGTATTTTATGGTTTCAGGTCTTATGTCTAGTTCTTTAATCCATTTTGAGTTGATTTTTGTGTATGGTGTGAGCTAGTGGTCAAGCTTCATTCTTTTGCATGTAGCGACCCAGTTTTCCCAGCACCATTTATTGAACAAACTTTCTTTGCTCCAATGCATAGTCTTTGCTCCTTTGTCAAAGATTAGTTGACCATAAATCTGTGGGTTTATTTCTGGATTTTCTATTCTATTCCATTGGTCTGTATGTCTGTTCTTGTGCCAATACCATGCAGTTTTGATGATTATGGCTTTGTAGTATAGTTTGAAGTCTGGGAGTGTGATGCCTCAATTTCCTTCTTTTTTTTTTCAGTAGAGCTTTGGCTATTCGGGGTTTTTGGTGATTCCATATGAATTTCATCAATAATTGTTCTATTTCTTTGAAGAATGCCATTGAGATTTTGATTGGAATAGCATTGAATCTGTATATTGCTTTTGGTAGGATGGCCATTTTAATAATGTTTATTCTTCCAATCCATGAGCAGGGGATGTCTTTCCATTTCTTTGTGTCTTCTTCTATTTCTTTTAAAAGTGTTTTATAGTTTTCTTTGTATAGGTCCTTTACCTCTTTTGTTAGATTTATTCCCAAATATTTGATTTTTTTTGTTTCGATAATAAAAGGGATGGTTTTTTTGATTTCTTCTTCTTCAGATTTATTGTTTGTGTATAGGAAGGCTACTGACTTTTGCGTGTTGATTTTGTATCCTGCCACTTTAATGAATTGATTGATGAGTTGAATTAGTTTTCTGTGGAGATTTTGGGGTTCTCTATGTATATTATCATATCATCTGCAAATAGTGATAGTTTGACTTCTTCTTTTCCTATTTGGATTCCTTGGATGTCTTTCTCTTGTCTTATTGCTCTGGCTAGGACTTCCAGTATTATATTGAAAAGCAGTGGTGAAAGTGGACATCCTTGTCTTGTTCCAGATCTTAATGGAATTGCTTTCAGCTTTTCACCACTGAGAATTATACTGGCTGTTGGCTTGTCATAGATGGCCTTTATGATGTTGAGGTATGTTCCTTGTATCCCAAGAATTTCAAGGGCTTTTATCATGAATGGGTGTTGCACTTTGTCGAAAGCTTTCTCAGCATCTATTGATATCATCATATGGTTTTTATATTTCTTTTTGTTGATGTGTTGGATAACGTTGATTGATTTTCGGATGTTAAACTATCCTTGTGCCCCTGGAATGAATCCAACTTGGTCGTGGTGAATTATCTTATGGATACATTGTTGGATTCTGATAGCTAAAATTTTATTGAGGATTTTTGCATCAGTGTTCATTAGGGAGATTGGCCTATAGTTTTCCTTTTCTGTGTTGTCCTTATTCGGTTTTGGTATTAGTGTAATATTGGCTTCATAGAACGTGTTTGGTATTGTCCCTTCCTTCTCAATTTTTTGGAAGAGTTTGTGAAGGATAGGCACTAATTCGTCTCTGAATGTTTGGTAGAATTCATTTGTAAATCCATCAGGCCCTGGGCTTTTGTTTTGGGGAGGTTTTTGATTACCATTTCAATTTCGCTGCTTGTAATTGGTCTGTTTAGGTGTTCTATTTCTTCTTTATCTAGCTTTGGGTGATTGTAGAGTTGTAGGAATTTGTCCATCTCCTCTAGATTGTTGAACTTGTTTCCATATAACTGTTCATAGTAGTTACTGATTATTCTTTTGATTTCTGCTGTGTCCGTTGTGATTTCTCCTCTTTCATTTATGATCCTGTGTAGTTGTGCTTTCTCCCTTTTTTCCTTTCTGAGCCTGGCTAGGGGTTTGTCTATTTTATTTATTTTTTCAAAGAACCAGCTCTTGGTTTCATTGATCTTTTGGATTGTTTTTTTAGTTTCAATTTCATTTATTTCTGCTTTGGTTTTTATTATTTCTTCTACTGGTTTTGGGTTTTTTTGTTGTTCTTTTTCTAGATCTTTGAGCTTCGAGATTAGGTTGTTTCTTTGAGTTCTTTCTTGTTTTTTGATGTGAGCTTCTATTGCTATATATTTTCCTCTTATTACTGCTTTTGCTGCATCCCATACATTTAGGATATTGGTGTCCTCCTTGTCATTCAATTCAAAGAATTTTTTAATTTCTTCTTTGATCTCCTCGTTAGTCCAGTGGTCTTCCAGTAGTGTGGCTTTTAATCTCCATGAGGTAGGATAGTTCCTTGCCTTCTTTTTATGATTTATTTCTAGTTTGATGCCTTCGTGGTCAGAAAAGATGGTTGGTATGATTTCAATCTTGGTGTATCTGTTGATGTTTGTCTTGTGCCCCAGTATGTGATCGATCCTGGAGAATGATCCGTGTGCGCTTGAGAAAAATGTGTACTCCGTTTTTTTTGGGTTTAGTATTCTATAGATGTCTGTTAAGCCCAAATGCTCTAGGTCCTTATTTAGAGCTTTAGTTTCTTTACTTATTTTTTGTCTTGTTGATCTATCCATTGTTGATAGTGGTGTGTTGAAGTCTCCCACTACGTATGTGTTTTCTCTGATGTCTGTTTTCAGAGAGGACAACAGTTGTCTGATATATTTTGGTGCTCTTTCGTTTGGTGAGTATATGTTAATGAGTGTTATTTCTTCTTGAAGTATTGTCCCCTTAATCATAATGTAGTGACCATTGGGGTCTCTTTTTATTTTTTTGAGTTTGAAGTCTGTTTTATCTGATATAAGTATAGCTGTTCCTGCTTTCTTTTTTGGCCCATTTGCTTGTAGGATTGTTTTCCATCCTTTGACTTTGAGCCTATTTTTATCTTTTGTAGCTAAATGTGTTTCCTGGAGACAGCAAAAGGTTGGGTTTTGTTTCTTAATCCAGGCTGCAACTCTGTGTCTTTTTATTGAAGAGTTTAGTCCATTTACATTTAGAGTTAATATTGATATGTTAGCATCTGTATTTGCCATTATGTTTGTCTTTCCTTTGATTTTATTTATTTATTCTTTTAATAACTTTTTTTTTTTTTTGGTCTTCTTTCATTGTTATTCGTCCCTCTGAGGTTCTGGCTTTAGGATTCCTTGTAGTATTTTTTGGAGTGGGGGTTTAGTCGCAATGAAATTCCGGAGTTTCTCTTTGTCTGGGAAGGTCCATATTCTTTCTTCATGGAGGAAAGAGAGCTTTGCGGAATAGAGTATTCTTGGTTGGCATCTGTTTTCTTGGAGTCTGTTGACTATGTCCCTCCACTCTCTCCTTGCCCGTAGTGTTTCTTCAGAGAAGTCTGATGTCAGCCTGATTGGTTTTCCTTTGAATGTTATCTGTTTCTTCCCTCTTGTCAGCTTCATTATTTTTTCCTTGTCCTGGATTCTTGGGAGCTTTACTATTATGTGTCTTGCTGTGTTTTTCCTTTCGTCATGGAAGTTTGGTGTTCTTCTTGCTTCTTGTATATCAATTTTCAGCTCCTTCTTCGCATTTGGGAAGTTCTCTTCAATTATCTCCTGGAATATTTTCTCTGTTCCTACATCTCTCTCCTCTCCTTCTGGAATTCCTATAACTCTTATATTTCCTTTCCTCATGGAGTCAGATAGTTCCCGAAGTCTTTCTTCATTCTTTTTCCTTCGTACTTCTCTTTCCTTTTCTGTTTTGGTTCTTTTTATTTCTGTGTCTTCAAGATTACTTATTCGTTCTTCCATTTCATCTATTCTGCTTTCATTGCTTTTCCCAGAGTTCTTTAGTTCCTCCATTAATTCTTTGATCTCCTGCATTTCTTTTACTTCCCTCTTTAGGGACTCAATTTCCTTCTTCTGATCTATCACTTTTTTAATCATGGCAATTTTAAATTCTCTTTCTGGAAGGCTCAGAAGTTCTTCCAAGTTGCTGTCGTTGCAATCTGGGGAGTGGTTTTCTTTTTGTGGTGTGCTTCTTTCCTGAGGAGTTGTTAGGTTGCGTGTGGTTCTTCTACTCCCTACTGTCTGTTTTCTAATTTGTCGTATGCATTGGGACACTGTGTTGCTCGGACTGACTGGCATCTTGGGTGAACTTCTCCGCTCCCCTCTGGCTCTTCCAGGAGCCATCTCTGTCTTCTGGGGGAGCTTTCTGCTGGTTTTAGGCAGTTTTTACTGAAGAAATGTCCCTGTTCTAAAATGGCGAAGCGGGATGCAGTCCCTGCGCCTCCGGTTTCAGGCACACTCTTCTGCGCACCCGGTCTGCCCCGGACGTGGGTACCTGCTCCCTCTGTGGGCTCAGACTGCTGGTCGGAAGGGGCCTGGTGTGGGCTAACTTCCCAGCTGGCCACTGGGTCCTCCAGAAGCCTTCTGCCCTTTTCAAGCAGTCTTAAGAAATTTCCTGTTCTATGGGGTGTTAGTGACTTTTTTTTCTGGTCGCTAGGTGGCGCCAGAGATCTCTCCTATTGTCCTTGGGGGGCTGTTTTTCGCCTCCCCCCACCCCGTGGGACAGGGAACAGAGCGGGAATGGTAGGGTACACCTCAACAGCTTTGGGGTGCTGTGTCTGCCTTGTGCCCCACCGTCGTGGAGAACCCATGCCCCGAATTTTCGTGCCCTGGGTCTCAGTTCAAAGCCCTCAGGTCCAGGACGCGGGCTGTAGCCCAGTTCAGTGGCGCTGGAATGGCGCCTTTTGCACTGCTTCCGTGCCTGGGCGCCTGGTTCCTGCTCACTCAGGGAGGGACCTTCACCTCAGTGAGGGTCTCCAAGCGTCTCCCTGCAAGCCTAGGTCGCAGGCGCGGGTACCTGGGCAGCCGCGATCCAGGTCTGCACTTGCTTTTCAAGTGCACCAAGCGCGCTGCTTTCCCGCGCAAGCTTACCGGCAGCCCGGGCTGTTTGCGAGTCTCCCGGGGTCTTTGTTCTTCTCTAATGGCGCCCGGAGCCTTCGCTCACTGCCGCGGTGAATCCTGCAGGGTTCGCCTCAGCTCCCGTTCACGGGGTGTGGTGGCTGCAATAGTTCCTTTCCACTCACAGTCCCGCTTGCTGCGTCGTTTGTTCTTGTGGATCGTTTTGGTTTGTTGTTTTCCTCCTCTCTGCCGGTGGGAGAGTGCCGCCTCTGTGGGCGGGGGAGGGGAGCAGGGTTCTGCACTTCCCTCCCTTCTAGTCCTCTTTTATGGCAACTTTCTTCTTCGGGCAGTTTGCTGGCGTCACCCGTTTATCTTCCTATCTTCCGTGTCCCGGTTCTCACTGGGACCTGCCGCTTTTCCTCCCTATTAACTTTTTTTTAATCGGAGATCTTACTCACAGCGTCTCCTCGCCGCCATGTTGCTCCGCCCCTGCTACTCTTACCATACCTTCATAACGTGAAAAGAAGCAAGCTCTGCTCTCCTCAATATTAGGAGTTGATAATTTAACATGAAAATATTTTCCTTATCATATTCAGACCTCAAATATTCCCCACCATGCTTGGTGGCTGTAGGGGGCAGGACTTGGACACAGTGCAAGTTTTCTGATCCAGCAGACCGGGTAAAGGAGGAGTCAGAGTCCTCAGTGGCTTTTGCAGGTCTTTTATTGGGGTTTACCCGGTACACAGGAGGCAGGGATGCTGGGGGGGCTGGGAGGCTGGCAGTCCTCCCAGCCCCCAGCAAATCCTCACTCTATCTGGGCTCTCTGGTGTTCTCTGCTTCTTTCTATGAGTCTGCTTCTCTCTCAGCTTCCCTTCGGCTTTTGCTGCTGCTGGCATCCCCATGATGCCGCCCTTAAAAGCACAGTCTCTGCCCAGGTGAATCCCATCTACCTATGCCCACACCCTATTCCAGGTGCCCGCCATCAGGCATGCATTCAGGACTGCAAGGATCCAGCATCAATCCTGATGGTGGGAGGGCAGAAAAGCCTGACATTTTTCCTTACCCTACAGTGGCTTTACCCAGTTTTTTAAGGTAAATTAAAACATTTTAACATAATTACATATGAAAATACCTACTCTAGGGAATACCAGTGTGTAGGGTAAGGAAAAATGTCAGACTTTTCTGCCCTCCCGCCATCAGGCATAGATGGATCCTTGTGGTCCTGAATGCATGCCTGATGGTGGGCACCTGGAGTAGGGTGTGGGCGTAGGTAGATGGGATTCACCTGGGCTAAGACTGTGCTTTTAAGGGCGGCGTCACGGGGACTCCAGTAGAAGCCAAGAACAAACGGAAGCCGAGAAAAGAAGAGAAGCAGAGAGAACGCCAGAGAGAGCCCAGATAGAGTGAAGATTTGCTGGTGGCTGGGAGGACCGCCAGCCTCCCGGCCCCCCAGCACCCCTGCCTGCCACGTACCCACTAAACCCCAATAAAAGACCTGCAAAAACCACTGAGGACTCTGACTCCTCCTTTACCAGGTCTGCTGGATCATAGAAAACCTGCTTGGGGCCCTGTTCCTGCCCCTACACAGTGTCACATATTTATTTTTAAGTATGCCATGAGAAAGGTGTTAATGAGTAAATTTGGGGAGCAATGAATCTGATAGTCTCCACAGAAAATTCACATGCACATAAGCATGATAAAGCTCAGGGATTGCCTTCAATAGAGAATATTTTTAAATTTGTTTTTACCCAATGTTTTCTGAAATTATTTGTCCACAAAACATTTTTCCCATAGAACGTCCTGTGCTATCTCATTGAACTCTAGTTTTTCACAGAACATTGCTTGAGAACTGTTTATAAGAACATATGGAAAAAGGTATTGAGAAGAGACCATGTAAAAATTATTGTTAGAAGTCTAAGTAAGTACAGTCACAGCATGTAAAAATGAAATGATTGCAAAGATAACCACAATGGAAGAATTACAGCAACATTACATAGGAATAATTATTTGGAGTGAGCTTTCCTGATGCTAAGGAGCTCTGAGTCACAACATAGTTATATGGCTAGAGCATAGTTAGAGTTCTTAAAGAAGTCATTGGAATGCAGATCATTGGTGTGAAATAAAGTATCACATTATGCATAAAGCAAAGAAGAACACACTTCTATCTAATGGCTCAGGTACTGTGAAAGCAGTCTGTTTATTTTGGTAGTGCCCGTATTAATATGTTATGATTTATTTTTAATAATATTAATTTATTTCACAATTCTATGTTTTAAATACTATTTTGCCTTTTAAAAGAAATCACCCTGGAAAATTTCATGTATTTCCTGCTTCCTATTTGAGTAACTATGGCATGCTGGCAAAAGCACAGACTTGGACCCCATACTTGACTCAGGGTTGAGTTTGTTACTAAGTTCCAAGGCAAGTTAAGGTTAAGTAGGCAGCTTCAGGGACAGTAAAGGCAGGCACTTAATGAGAGTTCAAGAGAATTCTGAGATAAAAACAGTAAATTCTAAGAGGTGCTATACCATAGCATACCTGGGAGTCCTTGTTTCCTTCCCTTAAATAAACTGTTCTTTACTTTTTATTATTATTATTTTATTTATTTTGTAATATATTTTACATCGTTCATTTTTAAACAATGTCTGCTTTCCACCCCCACCCAGGTGTAGTCCCCATCAATTTCCAATGCATCTGTGCACCATCACCTTCTGTTTTGAATAAAGTTTGCTTCTCTTTGCTTACTTACTAAAAAGACCATGAATTCCTTTTTATGGTTTCGTGGTTCAAGGAACAGCACATACTGGCTTCCTGACCATACACTGCTATATTTTGGGGCTCCCAACCTGATGCTTGTTGTAGGGTAAGGAAAAAATGTCAGGCTTTTCTGCCCTCCCGCCATCAGGATGGAGGATGGATCCCTGCGGTTCTGAATGCATGCCTGGTAGCGGGCACCTGGAATAGGGTGTGGGCAGATGTAGATGGGATTCACCTGGGCTAAGACTGGGCCAAGAATGAACAGAAGCCGAGAGAGAGAGAGAGAGAGAGAGAGAGAGAGAATGGAAGAAGAAGAAAGAAGAAGGAAGAAGAAGGAAGAAGAAGGAAGAAGAAGGGGAGGGGAGGGGAGAGAGAAGGGGAGGGGAGGGAAAGAGAGAGACACCACATTGGAGAGCCCAGATAGAGTGAAGACTTGGAGGGCTGGGAGGACTGCCAGCCTCCCGGCCCCCCAGCACCCCTGCCTGCCATATGCCTAGCAAATTTAAATAAAAGACCTGCAAAAGCCACTGAGGACTCTGACTCCTCCTTTACCCAGTCTGCTGGATCAGAAAATATAGTAATGTTTGCCATTTTCACAGATCTTTACAGCTTCTGAGACCACCATTCTTAAGAATGTATGCCAGAAGGTGTGTGCTTAACTCTTTGGAATGTGAGGATTCCATTTCTTTTTTTTTTTCTTTTTTAATTTGCATGAACACAGGAACAAGTTTCCTCATTTTTAAATGCAACAAAACATTGATTTGCATAATTGAAACATTTCTTAAAACATAATTTAGAATTTGACAGGAATATGAACTTCACTGGGGAGGGAAACTATCATCAGAATTTTTTTTACTTTTTTTTTATTTTTATATTCCCCATAAAATTGCAACCCCCTGATTTTGACCCCAAACCCGCCTTTCCCCGCCCCCGCACCAAATGTGTCTCTGGTTCATAGTTGTTTGTTGATTTTGATTTTTTTCTTTCTTATTCTTTTTCCTGGTCCCTTATTTAAGTTTTCTAGATTCCTGCTATGAGTGAGACCATCCGGTATTTTTCTTTTTCTTTCTGGCTTATTTCGCTGAGCATGATCCCTTCCAGCTCCATCCATGTTGCTGCAAATTGCATGTGTTTATCTTTTTTGAATGCTGAGTAATAGTCCATGGTATATATGTACCACATCTTCTTGATCCAGTCATCTATTTTTTTGGCATTTGGGTTGTTTCCAAAGCTTAGCTATTGTAAATAGTGCTGCTATAAACATAGGGGTGCAGGTGCCCTTTTGAATTGATGTTTCTGTGTCCTTTGGGTAAATACCTAGGAGTGGAATTGCTGGATCATATGGAAGCTCTATGTTTAGTAGGTCCAGAAATCTCCACACAGTTCTCCATAGTGGTTGGACCAGTTTGCACTCCCATCAGCAGTGCAGGAGAGTTCCTTTCTCTCCACAGAGAATTCCATTTCTTTAGCTAAGTCTTTGTATCTTTGAAGTCAAAATTACACTTAAAAGGATATATTGCTGTGTTGAGAATTGTATGATGTTTTGCAGTACACTTCACAACACAGACATTTTCTTGAGGCAATTTTATGACCTAGTATCAATCTAACTCATTCTGTGACTAACTTCTATCACAGATGTCTTCTTGAGATAGTGAGTGTTCTAACAGCTTTTTTTTTTTTTTTTTATTTTTTTTTTATTAAATTTTATTTTTATATTCCCCATACAATTGCAAAGCCCCATTCTGACCCCAATCCTTCCCCTCCGCCCCACCCCCAAAAAGTGTCTCTGTTCATAGTTTTTTGTTGATTTTGATTTTCACTTTCTTATATTCATTTTCCTGGTCCCTTATTTAAGTTTCTAGATTCTGCTATGAGTGAGACCATCCGGTATTTTTTCTTTTTGGCTTATTTCGCTGAGCATGATCCCTTCCAGTGCCATCCATGTTGCTGCAAATTGCATGTGTTTATCTTTTTTGAATGCTGAGTAATATTCCATGGTATATATGTACCACATCTTCTTGATCCAGTCATCTATTTTTGGGCATTTGGGTTGTTTCCAAAGCTTAGCTATTGTAAACAGTGCTGCTATAAACATAGGAGTGCAGGTGCTCTTTGGAATTGATGTTTATTTCTGGACCTACTAAACATAGAGCTTCCATATGATCCAGCAATTCCACTCCTAGGTATTTACCCAAAGGACACAGAAACATCTAACAGCTTTTAAATTCACAACCTGTGCCCACCAGTGTTTGTAGGTTTTGGGCTTTCAACATTCCCATTAGCAACTACTTTTACATAAAACAAGTTTATTCACTTCAGGTCTTATGATGGATCCAGTTCAGCTTAAACTGGACCAGTTCAATCCAAACCCAGTCTAGTTTTTTAGTCGGATTCAGTCCAACTCCAGTCAAAGCCTGAAAACCACCAGTTGTTCTCATTGTGAAATCTAGGAAAAGTGGGGACAGAATTTGGGGAGGGATTCCAATCAACTGTGGAACTGTGGAAGGCCAATTAGATCAGGATATCAACACAAAGAGAGTAGGCAGAGAACCAAGAGAAATTTAGCCTCAGAATTCAAACATTGTTAAGGAAAAGGGATTAGGGATTTTGGTATCACATCTGAAACCACACCTGTGTTTCTCATTGTCATTGAAGTAATTGGTTTCCTTTCAGATATTTATTGAGCCTTTGGATCTTGCTTGTTACCTACTTGTCATTGAGTCCCCCTACTTGTTATAGGAATCCAACCAATCACCAGTGGGAAATAGACCTTATACCCTGAGGGTTTACATTTACCCCCTTCCTGCTTTCAGGCGATGACTCCAGAACCAACTGAAACTTAATAGCTGTACAGATGCAGGTGGGAGAAGACCTGATCCAGGTCTCATTAGCTTGCAAAAGTTCACATCCCTGGTTGGAGACTTAAGATGTTAACAAGATATGAACTATATGAATATACATGCAACCCATCTGCATATGGGCCACTGTAGCTCAGTCTATATCATTCTATGATGCTGCTCCCACTACCCTGACCTGGTAACAAACCCCATAAAGCCAGGACCACTGCAGCTCTCAGTCTACTGTTCTTTTCATAGGGCATTGCTGCCGCTTTCCTCTTGTGTGATCAACAAAAAAAAATGCTCTTCCTTTGAAACCCACTGGTCTTTTCAAAATTTGTGGGTTATTAATTAGTGAAAAAGACCCCTTGGAATCTGTAGTAAGAGCCCATTGTATGCCACCAAATCTGTTAAATAGCAAAAAACCAACTGAGTAAAGTTAAAGATCTAATTCGCTTTTTCCAACAATATTTAAATTAGGGAGAAACTCAACTAGCAAATAGAAACCTTGCGAGGCTGTACAAAATGGAAAACTTTTAAAGATAAAAAGTGAATGAGACAAGAAAGTCAAAAACCAAAAAAAAAGAATTATTTCAGATAAGATCACCTCCTTTGTGGAATCAAAGAGTCTATTGTTGATTATTTCACTAGTGCTGACCGGGTGTCCAGATTGTCCAGTTAAAACCACTTTCCTGGATAAGGGCAAACTGCAATTAGATTTAGTAGTAAAACTTGTTTTGGTGAATGGGCTTAGCACAAATGACTCCATTCTGGCCTGTTGAAATAGATAGATAGATAGATAGATAGATACACACACACACACACATATATACGAATTTACAAAGTAGAGAAAGCAACATAGTTCTGTAAAATCCAAATAGATAAGTAAATAGATTATCATCTTAATTACTGAAAACAAAATCTGGAAAGCAGTTATTTAGGCTCATTTGTTACTCTCATGCCCCATAACAGAAACCAACCATGCCTTTGTTTAAATGAGAATGAAAATAATAATCAGAACCAATAAATAAAATATTAACAACTTGTAAGCTAATAATTAAAACATATAATAGAGCACCATGAAGAAACATAGCCTGTAGTTGCTAAGCCAATGTAGAAACAGCTACATGTAGAAAAGCTACATGGCCACATGAGCTCCAGCTCTGCCCTTGAAGGATCTAGTAGGTCCTAGGACACTACTGTGGATGGTCAAACAAATAAGAAGTGATCCAGCAAGAGCTTTCCACTGGCAACCAACAACTGAGTTCCAAAAGACAACTTTGATAAATTGAGGCAAAAAATGATAAGCACAATGTGATTTTTTTTAAGATTTTTGTGTACATTTTTTGTATTCTAAAAGATTAAAAATGGCTCCCTGAGTTTCTCATGAAAATGACATTGCACACACAGCAAATTTATCAAATTATCAGATTCATTCAGGATTATTTGTATATTGAAGTAACATTGATTTACAAAACTGTACAAATTTAGGGGACCAGATTCACACCTTCCTATATTTATCAGTTATTATCAGGTAGGTACTAGCCTACCCCCAAAATCCAATTCCCAAGTGGTCATTACCAAAGGCCATTGTGTTTACTCCCCTTTGTTCTCATCCCCATCCTCCCTCCCTAGGTAGCAGCCTCAGTTCTGTAGTCATAATTCTAGGGCTTGTCAGGTTTTTTTGTGATTTTTGTTTGTTTGTTTTCTCTAAATTCCATATATAAGTGACATTATCCAGTATTTGTCTTTCTCTTTCTGACTAATTTCACTTAGCATGATCCCTTCAGTTCCATTCATGTGCTCACAAATGGCAAGAGTTAATTTATTTTTATAAATGAGTAGTATTCCATTGTGTAATAGAGCACATCTTCTTAGCCCACTGTTCTTTTCATGGGCATTTAAGTTTCCACATAACTTGGCTGTTGTAAACAGTGCTGCTATGAACATAGGAGTGCATATATAACTTCAAATTAGTAATTTTGTATTCTTCGGATAGATACCTAGGAGTAGAATTGCTTGATCATATAGTAGATCAATTTTTAATATTTTAAGGAATAGACCTATTGTTTTCCATAGGGGCTGGACCAGTATACATTCCAAAGAACAGTATACAGGTTCCTTTTTCTCCACATCCTGGCCAACATTTGTTGTCTCGGGTTTTTTTGTTTGTTTGTTTTTATGGACCATTGTTACAAGAGTGAGGCACTAGGTATCCCATTGTGGTTTTGATTTGTATTTCCCTGATAATAAGTGATGAATATTTTTTCAAGTGCCTGAATATTTTTTTCACAGCAATCTAGCTGTGAATACATGGGAGGTGAGCCTAGCATCTTGACTCTGCTGCCATCTTGCCCTGCCTCTCAGAATTACTTTTTATGAGACACATTTATCTGTCTTCGTGGTAAAATAAGAGTCAAGACTCTCACATAGAAATTCCTGAAGCTGTGGGTTTTTGTTTTGTTTTGTTTTTGTTTTTAATTGTGGCCATATACCTCACCAAAAAATTAGCATTATAACCATTTTTATTGAACTATAATTGACATATAACATTATATTAGTTTAAGGTTTATTACACAATAATGCAATACTTGTATATATTGCTAAATGATGACCACAATATTTTAAACATCTATCACCCCACAAAGTTGTAAATTTTTTTCCTATGATGATAACTTTTAAGTTCTACTCTCTTAGCAACTTTCAAATATATGAAAGAGTATTATTATTAACTATAACCACCATGCTTTACATGCTTTATATTTTTATCAATAACTGGAAGTGTGACCTTTTGACCACATCTACCCACTTTGTCCAGTCTGGCACTGGATATACCCTATCCTCTGTGTCTATCAGTTCAATTTTTCTTTTAAGACTTCACATGTAAGTAAGAACATACAGTATTTAACTTATATGAAAAACTGTAAGACATTAATAAAAAATTGAAAACACAAAGCAAAAAATCATCTGTGCTCTGGATTGGAAGAATTAGTATTGTTAAAGTATCCATACTACCCAGTCTATAGATAAATGCAATCCCTATTAATATCCAGTGACATTTTTCATGTAAATAGGAAAACAATCCTAAGATTTGAATGGAACCACACACATACAAAACCAAAAATAGTCAAAGCATCTCAGTAAAGAAAATTAAAGCTAGAAGAACTTCCTGGTTTTGCATTATATCACAAAGACAAAAATAGTACAGTGTTGGCACCAAAAAGACACATAGATCAATGGAACAGAATAGTAAGCCAAGAAATAAAAGACACAAAAAACTAAAAATATACAATGGAGGAAAGGGCGCTCTCTTCAATAAATGATGTTGGAAAAAATCAATAATCAGGGCCTCCCCGGTGGCGCAGCGGTTGAGCGCTGGGTTGCGAAGCTGCCCGCAGCCTCTGCGGCGCCGGTTCGATCCCCGGCTGCTCCCTGGCCACCGGAGGAGGGTCCCACATGGCGCGCAGACCTCTCCTGCCGCCCGCTGCTCCCCTCAGCGGTGTACTTCGGTCCCTCTGCCTGCTCTGCTCCCCGCTCTGGCTCTGGTGAATTCTCTCACCCTCCCGCGCTTCTGACTGTGCCCAGTGCATGTATAAACAAAACAAAAAAAAACAAACAAATAAATAAAATAAAACATGCCTCTATTAAAAAAAAAAAAAGAAATAAAAAAAATCAATAATCACATGCAAAAGAATAAAATTGGACAACTATCTTATGCCATAAACAAAAATCAACTTAATTTGAAGCATGGATTAAGTCTTGACCATAAAACAAAATAATCCTAGAATAAAATATAGGAGTTGACTTATTTTTTTAAAGATTTATTTATTTGTTTATTTATTTATACAAGCACTGGGTACAGTCAGAAGCGCAGGAGGGTGAGAGAATTCACCAGAGCCAGAGTGAGGAACAGAACAGAAATACACTGCTGAGGGGAGCAGCGGGAGGCAGGAGAGGCCTGTGCACCATGCGGGAACCTTGCCGGTGGCCGGGGATCAAACCGGTGCTGCAGAGGCTGCAGAGCTGCAGCCACCAGGGGAGGCCCAGGAGTTGACTTCTTTTTTTTTTTTTTTTAATTTATTTTTTATAGAAGCATGTTTTTTATTTATTTGTTTGTTGGTTTGTTTTGTTTATGCATGCACTGGGTACAGTCAGAAGCGCGGGAGGGTGAGAGAATTCACCAGAGCCAGAGCGAGGAGCAGAGCAGGCAGAAGGACTGAAGTACACTGCTGAGGGGAGCAGCGGGCGGCAGGAGAGGTCTGCGCGCCATGGCAGCGGGTGGCAGGAGAGGTCTGCGCGCCATGTGGGACCCTCCTCCGGTGGCCGGTAGCAGCCGGGGATCAAACCGGTGCCGCAAAGGCTGTGGGCAGCTTCGCAACCCAGCGCTCAACCGCTGCGCCACCAGGGAGGCCCTGGAGTTGACTTCTTAACACTGATCTTTGCAATAATTTTTTGAATATGGCAGCAAAAGCAACAAAGCAAAATAAATAAGTGAGATTACATCAAACTTAAAAGCTTTTGTATAGCAATGGAAACTGTCACCAAACTGGTAAACATGAGTTTACCAGTTTGCCCTATTTGTCTTTGCTTGGCTCCTGTTTATCTTTTCTTCCCAACAAAACCAGGCAAAACCAGCTAAATCCGATATGGAAGTATAAGTAATAGAAGAGTTAAGCCAGAGCCTTATCACCAGGTAAAAATCCTGCCTACCAGCACCTTAACAGAGCCAGTCTAGATCAAATGTGTAACAAAAAGGTGTGGAAATACAGTTCCTGGAAAACCCTACCTACTTATCTGAAATCCTGTAGATGTCTCTTCTCTTCCCTAGTATTTCACCACATAAGGCCCTGCTTCTCCCCAGTTCGGGGATATGGCCTTCTTAACTGTAGGCTACCATATCCTCAGGTTTGCTAGCACCTGATTAAACCTGCTTTCCTTCCACCAACTCTTGTCTGGAGTTTTGACTTATGAGCAATAAGGAGTCAGACCTTAAAATTAAAAAAAAAACACCTATACCAAAACCACCAACAAAAGGGCAACTTGCAGGATTGGAGAAAGTATTGCCATACATCTGATGAAGTGCACATACAATTCAATGGCTAAACACAAAAACCAAATATTTTGATTTTTTTAAAATGTACAAATGATCCAATTAGACATTTTTCCAAAGAAGACTTCCAAATGGCCAACAGGTCACAAAAAGTTGCTCAACATCATTAGTGATCAGGTAAATGCTTATCAAAACCACAATAAAATATCATCTCATGCCCTCATACCTGTTAAAATAGCTATTGCCAAAAAAACAAGAGATAATGAGTGTTGACAGGATGTGGAGACAAAAGGAACCCTTGTGCAAAGTTGTAGGGAATATAATGTGGTGCAGTCACTGAGGAAAACAGTAAGGCTATTTCTCACAAAATTAAAAATAGAACTACCATATGATCCCGCAATCCCACTACCTCACTTCAGGGTATATAACCAAAGAAAATGAAAATAGGATATCAAAGAGTTATCTTCACTTCATTGAAATAGCTGTCAGAATAGCCCACATATGGAAACAACCAAGTATCAATCAATGGAAGAATATGTGAAGAAAATGTACTAAATAGATGTATACAAAAATATATTTTATACAAATATATTTACATATATGAGAAAACAAGAAATCTTGCTGTTTGTGAAAAATGGATGGACCAAAAATCTACAATTAAGTAGATTTGGGGAACCCTTTCACAATACATACATCCATCATCATCATCACATATATGCTAAAAAGCTTACTATATTGTCTACCAATTTTATCTCAAAAAAGCTAATTGATACATATATACATATATATTTAAATATATACAATTAAGGGCATAGGTTGGATTGATTTTATTTCTAAAATTTTAAATAGATTTTCTGTTTTCTCAGCATTTCTTCTGTGTAAGTTGTTTAATGTTACATTGTAGCTCAATAAGCACAAGTGTAACTGTTATGGAGCAGCCCGGATATAAAACGGGTTGCCTGGTTGTGGGTCCTCACCTGCGTGCTTACAAGGGACTTATTAATACTCCACTACAGGCACACACAAAAGGTTAATAAAAGGTTTATTTACAAGGGAAAGGGAATTGAGGAAATGTACAACTGAGGGAGAAAATAGGGAAATAAAAATTTTAATGTGTCTTACCCGATCCACCGACCTGGAAACCCAAAGGCACTCTCAGTGCTGGCCGAGCACTGCGAGCTGGCAGAGAGCCAAAAAGGGAATTCCCCAAAGCCCACGTGTTTGGTTTTATACCAAACCTGGCTGCTTAACCCCACCCTCAGATTCCAGCAACCTTCCCTTTGGTGGTGATGGGATTTGTAGTGCCCAATGTCTTGGTTTTGGTCTGGAGTGGGGGTGGAGTCCACAAAGCCTGTATGGAATTAGCTTTAGGACATCCTTTTCCCCCTAACATATCCACTTTTGTTAGAAAAAGTGAAAACAAATCAAATGCAAATTATACAGCAAATTGGAGACTTTCCAACAGACACTAAGAGGCATCGTGCCCCTTTGTGTGAGTATACTTGATCACTTGGAGACAGGAATTTCCCCTCTTGTCTCCTCAAGTAGTCTGCCTTCAGAATTTATTGCTCTAAGTGATTCCAACCATGTTATACTTCCTGGGGGAAAGAAAAGGAAAACATATTTTCTTCAAATAATACAACTTGAAAGCTAGATAGATGATAAGATGGATGGATAGGTAGATGGATGATAGAGATAGAAAGATAGATAGCTAGATAAATAATAAACATACATACGGATAGCTAGTTTTAGCGTTAGTTATTTTCTCAAATCTCTAACTCATTATGGGACTATATTATTCTAGGATAGGCTGTATTAGCCTCTGCTTGAACACTTTCATAAAGCATCCTATCATATTGTAATCCCATTGGCTTTCCTTTGGTGTAAAAATGTATTTGTTTTAGCCTGCAAGCACTGGGCCTTACTTCACCCTCTGCATTTGCCCTCTGCATAGGTAAGTTTACCATTTCTTTGAGTCATTCCTCAACTATTCCTAAGTTATCATGTTTCTTGATTCTTTACTTCCCAGGATATCCTCCTCTGCACATTATATTATTGCTAATGTCCCCTTATGTTTGGCACCCTAAGTACATTATGCATTATTAAACAAATGTCTGCTGAGCATCCCATTGGGCCATGAGCCAGTGGAGAAACAACCAATAAAACATTTGTAGTCTCTGCCTCATGGGCAGATGTAATTTACAGCATCAATAACAAAAACCAAACAAACAAACAAAGCAAGCCTAGAGAGAATTCTCTGGCTATTGGGATGCCCTCCCCATTCTGTAGTGATCCCATTACACTTCCTTTAAAAATACCAGTTGCTCACCATCATGAGAGCTCTCTATAGTGCTGCCTTTGCACCCATTTAGAAATTTGCCCTGTTCTATGGCTGGTCCTGCCTATTGCGGATGACCTTCGGAGTACAGATTCATAAGTCACAAAGATAGTCACAAAGAGAAGCAGAAGCAGGAGAGAAGCAGAAGTAGGAGAGAAGCAGGAGAGAGGCAGGAGAGAGAAGGGGAGAAAGAAGCCAGAGAAGCCCAGAGTGAAGACTTCCTGGGGGCTTGGAGGCCTGCTGGCACCCCTGGCACCCCTGCCTGCCATGTACCTGGTTACTGCAATGCATGTAAAGCTCAATAAAAGCCAGAGACACCCACTGAAGGCTCCAACGACCCCCCTTTACCAGGTCTGCTCGGATCACAGAAACCTGCTCAGTGCCCATCCTGCAACTACAATTGGCGTAAGTAGACAGGATGTTCCGACGCAGATGAGTATGGAGCACCCAGAAGACCTCAGGAGGGACTGATGAGTAGCAGATTGTGTTTGCCTGTGACAACGCTGGACGTGCCATGGCAGCACAGGTGGTGACCAAAGTCCAGGAGGTGCTGAAAGAGCTGAAAATGCTACAGGAGCACAGAAGGTGGACAAAGTCCAGGAGCTACGGGACTGGGATGAGACATCGCCTGGAGGAGGAGACGACCGGAGAGGACCAGCCCATGACCCCGGAGGCAGCAGAATCATCAGGGAAGAAGGACCATGATTCGGAGCTCGCCATTGCTGATGCGAAAGGACTGATGGATTTGGACTTACAATCCCACCAGAAGGTGGAGGAACTTTGGAAGGGTAATGTTCTGTTTTGGGGACCCTGGGGGATGATGGTTGTAGGGTAAGGTAAAAGTATCAGGCTTTTCTGCCCTCCTGCCATTAGGATAGATGTCGGAACCCTGCGGCCCTGAATGCATGCCTGATGGCGGGCACCTGGAATAGGGTGTGGGCATAGGTAGAAGGGATTCACCTGGGCTAAGAATGGGCTTTTAAGGGCAGCGTCATGGGGACGCCAGCAGAAGCCGAGAGAAGCCGAGAAGCAGAAGCAGAAGCACGAGAGAGCAGAGCAGCAGAGACCACCAGAGAAGGCCGGAGAGCCCAGGAAGA
Organism: Talpa occidentalis; assembly: GCF_014898055.3. Classification (NCBI taxonomy): domain Eukaryota; kingdom Metazoa; phylum Chordata; class Mammalia; order Eulipotyphla; family Talpidae; genus Talpa; species Talpa occidentalis. The sequence goes on from NW_026555331.1 coordinate 68,351,961, forward strand.
GTGAAGACTTGCTGGGGGCTAGGAGGCTGGCAGTACCCCTGCCTGCTGTGTACCTGGTAAATCCCAATAAAAGCCTGCAAAAGCCACTGAGGACTCCAGGACTCTCTCCTCCTTTACCCCCTCTGCTGGATCAGAAAACCTGCTCAGTGACTATTCCTGCCCCTACAATGGGTGTTTGTACACCCCAACAGATGAGAATCTGAGGGTGGCCAGTAGGCCTTGGTGGTCAAAAGCAGCCTGTGTACTGCCCAGCAGCTAGGCAGAGGAAAAAAAGTGAACTTAGAAAGGCAAAAGCTGGTGCTGAGATTGAGAAGCCCTGAGTGGCTGTTAAACAGCCTGAGTATGCTGAAGAAGGCGAATAAGTCTCTTAAAATCACCTGTGGGTGATGCCCTGCTCATTGCTGAGTGAGGGTGAAGGCTGAGGAACCCATCCATGGGAGACGGGTGGGGAACATGGCTTGTGGTGGAGCCCACAGCCAAAAAGGGGACCCAAGAGAGGCCGCATGTGGGGCTTGTAACCACGGATCCCCGACTCATGTGCTTGTGCAGTGAGTTGGCCTGAGTGCAGGGGTCTGCATGTCTCATTGTTGGCTGTGAAAGCCCAGTGTTGGTGTGACCGCAGACAGAAAACCTTGAGGATTGGGTGATTACCCCCAAAACACAGAATCGCCAGTCCAAGAGTGAGTGCATCCTGGGGGTGAATGCGGTGTGAGGCTTTGTGGCCAAGACCACAGCTAGAGAAGGTCAGGAAATCTGGGTGGTTCCCCCCTTGAATGAGTAGTGCCTTCGGCAGCAGAAATGGTAGATCATCTGCTGGTACCAATAATGGTCTTTTGCCACTAGGTTGGGGCCCTGCCTGGAATTATTTGTGTTCTGTCGTATTTTTTATTCAGTTGTATGCTATTTTCTTTTGTGGGCCATGGCTGCTGTGTTTGTGTCTGTTAAAGGAAACTTGTGTATACTTGTATATAGATTGTATGGCAGAAAACCCTGAGGGGGTGGATTGTAGGGTAAATGGTTTACAGGCTTTTCTGCCCTCCCACCATTAGGTTTGCTCTGCCTGATGGTGCACCTGCAGTTGTTATATTGTTGCAAACTATCTTATTTACATCTGTGGGATATGGGAGGAGTATTGAGAGATAGTCACAAAGAGAAGTAGAAGCACGAGAGAGGCAGGACAGAAGGGGAGAAAGAAGCCAGAGAAGCCCAGAGTGAAGACTTGCTGGGGGCTTGGAGGCCTGCTGGACTCCTGGCCCCCCGGCACCCTTGCCTGCTGTGTACCTGGCTGCTGCCATGCATGTAAAGCTCAGTAAAAGCAGAGAAACCCACTGAAGGCTCCAAAACCCTCCTTTACCTGGTCTGCTCGAATTATAGAAACCTGCTGTGACCATCCTGCCACTACAATAAGGTTCCTGATGTCAGCAATGGGACAGCATGTTCCAATCACCTTATCATATTTTTTCTTTAGAAATCCCCAATATGTTTCTGTTGAAAATTTCAGCTAATCTTGCTAGTAGTAGGCAGAAGCTCACCCAAGCTTCACAAGGCTCTATTTATATGCTAAGATATCCCAAGTCAGGAGATGATTCCTTCGGCTTGATTAGGACTGACCTTGCGGGAATCAAGATCTCCAATTTTCTGGTTAATGCTCCAGTGCACAATTTAAAAGATTCCAGCTTCTGATGCCTGGCCTCTAGTCCCAAATACAGGAAGTTCCAACTCTGGCCTCTATGTACCCCTTCCTTTACCTAGCACCTGAGGTTCAGTTTTTTTCTCCCAGAATGAATGAGACCTTATTGAAGCAAAATGTCTGTATATTTGGAGATGTATTAGGACTGAAAGCCAGAAGACACAAATTCAAGAAGTCCTTGACTAGTGTTCTGAGTTCTGGTCAGTTATTCATATTAGGGTTAGAAGTCCATCAAGCTCTGATTGTGTGCCCATTATGCAAAGTAATTTGGAAGTCAGTTGAGTTCTAGTTGGTCCAATAATATGCAAATCAAATGAAAGTTAGTTGGGCAATAAGTGGTGAAGTTTCAATCCTAGGCAGTCTGCAGCAGGCCTGCTTTGAGCTCAGATCCAGAGGCAGGTGAGTCTGGGTAGGGCTGACTATGCCTAGGCTTGCTTGGCTGTGCTTGGGGTCCAACCCTTAACAGCCTATTGACTCTGTTTTAATTACTTATATTCAAAAGATGTTTCATATTTCTTATCAGGTTCACTGTCCAATAATGTGTTTATGAAGAAGATAATAATACCAGTCTCTTTAGACCAAAAAGCTAGGTGAATAAGTAGTTAATTCAGTTCAATAAAAGAACAAAGCAGGAGGCTGCGCATTCCTTCACTCAAGAGTTTTACTACTGTCATTCTCTCACCATTCTTAATTCAACTTACCATTCTCTCAGGAGCAAGCCTGAAGGTTCCTCAGCCCAACCCACCCCCTCAGCTAGATGCCCCTGAGGACCCAGTATGTGGAGGCTTTTGATCAGGTCATATACTAGACAGATGATTTCTCTCAGTGCAATCAGGGGACAGACACTTCTTCTTTGTCCAATTCTAGTTGTGATTGGCATGGATAAGTAGTGGGGCTTGCAGAGGGTGGCAACATCCTTATAATAACCCTTCACATCTTCTGGCCACATCACAGATAACACTGGGCACAATGTTCTCCTCTTCCCAGACCTAAAAGATGACTTTAAATATGGCCATCAATCCAGGGTGGGTGGTAGGCCTGGGGAAGTAGGCCATTGTAGGGTAAATGGTTTTCAGGCTTTTCTGCAGCCCACCATTAGGATTGCCCTCCTGGATCCAGCGGCACTTGCAATTATTACATTGTCGTACCTTGTCTTGGTTACTTCTGTGGGCCATGGGAGGAGTATTGAGAGAGTGATCAAGAGAAACAGAAGCAGGAGAGAGGCAGGAGAGAGAAGGGGAGAAAGAGAGCCAGAAGAGAGAGAGAGAAGCCTAGAGAGAAGACTTGCTGAGGGGCTCTCCTGGCCGGGGAACACCCCTGCCTGCCATGTACCTGGTTGCTGCACTACATGTAAAAGCTCAACAAAAGCCTGAGAAAGCCACCAAGGGCCCCAGGACTCTCCTTTACCCTATCTGCAGGATCATAGATAACCTGCACTGTGCCCATCTTGGCACTACAGTCATAAAAACACGAAGTTCCACTATGTGGCTATTGTTTTTCACAAAATGAAAAGAAAATGTAACTTCTTGACATGTATACTTTGTGGTATTTTGAGAGTGATTTTATTACTCTATAAGATACAGAAATACTTGTTTGAGACCCTAATATTATTATAGGGCACGAGGAAAGGAAAAGAATGGTAAGAAGTGTTTTGACAGGACATTAAGCAGAATTATGATATCATAGCCTGCATCACAATTAAGGGAGTGGTTTTGAACACAGATCTGCTTTAAATTCCATTTCCCCCATTTAATCTTCAGTATTAGACACTACCTATTTATTACTTCCATCAATTTCTTTTTTTATTTAACAGTTACCTCAAAAAATCTGTGCTCTCTCTGATCTTGTATGGCCTTCCCTTCCCATGGTTATTAAGTGGGCTTTATGTAACTGACAAATTAGATAAAAGATTTTTACGCATATATATGAACTGTGACCAAACCTACTTTGACGTAAGGCTGAGATGTATTCTCTAATCCTCTGATGACATTTTATTTATCCATAAACTTGAGAAACATTTATTGAGAACCTAAAATAACAAGTGTTGATCTAGATCCTGAGTCTATGCCAATGAATGAGGTGACAGATATGGTGTCTATTCTGGTGTGGAAGGGAGGGCAACTGAAAGTAACAAAAAATAACTTCTGGGGTGTGAAGGAAATCATCCCATACTTCTCTAACTTCTTCTGGACAGACAAGTAATCAAACAAGCATCAGACAGATTGAGAATGTTAAGAGGAACAGTGAAGAACAAACTCCTCACAGTGAGTGGCACTCATAGCCAATGCATTACAGAAGGTGGTGCTTTCCAGGCTCCTCCCCCTGACATCCTGGGTTGGGGAACTAATGGGAAATGGCTCACTCCAAGGTCCCTTGCACGAAGTTTCAACAAAGCCCACAGAAAGTCTACTTAGTTATTCTGCTCTATTAGGTCAAATAGATTAGAATTACATATAGTTCATAAATGCAATTTTTGGCATGGAATTAGGATGAAGATAGAGAATTTAAGTATGCCTCTCAACCGTTTTTGAGATTGTTTTCCCCTTTTGGTTGGTACTGATTAATTATTTTCTGGAAATGGAAGACTTGGCCACATTGCCTATGCATGGACAGTGCTTCATGACTAGATTGTTATTTTCTTTGAAACATTGAAACCCCAATAAAAACTCTCTTCTAAGATCACAGCCCAGCATCCAACTTTCATCGCCAAATTACTACAAAAATTGTCAGTGAGGAAATTGTAATAGGAACAGTGAGAAGCAACCTCTGAACCAGTGGGTAACACACAGCCAACTCCATAGTAGAAGGTGGAGTTTCTAACTTCCCTTTCTCACATTGTTGGCAGGGGACCAATAGGGGAGGAGCTGGTGTTTCAGGATGCTTTGGAGGATGGTGTTAGTGGAGAAGCCACCAGCTGGCCACATGCAGCTTCAACTTGGACCTCTGTCTCTGTTTAACTATCTGAAATATTGTTCTAGCAAATAAATCCTATCTATCTATCTATCTATCTATCTATCTATCTATCTATCTATCTATCTCTCCTCACCTCTCTGTCACTCTTTTCTCACTCCCTATGGGGGAAAAATCCTGTTTTGTTTTTCTCCATTTTTCTGTTTTGGGTTGTGTCATGAGCAGAGAGCTGAGAGCCCACCAACTTGGACATCCACTTTCTCCCAGCTTTTGCCTGATTTTAGTAAGAGAAAAAAAATCCAAAAAGAAGTTTAATAATAATATGAAGACCTCCTGTTTACATGAGAGAGGCCCAACATGACTGATTAACTTCCCACATTCCTTCAGATATCAAAATAGCATAACTAATACAAGTTGTAGGGGAAAAGGAAGAGTTCAAGTTAGGGAGTTCACAAGGAAGGCACAATAAACAAAGTTATGGAGATTTAAGTTCTGCCTTCCCCACTGAAAAGAGAATAAGATATTAGGTATCCCCAGTATAGTGAGGAAGACACCCTTACAGAGAGGATTTTACATATAAATGTATTTTTCAAAAACCACTTACCCCAGCCTTCAGAGCCCTTCCCATGAAATCAACCTTTGTTATTAAAAAAACCTTTTGGGGTGGTATATATTTTTCCCCTGCACAACGATGAGGGCTATGGAAAAATTACTAAAGGGTGTTGTGGTGGAGAGTGATGTAGAAGTTACTTCATGTTGGATAACTGGCTCTGTGGTGAGGTGACATTTGAACTGACCCTGGATGACACTGGAAGCCCCAGACAGACTCCTGAAAGCAGGTCTATACCTGAAGTTTATAGGAGCAGGAAAAGTCGAGTGGCTGTGAAGTAATGGGAGACTTTGGGAGAGTATGAGCAGTCCTATTGGCTGTCCCCACATCTTATCCAGGATGCACAGAGCCACAGCTGGCAAATGGGTCAGGAGAAGGTATAGGGTGCAGTTGCAGAAGCCGCCATAGAGCAGTGGAGGCAGAGAAGCAAGTACATGGGTTGGTGTCCCACCTGAGGTGAGGTGCCCACCAAACGTGACAGAGACCTGATACAAAGCATAGCACCTGAATGAGTAGCAGCAACAACTTGGGATGCTGCACTCCATGGGTGTAGTTTCACGGGGTGGCAGCATTGGAAGCAGCACGGGATGAGGGAAAGATTACTCAAAGTCCATGTGGAGCAATGAGAAGCATAGAGGGGCTATACCAGGACGTAAAGTGCAGCCCCCATCCAAGGGCAGTCTCGTATTTATTGGAATCAGGTAAAAAGGTGGGGCAAGTACGTAGGGAGTGTGCATGCTTTGGAGAAGCAGTTAGTGGGGGTGTAAGCCTGGTTGGAGTGACCAGGGGCTATTTTCTGGAGGGTTCCATTGTTCCTGCCAGTCGAAGTATATGAACTCTATTCTAATATCTGCCTGCTATTTTCAGCAGATACTGGTTTCCCACTATCCTCCTCATATCAGGACTTTTGTCCTTGGTGAGAGGCCCCCTGCACGACCCTACACCTAATTGACAAGCAGGAACTCTGGGCACCAAGACAATATTCCCCAAGAACAAAGGGGTCTGGGGATCCTACACATAGGGAACATCCAGCCCTCTATCATACACCTTTCAACCCACGGCATTCTTCCACAGGGCTTATAGGTCACCTGTGTGTCATCCCTGTGTCCTAAGATGGACTCATCTGCAACAGCAGAATGACTTGATGTGTAGTGATTGTTCATGCTTCCCTCTCTTTACTACATCTCTCTTTCTAAACATCAATTGCTTCACGACATGGAAACCTTACCTTCTCCTCATTTCCCCCCCACTTTTCTTTCTACTGGATGATCTGTGTACACAATAGACAATGTTGAAATTTAAGATTCTTAGAAAAAAAATCAAAACACTCTTTCTTAAGGAAGTATTATAATGTCTTCTGACTTTTTGTGCTTTGTATATGCTAAAGGTAAAAGAAAGGAATTGGAATGATTTGAATTTCCATTATCAGGATCAGTTTGGTTTAGCAAATATTTATTGAATTTCTAGTTTGTACTAGGCATTGAGTATACAATGAGTTAATAACCAGGAGGATCACGGAGGGGAAAATTGTGTGTGTGTGTGTGTGTGTGTGTGTGTGTTTAAAACATGAGGAATGGGTTTGGGGAATCAAATTTTTTTTAAAGATCTATTTATTTATACAAGAACCGGGGCACAGGCCAGACTTGCGGGAGGGTGAGAGGATTCACCAGAGACAGAGCGGGGAACAGAACAGGCAGACTGAGATACACTGCTGAGGGGAGCAGCGGGCGAGACAGGAGAGGTCTGTCGCGCCATGTGGGACCTTTGCTGGCGGGCTGGGATTGAACTGGTGCTGCAGAGGTTGCAGACAGCTTCACAGCGCTGTGCTCAACTTCCTGTGCTACCAGGGGAGGCCCTGGGGAATCAAATATTTTGCTCTTTTTCAATGAATAACAGGATTAGTAAGATAAATCTGGCACTTACAATAATGCAGATAACCTTGTCTATTCCATCTTCCTACTTCAGAAAATTATCTAGGGTCAATATCCCTCTACAAATTAATATATATATATTCAAAAAAGGCTAAAAATTATAATATTTCTACAGGTAAATTTATTTCAGGTTATTTGCCTACATGCAGGAATCCAAATGCAGTAACAGGTACAAAACTAGTGATCTCTGAGTTAGTCCACACAGGACTATGCTTCCTCCTTGGTAATTACCATGAGGATATGACTAACTTCCATTCCTTCAGATTCCCTAGTACAGATCTCTCCTTTTTCTGCTGTTGATTTTTGTTTGCCATTAATGCCTTTGCCTACAGTCTGATACAAAACATCTCTCCCTCTATGAAGTGGTCACATAGGAGTCAGATTATATTCCACCAACTGAAGGCTGCCCCCAAATGCATGAATAATGCCCTCTGGATCTATCAAGAAGCAAACTTTGGCCACTTGTCTCTTCATTCACATCTTGAACCTACAACTTGAAGTATGCAGTCCTAAGTCGCAAGTGCCTGCTGATACTGATAAGCATTTTGTTTTTGAATTCTTTAAAGGGGATTTGACATTTTAAATGAGCTAATTGAAGCACAAAAATAGACATCAAAAGAATATATTTTACACTGCTAATACAATGTACAAAAATATTGTCATCATGGGAAGTATTTAATAGTGTTATATTTGAGTGATGCATCCTATAGTCATTGCAAAATAAATAAATAAACACAAGTCTCAATAAATAGATTTGAACATAGAACTCAGGAAAATTGCAAATGTATACATTAGAAACCTCACTCAAATAGAATTTTAGGCAGCAACTTGAATTGTTCCAGCTGCTCTCAGTTGCCAGAGAAACCATATAAGATCAGGGGTGGTATGGAATATGGCTTTTCCCACCATTAAGATATTCACCAAAAGGAAAGATTAAAGATGAAGTGTGTCTCATAGAAAAGTGTTAACAACTCCAGGAGCCTTTCAATGTATTCAATACCTGTCTAAGCATTTTAAAGTTTGGCCAGACCAGTTTCCTAAGCTGAAGACTTTCTTATCTTTCAAAGATGCCCTTCATAGTCAGAACTTTTCAACATCTATATAGCTCTAAATAGCAAGAGAAACTTATCAAAGAGTTGCCAGGTAACTTGAAACAATAAAAGGAGTAACAAAGGAGCTTATAATTCTGTTTAGTAATGGTGCATAAATCCCAGATTCTGAATATGCTGCCGGGGTGGGGGGGAAATGAGAATAATAGTAATTCACGGGCAGTAACCAATTATAAGACTGATTAGCACATTCCAAGTGCACTGACCTCTATAAATTTGAATGTGAACAAGAGTTATCCACAATTTACCATCAATTATGTACCTTAATGTGAAATTTCTTGTGCTTTAAGATGGTGTTTGTGGTTACAAAAAAGTAATTTAAGCGAGGATAAGTTACATTTCAAATATGGACATCGTAATGTTGAAAATTAAATACTTATTAATTAAAAATGTCCTTGGAAAGTATTCGCTATAAAATTTTAATAACTTGTATAATATTAACATTAAACAAAATTAATTTGCTAATAAAGTTAGCAATCTGAGTGACCTTACATGAAAGCACATAAAAATTTTAGTTACAAAATATATTTATGGAACTACCTAATATTTTAAGATTACAGGGAAAAGTATGAGGTTGGAAGAGAAAAACTGAATGATTAATGATTAATTAAATGATTAATGATTCTGAATTGAATTCATTCTAAAAACATGTTTTTTTGAACTACTGCAAGTCATGATAGTGTCCTCTACAAATTATGTTGGGAGTCTCTTGTTGAAGTAATTTCTAAAAGTAACCTTTTCATACTTAAGAACAATAACCACAAGTTCCAGTTCTGTAACCTAGCCAAATAGAAGGTTAGTCCTAGTTCTATAGTATATCCAAAGAGAAAATTAGAATTAAATGAGAACATAGAGATAGGGGATAAAATATAAAAAGACCTGGAGAATGTGAATGACATACTAAGGTCACATAGAGAATCATGCTAAGCAGGGTCCTGAAAACAAATCTTCAGATAGGTGCTAGCTGACCTTCAGTGGTGTCAGACTGTCTGCAGTAATTAAACCATTCCACCTCCTCTCCATTTGGAGAATGAATGCCAGCTTGACAAATAGTTGAGTAAAACATTCACTCATAGGATAATAATTGACTTCTTTTGTGCCTCATGTGATCTATTTGCTTTCACTCCTCTCCCTGGGCTTTGCAATATTTGCACAAGGCAGAAAATCAGATTTTTGCCTTCGCTCATGAATTTGTTTTTAAATCATTTTATTTTTTTACTTTCATAAGAGCACTTTTGGTGAAAATATGATCACTTATATTTACAAAGCATCAACAACTCAGTTAATTAACTGATATTCTTAGTTAATATTTCACATTTAATTCTATATTTTTTACTGTGTTAATTACTAAATGAACAAAGGAAAACAGCAACATAAATTTATTTCAAGTTACATGTGGTCAGTGTGAATGGCAGTAAAGAAGGATAAATTGAGTCTATCCAGGGGCAAACTTGAAAAGAATGAAATCAATCTCCTTTTAAAAAATTTCAAACTTTTGTTTTAAAGTATGGCAATGTCTGGAAAGAGTCCTGGTGCATTAGCTGTATATTAAATGTTTTATTTCACATTTTTATGGTGAATATCTGTCTGAGAAATTAGCTAGACATAAAAAATCCAACATCTGTGATTAGATCACATTGTAATATTTTTACTTATAACTTTCAAAAGTTTTACTTCGACCATATATCCACTACCACACAACTAGGTAACAGATCTTTTAAAGTAATTTGAACATACATTTGCATTCATCTCAAAAATTATCTTAATTCGGGGGCCTCCCTGGTGGCGAGAGGTTAAAGACAGCACTATCAAGCTATCCCCAGCCACTGCAGCACAGGTTTGATCCCCAGCCAGCCAGGGAGCTACCCACATGACCAGCAGACCTCTCCTGCCTCACCCGCTGCTCCCCTCAGCAGTGTATTTCAGTAGATCTGCCTGTTCTGCTCCCCACTCTGTCTCTGGTGAATCCTCTCACACACACACCCCCACACCTCTGGCTTACACCCCAGTTCTTGTATGCATAAATAAATAAATCTTTTTAAAAATTTATCTTAATTCACTGTTGGCACAAAATTTCTCCCTGTATATATAAGGTTAAGATTTTCAACTTTAAAATACTAAATGATACATAACTTTAAGATCATATTCGACTTAAGCAAAAAAATCTAAACACATGGAAATATCTCAGTTCTGTTGAGCAAGTGATATTCCAGAGAGTGCTGCTTGGCTGCCCCAATGAGACACCCATTATTCATCTTTGTGCAGGTGATAAAATGTTGTCCTGTGATTTACTCTCCATGCTCCCATCTCTTCCTCTATCCCCTCTGTTGGGTGTATTGCTGATGTTGCCAATTGAGTTGGAGCATTAATTTATTTCAATACATGTTTAGCTACGGCAGTCCAAATTTTAAAAATATTTAGAAGTATGATGTACATAATTTTAATATTTTGAGAAACCTACATACTGTTTTCCATAGTGGCTAGACCTTTCTACATTCCCAACAAGAGTGTAACAGAGTAGCTTTTTCTTCACACCCTTGAAAACACTTGATGTTTCTGATCTTATTTAGGCCATGCTGACAGAAGTGAGGATGTTACCTCTTTGTAATGATTTGAATTTCCCTAATGAGAAGTGATGATGAACATTTTTCCACAGGACTGTGGGCCATCTTTGTGTCTTCTTGGGAGAAGTGTCTATTTAGTTCTTTAATCCATTATTTGATTGGGTTATTTGTTTCCTTCTTGTTGAATTGTGTAAGTTCTTTGTGGATCTTGAATATTAACCTATTGTCAAATATATAATGTGCAAATATCTTCTGTCATTTGGTAGAGTATCTTTTTTTATTGATGTAACATTGGTTTACAAAACTGAATATGATTCAGAGGTATAGGATCACACATTCTCAGTAGTATATTCCTATACCACACCCACCACCAAGTGACCCATATGAAATTTTTTGGTGTCATGTATTCCATTTGTTTCCCTTGCCGTTGGAACCCAAAGATATCTCCAAAGCCAATGCAGTAAAATCAGTAAAGTGTTTTGCTTATGTTTTCTTGTTTGTATTTTATGAATTTAGATCTTACATTCAAGTCTTTAATTCATCTTGAATTAAATTTTGTGTATGTAGGATGAGAGAGTGACCTTCTAGTTTCATTCATTTGCATATAACTGTGCAGCTTTGCCAACACCATTTGTTGAAGAGACTTTCCTTTCTCCATGTATACTCTTGGATCCTTTGTTGTAGGTTATGTCCTTTTAACTGTGGGCTTATTTCTGGGCTCTCAATGCTCTTACATTTATTTGAATGCCTGTTTTTATTCCAGTAATATACTGTTTTGCTTATTATAGTATTGTAATACAGTCTGCAGTTTGGAACTCTGATTCCTCCATTCTTTTTGTCAGTTACTTTGGCAATTCAGGGTCTTTGGTGACTGTATATGAATTTCTGTAATGGTTGTCCCATTTCTTTGAAAATTGCCATTGAAACTTTGATAAGGATGGCAATGAATCTATATATTGCTTTGGGTAAGATGACCATTTTAACAATATTAATTCTTCTAATCCATGAGCAGGGAATATCTTTCTATTTCTTTATGTCTTCTATTTCTTTTAACAATGTCATTTAGTTTATATTGTATAGATCTTTCACCTCCTTTGTTAAGTTTATTCCATTTTTTTGTATATTGATTTTATAACATGCCACTTTGCTGAAATGATTTATTGTTTCTAATAGTCTTTAAAGTTTCCTCTGTATCTTACCATGTCCTCTGCAAATAGTGATATTATTAATTCTTTCCCAGTTTGGATCTATTTTATATATTATTTTGCTTAAATACTCTAGCTAAGATACAATAATTCCACTCTTGTATAACTATCCAAAGAATACAAAAACATAAATTCAAAGGCTGCATGTACCTTTATGTTTATTGCAGCATTATTTAAAATAACCCAGTTATGGAAACAACTTAAGTGCTTGATGATAGATGAGTAGATCAAGAAATTGTGGTATATAAGCACAATGTATTACTACTCGCCTTTTAACAAAGTGATATCTTTCCATTTACAACATCATGGGTAGAACTGGAAGAGATACTTCTAAGTGAAATTAATCAGAAAGAATCAGTGGAATATAAAGAAGCAAACCAAAGGAACAGATAAAACTAAACCAAACATACCCTAGAAATCACACTGTAGAATGGAGACTACAGTGGTTGGTCTGGGGGATCAAATGAGGATGGGAATCAAATGGACTGTGGTGAAGGATTATGGGTACTTTGGTGTCTGGTGTGGTATTGTAACACATACTGAAGAGGGGTGAACTGTACCCCTAAATCATATACAATGTTATAAACCGACATTACTTCAATAAAAAGTAATAGTTAGACTTTTTTTTTAATTTTAAAGTAGATATTTTCTGCAGACTTAAAAGAGGCCAAACAAAAAAGGCATCACAAATCCCAAATATGCCTTCAGATCAAGAATTATTTGTGAAAATATAAAACTATTATCAAATTTTAGGATAAGAAAGAGCCTTCAATTCCAAATTTCAACACCCAATGATTGCCATTCCTTTCATATCACCTCCCCAAACTTCTACAATGATGAGTATTTACTATGTAAAACACTTATTTCTCCTTATATAAAAAGCTCTCTTTCCCTCACAATATTTTCTCTAGTATAGTTAACTTAAGTTTTTATATTTTTCTTAATGTGGCTTTGCCATGTGTGCTCTGAGCAATCCAGGGGCTATTTCTTATTAAATATGCTTTTAGTGCACACACATACACAAATGTGTTTGGAAAAATTTGCCCTTTCAAAGTGGACATAGTGCTTGGTCTAAAGAGCAAAATGAAGGAGACCACACAGAGATTATGAAAACTGACAATTTTAACAATATATATATTATTAATTGTATCTAATTACTGTATATTGATAACCTACATAATAATATGCTAACAATATGTACTATATTGTATATATACAAGGTAGTGCTACATTTTGTCAATGTTGAATGCATACTGAGAAAATTAACTACATATTTGTATATCTACCTATATATTTGGTTAAAGTGGAATATTGCATTTATTTTTTTTAAGATTTATTTTTATTTATTTATGCGTACAAGAACTGGGATGTGAGCCAGAAATGGAACAGCCAGATTTACTGAAACACACTGCTGAGAGGAGCAGCTGGCAGGACAGAAGAGGTCTGCTGTGCCATATGTGGGTTAGTTCCCTGACCAGGGATTGAACTCAGGCCTTTGAGGTGGGCCATAGCAGTAGAAACACTGAGACTCAACCCCTTGACCACCACGGAGGCCCTAAAGCAGGACACTAGTTCCTGAGTCAAACATTACACATATAGTTAGTTCAGAGTTTTTTTCCCTATGATTACTGTTAAATTATTTGTTATGTTAACAAGTATCTTTTAAAGTGACTCAAGTAACATTCTAGAGATATCCAAATTCCAGGTGACAGTGTGTTTTCAGATCTACTCCTAAGTACCTACCCATAGAATGCAAAAAAAAAAAAAGGAAAGAAAGAAACCCATTAATTTCAAGAAACATATACATAACTATGTTCACTGTTGCACTATTTATAATAGCCTGTTTATATAGAATGACCTAAGTGTAAGTGCCCAAGTACAGATATGACAACATGGATGGAACTGGAAGGGATTATGCTGAGCTAAATAAGTCATATGGAGAAAGACAAATACAAAATGATTTTTCTCATGTGGAATATAGAGAAATAAAGCAAAAGAAAAAACAAAATAAAACCAAAACAAACTTTATTATAAATGAAATGATATTATTTGATCTGTGATCAAATTTGCACAATTTTCTTAAAATATAGAAGAGTAAATCCAACATCACAAGCAACAAAACAAAAATTAGACAAATTGGATTTCATCAAAATTTAAAATTTGTGTACACTTAAGCTTTCAGCAGAGTTAAAAGGTTTAAAAATGGTTAAAATGGTAAATTTTATGTGATATATACTTTACCATAATAAAAAATTATTTAAAAAATTATTAAAATTTTTTAAATAAGATGAATATCTAGTAAAATTCTCTTGAGTAGTATAATAGTGACTGGTAATGAATGAAAATGAACTTTTATATGACACCAGTTTATTAAGGATGAAGGATAGGAATGAGTTCCAAAATATTTCAACACAATTATTTGAATAGAAGATTTATTTCCTGAAAAAAATCATTTCTTTAATGTTTGCAATACTTTAACCATTTCAAAATATGGTTTTCTGACACATTATTACAGATAATAAGGGAAAAACATTTCTCAGGACTGATCCAGGATCTTTTTCCTATGTCAAGGTGCTTTTTTCTGCTACAAAGTGTTTTTCTAGTTAAAACAAATGTCTCACATTGCAATTTAATCTCACTTCTCCTCTTTCCCTTTCTAGTGGACATTATATTTGATTTATTAAAAAGAATTTGATTTCCAAAGGGTTTTTTTTCTGATATTCATTTATTTGTGTATTGGGATAATATTGTTTTACAACATTGTATATGATTTAGAAGTATAGGATCTCCCAACTCAGATGTTACTACCATATCGTATCCACCCCCAAAACCCCAATAATCCTCCACCATAGTCCATTGTTCCTTCTCCACTTTGTTCTCCTCCCTTCTGCTCCCTCACCCCTCCCTTTGTCCCCCTGGTAGCCTCAGTTCCACAATCATATTTCTAGGGTTTTACTATAGGTTGGCTTTATCTGCCCTTTTTTTTGTTTGTTTCTCTATATTCCACATCTAAGTGACACCATCCATTATTAGTGCTTCTCATTCTTATTTCATTTAACATAATCCCCTCAAGTTCCATCCTCCTGTTGTCAATGACAAGAGCTTATCCTTTTTTATAGCTGAGTACTGGTAGGTTGTATATATATATACCATATTGACTTGATGCACTCATCTGTCTTTGTGTGCTTAGGTTGTTTCCATAACTTGGCTATTGTAAGTAATGCTACTATGAACATAGGAATGAATATAGCCCTTCATAAAGCTGGGGTTTTTTTAATGTTGTAATAAAGTTATCTTTATGGAAGCAATCTTCTCTTAGATTTGTTTTCTTCATAGGAGGGGAACAATGACTGGAATAGAGCCAAACTAAATTCTTGTGATTGAAGGTTTTTCATCAGGACCATTGGCTAGATGGAAGGTACAATAGTTTGGATAAATCTTGTGATGTTACGAAAACAATGAGTACCATTGCTCTCAGCAATACTCCCCCTATGGTGGGGAGCTGTGTTTATTGGTTACATTTAATTAAGGTAAAGATTTAGCCTTCTATGACCAATCTATTTGATATTCAATTATAACTTGACTTTGTGCTGTATTCATTTACTTAATGAATAAAAAATTCAGAAGAGTAGAGCTGTGGAATTTAAACTATATATATTTTTATGGCTTCCTTTCAGAATGCTCAATCACAAAATGTATCTAATAGAAGCAACTCATCTCATTGTAAATAAAATAAACTACAGTGATACAGTACAGCTAGGATATAATTTCCTTCTGGTCAAATATTTACACTATCTGGAAACTAAAGTGAATGCTCAGTGCAGAACTGGAGGTCAAGCTTTTTCTGTTCTTATTTAATTCCTGATTCCCTCACATAATTACATTATTCTAAAATTACAAAAAGAAAAAGCATAATGAAAATTAATATCTTTTATAGGTAACAATTTTAATTCATGAATGAGAACATAAAACATTTCATAAGTATATCTTTTAGCAAGGAAATAATTCTATTAACACATGGGTTATCAGCATCTGTTTTCCTACTAAATCATTCTTTTTACCATCATTTTAAAATTCAATTAAAATTGACTTTAAAAAGTAGAACTAATCAACCAAATTTGTGAAAAATAAGTTCAATGGTTCTAATAGAGATGAAATAGCATCTTAACCTCCTGGCCTACAATTTATGCAGTCTATTCTGTGGTTTTTAAGAAATTGCCTGGCATCTGAGGTTGGAGTGGTACTGTGTACATCATAAAGACAGGCACAGAGGCAGACACTAGTTCAGGAAAGGACTGGCTGGAGGTCTGTCATTCATAGCCTTATCACCTTGAATGTCAACTGTACTGCCTGAGACCAAATCATTGTTTAATGACAGCTATTTTTATAACACTTAATATAGTTATGTTGGTTAAAGGGGGAAGGAGGCACATCACAGAATTGAGAACTATTACAATTTTATCTTCTATTCATATATGTACCAAACACTTTGGATAATAAAAAAATACATAGTCAAGTCATGACACCTCTACTCACTGATGTGTAGTGACTTCCAAATCTCTGACTTTGGGCTGTGAAACTTGTCCTGAGCCCTCCTACACCCACCTTTCATTTCATACCCTAGCATTCCCTCAGCACACTGGTTCTTGCTCTCCCTCACAAAGGATAAGCACACTTCTCCCTCAAGACATTTGCATTGCTCTTTCTTTGGGTCAAAATTTTACACTGGTATATTATCTTCAATTCACTCATCTCCATTCAAATACTGTTTTTACTCATGCCTTTCTGGCAACAACTGTCTACATTTGGAGACTTCTTTCAGAACAGGTCATCCCTCAGCCTGCATCATTTGTCTCCATAATACTAACTCCTAGCTGATATGTCACATCTACATTTTGAAGGACAGGTCTCCCCAAGATGTTCAGAACAAGCCTTCCCAAGATGTGGATTATTTTAAGCTGAGGTCAAACAAAGTATGGAAGTCTCATGAGAAACTCTTACTGATCCCTTAACTACCCAGAAGAACTTTCATTTGAAGTATTTCCCAGAATTAGCACTTTTACAGAAATGATCTTTCTAACAGAGAAACATGTCTACATGTGGGGCAACCACCTAATTACGGAGCATATAGTTTTTGTCATGAGTCACTGTCTCCTCATCATGTGAGTCTCCTTTCTCCTACAAGCCCAGGTACCTATCCCATTCCTTTGCTTAGGATATATACTTTCATTTTGCCCTATTGCCTTTAGATTCTTCATCTATACATAACTAAAATTTGATTCATCTACTATTCTGTCTGATGTTAATTTGATTGCTCAAGCAACCCAAGAAGAATTCAGAGGGTAGGAGAACATGTCCTCTCTACTGTACAATGTACTGATTTGTTATTTTCCTTCCCAATAGGAATATAAACTCTAAGAGGCCAGGATTTTGTTTTATTTGATTCTGTGTTACCATGGGTGAGAACAGTAGAAGAAACATGGAAGATAATTAAACATAGAAGAGAATTGAAACATAGAAGATAATTAATAAATAATTTATTTATGCTTGGGGGATGAATGAATGCATGTAGACATAATTGTGGTTGATGAGACATCTGTCACAAAATAATTACCACACAGGAGCACAGAATCTAAGATCTTCTGGGGAAGGAGTCAGAGAAAAGACTTCCCAGACAAGTGACATTTGAGAAGCCTCTTAAAGATTTAGGTGCTAGACAAAAAAGTTGAAAAGGGCATTATATTTCAGAAGGGGAAACAGGTACATGAAGTTACAAGCTGTTAAGCACAAGGAAGTATAGGCAGTTTGGTGAGGGTGGAAACAAAGTGGATCCAAATTATCAATGTTTCTTGTGTTAATAAGTGAAGAAATTATAATTATCTTAACAGCAGGCATCTGTTGGTCTGTATCACAGGAAATTGGGCTCTTGGCACACTGAAGCTGGATAATTTGAGGAGTGTTAACAGATTATTTACAAAGATGGGTCAGGGATTAAAGATGCCAAAAAGTGATTTGCCACTTCCCTGGGGACCTTTAGCCAGCCTCAGGCCTGAAGGGAAAAGGAAAGAGGAAAGAATGACCAGAATCCAGAAAAGATAACTAAAAGAAATAGTCAGCTCTGGAGACCTAGTCCACAGCAATTTAGGGAAAATCATGCAAAGACCTCACTTTCCCCATCTTTATTCAGTGTCTCCCATTCTCTGAATCTAATTAGAAAGTTAAGATGATGGATTTTTGTTGATGTGGTTTACTGGCTTCTTGGGCCACAGAGCAGAACCAAGAGAAAACTCTGAGGTGCAATGAGAAGATAACCAACACAGAGGAACACTTTGCAGTGGAAAATATTCTTCAGTGGGCACCTTAAGATGGATCAAAAATACACACTATTAAATGTCTACACAGGGAGCAGTGTGAGAAGTCTTACTTTACCCAAAATTGAAGATGAGGGAAGACTGTGAGGAGAAAAAGGAAGACAAAGGAGAGAACTACTTTGTTTATTGTGAAGCTCCTCCCCAAGGACAATGACCTTCAGCATTTCTGCAATTTACAAGCAGATATATAACTTGTTTGAGTAGACTATCACTATTGGTGTGCATGTGGACACTCATAAAGGAACAAACTTTCACATGTAGAACAACTTGGGTTACCTGACATAGCTCTTATAGAAACAGAAATGTGGCAGTACAAGTCTTGAAATTCCCATAAATCATTCTAGGTTATTAATAATTTTCCACAGCCTATGGAATTATCAAGGTTTGCCCAAGTTTACCTAAATCTTTTGTTTCTAAAGAGCTGTGAGTTCAGGGCCTCCCTGGTGGTGCAAGGGGTTAAGATGCAACCTATGAAGCTGTTCGCAGCCTCTGCAGCATGAGTTCAATTTCCAGCCCCGCCAGCCAGGGAGCCTCCCACATGGCACAGCAGACTTCTCCTGCCTCACCCGCTGCTCCCCTCAGCAGTGTACTATGGTGAATCTGCCTGTTCTGTTCCCCACTCTGTCTCTGGCGGGTCCTCTCACCCCCCACACCTCTGGCCTGTACCCTGGCTCTTGGATGCATAAATAAATAATTTTTTTTTAAAGAGCTGTGAGTTCAATTAAGTGGGGAATTATTTCCGCCAACAATGTTCAAAGTATAGAGGAATTTCTGTAAGGGCTGGTTATGAAGGGCAGAGTGAGGAGCAAATGAGGATAGAGTGGCCACATGAGAAAATGTGGAAACAGCTTGGGCAGGTGTAGGGGCAAAGACAAAATTACCTCTCTGGGTTCATCTTAGGCTGTCAAACAATTAACACACATAGATTAGCAGAAGAAAATACCAAAGTTAATTACATACTTATGGCGAATCTATAAAGATGTGAATCCTAAAGTAAATTGGACAAAACAAAGATATTTATCCTAACTAAGGAATGGGATAGAATCTGGGGCTATGAGAAGAGATGAAAGGGAATCAGATAATGATGAGAGGGTGACTCATTGACAAAGACCAGATGCTCTGTAATTAATTATTTGTCCTGCTATGTAGACAGGTTTTGGTGATGGAAAGGTTATTTCCTATAAAAATCTTAATGTTGGGTAATACCCCCAATTTTCATTCTTCTAGGTAGTTAAGAAAGTAGTAAAAATTTCTCATGAGGCTTCAGGGCCTCAACTCACCTCAACTTAAAATAACCCATGTGCCAAAGTGACACATCTTGGGAAAGCTTGGTCTGAAAATCTGGGGGAGACCTAACCTTCATAAGAGAGACTCTTGCTTATGACAAGGTCAATGAGTCTTCTTTGGGATCTTCTTGCATAGGTATTATTATTCTAAACTCGGGTAAGAAATGATTTTCTTAATAAAATCACTGCTTGTCTAATAAGATAACATACTTTTAGTCCTTATATTCATTTTACATCTGCCCTTTTGTTCAACCACAGCTAATTGCTTCCTCTGCACATTTTTTGAGGGTTTTTATCACCTTTGCTTTATTTTAAATAAGGTTAATAACTTCTCTTTCCTCCCCCATACAAGGTGACACTAGCTTCTCTAGAGTCCTTATCTTTCATATACACTCCTTGCCATCTGTTATTTTCATAAATTAATCATTCTAACTAGGCAATGATGGTTTCACCTCACTAGTACTTAGGAAAATTTAAAGGCTCTGTGATGGTAATAATGGAAAACAAAAAGATGATTTTTCTTTTTTTTTAACTAAATGGCATTCCTTTTCTTTCAGATAAAAATGACTTTAGGTAAACAAATCATAGTTTTCCATTAGTTAAAATGTTCTCATTCCTCCTTATTTTTAACTAAGACACAAATAGGATGCTGGACCATAACATGGTAAATTTGAGCTTTTTGAAAAGGCCAAAGCTTTCATAATGCCATCAACATAGCTAAAATACACTGTATATAACCACCTACTGTCCCACATATTTATCTAAAAAGGCAAGGTTTAAAAGGAATGTCAGAATTTAAAAGGCCATTGTCCTTGGTAGAGACAACTTCCTAGAATTCAACAGTCCTGTTTCCTGTAATTTTTATCTTTGGGAAAACCATGATTTCTCTGAGAGGTAACATTTATTCATGGCACTGATTTAAAAAATTGTCTAATATGACAAATACCAGATGAATTCACTTATAGATAGAATATAGAGAAACATAACAGTCAGTCAAAACTAAACCAATAATAAACTCTGTGGAGCTGAGGCAACCAGAAGGGAAGGGTGATGGAGTAGGCATGGGGGGGGGAGGGGAAGGGGACCCAGTGGAACAGGGTTAAGATTGTATAAGCACTGATGGTGGGCAGGATGTGAAAGTATGTATTTGTAAAGGTTGAACCTATAAACCCCAGAGCAGATACAAATATGTAAATCTGCTTTAAATCAATAAACAAACTGGGCAGGGGCGGGGAGGAGAGTTGTTTAATATAACCATTTGCTAATACTTACATGAGGACAAAGATACAAACTGAACCTCAAAAAAACTGACCTACAAACACTCCCACATCTAGTGATTCAAAGAAAAATAAAACATATTTATGTAATTCATCCTATGGCTAATAGAACAGCTATTTTAATAGCATGGACCATCACAAATTTTTCCTTATTTTTTGTAACTAGCTAAAATATTGTTGGATTTTCTTTCATGGTGTATTGCAAAAATATTTAACAAAATATCAGCATAAAAATATTTTATTCATTGCATAGACACTATGCTCAGATCCCCTTCCCCCAAATACTTTGTGTTGTTGTTTTGTTTTGTTTTTTAATGCATTCACATGAGCAGTTAGAACTATAACCAGATCCCTGAAGTGTTGAAAGGATGAGGGGTAAGGCAGCTTTGTTGGGGTTGAAGCCCACTTGCCTCATACCACTGCCTGTAGCTGTCCCCTTCCCTCAGCCCCAGCAAGGCTCCCTGGAGCCAACAGATTCATGAGCCTGGCCAGGCCAGGCTGGAGTGTCCCTCTTTTATATCTGGCTCTAGGATTCTAAATGGACCAATCAACTGTGAGCTAAATGGGTAAATCAAGTTCAAGCTCAATTCATTAGTTAATTATTTATGCTGAACATGGAAAACAAGCTGATTGGTGCTAAATGGTCCAAACAGATATTTGGGATTGAAAACCATCCAATCAGACTTATAAATTGGGGGACCTTGAGAGGGATATAAGACCGAGCAAGAGCCAGCTTGATTTATCCTACTCCCAGCCTCCAAAGAGAAAAGGATTTATCAGACCTCACCTTTGAAGGATTCATCAGATAGTCTCTCAAAAGAGAAGCATCGAGCACCTCTGCGGGATTCAGTAGATCTCGGTGGATTTCCAGACCTCCAGATCTCCATAGACCTTCACAGAGACTTGGTCACTGCATCTGTCTCTGGCCCATCTATGACATCACCTGCAATAAGAACCATCAGGTTGAAACTAGTGTCTCAAATCACTGACTATAACCCCAGATTCCCCAGCACCATCCCCATGCACTATTGAGTCCATCACTTCCTTTTCCAGCATCTGGTCTAGACATCATACTGCTGCTGGGAGCTGCTAAAGTGTCACCTCATCTTCCACAAGTGGCCTTTGTTTGGGACTTTGGACCTTGCAGACACTATCTGCGGTGAGACAGCCAGCCATTTGTGGCCTTACAAACTCTCCTATATACCAACCCCCTGTTTGTTAAATAAACCCTGTTATTGGACCCTAAGTGGTCTTGCGTTTGTGCACATGGATGATAACCTACTGACAGTGATCTGTCCCCTACCTTGGCACAGTTCCTTAGTACTGTCTAGCCCTGTTTTAACTGTCTCTTGAACACAATTTCAATACTATTTCAGAAGCACTCAACTGCATCCCACTAGTTTATAACACACAAAAAAAGAATTAAGGACTCTTGTGTGATATTAAGAATTAAGTCAGAAATGTTGGGATCTATACTCATTCAACGAAAATCCACTTTGCATATTAAAATCCAGTATCACTGTTACTAAATCCTTTATCCTCATCTCATTTGAAAATTACAAGGAATGGAAAATCTCAGGCAATGTATTCAATTAAAACATAAAATTTAAAAACTAATGAGTGTGAACTTTAATAAGGGTCTAGACCCATGTTTATCAAAAAGTGACCTCAGACCACCTGCATCAGAACTATATGAGCTGTATATCAAAAAATATCATTATCTAAAAGCACCAAGAAACTTTTGGACATCCTTGGGCCCATAAATTGGGCTACTAGGCCACTACATGTAACAATGCTTCCTTCACCTCTGCAAATTATGCCTTGATAAACTGCAATGTGGTATTTCTATTCCCACCTCATGAGGTAAATTTCAAACAGTGAGAGAACAAAAGGTGAGAAGATGTTCTTGGTCTTTACATCTTGTTATAGAGATTCCGTATGCTTAAAACTTTGTTATATATGTTAAAAAATAAAATTTTCACCTCTTTGCCCTCTAATAAGTAAGGTAGAGCTGCATCTTGCTGCTGCTAATGGTAATTAAAAAAACTCTTCCACATGGCACCCCATGTCTATAGTGATCCCTGAGAAATTCCAGCACATTGGTGAGTATGCAACAACAACATCAATGGGCAGTGGAAAACAGGCTTTGCCATCAATACAATTAAGGATGTAGAGCAAAGATATGCTCATGTGGTGTTGAGGAAAGCAGATATCAACTTCACCAAGAGGACAGAAGAGCTCACAAGGATGAGGTGGAAAGTCTGGTCACCTTTACGTAGAATCTGAGACAGCACAAGAATCCTGGCTGGTTCTTGAACAGACAGAAGGATGTTCAAGATGGACAGAAAGATGGACAATATAGCCAGGTTTTGGCCAATGGTCTGGATAATAAGTTCCAAGAAGACCTGGAGCAACTGAAGAAGATTTGGGGCCACAGGGGGCTGCACCAGTTCTGGAGTGTCAAAAACCAGCACACCAAGGGCCTCACTGGTGGTGTAAGGGGTTAAGATGCAACTTATGAAGATATCTGCAGCCACTGCAGCATGAGTTCAATCCCCGGCCAGGAAGCTACCCACATGACTCAGCAGACCTCTCCTGACTCGCCCGCTGCTCCCCTCAGCAGTGTACTTCAGTCAATCTGCCTGTTCTGTTCCCTGTTCTGTCTCTGGTGAATCTTCTCACCCCCCACACCTCTGGCTTGTGCCCCAGTTCTTGTATACATAAATAAATAAATATTTTTTAAAAAATAAAAAAAACAGCACACTGAGACCAGGGGATGCTGTGGTCACACTATGGTGTGTTCACAAGGAAATCAGGACCTCCCTGGTGGTGCAGCAGTTGAGCGCTGGGCTGCGAAGCTCCCCACAGCCTCTGCAGCGCAGGTTCGATCCCCGGCCGCTGGCGAGGGTCCCACATGGCGCGCAGACCTCTCCTGCCACTCCTGCTGCTCCCCTCAGCAGTGTACTTTGTCAGTCTGCCTGTTCTGTTCCCCGCTCTGGCTCTGGTGAATTCTCTCACCCACCCGCGCTTCTGACTATACCCAGTGCTTGTATAAATAAATAAATAAATCTTTAAAAATAAATAAATAAAAGAAGAAATCAATCTGTAGGCCTTGTCTGTTAATAGTTTATACACCAAAAAAACTGTAGTAAAATAAGGCAGATGTTCACTTTAACAGGGGCAAGGCAAACTTTAACAAGATTTTCCCTGGTTTTACTTAACAAATGGAGAAGCTGCACTCACTCTGCCCTACGCATTATTCTAAGGGCTTTACAACTAGTGTTCACTTATGCAAATCTTTAGATAAACATACCAGGTAGGTGCTACTGTTCTCCCTATGATAAATTTTGAATAAACATTTATTTACAAATATTTATTCATCATCTTAAATGCCATGAGAGCATTGGGTCCCAAACTGTCCCCAAAAAACCTACAAACAATTTTGTATAAATAGAAGATGTAGAAATTAATGTCAAAAATATCTTATTACTGCTAAGTGTTATTGTTGATGCAAAATTAAAAGATGATTGAAAAATTCTCAGTCAGGAACTCTGATGTAGACTTGGGACATAGCAAAGGGAGAGAATCCTCTCTTCACATGTTGTTTAAGAATCCCCTAAAACTCTGGGCACTAGCTGAGGCTACAAACTCTACGGGTAAGGTCTCAAGCACACGGGGAGATGATCGCCTCCTCCACAGCACACACTCAAGTCCCCTCTGTTGCCCCCTATGCCAAAGAAACATCAAATAAGAAATATGTGAATTACAATAAAAAGGAAATCATTTTTTGTGACATCCACATATATTATGGTTTTAATGGTAAAAATGTAATCATGGTGTTGAATGGTTCTTTAAATATACCTGCAGGGATAAGAACTGGACGTCATTAGCAAAGGGAAAACAGGACACTATTCAAAAGTGAAAAGATCTCTGAAGTTCAACTGCTTGAAAGTACAGTTTCGAGCAGTTAAACTTGCCATGTCTTTTCATTCTGGATGGAAATAAGAGCTTTTCTGAAAATAAAAGCTAAATATATGTGGAACTTTTTTTAACTCCTTTCAATATCCAAATTTAGTAAGAAAGTGGAGGATTGTTAGGTGTGGGAAGGAATAAAAAAATCTAACAACTGATTATATTATATATTCACCTCCTTTGTTAAGGACTTGAGCAATTAAAAGAGATGAGTCAGAAGAGACAAAGGAATGGAAAGACATTCTGAACCCATGGATTGGAAGAATTAACATTTTTAAAATGACCATTCTATGAAGCAATATACAGATTCAATATAATCCCCATCAAAATGCCAAGAGCATTATCCACAGATATAAAACAAAATATCATAAAAATTGTATGGAACCATGAAAAACCTTAAATAGCCAAAGTTATCTTGAGAAAAAAAAAAAACAAAAAAACAAAAATGGAGGTGCTATGTGCCTTTACTTCAAATGATACTCCAAAGATACAGTAATCAAAACTATACATTACTGACATAGAGATCAATGGAACAATGGAGAGAGAGAGAGGCCAAAAATAAACAATAAACCACACATATATACTGACAACTAATTTATGACAAAGGAGTCAAGAAAATACGATGGGGAAAGCCAGATCTCTTAGTGTTGAGAAAATTGGACAGTCACATGAAAAGAACGAAAGTAGGCCACCATCCAACATCATAGGCAAAAATTAATTAAAAATTAATTAAAAACTCACAATTATGAAACTCATAGAAGAAAACATAGTATGGTCTTTGACATAGCCCACATTATGAAGGGTAATCTGTTTTACTGAAAGTCTACTAATTTAAATGCTAATTTCCTTTACAAAATACCGTCACAGCAACATCTAGACTGATGTTTGACCAAATATATAGATAGGTATAATGACACATAAAATTAACTGTCACAGTAGAAAAAATGATAATCATTGTAATGATGAGTACTTTGTTAACTGAGTAATTTTCCCCTTCTAGTAGAGTTTTAAGGTTGAAAAAAATTTTTTAAATGAAGCATTTTAAAATCATGGGTGGGCCTCCCCGGTGGCGCAGAGGTTGAGCGCTGGGTTGCGATGCTGCCCGCAGCCTCTGCGGCATCGGTTCGATCCCCAGCTGCTCCCCAGCCACTGGAGGAGGGTCCCACATGGCGTGCAGACCTCTCCTGCCGCCCGCTGCTCCCCTCAGCAGTGTACTTCGTTCCTTCTGCCTGTTCTGCTCCCCGCTCTGGCTCTGGTGAATTCTCTCACCCTCCTGCGCTTCTGACTGTACCCATTGCATGTATAAACAAAACAAACAAACAAACAAATAAATAAATAAATAAAACATGCCTCTATTAAAAAAAAAAAAATTAAAAAAAAAAATCATGGGTGTTTAAAATTGTCTCCAAAAGGGGTTCTCCCTGGTGGTGCAGGGGTTAAAGACAGTGCTACCAAGCTATCACCAGTCACTGCAGCACCAGTTCAATCCCCAGCAGGCCAGGGAGCAACTCACATGGCACAGCAAAGCTCTCCTGTCTTGCCGGTTGCTCCTCTCAGCAGTGTATTTCAGTAAATCTGCCTGTTCCACTCCCCACTCTCTTTGGTGAATCCTCTCAGCACCCCACCCCCACACCTCTGGCCTACACCCCAGTTCTTGTATGCATAAATAAATAAATCTTTTTAAAAAAAATAAAATAAAAATGTCTCCAAAATCGCAGTTGATAACTGTCAGAATGATAAAGACCTGTGTGGTGTAATTCACTGCAACATTCCCAGTGAAAAAAACAATCCCTGACAATTAAGAATTAAACATAATCTTTTTTTAAAGAATTAATTATATTCTTACACATATAGCTCTACTACGTGTCAGTCACTGTTCTTTAAAAATATTTTCATTAAATTCTCAGAACAGTTTTGGAAACTTTATACTCTGATATTCCCACTTTGGAGATAAGGAAACAGAGACTTGGAAGCATTGAGGGAACAAAAAGCCCAAACCAACTTATGTAGACTTCAGAAGGGCTGTTGTAATCACAGAGTTCATTGAAGGGAAATGGAGAGTTGATGTGGTGGCTTCTAATTTGCTGGTTTATGTAACTCTTTCATTTTCGTTTTCTGAGTTACTTCTGGACAAATCTGAGGCAAGAAAGCAATTTCACTTCCCATTTTTGATGGCAGTGTTGGCTTCTGTAATCTGATGATTGTGCATGTGTGAAAACTTACATAAATAATTTCTTTGTATCAATTTTGGCAGGCTCCATTCTGGAACAAAGGCAAAGACAGATTTGAGATAAAGGTGGATCTTGCTATCCAAGTATCCTTTGACCTAATCTGATTTATAATTATTTCAGATACTTGGAGAGAGGAGGTTCCCCTTTAGAAGGAAATTATATGTAAATGTCAAATAGCTAAGTTGTAAAAGAAAAAATAACAAACTTCTCAGTTCCTCCAGCCACAGATGCACTGTCGGTAAGCAGGAAGGACATGTGGATCTGCCTTAGAATGTTGCTTTCGTAATATGATTCTGTGATCTTGTTAGAAATGCAAATCCATGTGCCCCAGTCAGATCTACTGAATCAGAATCTCTGGGGATGGAGTGCAGCAGGTGAAATTTTAACAAATTCGCTGTGTCATTCTTATGCACAGCAGAGTTTGAGAACTGCTCTCTTAGTAGATATTTTTTGTTATGCCTTTTGTTATGCCCTTTCCCATTCACAAAATACATGGTGTGAACTCATCCTACCAATCAATCCAAGCAGAACATAGAGGCATTAGAAAACATGCTTGAGAAACAGCATAGTGTAGAGTAGTGGTTCTCAAAGTATGGCCCACAGGTCAGTGATTGGAGTCCAACAAGCTCTAATCTAAGGACGATCCAGGTTATCTTGATGCAACCAAAGTTTAAGAACCACTGGTATAAAGGAGAAGTTCAGGCTTTGGAGTGAAATTTGGGATTAAATTAGGAACTGGGAGACAGTGAACAATACGAATGACTCTATTGCTTTCCTAATTATAAATGGAAATATGACTTCTCCTTCATTCATTTATTAGTTCAACAAACATTTATTAAGCACCTACTCTGTTAGGATAAAAGGCTAAGCAGGGCCTCCCTGGCAGTGCAAGGGATTAAGCACAGCACTATGAGGCTGTCCGCAGCCTCTGCAGCATGAGTTCCATCCCTGGCCGGCCAGGGAGATACCCATATGGTGCAGCAGACCTCTCCTGTCTCCCCCACAGCTCCCTCCAGCAGTGTATTTCAGTCAGTCTGCCTGTTCAGCTCCCCACTGTGTCTCTGGTGAATCCTCTCACACACCCACACCTCTGGCCTGTACCCCAGTTCTTGTATGCATAAATAAATAAATCTTTAAAGAAATAAAAGGCTAAGCTACTATTTAAAAATCCCAATAATGCAAGGACTAAAGAACAAAAATGTTTACTTTTCCTTACATAATATTCTCTATTGGTAAGGCAGTTCTCCGGTGTGCCTATTTATATTCTGTACTGGGCTCCTTTCACACCACTGTCCTACCTGTGCATAGTTGGCATTGCTGATATCTGCCAGGTTAAAGCTGTATCACTGTGGGAAAGGGAACATTATCTAGTATGTGTATACAATGTGGTGTCTTGATCCAGAAAGGCAAAAATTATTGCTACCCACATTTTTTTAAATTTATTTTCATTTTGCTCGCCCCCCCTTCAGGTGTAGTCCCCATAGAATTTCCTTCACCCATGCACCCATGCACCATCACCACAGTGCCCTGTGCTCTCCCTCCCTTCCTCTGATCCCTCTCCCTCCTCCTCCCCTGCAGGATATCTCTACCCACATTTTATTGACCATATTTAGTCATCTGGCCAAACTTCACAGTACAGTTTGCTGGAAAATGTAACCTGGTCCTTCCTATACCAGGATGGAGGAAGAACATATTATGCTGCATGTCTACTAATCGTCACTAAGACAGTCTGCCCCAGGAACCTCTCTGGTGCTCAGGATATAGCATGGGAGAAGATTGGAACAAAGTGCCTGCTCACACCAAGCTCACAAGCTAATTGGCTGAGACACATAGACATAAAAATGACATGGTTTCTTTCTAAGGAGAAAATAAGCCAAGAGTGTGGAATAGAGTGACTGGAGCATGGTTAAGAGGGAAAACATTTATGAGTTGATATTTCTGAAGAGAAATAAGAGATAGTAAAATGTAAACTGTATTGCATGTATTATACTCAATAGCTAAAAGAATTGTAATTATCGCGACTCAGCAAAGTCAATTAGAAAAAGAATTATACAAACCAAAATCAGGCATTTTACTTACTCTAGTTTAGAAACAAGACATTCATAGAGATCAAGTGGAATTTATTAATAGAAATTAAAATTTGGAGCAGTTAGGGGAGCAAACTCCCAGAACCAAGTTACCACATAAAGTGCCAGGACAGGGAGGCAGTTCATATCTGTTACAAACAGGCTCAGGCAAAGACATAACAGAAGGAACAGATAACCCTCGCTGTTTATTTGCCTTTTTGTGGATCTGTTTATCTGCAACAGATAAACCTAGCTGACTAAAGTTTTTGCCTATTCTAAATGAAGAAACACTGAAAGCTAGTTTAGGAAAATCAATGTAAGAGAATTTCTTTATGTTACACATAATTTGTTACATGAATTTTGCATACTTAAACTATAAATTGCATAATTCTTCTGTGGTAAACTCATCACTAAATCCTTTTTAGGATATAGAATGTCCCAAGATGAAAACTCTTTATTTATTATTATAATTTTATTATAAATAATATGAATGTTATCAACCTTTAATGCTCACAAAATTGGAAGCTGGGAAGGGAAGAAGTGAAATAAAGTGGGGAAGTGAATATCATCATCTTACAGAATGGGGGATCAAGAGAGATTGTCTATACTTGATACAGTGGAAGAAATTAACTAAAGGAATAAGAGCTGGAGAATAGACATAGAGAAGTAAATGAACAATTTCCGTATCCATTATCAGAACAGCATGTAATGTCTAATTATAATAATCAATAAATAACAGTTTGGATGCCAGTCACTCATTTGCTTGTAATTTTGGAATAAGGAAATGAGCACCATAAGAATATGAAGAGGAATAATTGAAAATGGTATCTCCTGGGAGGAGTGGGCCAGAAGGTAAGGAAGGATATGTGAAGGAATTGCTGACTCTGTTTCAATTTTTACCATAAGATTTAAATTTTTATAACTATGATGAGCATTACTTAGATATAATTTTATTTTTTTTTAATTTTTTTTTTTTAGATTTATTTATTTATTTATTTATTTATTCATACAAGCACTGGGTACAGTCAGAAGTGCGGGAGGGTGAGAGAATTCACCAGAGTCAGAGCAGGATGCAGAACAGGCAGAAGGACCGAAGTACATTGCTGAGGGGAGCAGCGGGCGGCAGGAGAGGTCTGCGCGCCATGTGGGACCCTCCTCTGGTGGCCGGGGAGAAGCCGGGGATCGAACCGGCACTGCAGAGGCTGCGGGCAGCTTTGCAACCCAGCGCTCAACCGCTGCGCCACCGGGGAAGCCCAACTTAGATATAATTTTAAAAGGTAAATCATTTTCCAGGGAAAGATCCAAACATAAGTAAATGTCACACTAATAAATGTCTGGATCTTTAGGACCTGACAGTAGACTTTCAGTCCTGTTCTAATTCTTAGACTTTCACAACAGGTAAGCAATACCCTTTGTAACACTGAATACCAATAAACCGCCAGTGACAGCTTATAACAGAATCACTTGGGACATGTGTCACAAATGAAAATTCCAGGCCCTACCCAGAACTACTCACACTAACTCTAAGAGAGAAGACAGTGACAATCAGCATTTTTAATACAAGAGTCTTCTGTGAATATGAAAAGAAGGCTTGAGCCCTCTTTAATTCATAAGTCAAAGGAGTATTTTAAAACTAGATTCTATGAAAATCTGAGATGACAAAGCTACCTTTATTTGGTATACAATAAGCTGTCTTAAATTGACAACTCTTTAATTTGTAGGGACACAATTTAATATGTAACTATGAGATACATGATTGTAAGTGACAGAGCTCCTGGGTCAGCAGTGACATGACAAAGATGAGAGTCAGGACCACATGCACAGTAACAAGGGGGAGTGGTACATCTCAATCGTAAAAGCAAAAGGAGCAGCAGTGAAGATCAAGAGATGAGAGAACAGAGGGTGGCACCAACACTGCAACAGGAAAGCATCTGAAGAAGTGGGGACACTGCCAAAGGGCCATATTTGAAATTAGGTAGCACCTCCAGTTATTCAGATGTGGAATCTGGAGGCTAAAGGCAATTTCTCTTATCACAACTATTTTCACTCAGAGTCTGTGATTATTCTTGTTGGTATTGCCTGAGAAAAAAAAAGATTGCAAAATGAAAGATTATTCTTGTTTTTCCTTAGGCATAGACAGGGAAAACATTTTAATCAATACATGTATTTTAACAAGGACTTATTAAGCAGTTTATGGTTCATTTAATATTTCCGACATTGTGGTATGAAAGGCAAATGAAAGAAAATATTTGCCCTTAGAGATTCAATTCAGTTAAGAAAAGAAACAAGTAAACAATTGCAAAAGTGATGGCAAGGTAATATGACTCTCTCTTTTTCTTTCATTTCATTTCCTTGTCTTCTTTTTTTTTTTTTTTTTTAGTTCCAGGTGTTCCCAGAAATCACTCTCAGAACAAAAGCTGAAAACAAGCTAACTGTACAGAGAATTCAAAAATCTTCTGAGACTGTACATGACTAAGAATATATATTTTGCAAAGATAGTTTAGAAAAAACAAATGCTGAGGATCGGGGAGAATGTGATTTCCAATACTGATTACACTGTAATGTTCAAAAAGTCTAATTTTCAATAATAAATTACAAGCCATGCATAGAAACAAGAAAGCACAGCGCATTCATAAAAGAAGTTAACAGTAACTGGCCCTTTGGAAGTACAGGTATGGACTTACTAGACAATGACTTTAAACCAACTCTCTTAAATATAATCAAATAGCTAACAGGTATATTAATGTTATATGAACATGTAGGAACAAGCAGGAAATATTAATAAAGATACAGAAATTTTGAAAATAAAAATTCTAGAGCAGAAAAGTCAATAATTGAAATGAAAATGAACTTATGTAACTTTCACCAACCACTTTTGTCTTTTGAATGAACAGGTAAACAAGGATTTTGCTACAGGCTGGGTGATTGAATCTGACTACCAAAAAGGAAACTGAGTTAATCCAGAATGATTAAGGTTAAAAAAAAAAAAAAAAGTATGTCTGGAATACAGAAGACTGCTTAGGGCATTTCTTAGTACCATCACGCCCTATTACTAAATTCAATGAAATACTGTAACCTAATATAGGCAGGAATACAAATGTTCTTCAAAATGTTTGTGCCTCTAAGAACATTATCAAGAATGCGAAAAGACTACCTACAGAATGAGAGAAAATATTTATAAATCATATAGTTGATAATTATTTAGTATATGGAATACATAAATATCTATAACTCAACAGCAAAATAACAATCAAATTTAAAAATGGACAAAGGACTTGAACAGGCATATCTTCCAAAAAATATACAAATGACCAATAAGCACATGAAAAGATGCTCCATGACATCAGTCATTGGTAAATTCAAATCATAACTACAATAAGGTGCCACTTCACATCTGCTAGAATTGAGCCAAAAAAGAGCCACTATTATCTCAACAGATCAGGCAAGATTGTTTTCCTTACTTTGACTAATTACAGCTAAAACTCATAGACATTATGAAACAGCATTGAAAAAGTACTTAAGACTGCTTAAAATAGATCAAAAACAATGTTAAGGGACAGTGACTAAGAATGGAGACAGATCAATACCAGTGGACTCACCCCCACAGAGAAAATTGCAAACCACTCAGGCTCAGGGTCCTATAACAACAGGGCTAATTTAACAAACAGGAGACTGGAGAAAAAGAAAAAAGTTTCTGAGGCCACAAGTGGCCAGATCTCTCACCCCAAATAGTGCCACAAGATCCAGAAGAATCCAATAAAGGCCAATTATGGAACACGAGGTGACACTGCAGCAGCCCCCAGCAGCTGTCTGAAAGCCTGGGCAAGACACTGAACCAGCGACAGACTCAACAGCACCAAGATGATGCCAGAGAAGCAGAGGCTGTGATCAGCTCTTTGACATGCTGCGCCCAACCCTGAGTTTGCTCCTTCAGGTGATGTCAGCAGTAGAACCAGAGGGCAGTACTGTGTCTGAGCCTCTGTGTCTTAGGCCTGCAGGTCTAGAAATCTGGAAGTCTGGATGTTCACAGAATCCCATAGAGGTCAACTTCTCTCTCTTCAGAGGCTGGGAGCAGAATCCTTCCTCAAAGATGGTCCAATGAGGGCCTCCCTGGTGGTGCAAGAGGTTAAGATGCAACCTGTGAAGCTATCTGCAGTCACTGCAGCATGAGTTTGATCCCTGGCCAGCCAGGGAGCTACCCACATGGCACAGCAGGCTTCTACTGACTTGCCTGCTGCTCCCCTCAACAGTGTACTTCGGTCAATCTGCCTAGTCTACTCCCCACTCTGTCTCTGGTGAATCCTCTCACCCCCAACACCTCTGGCCTGTACCCCAGTTATTGTATGCATAAATAAATAAATATTTAAACAAACGTGGTACAATGAATGCTTTCTCTTCAATGGCCAGGAACAAGATGCTTCTTCTTCCTTAGGAGGCTGGGAATAGAATGCTTCTTTGAAAGCTGGGAACAGGAACTTTCTTCTTTCTTCAGAAGCCAGGAGCATAATGAATCAAGCTGGCTCTTGCTCTGCCTTATATTCCCCCTTATAGTGCTGCAACTTCAAGCCTGATTGGACCTTTTTTTTTTTTAATCCTAAGCTTCTCATTGGACCATTTATCACCAGTTAGCTCATTTTCCATTTTCAACCTGAATAATTAACTAATGAAGTGAGATTTAACCTGATTAGTCCATTTAGTGCACACCTGATTGGTCCATTTTAGAATCCTAGAGTCAGATATAAAAGGGGGGAAATCCCAACCAGCCTGCACTCAGGTCAGGGCAGGCTCTGTGGTCCTGTTGGCTCCAGGGAGCCATGGCTAAAGTCAGCTTCTCTGGGGCTGGAAAAGTGGACTGTCCACAGGCAGCGGATTGAGGCCAGTGTGACTCAGTCCCAACAAATCCACCTTTCCCCAGGGCCTCTAGGGTACTGCAGGGATTCAGTTACAGTTACATAGACTAAACATAAGACTGAGAAAGTTCGATGGACTGTCTTTGGCACTTAAGGAATGACTTAGTGATGAGTTCCCTGGATTTGTTTTTTTGTTTGTTTTTTTTTTAAAGATTTTATTTATTTATACAAGCACTGGGGTACCGGCTAGAGGCACGGGAGAGTGAGAGAATTTACCAAAGACAAAACAGGGAGCAGAACAGGCAAAAGGACCAAAGTACACTGCTGAGGGGAGCAGCGGACAGGCAGGAGAGGTCTGCCCCTCCATGCGGGAATCTCCCTGGCGGGCCAGCCATCGAACTGGCGCTGCAAAGGCTGCGGACAGCTGCACAGCACTGCGCTCAACCCGTTGCGCTACAGGGGAGGCCCTGAATTTTGTTTTTGCCTTACTATCCAAGAGTGGATTCTGGAGAAGCTGGTAACGTATAACCCCAAGAAAATGCCAACAAAATGTGTTTCAACATAAGCCTGTTATTGCTGATAAAAGATAAGTAAAGCACCTAGGATTTTTTTTAAATTCTACATAAAATTCTACTCTGCTAACAAAGAAGCCAGGCAATCTCTAGAATCAGGAAAAAGCAAGTAAAGAATTCTCCCAGAGGTCCTCTAGAATACCTTGATTTTAGTTAAAAAAAATTCTGTTTTCAGACTTCTGACCTCCAGAATTGTAAGATAACAAATTTGTGCTGTTTTTAAGTTCTAATATTATGATCATCTTTTATATTTTTCAGTTTTAAACTAGTTCAGATCTTGGAACCAACAGAGGGCTTGTTGTTACCAAACTTTAAAAATCAGGTTAGTGTATCTGATGCACTGTTAAAACAAAAATACTAAACCATCAGTGTTTGTAGCGGAGAAATTTCATTCCAAGAAAACAAACAAGGGGGCAAAAGGGAAAAATCAACTTCCCTGTCTAAGGAAAAAAGAGGGTTTATATTGGATTGGAGTGTGGGCTTGAGGACAATGAAGATATGAAAAATGTAAGTTGGTAGAGTCTAACTGGTTGCTCTCTGCTGAATCATTATGTAGCTCAAATTTGAGTCCAGAATTGCAACAAAACTGAGCATCCCTTGCTTTTGGTTTGGTTTGGTTCCAGGCAAATGAGAGGTCACCTCACCTCAGAGAGTGAACACACTCTGGCACTGTGCTCTGAAACACAACTTGCCAACTTATGAAAAATGCCTTTATTCCTCATTTAAAATGGTAGGGGTATTTTTGTTTCATTGTTTCACTCTCACAAACCCAGCCTGTTGTTCTCATAAGATCTGAAAAATCAGGAAAAGACCACCACAACCACCGTGGTTTCAGCATGCTGTTGTAAAAAATAACCTAAAAATCTTAAAATGACTTCAGAATTGGGTAGAGGCTAGAGGCCAGAAGAATTTTGAGGAGGATGATAGAAAAACTTCAGATTTTCTTGAACAGATCATTAGTTGAAATTTAGATGTTTATGGCTCTACTAGTGAGGACTCAGAAAAAGTGAGGGACGTGTAGAGAAAAAATGATATCTTAGGGCCTTCGTGGTGGTCTAGGGGTTAAGTCTCAGTCCTATCATTGCTACAGCCTGAGTTCAATCCCCATCCAGGGAGCTAACCCACATATGGTGCAGTAGACCTCTCCTATCTCACCAGGTGCTCTCCTCAGCAGCATATTTCAATAGATCCACCTGTTCTGCCTCTGGTGAATCCTTTCACCTCCCGCACCTCTCGCCACCCCAGTTCTTCTATGCATAAATAAAAAAAAATAAAATCTTTTAAAAATGATATCTTAGAGAATACTTAAATCATCATAAACAGACTATCATTAGAAACAAAGACCTCAGGGACTCCCTGGTGGTGCAAGGGGTTAAGATGCAACATATAAAGCTATCCACAGCCATTGCACATGAGTTCAATCCCCGGCCAGGGAACTGCCCACATGGTGCAGTAGACTTCTTCTGACTCACCTGCTGTTCCCCTCAGCAGTGTATTTCTCTAGATCTGCCTGTTCTGTTCCCCACTCTGTCTCTGGTGAATCTTCTCATCCCCCACACCTCTGGCCTATACCCCAGCTCTTGTATGCATAAATAAATAAATCTTAAAAAAAAGAAACAAAGATATCAAAAGTATTGTTAGGGTTCAGAAAGAAGTGGGGAGAAGTTTAGACAAAGGAGAGAGTTTATGTCAACAGCTAAGGGAATTTTCCAGCAAAGTGTTAAAGATCATTGTTATAAGTAAAAAGTGAGAGGAAAGAGATAAATTGAAGGAAGACGTGTTAAGCAAAATGGATTCAGGGCTGGGTCATTTAAGAAATACTATCCAGGTTGCAAAAGATACTAACATTAAGAAGTTCACTGTCAGGAAAACATTCTCTGAGACAAAGTCAAAACAGTGGTTGGACAACTTTTGGTAGTGCCTCAGAAGAATCAAAAGGTTGGAATAATCAATCACTAGGGATTCTTTTGGGGCATTTGATTCATGGGTATTTTCAGCTATTTAGCCATCAGCAAGGAATAGATATGTGATTATGCTGGAAGGTTTCTAGAGGAACCTCTTTTCTAATGGAGTGAATCTCTGAGACACTCACAGGATCACACAGGGGAGAATCAATATAATCGAAATGACTATCTTGCCAAAAATGACGTACAAATGTAATACAATTTCCATCAAATTCCCAGCAGTATCTTTCAAAGAGACCAAATAAAAAATAACAAAATTTATATGGAACTACAAAAGGCCTTGAATTTAAAAAGTCACCTTGAGAAAAATGAGAGAAATGGAGGTATAATATCTGACTTCAAACTTGACTATAAAGCAACAGTAATAAAAACAACATGCCAAATGCAAAAGAAAAAAAAAGATACATGGACCAATGGAACAGAATTGAAAGTCCAGAAATAAATCTATGCATACACCAGCACCTAATGTATGATTATAAAATAGGGAAAACACAGTCTTTAATAAGTGTTGCTGGGAAAATTGGAAAGTCATACATAAAAAATAAATTTGCATTACACTTACTAACAACATACAAAAAAATTAGTTCCAAATGAATTAATAATTTAGATATTAGACTTGAAACAATAAAATACATAGAAGAAAACATTGGTGAGACATCCTATCATAACAGCAAGAAAGATATTTTCGGTGACTTCAACCCTATGACAAGGAAATTCAAAACAAAAATAAACATTTGGTGTTACTTTAAGAGAAAATACAAGATAAGTAAACCCTATTGAATGGGGGAAAAATTACACAATAAATGCTGATAAGAGATTAATATCCAAGGTACAAAAAAACTCATACAATTCAGCAACAACAAAAAAACATCAAATTACCCAATTAACAAATGTGAAGGAAATATGAACAGAAAATCCACTAAAGAGGATATCTATAGGTCATGTGGTATATGAAAAAAATTTGGTTGTTGTTACCGTCTGGAGAGAGTGAGTTCTTGAGTTTCTCACTTGAGTACTTTAACCACAGTTGTTAATTTTGAAGATGATATTTATTAAAGCAATAGAGCAACAGAAAACTCCAGGAAGACTTCAAGCATTTCTCCCCAGGAACAACAGCCTCTTCCTCATACGAGGCCATTAGGAGCCTAATACAAGGGATGCTGCTACTCCACATGGAAACAGTCTAAATCTCTTTCAGTGGATGAATGGATCAAAAATACGTGGTACATATTTATCTTGGAATATTACCTAGCCACAGAAGGGATGAAATGGAGACATTTTCAACAAAACAGAAGGAATTTGAAAGAATTGACTGCAATAAAGCTAGTCTGAATGATAAAAACAATCAGTAGACATTCATATAACAGACAATAAATGTAAAACACTTTTTCAAAAACTACTGTGCATCAACAAAACTACTGAGGGCTTTGAGGTTAAGAAGGAAGAGAAAGGGACAAGGGGACATAGGGATGGGGGGTTGGGAGTTTTAAGAAAAAAACTAAATTTTCATAATAGCTTAAAGTTGATACAATTGATAAAAATTGATAAATCAGTTGATAAACTAGAAACATTGGCATTCACAATAAGATATGGAAGTAATCATAAGAAATTAAGCAGAAATGACTAAAAGTTATTGGTTCTGGACTGTGGGTATAATGGTGAAGCAGATACAAATAAGAGATTATTGTTTTATCATCTTAAGTCCTTTACTATCTGGTTGTGTTACCACAATTTAAAAAACATTGCTGCTTCCAACTCCTTAGTGCAATTCTACATGCATTTTCAATTGCTGCATACTTACGCCTTGGAGGTGGAATTAGGGAATTCAAGCTTACACATCTTTTGTAAGGAATGCCTTCAGGTTATTGACCATTTCATGAGAATAAGATTTTTTTTAAGATGTATTTATTTATGTATACAAGATCTGGGATACAGGCCAGAGATGTGGGGGGGTGAGAGGACTCACCAGAGACAGAGTGGGGAACAGAGCAGGCAGACTGACAAATACATTGCTGAGGGGAGGAGCAGGCGAGACAGGAGAGGCCTGCTGCGCCATGTGGGTTTCTCCCTGGCCGGTGGAGATTGAACTCATGCTGCAGAGGCTGTGGATTGCTTCATAGTGTGGCGCTTAACCCCTTGAGCCACCAGGGAGGCCCACATGCGGATAAGTTTTTCCCTCCTTATTTTTCCTAGTGTGAAAAGCAATATAAGCTGTGATGGAGGTTTAAGCAGATCTTTAAGAATTAATACTTAATTCCATAAGAAATCTATTG
The DNA here is from genome assembly GCF_014898055.3 of Talpa occidentalis. NCBI lineage: Eukaryota > Metazoa > Chordata > Mammalia > Eulipotyphla > Talpidae > Talpa > Talpa occidentalis. Next base: position 68,390,842 of record NW_026555331.1, read on the forward strand.
AAATATCAGGAGTTGTGATTTTATTTATTTGTCATTCTTTAGTGTATATAAGGGGAACAAAACATGCCCACCATGTCAGATATAAGGGGTTTTTCTTATTTCCACTTGGAAAAAAATTTTCCAAAATCCTCTAGTATTCCTCTAGCAATCTACAAATTTTTTTCATCGTTAGCTACCACTCATTCCACAATGTGATACACCAGCCTCATTTCCTTGGAGATATTTAGTCCTTAATGTAACAGAATTCCAGTCATAGACCCTTCTTGTGTATTATAAATTCTGCCACCTTCTTTCAGAACTGTTTTGGAGGATTCCTGTGTTGGTTTCCACTCTGCTACCAAGAGAAAGGAGCTTTAGTCCAGGGGATAGTGAGGAAAGGTGGTGGGCAACTCAGTTTCAGGTTTTACCCCTCACAAAATGTTATGACTAGTGCAAATTTTCTTCTGAATTTCTTTATCATCATGAATATTAATTTTCTAAGTAAACCCATTCTTGTTTAATATGATTAACTTCACTCTATACCACTTATAAAATAATTAATGACAACTTAACACACATCTCATTAAATCTGATTTACACAACTCATTAATTCTGGTTTACATTGCTAGGTAATATCTGAAAAACAATTCTAGTGTTCCAAAATAACTTCATTGGCTCCCCATATTTTTCTTAATATTGAGATAGAAAAATATCAAATCAACTTCTAACTTTTGTCACTTATTATTTTACTCTACCAGACACAGATCAGAAGATTTTATGCATGTTATTTTCATGCACTTTTAAAAAGGTTAGCCTTTTGTCATCCTTCAAAGCACCAATATTATACCAATGGTCACTAAATACTTGATGCAAGCAATGACCAAATTATTTTTCCTTTAGTTACATCGTAGCATATGGTTATTGGCTTCTACTTGGGTAATATTTTTACTGATGAGTTTAAACTTCATAGGTATGTTACAGTCTCAAATGTACTAAATACTACCTCAGAGAAACTACAGATGTATTTTTGATATACTGATTTCTCAGTCAAGTGTTTCATAAACCCATAAATGATTAATTTTTACCATAGCTATGTTAATAGATCATTACTGCATTATTTGACTTATGATTCTGATGAAGGATAAGAGTAGAAATATTTGGGATGGAGGCATCACAAGACCAGAAATTGGAGGTGGGGGTGGAAATGATTAATAGTTGTTTAAATAGTTATAGAAATGAAAAATCCTTAGGTGCAGACTGCTATAGAAAAAGCAGATTGCTATATAAAGTATCCAGAGGTGGGGCCTCCCTCATGGCACAGGGGTTAAAAACAGGCCACTGAAGCATGAGTGTGATTCCCCAGCTGACCAGGGAGATCACCCATATGGCTCAGATCTTTCATGTCTCACCTGCTGCTCCCCTCAGCAGCGTATTTCAGTAGATCTGCCTATTCTGCTCCCCACTCCGTCTCTGTTGAATCCTCTCACCCCCACCCCAGCACCTCTGGTCTACACCTCAGTTCTTGTACACATGAATAAATAAATCTTTAAAAAAGAAGGAGAAGGAGAAGAAGAAGAAGAAACAGAAGAAGAAAGAAAAGAAAGAAAGAATCCAGATGTGCAGACTAGCGGTAGGATGTGGAGTTGAGGGCTATCATAGAGAATCACCGGTCCTTATGTTAACCTAATCACAACCTAAACGTGATTAACAATAAATATCAATCTCACAAAGGATGAACTCCCCCCCCCCAAAAAAAAAAAAAAAGCATTATATCAGTACAATAGCTGCGCTGGCAAGATGTAACTCTCCTGCCCACCTGTGTTTTCTTTTCACAAACCTTTTCCCTTTGCAAAGCAGCAACAGGCAGCTCTTGTTCCAGGTTGTATCCTTTTCTTAGTAAACCTGTCTCTTTAAAATGTAATCTTCGCCAGATGTGTCTTTGCAAACCATCTTAGTCTCCAGGGTAAACTTGCTGTGCGTGCTGAAGGGGGAACTCTGCAGAAACTTTTCTCAGTGGTAACCCAAAGACCCCATTCACTGAACCCCACATGTCATCAAATAGACTGTTTTAGTTAGGGAATATCAAGGAAAAATTGTACTGAACAAGTTAAATAGGCAAAGAACACTTCATTCAAGACCACTGCAATAGGAGAGAGAATCTCAACAATCAATTCAACAGGGCCAGCTGAGCATGTACAACCAATGGGCAAGGTGAGGAGGTTAGTGAATGGAAAGTTACTAATAGGAACTTGATGAGGTATCCAAGATAAAGGGAAACTTGTTAAACTGGCTTGACAGGATTCTGCTAAACTAGGTTCTGCAGGTCAACTGGAGAACTTGTTGAGAAGAAGCTTTTTTTTTTTTTTTAAATAATAAATTTTATTTTTATATTCCCCATACAATTGCAGCCCCCCCATTCTGACCCCAATCCCTCCCCTCCCGCCCCTCACCCCCCAAAAAGTGTCTCTGGTTCATAGATTTTTGTTGATTTTGATTTTCACTTTCTTATAGTTATTCATTTTCCTGGTCCCTTATTTAAGTTTTCTAGATTCCTGCTATGAGTGAGACCATCTGGTATTTTTCTTTTTCTTTCTGGCTTATTTCGCTGAGCATGATCCCTTCCAGCGCCATCCATGTTGCTGCAAATTGCATGTGTTTATCTTTTTTGAATGCTGAGTAATATTCCATGGTATATATGTACCACATCGAGAAGAAGCTTTTAATCAAGTGAGGAGTATTTTCAGTCCCACATCTTGCTTCAGAAAGAAGAGACACTATTCTTTTCAATGAACAATTTAAATGTATTTCTTATCTAATTGCCTATTATTCATTAAGGAACAGCTGAACCATCTGTTGAGTCTTGGTAGTAATGTATATTTTCTGATGGTGTGAGTGACCAGGCAGTTAATGAGAGTAATTTCTATGAAAATAAAAATAAATATTAATGGTTAGACTATGAAGTTAGTCTGAGTCCAGAGGACCATCAGTCAAGAAGAGTTCTAGGTATTGGGACCATTGTTAGAGGTAGGAGTGGGATGGACAGTTACAATTTGATGGATTTCCCAGTTTATAGTTTGAATATTTTCATCATAATATCTGGCATCAGCTACAAGGGTTTCTTTAGATCCTAGGGGAAAAGCCATATACTAGAATAACATAGAGTCCAAATAAGAATCTAGGCAGTCGGGCCTCCCTGGTGGCGCAGCAGTTGAGCGCTGGGCTGCGATGCTGCCCGCAGCCTCTGCAGCACCGGTTCGATCCCCGGCCACCGGAGGAGGGTCCCACTTGGCGCACAGACCCCTCCTGCCGCCCGCTGCTCCCCTCAGCAGTGTACTTCGGTCCTTCTGCCTGCTCTGCTCCCCGCTCTGGCTCTGGTGAATTCTCTCACCCTCCCGCGCTTCTGACTGTACCCAGTGCTTGTATAAATAAATAAATCTTTAAAAAAAAAAAAAAAAAAGAATCTAGGCAGTCAGTTTTAGTTTTCAATGACACTAATGATGAGTAGAGAGTATGTTAAAATGGAGATTTATGGGGACTCCCTGGTGGCACAGGCAGTTGAACACTACACTGTGAAGCTGTCTGCAGCCTCTGCAGCGCTGGTTCCATCCCAGCCGGCCAGCGAGGGTCCCACATGGCGCTGCAAACCTCTTCTGCCTCGCCTGCTGCTCCCCTCAACAGTGTTATTTCGTCAGTCTGCCTGGTCTGTTCCCTGCTCTGTCTCTGGTGAATCCTATCACCCTCCTGTACATCTGGCCTGTACCCCAGTTCTTGTATAAATAAATCTTTTTTAAAAAATGGAGACATGGTCGTATATTAAAGGGAATTAGAAGAATTGAAAAAAATGTAAATTTGGTACAGGACTGACAAAATGTGTAAATTTGTAGAATCAGTCCAGTTTACAGGTGGGTAACAAAGCCATGTAGTTTGGGCCTCCCTGGTGGTGCAAGAGGTTAAGACGCAACCTATGAAGCAATCCGCAGCCACAGCAGCACGAGTTCGATTCCCAGCTGGCCAGCAAGCAACCCACATGGCGCAGCAGACCTCTCCTGACTCACCCGCTGCTCCCCTCAGCAGTGTACTTTGGTCACCGTTCTGTTCCCCACTCTGTCTCTGGTGAATCCTTTCACTCACCCACCCCCACCCCCACACCTCTTGCTTATACCCCAGCTCTTGTATGCATAAATAAAAACAAATCTTAAAAAAAAAATGTAGGTTATAAAAAGGTTAAAGATAACTAGAGACAGAGAAAAGGATTAGAAACTGGTAACCAAACAGGTGTTCCATTGAAACAAAATTTCTCTACAGTCATAATAATGTCTAATTTTCACAAGGGGTAGGCTAATAGATTATTAATGCATGGTTATAGTGTATGATTTTTATTTCTCACTACTGTTTAAGTTAGGGTCTATACAAACATATACATGAAGTGTGTATTTTTGTTTTATGGCATTTAATTCCTTGTTGCTAATGTCAGACTAAAAGGATTTTGAATATTTTATAGTTTGTTTTCTTGTCTGCTATTGACTCACTTGCTTGTTCAGTAATAAATAAAACTTTTAACCCTTTTATCTTGACTTTGACTCATTGTTACAAGACTGTGACTAAACATGAAGGTAGTGGCAAAGGAATCTTGTCCACCTGAGAGTGCATTTTTCAGCTTCATAATACCAACAATAAATAAGCCCCACAGCATTTGTTTTCTTGTTTGAATATCTAGAGTGAGATTTTTTTCATGCTTATAGTTTTTCCTTTTCTCAGAAAATAGGAAACTTATCCAACCCCCATGCAGACTGAGAAGTATGAATAGCTCTGGCCAATGGGTTATGTACAAAAATGATTTGTGTCACTCCAGGTTAGGTGAACTATTTGCTGGCATAAGACATTCTAAGAGTTCTTTTTTCCCTATCATAATGACTGTGGAAAGCACATGTTAATGTGGTGGTGCTGGAATGATGAGTGACTCTGTGGAGGACTACTGTCTAGAATGTCACCAGATAAACTTGTGTTGTGCTTAGCCACTGCAATTCTGTTAGAACAGCAGAATCCAGCCTATTCAGACTGGTATAGTTGAATGAATTATTTACAAAGATATCACATATTATCCAAACCGGAACACTGTTATAACTAAAAGATACACTATTAAAATTATATCAGGACAATAATCATAAGTTGGGATTGTCCTGAACACACCAGGATGTATGGTGATCTTAAGTACATGATAAATAAAAGTATCAATATTGAGAATATTTGACTACTGGAGTGTTCTACAAGAATATTCCCTGGTGGCATGTTGAAATGTATTTAAACCCATAGCAGATTACGCACATAAAACAATATAGCCTGGCTGTAAAGAGTATAGATTTCTGTTTAGAAACTTAGGTGAGTCAAAAATATACTACTGGGCCTCCCTGATGGTGCAAGGGGTTAAGTCTCAGCACTATGAACTATTGGCAGCCACTGCAGCATGAATTTGATCCCTGGTCAGAGAGCTGACCCACATGGCACAGCAGACCTCTCCTGACTCACCCACTACTCCCCTCAGCAGTGTATTTCAGTCAATCCACCTGTTGCCTGTTCTGCTTCCCACTCTGTCTCTGGCGAATCCTCCCAACCCCTCACACCTCTGGCCTATACCCTTGCTCTTGTATGCATAAATAAATAAAATAAATCTTTAAAAAAAACCAAGAATACAGAAATACACTATTTCTTTCATTTTTACAGTCATATTAATTCATATATTCTATAGATCTAATAAGTTTTAACTTTAATTATATTTTCTGGTTTGTTATATCCAGGATGATTTTAAAGTTCTGGGTTCTTATATAAGATCAAATCTTTGGGGAGATTCTGCTAGCCCTGAGCTATCAGCTTTCAGTGGTTCCTACTGAGATGACTTTGTCTCAGCAGGCATAGACCTTTTACTTCTAGAGGTTCTACTGATCCCAATTTACCTTTGGCCATGAGAAAATGTGGCTAAATTGGACAGTCCAAGTGCGAAAATGCAGTCTCCCTACATATGTTGTGCATCTGTTTCCTCTGAGATTTTGACACCTGGCTGAGACACTACTTGGTACACAGAGTTTTGTTCTGTTTTCTACTCACTGGACCCTAGGTCATCTCTTTCATTCCCATTCAGGGAACTATGATTATACAAGCAAATTCTGGGTTTTGGGTTTGTTTTTTGTTTTTGTTTTTTTTTTTTTTTTGCCATACCAGTGATTTCACTTCTTCTGAAGTTAAGAAGCCACACAACTTGGTTACCTGCTAAAACAGATTAATGGAAAAGGAAATTATATAGAATAAAAACATGAACTAGTAGCTTGGAGATACAGTTTATCATTCAACCTTTTAATTAGAAATTGAAAAAACAGGGCCTCCCCAGTGGCGCAGCGGTTGAGCGCTGGGTTGCGATGTTGCCCCCGGCCTCTGCAGCGCCAGTTCAATCCCTGGCTGCTCCCCGGCCACTGGAGGAGGGTCCCACATGGCGCGCAGACCTCTCCTGCTGCCCGCTGCTCCCCTCAGCAGTGTACCTCGGTCCTTCTGCCTGCTCTGCTCCCCACTCTGGCTCTGGTGAATTCTCTCACCCTCCTGCGCTTCTGACTGTACCCAGTGCATGTATAAACAAAACAAACAAACAAATAAATAAGTAAATAAAAACATGCCCATGCCTCTATTAAAAAAAAAAAAAAAAAGAAAAGAAATTGAAAAAATAATATTAAGAAAACAGAAGGTTCTCCTGCCTGTAACAGTTTAGCTACAACTCACTATAGAGGTCAAACTTTCTTTATCAATACAACATGGTTATTTAATTATTCTGTCAGAATTTTAGATTGAGTTTTAAGGTCATATAGGTAAATATATTCCTGGAGGGAAAAATCAAGATAATTTATATATGAAACATCTTGGTATGAATTATTTTACCATTTTGTATGGTCTTTCCTATATGGTGTTAGCTGAGTGCTGAGTCCAACAGGAGACTTTGTAGAAAAGCAAAGGTAAGGCAGGATCATAGGACAATGCAGATTGGGAAAGTGTGAATGAGCCTATAAGAGGTTCCTATACAGCCTCAGGCAACAGGAAGGCACTGTTTACTGTGGTTGCCAGAAGAGGAAGATAGCTCTGACATACTCTACTCATATTTCATACTGATTTATAGCTAGTCCTGGCAATGAGGGCAGCGGCAGGAGTATGATCCAGCCACTTGTGCTCTTTGAACTGCATGTATTATTTAATCATGACCTTAAAATTGGGTAACACTGAATACTTGTCCAGAGTGTTTGGTGTGGACCAGACTCTCAATATTTCCTTGAAAAGGACATAGAATTTAAATCACATTCTGATTGAACCAGCAATTTTGCTAAAAGGAGTGCTGCTGATTATTTAGGCCAATGCTTTGTTTCAGGATTTTTCATTTAAAAGCTTCTGTTCTGCCCTAATAATGCATTTGTTGTCACACCTCTTATTTTAAATATTATTTTTTCCAAACTATTCCATTTAGTGGAATTTTTAAAAAAATTAATTTCTATATTAAGACTAATTTGTTCTATTCAATTCCCATCACCACTGTGCTCCAGATTATCAATCTATGTAGAGCAGGAAGAATCATAAATAATAATTATCCCGAGATGCTTGGCCTCATACTATAGATTAATATCTGGTCAAGAAAGACAGACTATTTTTTTTTTTTAAAGATTTATTTATTTATTTATTTATTTATTTATTTATTATTTATACAAGCACTGGGTACAGTCAGAAGCGTGGGAGGGTGAGAGAATTCACCAGAGCCAGAGCGGGGAGCAGAGCAGGCAGAAGGACCCAAGTACACTGCTGAGGGGAGCAGCTGGCGGCAGGAGAGGTCTGCGCGCCATGTGGGATCCTCCTCCGGTAGCCGGGAGCAGCCAGGGATGAATCGGCGCTGCAGAGGCTGCGGGCAGCTTCGCAACCCAGCGCTCAACCGCTGCGCCACCGGGGAGGCCCGAAAGACAGACTATTAACAGAGGAATTTATCATCTTGATACAGTGCAGCAAGGGGCACTAAACTGGCCAAGGACACTGCCCAAATAGTTTACTGGTCACTGTCTGAGTTCTTCACCCACATGCACAATTGTAAAACTTCTCAGGCCCAGGGAACAACAACATGGGATTTATTTAACAAACCAGGGAAAAACAAAGTTACTGAGGCCAAAAATGGCTGGTTACCTCACCTAAAGCAATGTCCAGTGTTTTTCAGTCCTAAACAAAGGCAGCTATGATGGCATCTTCCTGCCACTGAGGACACAGAACTCCTCTCCCAAACAACAGGTCACATGTCCAAGATGGCATCTTCCTGCAACTGTGGACATGCAGCAGCCAGACTCTAGGTCAGGTTCCAACTCATAAAGACAACAGAAGACTCAACAGGAGATGCTCCTGGTGCTGCAGGGATGCCCTAGCACAGCACCAGACAAGTGACACTCCAAACAGCAGCTGCAGCAGCTGAATAAACTAACAAACTGTCACACTCATGTAGCTCAGCAAGGCACCCAGCTCCATGTCTTTTCCTTCCCTTCCGTCTGTAACAGCAGCAAAACCAGGAACAGTTTCGGTCTCTTGGCTACTTGCTAAGCCTCCGATCTTTTACTCTCTGAGGTTGACTGCTAGAGGCACCTACCTTCAGAGGCCCACAATAGCCTTCTAGGTGAGCGGCGTGGTGGGGACTGAAATCTGCTGACCCCAAATGCTCAAGATCCAAAAACGTTGAATCCCAAAGACTGAATGAATCTATGCCCCCTTCTGCAGTCCCTTATATTACTTATCAGTCACACTACCCCAAAATGTGATACTTTTTAGCATTTTCCCGGGGGCTACCTATGCTCACCGGCAGCTCAGCCTTTTGGTTTCAGCCACCAGTTCCAATCTTCATTTCAGAATTCAAATGTCATAGCTATAAATATATATATATATTTATATATTGTGTATATTTATATGCGTGTATATGTATTTGCATGCATGACCCAAACACATACATATAGCTTCATATATATTATGAATCATTGAGGAAAAATTCAAATTGACCTCATAGCAATAGTTACAGTATAATTTTTAGTTTTGATATGACACTGGAGTCAATTACACATAAATAAAAATGAACATGACTTTTTATTTCCTGATGCATCAAATCCAGTGACCATCAAAATCTGATTGCAATCTACCTTTTTTTATAATATAATTTATTTATATATATTTTACATCACTGTTCATTTTTGTACAATGTTTGCTCTTTCCTCTCAGGTGTAGTCTCCATAGAATTCCCACCACCAATTCACCTGTGCACCATGGCCATAGGCCCTTGTGTTCTGCCTTCCCCTGTTCTGATCCTTCTCCCTCCCCCTTCCTCACAGAATGTCTCTGAGTTGTAGGTGCCTGCCAATTTGTTGTTGTATTGTTGTTGTTGTTATTTTTCCCCTGATCCCTTATTGGGTTCCCCTATATTCCTCCTATAAGTGAAACCATAAGATATTTTTCTTTTCCTTCTGTCTTATTTCACTGAGCAAATCCCTTCTAGCTCCATCCATGTTGCTGCAAATGACATAAGTTTATCTTTTTTGATTGCTGAATAGTATTCCGCTATGTATGTATGTATATATATATATATATATATACCACATCTTCTTGATCCAGTGACCTATTTTTGGACATTTGGGTTGTTTCCATTGCTTACCTATTGTAAATAGTGAGGCAATAAACATAGGGTTGCATGTATCCTTTTGAATTAATGTTTTTTGTATCTTTTGGGTAGATTCCTAGGAGTAGAATTGCTGGGTTGTATGGAAGCTCCATACGAGCTTGAGTAACCTCCACACAGCTTTCCATAGTGGTTGTCCACTCTAGCCACTTCTTTTCAATATAATGTTGGAAGTCCTAGCCAGAGAAATAAGGCAATCTACCTTTGTAAACTTAGTTTCTATTATCCCTTTACATTGTATGTTCTAGCCAAATCAGATTAATCTCTACTCAATGACATTTTATTTCAATGTTATTCCTTACATTATTCCCTATGCTAACATAATTCTCATCATCTTCCAATGCAAAAATTACTACTAAATTTCAAATCTTGAGTCAAGTCTGACTTCTGATTGTATGAAGCAATAGCATATTATTTGTATTTTTGAAATATGTCATGGTCACTTGCTTCCTTGTATTATTTGAATACATATTTATTATGAAAGCAACTATGCCACAATATTGTTGTATATCTTCAGACTCTATCAAAGTTTCTCTTGTTATTTGAATTTAATATTGAAATATCATTGTTTTACATTTTCTTCAGTATTGTAGAAGTATAGATTCTCCCTCTTCCTTAGTACACCACCAAAAAAGCACCTATTGTCCACCACCATGGTCCATTGTGCTCACTCCAAACTTTATTTCTTTGTTTGCCCCTCACCATCTCCTTTTCCATCTCAGATTTTTTTTTAAGATTTATTTATTTATGCATACAAGAGCTGGGGTACAGGCCAAAGGTGTGGGGGGGTGAGAGGATCCACCAGAGACAGAGTGGGGAACATAACAGGAAGATCGACTGAAATACACTGCTGAAGGGAGCAGTGGGTGAGTCAAGAGAGGTCTGCAGCGCTATGTGGGTCACCTCCCTGGCCGGAGATTGAACTCATGCTGCAGTGGCTGTGGATAGCTTCATAGGTTGCATCTTAACCCCTTGCACCACCATGGAAGCCCTGGATACTTCAGTTTTATGGGCAGCTTTCAAGGGTCAGTTTTTAATTTTAACTTTATCTGTTCCTTTATGTGATTTCTCTATGTTCTACATAGAAGTAACACTATCTGGTACCTCTCTTTCTCCTTCTGGCTCATATTACTTAACATATTTCCTTCTAGCTCCAACCATATTGCTGCAAATGGCATGATTATCATTTTGATCACTTAATAGTATTCCATTGTGTATGGTTACAACATCTTTTTGTTCCATTCTCTGTTTTGGGACACTCAGGTTATTCTATATCTTGGTTATTAAAGAATGCGTCAATAACATGAGAAGCAAGTTTCCTTTCATTTGGTGGTTTTGTATTTTTTTTTTTTAAGATTTATTTATTCATGCATACAAGAGCTGCGGCAGAGGCCAGAGGTGCGGGGATGTGAGAGGCTTCACCAAAGACAGAGTGGGGAACAGAACAGGCAGACTGACTGAAATACACAGCTGAGGGGAGGAGCAAGCGGGACCAGAGAGGTGCTCTGAGCCATGTGGGTAGTTACTTGGCTGGCCAGGGATTGAACTCATGCTACAGAGGCTGCAGATAGCCTCACAGTGCTGTGCTCAACCCCTTGTGCCAACAGGGAGGCCCCTGGTGTTTTTGTATTATTTTAGTAGATATCGAGGTGTGGAATTGCTGAGTTGTATAGCAGATTCATTTTTAGCCTTTGAGTAACTACCACACAGTTTTTCATAGAGGCTGGAAAAGTCTACATTCCTATGAACAGCATAAGACAGCTCCTTTTCCTCAACATCCAGGCCAGCTCTTGTTGTTTCTGTTCTTTTTGTTATGGGCATTCTCAGGGGGGGTAAGGTAGTATCTCACTATGGTTTTATTTTTCATTTCCTTGACAATAAGTGATGATGAACATTTTTCATGTGCCTGTTTGCCATTTGTATGTCTCCTTTGGAGAAGTGCTTATTTAGCTCTTCTTTCCAATTTTTGGTTAGGTTTTTTGTTCTACTGAGTTGTGTGTATTCTTTGTAGAACCTGGCAATCAGTCCCTTGTCAAATGTGTGCAAATATTTTCTACTATTCACTAGAGTGTCTCTTCATCTCAGTTACCATTTCATTTACTATTCAGAAGCATTTCAGTTTGATATAGTATCAATTGTTATATTCTCTTTTTTCCTTGCTACTGGAGACAAATCAGCAAATACATCAATGGAGTTTATGTTGTGAAGTGCCTTGCCTAAGTTTTCTTCTATGTATTTTATGGTTTTAGGTATTACACCCAACTATTTTATTCATTTTGAATTGATTTTTGTGTAATGTGTGAGAGAGTGGTTCCAGTTTCATTCTTTTACGTGTGCCAATCCAGTTTTCACAGAACCATTTATAGAAGAGACTTTTCTTGTTCTAGTGTATACTCTTGGTTCTTTTGCTGTAGATTAACTTACTGCTTTTGTATATTGGGTTTATTTCTGTGTTTTCAATTGTATTCCGTTGTCTGTGTATGTGTTTTTGTTAAAGTACAATGCTGTTTTAATTATGATGGCATTATAGTATAGTTTGAAGACTGAAAGTATGATATGCCATTCCTACTCTTTTTTGTCAGGAGATTGCTCTGGCTATTTGTGATCTTTCATGATTCTATATAAATTTAAGTAATGTTCCATTTCTTTGAAGAATGCAAATGAAACACTTATTGGGATTCCATTGACGTTGTATGTTGTTTGGGGCAAAATAGGTTTTCGGGCCTCCCCAGTGGCACAGGCGGTTGAGCGCCTCACTCTGAGGCTGTCTGCAGCCTCTGCAGCACGGTTCAATCCCGGCCAGCCGGCGAGTATCCCACATGGCGCAGCAGACCTCTCCTGTCTCACCCGCTCTTCCCCTCAGCAGTGTGTGTTGGTTGTCTGCCTGTTATGCCCCCACTCTGTCTCTGGTGAATCCTCTCACCTCTCCCACCTCTGGCCTGTGCTTGTATAGATAAATAAATCTTTTTTTTTTTTTAAAGATTTATTTATTTATTTATACAAGCACTGGGTACAGTCAGAAGCACGGGAGGGTGAGAGAATTCACCAGAGCCAGAGCGGGGAGCAGAGCAGGCAGAAGGACCGAAGTACACTGCTGAGGGGAGCAATGGGCGGCAGGAGAGGCCTGTGCGCCATGTGGAACCCTCCTCCGGTGGCCGGGGAGCAGCTGGGGATCGAACCGGTTCTGCAGAGGCTTCGGGCAGCTTCGCAACCCAGCGCTCAACCGCTGCGCCACCGGGGAGGCCCGATAAATAAATCTTTAAAAAAATAAATAAATAAAATAAAATAGTTTCTCCCCCCAACACTTCGACAAAGTTGATTCTTCCCATCCATGAGCAGGGAATATTTTTCCATTGTTTTGTGTATTCTTCTAATTCTTTCAACAATTTCTTATAGGGTTTTTTTTTTTTTTTTATTTGTCCTTCACCTCCTTTGTTAGATTTACTCTTAGGTCTTTAATTATTTATCTATTTATTGGTGCCACTAGAACTGCACTACTAGAAACCTCATTTGCATAAAGTGGATCTGAATGGATCTACTTTTGTGATGTATAGAAGTATCCCAGGGACTACTTGAATACCTGCACTTCAGTACCTCTTATGGCTGTGTCTTCCAGAAGTTAATGTTTGCTGTAACTCTTTATAACATGCAAGCAACATTAATCAGAAACTTTAAACAGAAACTTTAAACAGAAACATTAAACAGAAACTTTGGTTTCTTAATAAATAAGCTTATTTAAAATAAATTTTAAAAGTGTGAGAAATGAGGTCTGAAATGGTCATTTAAATGTCTGACATTTTTATTTATTGTCATGAGAGAGCTCTATGTAAAAATAAAATAGCACACAAGTGTATATATTATGATTTATAATCATTATTAAGAGTTAAATTTCTTTTTTATAGAAAAGATTTATTTATTCATGCATACAAGAACCAGGGTAGAGGCCAGATGTGTGGGAGGGTGAGAGTGTTATAGGGCAGCCCCGATACAAAACGGGGTGCCTGACTGGGTCCTCACCAGCGTGCTTGAAAGGGCTTATCAATACTCTACTGCAGGCACATACGAAAGGTTAATAAAAAGTTTATTTACAAGGGAAGGGCAAATGAGGAAATGTACATCTCAGGGAGAAAAGTGGGAGACAAAGTTATAAATGCGTCCTACCTGATCTGCTGATCTGGAATCCCAAATGGCACTCTGAGAGCTGGCCACAAGCCAGGAGCCTTGAAGCCAGGAGGCTAGAGAGAGAGCGAGCCCCCCCAAGGCCCACGTGTCTGGTTTTTATACCAAACCTGGCTGCTTAACTCCACCCTCAGGTCCCAGCCACCTTCCCTTTGGTGGTAACGGGATTTGTCTTTCCCAATGTCTTGATGTCTTTGGTCTGGAGTGGGGGTGGAGTCCAAAAAACCTTCATGGAATTAGCTCAGGACATCCTTTTCCCCTAACAAGAGGATTCACCAGTGACAGAGCGGGGAGCAGAACAGGCAGACTGACTGAAATACACTGCTGAGGGGAGAGTTGGCAAGACAGGAGAGGTCTGCTGTGCCATGTGGGTATCTCGCCGGCGGCAAGGATCGAACCAGTGCAGCAGAGGCTGCAGACCGCTTCATAGCACTGCGCTTAACTGCCTGCGCCACCAGGGGAGGCCCCTAAGGGTTAAATTTCTAACTAACTTACATTTCTAACTGGACATAGTAGGTACAAATAGACTTTACAAAATATTATAAGGGGTAGAAATTGTAATATCCACTCAAAGAATGTAAGTAAGATGAGTTAAAATCAGTCTATTCTTTGCCTTTTACACAACAGACAGCCCATACTTTGAAATGCTCTTTTTCATCATAGGGGCATCCACACAACACATGGGCCTTGTATTTGCAACAATGCATCTATTGGATGGCTATGGGCATTTAGCAGCGTAAAGGGGGCTAGACAGAGGAATTGCTATTAGGCTTCTCTCAGAGTTGGAGTTTCTCTATGTCTCTCTCTGCCCTACATGCATATGGTCCCCTGTTTCAGCATTAAAGGACAGGAAAATCCACCAAAGTCTCCAAATTCTCTTATGGTCTGCAAGAACTAACAATGAGCCTACCTGGCCTGGCATGTTTTGTCTAACAGGGTGGTCCCCAGGAAAGGGGGAGTTTCCAGGTTTTCAGCCCCACGCAAGGGAGGGTGGAGCTGAGCAGAAAAAAGAAGTTGCAGAGGAGACTGAGGAAGGAAGGAAGTAGGATGGAGAGTCAGAAGGAGACCTGGAGGAGGCACATGGAGTTGAGAGACATGTGAAGAAACTACACTTGCCTTTTGGTCGTGGACTGGTTGAAACAGATGTGAGTGAGAGACCCGTGGGGAGGTGACAGTGGCGGGTTTTGTCTTGATTTTGATTTTGTTCTTCTCCTTCCAGACTTGTCTGGTTGTTTCTGATCCTTTTCTGTGGGTCTCCACTGAAAGATGCTTTAGACTTGTGGCAGGCTTTGGGGCCTTGTTCTGGGCCAATCCCTCTTGGGTGGACTTTTACCCACGAGGAGACGGGTAACTTTGGGTGCTTGATTTAGAAACCATATTCTTTGCCTTTCTTGTATTGTTTACTAATTGTATTAAAGTTAAGTTCCTTTTCATTAATGTCTCATGTTTTGTGTTGATGCAGCGGATGGCAGAACCTGTTTAGAGCAGGTAGGTTTGTGGGGCCTGGGGTGCCCCTCTCTCTGCCCTATAACAGTTGCACAAGAAAGAAATAGGGTCAAATGGTTTTGGGAAAGTATAATTTTATTTTTAATTGTACACCCAATCACTTTATGATTTATTATTTTTTATTTTATTATTATTTTTTAAATATTTATTTATTTATACAAGCACTGGGTACAGTCAGAAGCACGGGAGGGTGAGAGAATTCACCAGAGCCAGAGCGGGGAGCACAGCAGGCAGAAGGAACGAAGTACACTGCTGAGGGGAGCAGCGGGCTGCAGGAGAAGTCTGCGCGCCATGTGGGACCCTCCTCTGGTGGCCGGGGAGCAGCTGGGGATCGAACCGGCGCTGCAGAGGCTGCGGGCAGCTTCACAACCCAGTGCTCAACTGCTGCGCCACTGGGGAGGCCACTGATTTATTATTTTAATGGTTACTGCACTAAAAGCAACTTTTCTGCTTTTCAGTATTTTGTTATGAATATTTTTGGTGGAGGCGGTAGTAGTGGATCATACCGCTACACTCTCAGAAAGCAAGATACCCAACCATGAGGAATTTCCACAAAGGAAGTTTTAATCCAGGTAATGATACCACTGGGAACACAGCAGAGGCAGATACTCTTAAAAAACCTTTTTCAGGCACCATTTGAAATGGTATATAAAAGAAAAGGTTTAAGGGGCTCCTTGTGCAAGGCACCACAAGGTGCCTGCTGGTCTAGTTAAATGACGGTTGTCAACATTTTATTTTCTGGAATGCTTCTTTTTTCTGTTACTGGGCTGTCACTAATCTAGGTTGTTTCTATGATGCTCAGGTATTGCTGACTACCTATTATTCAATAGACCATTGCTTGGAGGGAAGGGTCAACAGCCCAGCCTTTGACATTACAGTAGGTCACACCAAGGTATGTGTATTTACATTTGTTGTTTGTTTCAAAATTTGAATTATTCAATGTTCCATTTTTTTTAGCTCCTTATTATAACTTTATAAAAACTGT
Source organism: Talpa occidentalis (assembly GCF_014898055.3). Taxonomy (NCBI): domain Eukaryota; kingdom Metazoa; phylum Chordata; class Mammalia; order Eulipotyphla; family Talpidae; genus Talpa; species Talpa occidentalis. Next base: position 68,407,215 of record NW_026555331.1, read on the forward strand.
TATATTTTTAAATGTGCTAGGTGTTTCAGAAAATACAGGATTGTTTTGAAATGCTGGGAAACTACTGGAGTCTGCTGATCAACTTGGCATCTGCTGTATTAGTTTCAGATAAAAAAGAACAGCTCTAAAGGTGAAGGCCCACTAAAGCAGCAGTGGTGCACAATTCTGGGCAATTTTCTAATGTGGAAAGGATTATCGTAGCAGTCTTTGATTACATCCACAATCACATAATGTTTTTGAATGAGAACAGGACAGCAATAAAATAGCATCAGAATTCAACACAAAGGATTCAGAAAGACTTCTTTAAAAAGAAAAAAAAAGATTTAGTTCTGCATACAAGAACTGCGGTACAGGCCAGAGGTGTGGGGTGTAAAAGGATTCACTGGAGACAGAGTGGAGACAGAAGGGGCAGACTGACTGAAATACACTGCTGAGGGGAGTGGCAGGCTAAATAGGAGAAGTCTGCTGTGCCATGTGGGTAGCTCCCTGGCCGGCCAGGTATTGAACTCATGCTGCAGAGGCAGTGGATAGCTTCTTAGTGCTGTGCTTTAGCCCTTGTGCTACCAGGGAGGCCCTCAGAAAGACTTCTAATGCAAGAAATATTGGGGTAGGTCCATGGGCAATGAATACAATTTGCTTAATAGGAGATACAGATATCAGGAACACCAGGAATGGAGTATTTTTCCCAAAGAAAGCCTTTTTCCACCTAATTTCATACATATGAGTTATATGTATTTTGGGAAAAAAATTAATGTACCTGAAAAAGCATATTTCATGCTTTGGATCAATAGTTCTCTAACTTTAGCATTCATCAGAATGACCCAAAGTATTTGCTAAATTGGGGCAGAGCTCTAAGAATCACTTTTAAGTTCACCTGTGATTTGATGCTTCTGATCCCAGATCACATTTTGAGAAACACTAATTTAAAGGTTTTTTTTTTTCTTTCCTTTAAAGGATTGTTACCTTTATATTTTCAGAGAGCTTTTTATCCTTAATTTTGACTAAACAGTTTCTCAATATGTGAAATAATCATAAATGACAACAGTGTAATACAATACCAAGGATACATTTTGTGACAAGGCTGTCAGTAAGTTAGAAGATTCCCTTTCACCTCTGTCAACTCTGATTTCCATTTCCTCATTCTCTAAATAATAGATATCACTGCTTCATTTTTAAATTATACTACTCTATAAAACATTCCCACCTTCTTCCAAAGAGTTTTAAAAATCAGCAGGGAAGTGCTGATGTGTTGCCTTTTGTTTTCAAACGGAAAAATACAGAGAAACTAATTCTTTTTTAGAAAGGAAGTATTTGTTTTTATTGTTTGGGGAATGGGCAGGGGTGATGGATTTGTAATTGTACTGGAAATAAAGTTGCAGAACAAAACAGCTCCATATTTAGCAGGGTTTAGTTCTGGGTTTTCCCCAGACATTTCAGGTCACATGAGAGACAGGAGGAGGAAATTCCTTCAGGTCTCACTTAACAGACTTAGCACTGTAAACCATAACCAAGACCTATTATGCAAATAACCAGATGATTTAAGGTTAATCTGGGCAACACCTGAGTACCTCAATTGTGACAGAAAAAATATAAGATAGAACTTAGCCATGCCTGTGAGAAATGTGAATTCCTAGGGTGGTGATAGTTGTATGGTAAATTTCATTCAGTTTAATAAACATTGAATGCCTTACACATTCAAATCACAACTTTCTGATATTATGAAGCTTCTGCCTATATAATGTTCTGTATTCACAAAGTATTCATTTTGGGTATTTTCTGCTTAATAATAAAACTGAAGCAACTAGGCATAAAGAATTTTTACAGACAGTGTTACTGGAAGTATGCAACTGAAGTATGCAAGTATTCAGGGACCCCAAATTGTTGATGGATATATTCTAAAAGACAGTCTGGCCATCTACGCACATAAAGACAAATAAAGCAGACCCTTGGTGTGAAAGAATTTTAATAGAATTGGTGTACAAATTAAGAGAGAGCAAAAGTGCACTAGTGAGAGTGAGATCGAGAGGAAAGGATTTCAAGTAAGATTCCCAGCAAAACTGAAAATTACTCATCTCCTTGTGGACAAATGCCCAGACAAGTTGAATCAAAAGCAGGGTGGCTGAGTCCCCCAAACTTGCCATCAGTCCAAGGCATCTTCTGTCAGGGAACCACAAGAAAGGGCCCAAGCATGTCCTAAAGAGCAAGATTAGGAGAGACCCAAAATTTAAAATGTACCACATGATCTACCATGAGGTCATGCTAATGGCTGCTATTGTCTCTGCCAAAACTCTAAAGTCCCAGGAGCAGCTTTTCCACATGTCTTGGTTATACTCAGCTCTTCTCCAAGGCTCTAAGTGTCTCTCCCCTCCTTCATTCCACCTCCATCTATATATATCCACCTTGCTCCTTCCCAAGTGGCCTCCAATTCAGGGAGTCTGGTTAATGGTCAGGGATGTTGACAATGTTGCTGCTTGTAAATGGGGCAGGGAAAATGATACCTATTCACTGTGCAGTGATTCTCCTCCCCTTTCAACCAGAAGCAGTCTGTAACATTACTGCTTTTATCAAGAGGAAACTTACCACAATAGACCAAGAATACTAAGAATAAGTTGTGTATTGGCTATCCAAATTTATTACCCAAATAAATCTACATATTCTAGATGATGGAATATTTAAAATTTAAATTATCCATATAGGGCTTCCCTGGTGGCGCAGGGGTTAAAGACACAGCACTGTCAAGCTATCACCAGCCACCGCAGCACGAGTTCTATCCCAGGCGGGCTGGGGAGCAACCCACATGGCACAGCAGACCTCTTTTGGTTCTTGTGCTGCTCCCCTCAGCAGTGTATTTCAGTAGATCTGCCTATTCTGCTCCCCACTCTCTGGTGAATCCTCTCACACCCCCCCCACGCCAGTTGTATGCATAAATAAATAGTTAAAAAAAGTATCCATACAACAAATGAAGAGTGTTAGCGGTACAGGTAGACAATGCACCAGACCTTGGAGAGACATAAAGAACATACACGTAGCATAATGGTTTTCAGGCTTTTCTGCCCTCCTGTCATTAGGACTGTGTTGCCTGATGTGGCAACTGTATTTTGTTACATTGTTGTAAGTTATGTTGTTTACTTCTGTGGGCCATGGCTCTGTATTGAGATACCTGTCAAGAGAAGCAGAGGCAGGAGAGAGAAGGGGAGAAAGAGGGCCAGAGAAGCCCAGAGTGAAGACTTGGGTGGTAGGTGGGAGGAGTGGGGGCCTGGGGGCTTGGAGGCCTGCCTGCCTCCTTGCTGCCCTGTGCTGCCCCCCGTTCCCCTATCTGTGCTTGCTTGCTGCGTACCTGCTTGCTGCACTGCATCTCTATAAAAGCCTGAGAAAGCCATCACCGAGGGCTCCAGGACTCTCCTTTACCCCAGTCTGCTTGGATCATAGAAAAGCTGCTCAGTGCCCTTCCTGGCACTACAATACAGACATGTTCCCAGACTTTGTGGATTACAAATAAGCAGAAAGATACTCACCAGAAATAAACTATGTACGAAGGCAGGAGTGGTAGCATAAGATATGCCACCAGAGAAAAATACAGTTTTATCACATTGGCTTATTTAGTGTTCAGCTACTGATCTTTACTGATCTTTAAGAATAGCACTTGATACTGTTTAACAAAGTACTATTGTAGTCTTATTAAAAAATGACCTGTGGTCCACTTTAATGTAGTAGAGGAAGAGGAGACAAAAAGTCTAGATCTCTAAAAAACTCCATAGCAGCATGGAAAGAGAAAACAGGGAAAAGGCTAACAGTTGTTCAGTGATTTTAACTAGCTTTCTAACAACCATTTTGCTAATGGTTAGCAAAATATTTTCATGTGCTAAAATTTCTGCGTGTAGCAGCAAAAAGTTAATTCTGCAAGACTGTTAAAGGATTCCATCACAGGCAAGCCCTCAGATCAGGCACAGAGCCAAAGAATCAGAGGGCAAATGAATAGGATTTTGCACAGTAAGGAGCTAAATATCCAGTGGACATGGGTTCATATTTGCAAACCAAGTAAGTTGAATTGAGTGACAGACCACTAGCAGCAATTGTGTGGTTTTTATGTTCGTCATGATTGCAGCTTTTACCTTTTACTTGTTCTTCTTTGGAATGAAATTACTTACAAACTTTTTTTTTTTTTTTTTTAACACACAATTAGGTATGGTGGGAAATAGTAACCCGGGATGACCGTTGTTTCAACCATTTCTAATTTACCTTAGATAACCTTTAGGAGTAGGGAGCCTATAATTACTGCTAACATAACTGAAAATCAAGACAGAATTCAAGTAATGGGTCACACTGAAAGTTAGTAAATAGGAAGGTTGAGCACTGGAACAAAATTAGAGTGCTAATGAGAAGTCACAGTGCCATTTGCGCACATCAAACTCACGCTTTAAAGTGTGAATAGCTTAATTACTAAGGCATTTTCCCAGCTCTTTAAAGCGTATGTGGCCTTTTCCTCTACTCAACTTTATCCTTTTTCCTCAAAAACCTTTCCCTCTGGGGCCTCCCCTGTGGCGCAGCGGTTGAGCGCTGGGTTGCGAAGCTGCCCGCGGCCTCTGCGGCGCTGGTTCGATCCCCAGCTGCAGACCTCTCCTGCCGCCCGCTGCTCCCCTCAGCAGTGTACTTCGGTCCTTCTGCCTGCTCTGCTCCCCGCTCTGGCTCTGGTGAATTCTCGCACCCTCCTGCACTTCTGACTGCACCCACCGCTTATATAAATAAATAAAGAAATCTTTAAAAAAAAATTAAAAACAAAAACAAAAAAAAACCTTTCCCTCCGGTTTTGGGCTACGGGCTACTTAAACCAAAAGAAACTTGTTTGGTCCAACAGTCACCGGCCTTAACTACCTTTTTTTTTTTTTTTTTAAATGAAGAGCACATGTTAGGGGGTGGAAAGATAAAGCTCAGGTCTGGAGCCCGGTGGAGAACACAGGTGTCCGGGCGTTCAGGCAGGTGGCTCAGAAGCCCACACCGGCCGGGGACGGGAGCCCAGAGCCGATGTTCACCACAGGCGACGGGCACGCCTCCGAAGGAGCACAGTCTGGAGGAAAACCCATGGATTTTCAGATTAACCGGGGAGCGTTCTCCACAAAAGCCACCGCAGGGCCAGCCCGCCGAGAAGCACCCTCGAAGATGACTGACGTCTAGACGCGCTCACTCCCAAGGTCGTGGAAATCCCCAGGAAGCACCACCAACCCCACACTCAGCCACCAGAGCCAGCGTCTTCCCTTCTCGGGGGGAGGGGGAGGGGACGCTCAGGCCGTGCTCTCGCGGGATCTAATTCAACCGCCGCCGTCCCCAGGCCCCTGTCAAGACCTCGCGTTGTTTGGGTCTGAGGGCGGTGCGATCTCAGAGGGGGGCGGAGCCGGATGGGGGCGTCCCCAGGCCTTGTTGACTTCGGCGTCCTCGCGAAACTGCCCTCGCGCACGCGGCTTTCTGCGCATGCCCAGGTCCCCGACGCCTCTGAAGGCCGCGAGGTCTGGGCTTCCCCAGCCTTGGGTCCCGGCTCCGCCCCTCCCCCCGGCGGCGGCGGTGGGGGAGGCCGTGTTGTTGTGGCGGTGGCGGCGGCCGGCTGCCGCGGAGCCCTCCGAGTCCTAGCGCCTGACCCTGCGCGCCGCTGCGGCTGGCCGGACCGACCGCCTCGCCACAGGTAACGCAGCCGCCCGGGGCTCTGGGTCGCGTGGGTTGGCGTGTTCGGCGCGCGGGCGGCGCGGGCGCGCTTCGGGGCCGGGCGGCTGGGGTTGGGGTCTCGAGGGAGACCTGGAGGTCCGGGTCTTGGGAGTCGGGGGAGGGGGGTGTTCAAGGGAGTCTGGGGGCTCGAAAGGGGCGGGAAGTCGGGAGCCGGGGTCCTCGGGGACGTGTGAGTAGAGGGGCTGGGGTCGAGGGGGCGCTGGGGCTGCCGCGGTCCCGCGGCTCTGGTCCTGACGGGGGGTCCGCGCAGACGCCCCCACCTTGCTGTCCTCGGACTTCCGCGGGCTCCGTCGGGCCTTTTCGGCTCTACCCCGTGACTTTCTGTTGTTGTTTTGATTTTGAAGGAAGAGAATTCAACCTACGTAGCTTCAGGGAAATCTTGGGGGCTGGGGCTGGGACTGGGAAGGGATACAAGAGGCCAAAGCAGGCGCTAACATTGCCTGACTTTCTGGTGTTTTGTTGGAGTATGTGCTACTAGTGCAGCGCCTGTCGTTAGGGTATTTCAACCCCCAGCGTGGAGAGTAGAACCAGAGGGATTCGCTTTGTAAACCCAAGATTCTTTTTTTAAACTTCTCTTGGGTATGCCCGTTAAAAGACAACTGAGAAATCAAAATTCTTTTTTTTTTAATTACAAGGATTTGGTAGACGGACGAGAAAGTGTAGTTTTACCGAGTTATTTTCGCCCATTTTTTTTTTTAATTTGCAAAAATACTACGTGCTCTTTAAGAAAAAAATTTAGCAGCCAAACAATGAAGACGTCAGCTTTGCCTCCCCGCCCCACACCCTCCCCCCTTTTTCCTCTTAGTACCTGGGGTTGGTAGCCAGACTGACTTCAAGTGTGGTGTTTAACCTTTAAGATTTTTCTGCGCATACAGTAAGTATGCTTACAAACAAAATCTGCATCACTATGGCATACAGTTTTTATTAGCTAGTAGTACTCACGGATATCTATGTTATTACATATCTCGTTCTTTTTAAAAAGCTAAATACTTGTGTATTTTTATTTTTTTTTATTTTGGCTGAAAAGTGCCTCCAGTTTTTCCATATATTTTCTTAGCTTTTAAGAAGGGATAAAGGTCATTTTTAAAACTGTGTGGTCAAACTTTCAGACTTCTAAAGTCAGATTGGAATACTTGCGTATTAGGCAAGTTGAGTAATACATTTCCACAGAGGTTAATGGTAACTTACATGAGGCCTGAAGGACTGCATAAAACAGTCTACTAAAATAGATTATTACTTTTACAGTGTTTTCTAAAAAGTAAATTCAAATTCCACATGGTTGAAAACAAACTCATTTCCTGTCTGAAGTGTGAAGAGGAGGTAAGGTAGAATGCAAGTTTGTATTTCAGAGAAAAGGGAAAAACTCCAAAACCTCACACTGCCCGGTATTAAATATTTTGGTAGTAAACCATAAGGAGTAAGTAATCAGATAAGTGGAACAATGGTTAACGTTACTGTTAAGTAAGACAAAGCTGGAAAATACCTATTTTTATATTTTTGTGCGTGGAAGAGCAGGAGGCTTTGTTGACTTAATCACTGACTTTTTTTTTTTTAATTGAAAATATACTGTATGTTTATGTTGGGTGCTAGCATTCCGGAAAAACAGAACTGAGTAAGACAGTTACAAAAACAGTCTGGTTCTGAACATGTATAGCCTGAGATCTTAGATTAACCTGTGTAGCTCTGTATTACTTGGGGGAGTTTGCTTTAAAAAAAAAATCGAAAACTCCCATGGTATTTTAGTTTTAATTGTTGATAATAATATGCCCTTTCTTACATATTTTTCATAACAGCATGGGGCATTCTCTTTGTTCAATAGATTAACAAACAGAGGCTCTGAGTGATTAAACTGCTCTGATCCCATTTCACTTTAGTGGTGGTGAATGCATAAGATTCAGGCATGTGTGTAACTGTTTTCTCCTCTGCCATGCTGCCTCTCATTACTGAAGATTAACGTAAAATTACTGATCTTAGGATTTCCTCCTCTTTATTGCCTTGGAAATGTTTCTAACAAAAATAGAGACTTGAATATGATGATATTCCTTGAAAAATAATCCAAAGGACATAGTGTAAAACTGCAATGTTACCTTTTTGGAAAAGGTTTTTCTGGTGGCATATTATTAAACTATTTACTTCTTTGTGCTGATTGCTGTTAACTAAGAATATGGGGAACTTTGTTAATGTAGTAACTCTGTTTAATACCGTGGTATATTTGGATATCATAGTTAAGTTGTAGCTCTTACTGGTACTTTTATTCTTTACAGACTTGGTGGATAATCTTTGTTCATTTACCATATTTAAGAATTCAGTTTACTATTTGTAAATTATAATGAAAAGATGCGAAGAGGGTCTTAAAAAGATTAAAATTTAAATTTTTGGTATTTTACAGCCTTAAGGTGCATCATGACAGTAGAGACGCCTCGTTTTATTATGGAGTTGTTAATTTGTTTTGGTTTTCCTGTAGATATGGCAACACTGTAGTTTTAGGAAATATGGCAAATTCTGAAGTTAGTTTGATGAGGTTCCAGCAACCTTCCCTTTGGTGGTGATGGGATTTGTAGTTCCCAGTGTATTTTGGCTTTGGTCTGGAGTGGGGGTGGAGTCCACAAAGCCTGTATGGAATTAGCTTTAGGACATCCTTTTCCCCCTAACAATATGTTTAAAAAGAAACCTACATATGGGGATATATTTGAAGTTTTATTCTTGCCAATTATTAAAGATGCTTGTTGGATTCACATTTAATTGGGAGGTATAGCTAGTCACTTATTTCTTGGACAAGTTATACTGGATGTGGCTGGGTTTTTTAGTTGTGGAACACAAAAATCTTTCTGGTGTTGAAAAGTGGTTAGAATATGTTGAGAACTACTGATGATCAGCTCTTGAGGAGTGAGGAATCCATTGCTGGTGTGGTTTGACTTAGTGCAGGGTCCTTGGGTTCACTCTGGGAAAGGTTTTACCAGAGTTTCCCTTTCAGTGGCATGTTTCTTTACGAGTCAGAGACGGACGTTCTATTTAAAGGGTAGTTTATTAGGAAACGGGTCAGAAAAGTAAAGTACACTTGCATAGACAAAAGCGGACAGGAAGAGCTGCCCCAGAAGGGACAGGTTTGCTCAGAGAGGCCTGCGTGGTTGCAGGAGGGCGGCCTTGACAGGTCATGGGCAGGCAGGAAGCTGCTGCCCTGTAGAGGGAGAGAGTTGGTGAAAAGAGGCACCTGCATAGTCACAGGTGGGCAGTGGGAGTGCTGCTCAGAGCCAGTGCAGAGACTGCAATTGATATAGTCTTCTTCTGTTTGGGAGGGGCTCACTCCTGAGCTGTCAGTTGGTTGCTACTTTTGGACAACTATGTAGAATTTTGAAGGGCCTGGAGATTCCACAGTGGGCTTAATCTCCATATCTTTACCTTTGGGGGTCCCTTGGGCTCAGTCTCCATATCTTTAGACTGCACCTCAGGATACTAGTGTCTATGTTATGCTAATCTCTTTTGCCCCCACCTCCTAGTGTGAGCCAGGTTTCTGTTCTTGTGGTGCTTCTTTTAGTTTTTTCACTATTCCTGTCCTCTGTCAATGCTTATGTATGTGTTTTCTAAAATTATGAAATAGTAAGAGATCATTTTGCTAATAAATAGTTGCTTTTTGAATTTAAGCTGAAAATCCTTTTGGAGTAGCTAGAAATCAACTATTTGGTTCCTGTGAAGGAGAGTAAAAGAAGTTTCAGGTGTGATTTAGATTTAAAATCCTTAATTAGGGCCTCCCTGGTGGTGCAGCGGTTGAGCACTGGGTTGCGAAGCTGCCCGCAACTTCTTCAGCGCCGGTTCTATCCCCGGCCACTGGCAAGGGTCCCACATGGCGCGCAAACCTCTCCTACTGCCCTCCGCTCCCCTCAGCAGTGTACTTGGTCATTCTGCCTGTTCTGCTCTCCCCTCTGACTCTGGTGAATTCTCTCACCCTCCCCCACTTCTGACTGTACCCAGTGTTTGTATAAATAAATAAATAAAATCTTTAAAAAAAAATTTGGGTTTTTAAAAAAATAAATAAAATAAAATCCTTAATTACCTCTCAGTTACCACTCAGTTACCAAAGGTCCCACCTCCAGAATTAGAGATGAGCTTCATTTTGGGAGGGACACAAACATTTAGCCTGTAACAGTCCCACCCTTTAAAAAAAATTTAGATGTAATTAACATGTACTATTTATAAATGGAGTTTAAAAGCTAATTTTCATTAAAGTGATTGTGAAATTGCATGGAGAATCTTTTTTTCTGATATTTAGATTTCTAGGGAGAAACTAATAAAGGTGAAAGAGACATCAAAATAAAGTGAAAATCTGAGAATTAGCCTTCAAAATAGACAAAGAGAAAAGGGATTTCCTCAGTGAGTCATTTGTAGGGTCAAATATGTGAAATTGAATGGTTGTTACAGAAGATGAAGATTTCAAAATTAGCGTGACTTGAGCAATGAAATACTGAAAATATATGTAATCATAATTATTATATTATGTTACCTGTGTCTTTCTGGGACTTGAGTTGGAATAATACTTTTCAGTAATGCTTAGGCTCTAATGTATAGTAATCACATCATGCTAGTTTAGTTTGTAAACACAGTTATGTAACAGGGTGGTCCCCAGGAAAGGGGGAGGTTCCAGGTTCCCTGCCCCACCCCAGGGAGGGTGGAGCTGAGCAGGAAGAGAAGAGGATGCAGAGGAGACTGAGGAAGGAAGGAAGCAGGATGGAGCCAGAAGGACACCTGGAGGAGGCGCATGGAGCCTAGAGACACGTGAAGAAACTGCGCTTGTCTTTTGGTCGTGGACTGGGTGACACAGATGTGGGTGAGACCTGTGGGGAGGTGACAGTGGCAGCTTTTATCTTGAGGTTGATTTTGCTCTTTTCCTTCCGGGCTTGTCTGGTTGTTTCTGACCCTTTTCTGTGGGTCCCCACTGGAAGATGCTTTAGACTTGTAGCAGGCTTTGGGGCCTTGTTCTGGGCCGATCCCATATGGATGGACTTTTACCTACGAGGGGGCGGGTAACTTTGGGTGCTTCATTTAGAAACTAGACTCTTAGCCTTTCCTGTACTGTTTACTAATTGTACTGATGTTTCTTTTCATTAAAATCTCATATGTTCTGTGTTGATGCGGCAGAACCCATTTAGAATAGGCAGGTTTGCGGGTTTTGGGCTGCCCCTCTATAACAGTTACAGTGAACATCTGAAGCGCTTTTTTTTCTGTGTGATTTCTACAAAGCAGACTAGTCCTGTTATAGGACAGCCCCGATATTGAACGGGTTGCTGGCTGTGGGTCCTCACCCGCGCGCTTACAAGGGACTTATTACTACTCCACTACAGGCATACACAAAAGGTTAATAAAAGGTTTATTTACAAGGGAAAAGGAAATAAGGAAAATGTACAACTCAGGGAGAAAATAGGGAAATAAAGTCTTTTACGCGTCCTACCCGATCCGACGACCTGGAAACCCAAAGGCACTCTCAGAGCTGGCCAAACGCTGCGAGCTGGTGGATAGTCAAAATGGGGATCCCCCAAAGCCCACGTGTCTGGCTTTGTACCAATCTGGCTGCTTAACCCCACCCTCAGGTCCCAACCACCTTCCCTTTGGTGGTGATGGGATTTGGAGTTCCCAGTGTCTTTGGCTTTGGCCTGGGGTGGGGGTGGAGTCCACAAAGCCTGTATGGAATTAGCTTTAGGACATCCTTTTCCCCCCTACAGTCCTTCTTGTGACTTTTCAATTTTTTAGCTCACTTCTTACCTGTAAGGTAATGCAGCTGTTACCTTGTATTGACTCTCAGCTTCCTTTATGGAGATGCATTTTCTCCTTTTGGGTTCCACACTGACCCATGGCATCCACTGTTCTTTTTTTCCTCTTTGCTCAGTCCCCAGTTCTGCCTCATTTCCTTAAACTCCATACTTGCTTTTTGTTGCTCTCCTTGATAAACTCTCCAAGTGGCTGTCATTTTGGTATCTTGAAAAAACATTTCAGAATTAAACTTAACACTTTGTTTACTTGGCAGATTAATCCTTCCCTTATTTCCTTGCTTACATCAATGACCTTGACATTTTCTTGGTTATCTAGGGTCAAAACCAAATTCTTCATTCTTTTCTCAAAATTTATTTTAGTGCATTGTTTCTTGATTCTCTTCTTTCCATTTTTCCAGGGACATTGCATTTTTAATCCTTCGACTGCCATCAACAGGAGACATCATTAATCTTTTACTGGTCTTAATGCATACTGCCATCAAATTAATTGTCCTAAATGCAGCCCTTGTGTTTTCAGTGCTAGATGACAGAAATGAAAATCAAACTCGAAAGAACATTTCTTATGTCGGTGGCTGTGTCAATGCTTTTATTCTTACATGGTCTTCATTTCAGGCTTATAGTGGTAAATATTATCTCACACTTTACATGAACCTGAAGGAGTGCTATTAGGTAGAACTGGAATTTGATCACAACCATATCTTCTAAGTTTGTGTTCTTGACCACTGTGCTTGTACTGAGTGGTTCCGGATCAGCTTGAATAAAGTCCTTGCTCCTCAGTGTTGGCTTTCAAAACTGCATTATTTGACTGCACTACGCCTTTTAACTTATTTCTTGTTTTATTCAAACTTAAGTTTTACTTTATTATTTTGGTTGCTCATGCAGTTTCACTTCTTAGAATTCTTTTCCTATCTCTGCGTTTTGAAGTCCTCCATGTAAAAGACAGCCTCATAAACCACATTTCCATAGAGCCCCCTCTCCTCCCTTTTTTTGTATGACAGTAATGTCTTCAGTCATTCCTATAGCTGTTTGATTTCATTACAGTACCTTCTATGCAGTATTTATTTTTAAGTAGTCTGATAGCTGTAATTTATATTCTTTTTTAGAAAAGATTTATGCATACAAGAAATGGGATACAGGCCAAAGGTGTGGGGGAGAGACAGAATGGGGAGCAGAACAGGCAGATCCACTGAAATACATTGCTGAGAGGAACAGCAGGCGAGGCAGGAGAGGTCTGCTGCACCATCTAGGTAGCTCCCTGGCCAGCCAGGTATCAAACTGGTGCTGCAGTTGCTGGCAGTAGCTTGCTACTGCTGTCTTTAACCCCTGCGCCACAAGGGAGGGAGGCCCTTGTATACTCTTAACAGATTATAAAATGTTTGGATATAGAAACTGCCTTACTGTATCTCCCATTGGATGCTTAGGAACTATGTATGAATGAATATGAAAATTATAAATGGTTAAATGCCCCTTTATTGGCATTAATTAGTATCAGATTTTAGTCTAGATGGCACAGTAGTTTATTGGAGTTTTCAATTGTGTGTGTATATATAGCAAAAATAGATTTTCTTGTAGCCTTTCAAATGCTTTCTTTTATTTTCACATTGATTATTAGCTAATTACAAGTTCGTAAATTTTAAAAATAAGTTTTTTATGCATATACCTGTGAATTAATATTGTATATTGAAATTCTTAAAATAGTTTTTGACATGTGAATTCTTTTCCAAGCTGTTGAATTAAGCACAATTTTCAAATGAACTACAATATTGTCATAACCCTCTGACCTCACAGTCTCTTCTTTGCTTATATCAATGTAAAAGAATAAAACTATGCCTGTCCTGTGATGTTTTGTTCCTTTTGGTGATTATCAGGAAGTTCTAACTATATCAACAGAAATGCCTTCCTATAGATTATCCATAGCTGTTTGCTTTCCTGAAGATAGTTCATGTGGAATTTCAGACTCATTTGATTCTGTCAAGGTTCATTACTTTGCAGAGGTTTCAGTTGTATATCTCTCTTAATCTTCCTTTGTAGCCTACACTTAATATAATTTAGTAGTTTCAGTAACTAGTTCTTGGCTTTATTAAGTAAAAACAACCCTTGCTGTTAGGAATTGAGAATGTATGTTATTTTTTGTGGTGGTGATGGGTGGGAGATACTGGAGTTTCTTTTTGGAATGCTAAATGCATGGAAAGGTGATGATTGATTCTAAGATCAATTTGTCAGTTTACATGTTCTGTTTTTAAGCGTTAAAATAAAACTAAGTTTCAGTTTAAGTTTTTAAGTTTAAGTATTTAAGTTTTAAGTTTAAAATAATTCATTGATGGGCCTCCCTGGTGATGCAAGGGGTTAAGATGCAACGTATGAAGCTGTCTGCAGCTTCTGCAGTACGAGTTCAAGTTCGGTTCCCTGCCGGCCAGTGAGCAACCCACATGGCGCAGCAGACCTCTCCTCACTCGCCTGCTGCTCCAGTCAGCAGTGTACCATGGTCGATCTGCTTGTTCTGTTCCCTACTCTGTCTCTGGTGAATCCTCTCACCCCCCCACATTTCTGGTCTGTACTCCAGCTCTTGTATGCATAAATAAACAAATCTTTAAAAAAATAAAATAATTCACTGCTATTAAAAATAGGTAATATTGTCATGTACATTAAATGTTAAGTGATACATAAAGTGTTATAAACTGAAAATGTCTCCTCAGCTGCCCACTTGTAAGTAAAAGTGTCAATGGCATGAAAGAAATTGGGATGACATCTCTTAGATAATAGAAAAACTTAATTTCTTTATATACAAATAAATGGGGGTAACTTTTTGCCCTGCTTATATAGATGAAATACACTGCAGTTATTCACTTCATTTCTGCAGAGAAAGAACTTCATTCTTAAAAAAAAAAAAGTATAGCCTCAAAGTTTCTGTTACATATGTGTACTTGTGTATATGTATTATAATTTAACCATATTTCCTGCTGAGAGTCATTTAGATTGTTTCTAATTTTTTACTGTTTTTACTGTTATGTCTATTGAGGCAATACTTTGAGGGAAGAGAAATAAAATGTAGATTTTATTCCCGCAGGAGAAAATAAAGTTTGAAAACTGAAATGGATGTTTCTTGGGGGGAAATCATAGCAAGTGAATTGGAAGAATGGGAATGACAGTGGTAGCTGCATCTGTAACCAGTTGTCTGTTCTTGGTGAGCATCAGCCCTCAATATTTGGTGTTTAGAAATGATACTTGATATCTGGAAACCGGTTTCTGGGATTGTGGTCTACAGTAATATATTTAATGTTGGAAATCTATTTAGGGGATAAACTCCCTTGCGTATAATCTAGAAGAAAATACAATGGTCTACAATTCACTGTATTTTATGTGACCATTTTTTTAATTATAGTATTGTTTGTTCAAAGATTTAGACTACTGAAATACATGAAGTTAACCAAATTTGTCCTTCGGCAAACTCCCCCGTTCTTATCTGTTCCTCATGAATTTCTTGAGGAATGAAAAAATTTTAAGTTTGATGTGAATCATTTCAAACTTTTATGTGGAAACATATTCCTTCATCTTAATGTCAGAAACCTACCAAATAACATGTAAATGATAAGAAAGATAAAAGTCAGAATTGCATGAAATAACAAATGAATATGATAATGATGGGATACAAGGTAGGGTTCTATAAATAGAATATTGTTTAAAATGTAATAGTTACTTAGGTTCTGAAGTTGGTATACAGGTCACTCCTAATAAGTCACTTATAGTTTCCCAAACTTTACTTTTTTAAGTAGTAGTATATAATTTACTGAATAGTGATGTGTTTTCTTTCTTTGTCATTCTGTAGATTTGAGAGCTTTTTTGATAGGTCTTAAAAATTACTTAAGTGTTTTGCTAGATACGTCATTTATTTCTAAGGTTTATTTTACATCTTGCTTAGGTCTGTAAAATTTAGATTTTTTTAAAACAGTGCTTCATTTGTACTGGCTAATTTCTCAACACCTATGATTCTCTTTTGGTCATTTATATGTAATTTACTAGTCATTGTGGAAAAAAATAAGTAAGGAGTCTTTGGTTTTTGCTGCCCCTCTTCCCATAATAATAGTAGGAATTCATTGTAGAAAGACAGGGAAATAGGGGTAAAGAAGAAACAGATTACATGTAATGTTATTACTCGGGGTTGATATATTCTCCAGTTAATACCGTGAAACTTCTCTGTGGATGTGAACATCAACTAGAAGAGCCCAGCTTTATAATACTGTCAGAGTGGTGACTTTGGTAATAGAAGCATGGGAAATGTGAGTGCTTGCATTTTCTCTAGTTGGGGTACTTCGTTAAGCAGCTAACACTGTGGCAGGTCTTTGACTTAGCATGCCAGGTGCTTTGTGCACATCTACAGCTAAGTGCTTGGGTGTTTAACTTGGTGATGGAAGCCACAGGCATGTGGGTGAATGCATCAGGCAGTGCACTTTTCTCAGTGCCCCTAGATTAATAGTTCAGAACTTTTATTTTGACTCCATATCATTGTAGGCCATCTTTAAAATACTGGACCTAAGTTTATAAGAAAGAAATCTTCAGAAATGCTATAGCTCAAAAAACAAATATTTGTTTTACAGTGTCTAGGATGGCTTATTTTATCCTTACGGTTCCTGAGAATACTAGTACTCATCTCTCATGTTTTCATTTTAGTCTCTTGATGACTAGAGTGGATTTTGAAATTCTTGGTCACATTATTCCTCAAACATAAGAGCAAATTTTGGAACACATGAGGAAGGTACTCACTAGTTTTATTTTCCAGAAAAAACCTGGCAGTGTCTATTGTGAAATAACATATATTGTAAATTCCAGTCTGAAGGAATTACTTCATGTGCTTCTAAACTGTTTTAATGGTCTTAATATTTTTCCCCTGTAAATAGAGTTATTTGAATATTTATTCTTTTTTGAGCCAGAGAAGTTAGAAATGGTAAAAGAAAGATTTGAACTTTCTACAGTGATTTTATAAATATCTGTGTACTATAACAATTCACTGCTTTGGTTCTAAAGGAAAGTGCAGGAAATTACCAGGTATCTCATTGTTTATGGTAAAGAAACCTTTACGTAAACTCTCTTTTAAGGATTTGTTCAATTAACATTATTTTAATAATCACTGGTTTTTATTGTACCTAGTAAGATGAATTGTCACATTAAAACAAATTATATATGTATATATATGCATGGATTCACACACACACATATACACACACACACACAGGTGCATATATTTATGGGCATCTGCTGCTCATATCTCTAGGAGGCACTGTTCAGAATAGTTATATAATATAATTTAAATTCCCTGTGTTGATTCAGGAAAAACTTTCATTGTAAATGGTGCTTCTTGGAATTGTGTAGAATGCTCATATCTGTGGTGCTCTGACATGTTCATGTAACTTTCATTACATAATCTTCACAGCATTCTTGTTGAAGAGGCAGGTGTTTCATTTTATAGATGCATGAAGAAACTCAGTTATCTTTTTTTCTGAGTCTGTACTCTTTTAGGTAAAGGGATCTCCCGTGTTAATAGTATTAATTAGAGACCAGTCTTGGGGCCAGTCTCACCATCAATATTGTAGGAGTGGAGCCAGGAGATTGAAAAAAAGGAGTAGAAAGAGCAAGGAGAATGATTGCTATACAATCAAGGTCAGGATGTGGAGTCACTTATGCCCAGCATAGCTGCATATAAAATACGGCAGGGCACATGTGGTCACACAATAAGAGATGAGATGTTACTGCAGTCCAAGACAAAGGCAAAATTCTGGATTATAGAGTATTTCTGCTATACCAGTTGACTTCTGGGGGGCATTATCACAAAATGTTCTGATTTGGAGTAACCAAGAAATGGTCGCTAAAATAGTATAGAGCTCTTCTTTACACTGTATAGAAAGACTTTGTTTTTAATCTTTGAAATCTAAAGAAATAATTTGGGTATCAGTAACATTAACTCATTATAATCTAGTGGTGCAAGATAAAAAGCATATGCTAAATTTGAATATGTATGTTAGTTCATTTGAGTCCTAAAACTGGTGAATTGATAGTAAAGTAATGTCATTGTGAAGGTAAAGGTCAGGAATTGGGACTTTAATAAATACATTTGAATCTGGACCTTTTTCCTCATTGTTACCCAAAGCTGTTTATGAAGTACAATGTCTGCGTGTTTCCTTTGGCATCTTTTAGTGCTTTCTGTTGTATAAACCATTAATAAAATCAAATCCTCATCCTAAATGTCTTAATATTCTTTTCACTAGTATGTTTTCTCATTCAGTTTTAGTGATACACAAAAAGCATTTACTGGCAGGCAGTCTTTTAGAAAGAGTGCTCCCTCTTCAGGCCAACTGGAATCATGCTACATTAAAATTTGGACAATTTTGAATTTGCTGCAAATGCCCTGATGGTTACAGCTAAGTAAAAGTGTGACTATTACATGTAAAGGTTTCTCATACTGAACTGAACTTCTATAAGCACTTAGAGTGAATCTTTATTTTTTTTAAAGATTTATTTGTTTGTTTATACATGCAAGCACTGGGTGCAGTCAGAAGCACGGGAGGATGAGAGAATTCACCAGAGCATGGAGCAGAGCAGGCAGAAGGAACGAAGTACACTGCTGAGGGGAGAAGCGGGCAGCAGGAAAGGTCTGCACGCCATGTGGGACCCTCCCCCGGTGGCTGGGGAGCAGCCTGGGATCGAACCGGCGCTGCAGAGGCTGCAGGCAGCTTCGCAACCCAGCGCTCAACCGCTGTGCCACTGGGGAGGCCCTAGATTGAATCTTGATAGATTCAATAGTAGATTTCCACTGTTACAAAGTAAGGTCAGTAATAAAGCAGGACTGAGCCCTAAGCAGCTTTAGGCTTGAATTTATGTTTAGAGACAATTTTCCCAATCATTTAAAATATTAGAAATTCTGAATTTTTTGTGACACTGTATTCAAGGTCTAAGCATTGGACACTTTTTTAAATAGCAAAAGATGATTACAAGGTATAATAATAACCAAACCATGGTTGATGGTTTTATTATTTGGCATATTTCCAGTTAGTATTTCAAGTTGAGTATCAGTGCCTTCATAAAGTTCTTGTTTGGTCTATTGAATATTCTTTTAGTTAAAGAACTTTTGACAGCTAAAGGCTTTACATTGTCTGAAGATTGTGATATGCATTATTTATAAAAGAAAGTAAGTTGCAAGTTCTTTCAGGGACTGTGAGCTGTCTTTCAAGTTGATTGTCCTTGTCATCTTTTTAATTTCCTGTTTCTTGGGTGGGAAATATGAAGGTGGGCCCAGATGTTCACATTTATAGTTGTTTGATTCTCTGTGCAGCAGCTTTTTGCAGGAGAGGGCAAATGAAGTTTGGACAGTATACTAGACCAGTAATGCTAGAACCTGGCATTGTAAACATCACGGTACTAGGCAGAGGGGAATTAAAGGTTGCTGCTCAGCTGACATTAGGGTAGGAGGACTACCCTGGATTATTTAGAAGCGTTCAGTACAATTACGAGGTTCCTTAAAAGTGGCAGCAGGAGGCACAATGAGGGCTTAACTCAATGTTGCTGGTTTTGAAGATGGAAGAAAACGGACAATGGTTTCTTGAGAATGCAAAAAATAAGCCCTCCTATAGCCTCTAGAAAGGAATGAAACCCTGCCAACTCTACCTGATCTTAATCCAATGGGATTATGTCAGGCTTCTGATCCCCAGAATTCTAATATAATAAACTTGTGTGGTTTTATTTATTGTAATGATAGAAGACTGATAAATGTTTATATATTGGGACTCTTTGATTTCCTTAGTGAAAAAATTGCTAAGCAAAACCCTTCCCCCAGAAAAAATATTGACATATTTACAAAACCAGTAAGGCTATATATAAAGCTAGTGATAATTGTATTTGAATGAAGATGAACTTGAGCCTTGCCAGGTAGGATCTTTTTAGCCTGGTTACCATTCATTTTTGCATCATCCTGGAGGCATCTTTGGAATTCTCTCTTTCTTTAATGGTGAAAGTGGTATACTAGGCAAGCACATGAATACAGGATGTCATGAAGATGGCAGAACCATAGCTTAGAAGACCATCTTAAAGTTAGTTCCAGTAATCTAGTTAAAATTAAAATGGAGACAGGGATTTTCACTGAGGAATGTGATAATTGATAGGTGAGGAGCTATGTATGTTAAGTTTGAGATACTGATGGGAATCTCCTTTCCTGGGAAATTAATCTAAAAATGTACTAAATGCACTAGAAAATTTATTCAAAGGAGGAAACTGATTTTGAATAAGCAGAGCAGGAAAAAGAAAAAAAAAAAAAAAACTACCCTCAAGTCCCCAAATGTAGTATGTTGGAAGAAGGTAGGGACAAAATTAACAACTATTTAAAAATTTTTGTGGGTGGCAGACTTCTGGGGTTGTTATGCATTTGCTACATGGAGTCTTTCCAGTTTAGGGGAAAGTGTCTTACACTAGAAGTTGTACTTACATTTTGTTCTCAGTAGGAAAGACAGATTATTCCTGTGCATTTACTGTACACACACAAAAGTGAGTTTCCTTCTTGACACACCAGCCAGCCATAGAAAGTATAAAAAATTACAGCAAGGTAGTTGCGTAAGACTAACTAAAAATTGCTATCTTTGAAAGAATTTTTGTTCTTCCAAAATATGTAAACCTGTCCTCCCAACACACATTAAAACAAACTTCCAATAGAAACATAAAACTGTCTCTGGCAGTTGTCACTCTTTTTTCTTTGGTGTTCAGTATATTGCCTTTTTAGTGTAATAGTGTCATGTACTGTTGCTTCCAACTTACAATTTTTTTTTTCGCTTAAATGGAAGATATTAACAAATTTGTTTACTTCTTTAATGCCTGTTAGTTTTCCTTCTGTGTTACTATAACTCTGCTACTGCCTTTTTCCAACAAATATTTTTTATAGTTGTCCTCTTTCAATTTGAAGTGCCACTAGAATAAGAAAAAAGTAACATTATTGCTTATTCCTGGCATTTGTTACAAGAATTTGGCTCTGCTATTTTCCTTGCTCTTTTATTCTGTTCTATTTTTAGCCTGGTTACCATTCTTAAATTGAAATTCAATGAGTTCTTCAGTGGTTTTATTTTGCCCTTTGCAGGTGTGCTTATAATCATTGAAGTCTTTAGAGGGAAAACAAGGACAACAGGAAAAAGCTTGTGCTTCAGTTAATAAGCTCATGTTTTTATGCACCATTCCAGTAGGTGAGCCCACTATGGTAATCAAACTGTGTAAATAGTTTGATTCTAGATGGATTTCCTAATAGGAACATGAGATGGTAGAATTGGCAGCCAGCGCCCTCATAATCTTCATCATTGTTGGCGTCTAGCTTTATGGGAAACTCTCAGCACAGAAAAGCTGGTGACAGTAGTTAAAGGTTTCACTGAGAAGCGAAGAGAAAACATACCCTAAAACTTAGAAGTTTAAAAAGAAAAAGGAAGTGTTTGCAGGATACAGTAAATTAAGTCAAATACAAGGATTTTGGATGTTTGGGCTGGCAAAGTAACAGGATCTGTTTATTTTCAGTTCATTTATTGCGTATTTTCTTGTTCTTCATTGTCTGATTGAACTCAGTGTAGTATATTCTTTTCAGGTTATGTCACTCTAGTACAAATAGGAAAGAAAGACCACACAGTAATTTGAACAGGGAGAGTGTAATGTAAAGAATTATGAAATGTAATGGGATTGGCTAGTAAGAAGTAAACAGAGCTCTAAAAAATTTAGCAGTAGATAGAAGACATAGGTCTATGATTGCATACCAAGGAAGAGGCCCATACAAAGCTGAGGCCCAGACTTTGTTGCTGTGGTGTCTCCTTGATGGAATTTGCCAGACATCTCTTTTGGGGGTACCAAGAATTTCATAGAGATGTTTCATCAGAGCCTATTCTGTAAACTGTCCGAGGAGAGAGTGCTACTGTAGCCTGGTGATGGAGAAGTGTTTCTGCACTGTAGGAACTGGTCAAATCATGCTCCAGACCAGGAAGCAAAGCTTGATCTTCCTGTACTCTTTCTTAGACATTTACTCATGCTGTGGCTAAACATTTCCCATCAGTTGGAATTAATGCAGAAAGTAAGATATTTTTGATTTATACCTAATATCTGGTAGAATCAAGGCAACGTGATGGCATACTGCTTTTTAAACAGTCTCTACAATCTTGTGCTCCCTTTGCCATTCAGAACTTCTAGTTAAAATAAAGGTAGGTGCCTTTTAATTTAGAGAGTAGTTCCTACTTTTTAATTTTGCTTCCAGTCAGCTGTTCTTGGCTGTTGTTAACTTAATCTCCTTTTCCCTTTTACATTTAAATGTCAAAATGGAATCATAGTCCTTGAACCAGATATTTGAGCATTGCTCTCCTCTTTTTACTACACTGACTCAGATTAGTGGCCCTGTCAACAATTTTAGCAAGTATTCTACACTTCAGTGTCAGTTTATTTGAACAATATAAGGATTTTGTGGTTGTTTTAAAAACAGGGAAGACACTTCGAGCTTTTATTTTATGATGTATTCAGGGAAAAAACTCAAGATGCTAGAGCTATAAATTCTGTTAGCATGACCTTGAACAAGTAATTTTGCCTTATGCATGACAGGGTGAACAACTTAATTTCAGGGTTTTCTTCTTTATGATTGTATTGCTTATCCTTCTTTCTTTTTCACATATATTTAAATTAATGGGTTTATTTGCACAAAAAAATACATAGATTATGTGTCTGCTGTCATGGATACAAACTTCAAATCCAGAACGAGATTTCAAATGACAGCAGTATAGTTTGTTTTTGATTTGGCCTTATTTTACTGTTGCCATAGTAAGGTGCCACAGCATAGTTTGTTTTTGATTTGGCCTTATTTTACTGCTGTTGCCATAGTACTTCAACTATAAAAAATTAAGGTGCCAAAGAAGTTGTAATCTATGCAAGCTGTATTTGTAGGTCTGTAGAATGATTTAGAAAGTATAGTATACATGCCCTTTTAATATACATGTGTAGTATCACCAACTAAATTGTAAGCTCTTGAAGACTTTTGTCTCTTCTCCAATGAAATATACCTCAAAGCAGGGCATATTAGGATAGTGGAGCATGTAACTTGTTTAGTGGGTAGGTAGATGTCTGCTATTTTGTAAAATATATTTTAAATAACTGGGGAGCTATGCTAAATTCCTTTGTGGGGTTCTTGAATTATCTTTCTGTGTTACAAGGCTCCCTAATCTCAGAGGCAAAATAGCCTTCTGATCTTTGTAATGCAAGTATTAGTCTAAACCTTTCATTTTTATCACATGAATGTCATGCCAAAGATGTTTTGTGAGAACTGAAGAAAGGCACTGTTAGGAACTGAATCTTCCTGTCCTCTCAAAATTTTTATGCTGAAGTCCTAACCCTCTCTGAGGTTGTGCTTGGAGAGGGGACCTCTAGGAAGTAATTAAGGTCAAAAGGGTGAACCTCTGATCCTTTGGGATTAGTGTCTTTATAAGAAGAGACACCAGAGAGTTTGTTTTTCTCTCCTGTCACATACACCATTATGAAAGGCCATGTGAAGACACAGTGAGAGGGTGGTCATCTGCAAAACTGGAAAGAGAGTCCTCATCAGAATCTAGACATGCTGGCACCTTGACTTGGATTTCTAGATTCCAGAACTGTGGGATAAATTATTGTTATTTAAACCACTCAGTCTAGTATTTTGTTGTGGCAGCTGGAGCTAAAACAGGTTCCTGACTGTTCTGGGGATGGTCTTAAAGATTTGTGGGAGGTTGGGTTTCTTCTCCTAGAATTAATTTAATTTAATTTTATCTTATTTTTTAAGGATTTATTTATTTATTTATACATACATACAAGCCCTGGGTATAGTTAGAAGCGTGGGAGGGTGAGAGAATTCACCAGAGTGGGGAACAGAACAGACATACCGATGAAATGCTCTGCTGAGGGGAGTAGTGGGCGTGGCAGGAGAGGTCTTCCTGCCATGTGAGACCCTTGCTGGTGGCCAGGGATCGAACCGGCGCTGCAGAGGCTGTGGCAGCTTTGCAGCCCAGTGCTCAACCGCTGTGCCACCAGGGGAGGCCCCTCCTAGAATGATTTTAGAGATAATTATAAACACTTGGTTGAGTGCTAGGCATCTAATAATTTAGTTATGTGAACAAAATCAGGCCTGTTGAGATCCAAACTGAGTTTGAAGTTAGCATCCTGTCTGCCTGTGGATGTATCTACAAATGCAACCATATTTGCAATACTGTTGTCAAGTAGGATGGGGATAGGGTAACTGGGAAGTAGAGGCTTTTATCTCATGACTGACTTGTCCCTGTGAAAGATGAAGTATGATTTTGTTGAATGAGAGGCATCCATCTTGAGAGGATGGTGGCAGTGGATGTGGGTAATGTATGAGTTTGCTGTGAAGAATGAGTGAGTGGGAGCTACAGTGGATAAAGATAGGTGTTGCTGGATGTTATTGAAAATCCAATTCTGTTTGAGGAACCTGAATCTTTTGTGAAACCAGTTCAACTACTGGATTTTTTGCTTCAGAAATACTCCATAGTATAAAACACAGAAGAGAGGTTATTGGATCTGTTCAAGATCTCTTTGCAGAAAGAGAGGCAGAAAGAATGAGGGGTTGAGGGGAGTGGAGTGAAGCCATATTTATGGGACCAATGTGGTTTGAGTGAAAATGAAACTGGCGAGTAGCAGCAAATAAGGACTTGTTGGCCACACCTAGCCTGCTGCCTGTTTTTCTTTCTTTTTTTTTTTTTAAAGATTAGTTTATTTATGCATACAAGAACAGGTGTAGCGGGTGAGAGGATTCACAAGAGAGAAAGTGTGGAGCAGAACAGGCAGATCTACTGAAATACACTGCTGAGGGGAGTAGCAGGTGAGATTGGAGAGGTCTGCTGTGCCATATGGGTTAGCTCCTTGGCCAAGATTGAACTTGTGCAGCCATGTAGCTTCATAGTGCTGACACTTAACCCCTTGCACCACCAGGGAGGTCCCTGCTGCCTGTTTTTCAAGTTTCAGTGTCTATAAATAAATTTCTGGAACTCAGTCATGCTCTTATATTAACATGTTTATGGCTGTTGAGAGTCCCTTTAGTATTTTAAACTGTTAATCCCAATTTTGTTCAGTTTGACTATGGCTTATTCTTTGAAGACCTGTTAATAAGTAATTCTGTTATTAAAGAAATTTAGTATTCAGATTCATTTTAACCAAATTCAAAGTAATTTTTAAACATTTTCTGAAAGTCATGCACTTATTTAACACTGACTGACTATGGCTTATTCTTTCCTTGGAGAAGGACAGACTAATATCCTTGTGTGAACTAACATTATTCTTTTTTTTAAAGATTTATTTATTCATACAAGAACTGGGGTGTAAGCCAGAGGTGCGGGGGTGGGGTGTTTGTGAGAGGACTCACCAGAGAGAGTGGGGAGCAGAACAGGCAGATGTACTGAAATACACTGCTGAGGGGAGTAGCAGGTGAGATTGGAGAGGTCTGCTGTGCCATATGGGTTAGCTCCCTGGCCAAGATTGAACTTGTGCAGCCATGTAGCTTCATAGTGCTGACACTTAACCCCTTGCACCACCAGGGAGGTCCCTGCTGCCTGTTTTTCAAGTTTCAGTGTCTATAAATAAATTTCTGGAACTCAGTCATGCTCTTATATTTACATGTTTATGGCTGTTGAGAGTCCCTTTAGTATTTTAAACTGTTAATCCCAATTTTGTTCAGTTTGACTATGGCTTATTCTTTGAAGACCTGTTAATAAGTAATTCTGTTATTAAAGAAATTTAGTTCTAAGAATTCATTTTAACCAAATTCAAAGTAATTTTTAAACATTTTCTGAAAGTGCACTTATTTAACAGACTAATATCCTTGGAGAAGGACAGTGTGTGAACTAACATTATTCTTTTTTTTAAAGATTTATTTATTCATACAAGAACTGGGGTGTAAGCCAGAGGTGCGGGGGTGGGGTGTTTGTGAGAGGACTCACCAGAGAGAGTGGGGAGCAGAACAGGCAGATGTACTGAAATACACTGCTGAGGGGAGTAGCAGGTGAGACAGGAGAGATCTCCTGTAACATGTGGGTAGCTCCCTGGCCGGGGATTGAACTAGTGCTGTAGTGGCTGGCGACAGCTTGTTAGCACTGTCATTAACCCCTGCGCCACCAGGGAGGCCCAACATATTTTTTTTTTTTTTTTTAAGATTTATGTACCAGAACCTGGGTACAGGCCAGATGTGGGGGAGGGTGAGAGGATTCACCAGAGACAGAGTGGGGAACAGAACAGGCAGACTGACTGAAGTACACTGCTGACGGGGGCAGCGGGCGAGACACGAGATGTCTGCCTCACCATGTAGGTATCTCCGCTGCCGGCAGGGATCAAACCAGCACTGCAGAGGCTGTGGACAGCTTCACAGCGCTGTGCTCAACCTCTTGCATCACCAGGGAGGCCCCCCCCCAACATTATTCTTGATATTCTCTTCTCAGTGTGCTTATTTCTTCTTCAGCTTGCGTGACCAGTGATGAAGTCGTTAAATGTAACCTTGAGCGAGGTACTGAGCTAGCATTTAGAAAAACTTACACAAGCATTTTAGTTCAGTTTGTAGATAATTTTCTCTAAATGAATTTTATTGATTCAAGGGACCATTCATGGCAAATTAATCACCTTAAGTACTTAAGTACATTCTAGCACTTGCTGTAGAACCTGTAGCATTACAGTAACGATGTTAAGATGCAGCTCATTTTTAAGAACTTTTTAAACTTTCTGTGGGTTATGATTAAAATTGATAGAATTATTTACCCAGCAAATGAAATGAGGCTGTGTTACCAACATGTGTTTGTGTGTGCTTTTTGTAAGCATCTCAAATCTACATTTTTAATTGTGTATTTTTATTCTGATAATGTGAATGTTAATTGTAGTATGTGACACAAGATCTGTTAAACGAAAAATCTAGAACAAATAATTTACTCTTTCTCATTTTGTTTTCTTCTTTTGTGTGGTTGCAGGTGATACTACCAATCGTGTATTAAGTATCCTAGTGTCATTATAAAATTATTTGAATTGGTGCAGTATTTTGGAAAATGAAGAATGTTATACAAATAAGTATTTTGTTTTGTATAACTTTTGCTAGTGTCTATCTATGTATGACATAATCATCTTGGACTTTGGAAAGGATGCTGTTTTTTTTAAGATGAAAAATTTTGTATTTATTATCTATGTATAGTGAATGAACTTAAACTTCCTGAAAGTTTTAAAAGGACCCATAGATACCAATTGATTTAGTGACCTTATTTTCCAGGTGGGGCAAAAGAAAAGCCAGAAAAGGTTATGGCTAGATATAAAATTATATGCTATGAAAGGTCAGTCTTTACATTCCATAGTGTGGTAATAGCATAGAATGACTGTGTTCGGTGTGAGATCATGTTTTGGTTTATCTTAGGGTATACTAATGAAAGGGAACAGATAAGATCATCATCTGAACAGATGAGTAGATCCCAAATTGTGTAATTTTTGCATGAGTGGTGTTTTATTTTATGTGAGTATTGTTCTGTTGAACTCATAATTTTTCAAATTAAATAAACCTCACTTTGAAAGCCTTACCCAAGGGGCTGAAAATGTGTACATTTTGCTTTTATGCTCCTGTTAATCTCATTCTATCCTAAGAACATTGTCACTTAATGGGCTGAAACCACAAAACTGAGCTGCCATTTCTGTATTTTGGTGCAGAGTTTTTCTAGGTTAAGGAGGGTTAGTATAGCATTTTTTACATTTCTTGAAAAAGTGAAAGGTATTAAGGAATCTCAAATCAGAGATATTCCCTGAGAGCTGATTTTGTTAGCTGAAAGACAGGGAACTTTGCATGTTCAGGGGTATTTGTAGTGAAGTAATAGTTGGCATTGTATTTAGAAATACATAGCATTTACTTGCATTGTCCAACAATGTAGGTTTGAAGAGGTCATTTTTTTTTTTTTTAAGATTTATTTATGCATACAAGAACTGGGGTACAGGCCAGACGCACGGGAGGGTGAGAGGATTCACCAGAGACAGAGTGGGGAACAGAACAGGCAGACTGACTGAAATACACTGCTGAGGGGAGCAGCGGGCGAGACAGGAGAGGTCTGCTGTTGCGCCATGTGGGATTCTCGCTGGCTGGCCAGGATCGAATCTGCACTCCAGAGGCTGCGGATAGCTTCACAGTGCTGCGCTCAACCGCCTGCTGTGTAGATACATGAAATCCTATAACTTCTAAAATCATGCAATTTCAAATTGTACTACCTCATGTCTTTTTTAAAAAAAATGTATTTCTTCTCCCAACCTCCCTTGTCTTAGCTAACCTGTTTAAGATCACTTCTAAAGCCATGTGGGTGAGTTAGTGTTATGCAGGTATACAGGGGGTATACATGTTATTATTAAACTTTATATGGCTTTTTCTCTCAGTAAAAATGTTATATTATTATTTTATGTTCTAAGTCTTAAACTCTCAAAGTGTTACTGCCAACTTTTTCTTCAGATCTTTTTTGAATTCAAGCTGTTCTTAATTGCTTAGGCAAGAAGAACAGAAAGCATAAAAGGATGAAGGCATGGTATAGAAAAACAAAAAGCTCAGGAGCAGCACTAAAATAATGGGATTGAGAATATAGTGAAAAGGGCTACAGTATATGGGCCTTTTAGAACTTGTTGAATATCAAAATACTTAATGTGATTGTTTCAACAGAAATTTCTTTTTTTAAATATTTGTAGTAGAGAAGCTTGAAGAATTAGGAGAGGAGGTAGTTTTGAACTTTTTTTTTTTTAAAGATTTACTTTATTTATACAAGAGCCGGGGTACAGGCTAGATGTGCGGAAGGGTGAGAGGATTCACCAGAGACAGAGCGGGGAACAGAACAGGCAGACTAAATACACTGCTGAGGGGAGCAGCGGGCAAGACTGGGGAGGTCTGCTCGCTATGTGGGTTGCTCCGAGGCCAGTGGGGATGGAACCATCAGCTTCACAGCACTGCACTCAACCTCCAGCGCCACCAGAGTGGCCCAGTTTTGAACTGTTTTGAGGCAGTGACTAAGCAGTTGAAAATGAGATGAAGATTTAAGGAAATAGGAAGAAAAAGTATACCTTCATTTTGCTGTTGCCATTAAGCTAGGTATGTTAAAATTTGAAAGGATTTTTCAAAGTAGAAAGCTAGAACTTACTCTGTTTTTATGTTTTCTCTCACAATCAGCAATTACTAAATGTTTGCTAAAACCTTCAGAACTATGATAAATGCTGTATATTAAAGACATTTTTTTCGCTTCATTGGTTTACAAGTCTGGACTGAAAAGATGTGTTGAGCCATGGAAAACTATAGAAGACAGCCAATTTTTGCTAAATTACTTAAATAAATGCTCTATTAGAGGAGAAGAAAAAAACTAACAAAGTTAGCTCGTGATTTTGCTACCCCCCCCCCAGCATTTATTTATTTATTTTTTAAAAGATTTATTTATACAACAATCGTGGTACAGGCCAGATGCGCGGGAGGGTGAGAGGATTCACCAGAGACAGAACAGGGAACAGAACAGGCAGACTGACGAAATACACTGCTCAGGGGAGCATAGGGCGAAACCGGAGAGGTCTGCGGTGCCATGTGGGACCCTCTATGGCCGGGATTACACCCACGCTGCAGAGGCTGCGGACAGCTTCACAGCGTGGTGCTCAACTTCCTGCGTCACCAGGGGAGGCTATGGCTATAGAGCATTTATTTTAAGTCTGATTGCTACTTGAGCTAGATGAGCACAGAGGAGTGATTGGTCCTAAATTAGACCTCTCAGTTCAGCTTATGACCAGAGCATTACTGCTGCATTGTATTTTTTTTTTTTCATATTAATCTTCCTCTTTGAGTTAATGTGTGAATCTTTTTTTTTTTCCTGTAGACACTGATTCTTGACTTTTTTCCCTGACACTTCTAGGTTCAGATTTATATTTTCTGTCTGTGCCATCTTAAGGAAGTGATCATTCACTAGATCAGAACTGGCACTTTTTTGTTTTCCTCTTTCCATTTTTTGTGTTTGAAAATAAAAAGTTTTCAGTTTGCCTTATATAAAAATGAAAGACCATTTTTAATATCTGTGGAGCTCTGTATATCAATCTAGTATATTCACTTTTCATAAATTTATGACATTGTTCTTCCTATTTTATAGATAAAGAATGTTAAGTAATTTGCTTTAGGCTGCATAGTAAGTAGATGACATCAGATGCTGTACTTTCCACTGTTCTTTCTTTGGAGCCAAAGGAAGAGGTTTAATGTGAAAAAGACCTGAATTGAACATTCACATAAGAGAATATGAAGTTTACTTTTGAAATAATGGATCAAGAACCTTTGTGCAAATTGTTCTGTTTCAGGAGGGTTTCATGGCTTGACAGTTTGGATTTGAGTTGTAGTTTAGCTTCATATTGCCTCTGAACTTTGATCCTCCTCATCAGTAAAATAAGGTCAGTGGCTCTTCATAGATGTATAGTGAAGAATTAGAGCCCAGTGCTTGGTTTGTAGTAGGTACATAAAAAAATTGCATGTATATATTACTACTTCTAAGTAATTAAGGCTTGTATTTATCATTGGATGTAGCATTAGATGTTCTTAGCAGCTTTTGGCAAGTGAGTAATGACCCTTAGCTTATCCTGTTTTTCTTTTTGTTTTCCCCCATAATTCTTACTGGTTTCATTGTATTTATTTATCATTGAGAAAAATTTTTCCTTGTGTATTTGGCTTCATACTCAAAGCAGTCATGTTCCTGACTCCCCTGCCCAGATTTTTGAGGACATGAGGAAGAAATACTCCTTTGTTCATGCCCACAAATAGTGTGTTCTCCTTTGGATCATTAGTCTCTCCTTCCTCCCAAGCTGGGTAAATGTTGTCCTTACCTTTGCAGAGAAAGGAGCAGCAAGGACCAATTGGCTGCTTGCCACTGGTTGCTAGGAGGGAAGAAAAGTGAGTCAGTATTCATTCTGTTTTCCTCCCACTCTGCAACATCTGTCTGCCATCTGTTTGCTTCCCACCTCCTTTTGTGTCTTTAAGCTTCCACAAAATATCCCTAAGCTGCGTAAAAGGACACTATAATAGTGAACTGGGCTTTCAGTAGTTCTTATCCTAAACCAAATATTTTAAAGCCACATACTTAATTTTGAAAGACTAGTGAGCAGTTTTTGGAACACTTGGTAAATTATTTCAGGTGAATTTCTGTGAAGGTGCCCTTTGGGCCACCCCCCACTTCCACTTCACCCCTGCCACCACCACACAAACTACACACACAGGAGAGAAGATGCTGCTAAGGAATGAATTGTGTTCTCTGAATAAAAGTGGCAGTTTTCTTCTCAACAGACATAAGCCGTTTAGTCTTTATTCTATTCTGGCACTTTCCCTTTCTCAGATTTTTATTTTGCTCTTTTTATTTAATGCGGGACTTGAACACTCCTACAAATTTTTTTCTTGCCCATGTTAGAGAAAAATGCAGGGGAAAACATTAACACTGAAGTAACAGAAATGGCGAGGCATGGACAGCCATTCCTATATAATTATATACTGACCATTCAAATGAAGGTTTCACTGGTGTTTAAATAGTAGGAAAATTAGAACTCTCGGAAACATTAGGAGTTTTAGAATTTAGCCTCTTTATTTCATAGGTGAGGAAATAATATTCTGGAGAGTTCTCCAGAGCCATATATAGCAAAGTATAGTTATGAATGGAACTAAAGCTCGACCTTGTTTTCTTGACTTGTATTTGGCACATTTTTATGATTGAGATAAAGTCATCTCAATTTGCAAATGACTTTCATGACCTCTTAATATTGTTTACTCTTATAAAAAATGAAGTGTATTTGAAGTTAGAGGATTGTTGGATTATCAAAATATTCACTAATTTTATTTCATTAATATTTATGTTTCTATAAATATTCACTATAATTTTATTTTGCAGCCATCTCATGTATAATGATTATCAATCAATTCAGAATCTCATTGTCTGGCAGTTGGTATTGGTTATGTGCTGGTGCACATGTGGAATATCATGCCTGTGGATTTTGGGAGAATTGTTGATGGCATAGGGGAATGCTTAAGATACAGTAAATGAAAGTCAAGTAAATAAACAATATAATGCCAGTATTATTTTTTATGTTTTAATTGTTTTTTGTATTATTTATTTTTAGCTGAGGTAATATTGGGATACCCCCATCAAGTATTACCACCATGGTGAACCCACCACCAACTCAACCACAGCTCACTGCCATAGACTGTGCTTGCTTCTTTCTTTGTTCTTACCTCTCCCCCTTTTCCTCCGCCCCTTGATGCCTCAGTAATGTAGTCAGCTATAAAGTGTTAGTTTTCCAGCTTGTCTTTATTGGGTTAGTTACTTTATGTTCCATCCGGCATTTATCTTTATCCTTCTGACTTATTTCATCTGGCATTGTCCCTTCAGACTCCATCCATGTTGCTGCAAATGGCATGTGTTTATTTTCCTTTATGTGGGCACTTAGGTTTTTCTCCATAATTTAGCAACAGTGAAAAGTGCTGTAATAAACATAGAAATGCAAATTTCCTTTTGAATTAATGTTTTTGAATTTTTTGGGTAGATACCTAGGAATGGAAACTGGATCAAATGGCAGATCCAAGTTTAATGTTTTGAAACACCTCCATGCTGCTTTTCCATAAGGGCTGGATCAGTTTTTATTCACACCAACAGTGTATGAGGGTTCCCTTTTCTCCACATACCTGCCAGCACTTCTTGTTTCTGGTCTTTATGATATGGGCCATTCTCACAAGTGTGACTTGATACTTCATTGTGATCTTGATTTGTAGTTCTCTAATAGTGGTTGTGAACACTTTTTTATGTGCCTGTTGGCCATTTGAATATCCTTGGAGAAGTGTCTATTCTTCTGCCTATTTTTTAACTGGGTTATTTAGTTTTTGTGCACTTTCATGAGTTCTTTGTATATCTTTGCTATCAGGCCTCTGTCAGATGTATGTGTGAAAGTATTTTCTTCCATTCAGTAATGTGTCTTTCTTTTTAGTTACGAATTCTTTTATTATATAGAAGCTTTTTAGGTTAGCTTTTGATGTACAAGTTGTTTATGTTCTCTTTTGTATTTCTTGCCATTGGGATTGAATCCCTAAAGGCATCACTAAAGCTTTTGTCCTGAAATGTTTTGTTTTCTTCTGTGTTATTTTATGGTTTAACATCCAGGTCTGCAGTTCATTTTGAATTTTTGTGTATAGTGTGAAATTAGTTGCCTCAGTTCATTCTTTTGCATGCTGCTGTCCAGTTTTCACCACCCTTTATGAAGAGGCTGTCCTTGCTCTACTGTATGATTTTGGCTCGTTTGTCATAGTTTAACAGTCTATATATCTGTGGGATTATTTCTGGGCTCCCAGTTCTATTCCGTTGGTCTGTGTGTCCGTTTTTGTTGAAGTGCTAGTCTCCTTTAATTATTACAGCTTTATAATATAATTTGAGGTCTGAAGTGTGATACCTCCATTCTCTTAGTTCTTTGTCAGACTTGTTTTTGCTGTTCAGGTTCCTTTTTGGTTCCATATGAATTTCAGTAGTATTTGCAGTTCTTCAAAAAACGCCATTGATATTTCTATTGGGATTGCATTGAATCTGTATTGGGTAGGATGGCCATTTTGACAATGCTGATTCTTTCAATCCATGAACAGGGAATATTTTTTCCATTTCTTTGAGTCATCTTCTATTTCCTACAACAGTGTCTTATCATTTTCTCTGTAAAGATTTTATACCCCCTTTGTTAGGTTTAGTTTTAAGTAAATTTTTTTTTTAAGATTATTTATGCATACAAGAACTGGGATACAGGCCAGAGGTGAGAGGATTTACCAGAGACAGAGCGGGGAACAGAACAGGCAGATCAACTGAAACACACTGCTGAAGGGAGCAGTGGGTGAGACAGGAGAGGTCTGCAGTGCCATGTGGGTAGCTTCCTGACTGGGGATCGAACTCGTGCTGCAGTGGCTGCTGCTGCGGATAGTTTCATAGGTTGTGTCTTAACCCCTTGCGCCACCAGGGAGGCCCAGGTATTTAAATTTTTTTGAGGTGTAATTGTAAATGGGATTACTCTTAATTTCTTCCTCTTCTATCATTGTTTGTATGTAGGAAGGCAACTGATTGATGTGTGTTGATTTCATACCCTGCCAGTTTGCTGAATTGATTGTTTTGATTAGTTTTTCCATAGAATCTTGGGAGTTCTCTATGTATATTATCATGTCATCTGCAAATACTGATAGGCTTATTTCTATTTTCCCAGTTTGGATTCCTTTCACAGCTTGCTCTTGGCTCATTGCTCTAGCAAGAACTTCTAATGCTTTGTTGGATAGCAGTGGTGAGGGGACATCCTTGACTTGCACCAGGTTTTAGCTTTAATTTTTTAACATCGAGATTGATACTAGCTATATGTGTTTGTCATATATGACATAATTATGTTAAGGTATATTCCATTTATCCCCAGAATTTTGAGGATTTTCATCATAAATGGATGTTGGATGTTATCACATACTTTCTCAGCATCTGTTGATATCTTATGGTTTCTGTTTCCCTTCTTGTTGATGTTGTGAATTATGTCAGTTTTTGTTGTTTAACCATTCTTGTGTTCCTGGTATGAATCTCACTTGGTTATGTTGTATCATCCTTTTAACACATTGTTGGATTCACTTTCCTAGGTTTTTATTCAGGATTTTCGTGTCTGTCTGTCTTTGTTCATTAAAGAGCTTGGTCTGTAATTCTCTCTTTCTTTTTTTTAAATGCCCTTGTCTACTGCTATCAGAGTTGACCTTATAAAAAGTATTTGGAAGTAATCCTTTTTATTCAATGTTTTGGAAGAGTTTGAGCAATATAGGGTATTCACCTTTGAAGGCTTGGTAGAATTCACTTGTGAAGCCATCTGATCCTCCTTTGGGAGATTTTTGATTAATGTTTAATTTTCTTGCTTGTGATTGGTTTGTTCAGGATTTTTCTCTATTGGAGTCTATTTTCTTATCCAAGTAGATACTCTGTCTTTTAATTGGTGAATTCAGTTCATTTACTTTGAAAGTGATTTTTGATACAATATTAATCTTTTGCTACCATTTCTTAATTTTTGTGGGTCAGTCTTTTTTTTTTTTTTCCAGTTCTTTGTGTTATGTTCCTCTTTTTGGTTTTGATGGTTAAATGCCTTTCAGTATTTGTTGGAGAGTAGTTTAGTTTTGTAAACTTGATTTTTCTCTGTGTCTGAACAAAGTCCTTTTATTCTTCCCTCATATCTGAAGGATAATCTTGCAGGATAGAGCATTCTTTGCTGGTAGTTTTGCTCTTTAAGTATTTGGAACACACTATTCCATTCTCTCCACCCTCCTAGTGTTTCTTCAGAGAAGTCTGATTTTCACCCCTTGGGGTACCGTTGTAGGCTCGTTCTTTCTTCCGTCTTCCCATCTTCAGTATTCTTTGTTTTGAACTCTTGGAATTTACACTGCTGTATGTTTTGTTGCTGGTCTCACTTTATCTAGGTATGCTGTGGTTCTTTTGGCTTCTTGGATTTGTACATTCATTTCCTTCTATAGCTCTGGAATGCTTTCCTTCACTATTTCTTTAAATGCATTTTTTGTTTCTTTCTCTATCTTCCCCCCCCTTTATTCCTGTCATTCTTATGTTGCCTTTTCTCATGGAGTTGCATAGTTCTTGGAGTGTTTTCTTCTTTTTTTACTTCATTTTTGTCTTTCTTTACCCAGATTCTTTTTACATTTTCATCTTCAATTACACTGGCTTGTTGTTCCCTCGACATATTCTACTTTGTGACTTTCTCCTGAACTTTTCATCAGCTGTATTTCTCTCTTGAAATCCTGAAACTCCATTTTTATCTTATTTAGAGCTTCACTTTTTGTCTTCAGTTCATTTCATTTCTAAGGACATTTACATGTTTTTCTGAGTTTTCTTTCATATCTTTGTCATTGCATTTCTAAAATCTAAACTCTTACCTGATGGGGAGAACATAGCTCTGTAGCTATGGATTGTGGTTCTAAATATTTGTTCTCTCTGTGTTGTACTCTTCCATTGAGGACTCAACGTTGCCTTTTTTTTTTTAAAGCCTTTGCCCATTACTAGCTTTGGAACCCAGCTGCTGTATGTTGGGTTTCCTCTGGGCATGGTTCCTCCTACCTCATTGTTCAGGCTTCTCACTTAATCTCAGCAAACACCTGGTGGCATCTCCCAGGAGATTCTGAGGTCTCCGACCACTCTGGCTCATTTGCTGATGCGGGTCCAGAGACTCACCAGTCTGCAGATGCTGGTGGGAATCTTGTGGGAAGTCACGAGACTTCTCTAAGTCTAGGCAAGTACTGCTGGGATCCCACATAGTTTGCAAGACCCCTGCTCAACCATACTGGCTGCAATTTGTGAGACATCGTGAGGCCTCTGGCTGCTCTTGTACCCTCTGTGATGTGCGTCTGGCGTCTCACCAGTTTGGGGGGATACTCACAGAGAGTTGTGAGGTCTTTGCCAGTCTGGGCGGGTGCTGGTGGGTGAAATACTGTATTTTTACAAAACAACATTTAGCTACTTAGAGAATAAAAATAACAAATTATAATACTTTTTTTCTTGGTTTTCAGGTTTTCTACAAATGCCCATACTATCATAGATAAATCAGTGAATATTATAAAATGGTTTGATATGGTTTGTAATAATCTATTTGTGCCCAATTTCTGGAACAATGCATAAGGTAAAATGACATCTCTAACTCTGTAGTATAATTTACCATTTATATTATAATCTTTATTTCCTTGAGTTTTCTGCTATAGACAATTTCATTTGTTAAATGTGCATAATTATTTCATAGGGCATTATTGCTCATATGTCCTCATTATCCTTCATTTGGTGTAAATGTATATCCCCTTCATTGTGACCTTTGCATGTTAATTTTGTTCAGTAATCCACATACACAGTTAGAAAGTCAAGTGATTCCTCAAACCTTTGAAACAAAGCAGTTCCAGTTTTAACCTGTTCTACTTTAGCGTGAGTTTCATAAGGAAGTTACCTCCACATTATTAAGATGATTCTACCACTCTTTATTCATTAAGTTTAGATAGCATTTAACATAGATAATGTGTTATCATATCCTTCTCTACACTCTTATCTTTCTAGTGTGGTTCAATTACTGTTTAAAGTCAGACAAACAATTATGATTTTGAAATCACGACTGTGTGACTATTGTCTCCCACAGGCCAACTATATTGTAATTGTGTTTCCTTTCTTATAAAGTTTTGGCTTTTCCTTAACATCCTATTTTTTAATTAGTTTTATAGCATCCCTTCATTTCCTAATAGCCTCTTCTGGTTTGCTTTTTCTGCAGGAAGATGTTGAAGCTCAGTGCTTGTCCTCTGGGAGCATAACTGATTCCTCTTCCTCCTAGCTTTACTGAGCCCTGCTTTCTGTACTATTTGTAATGCCTTGAGCTGCGTTTATTGCTTTTTGCCTTAGTGTCATTTCTACATCCCTGAATACATTTTCCTTTTGCCGTCTGTGTTTATTAAGGCTTCATGTTTAGGAATATCTTCCATTCCTTCTGTTCCTGTCCTGAACTCTATCCCCAGTATGT
This sequence comes from Talpa occidentalis, assembly GCF_014898055.3. Lineage (NCBI taxonomy): Eukaryota > Metazoa > Chordata > Mammalia > Eulipotyphla > Talpidae > Talpa > Talpa occidentalis. The sequence goes on from NW_026555331.1 coordinate 68,444,276, forward strand.
CTGGACAAGGTGCTTCATAATATCTTTGTATTTCTACATGGCTCTACTTACTCAATTTTGTAATTGTTTATGCTAGCTGTTCTCCAGATGTGGTCTGGGGTTTCTTAAGTCTTAAGGTCAAGGTCCTTTGAAGAAGAGTCTTGATGAGTACTTGTGAGGTCAAATTTTTTTTTCTTCTTTTTTTCCTTTTAACAATAACATCTGAAGGCATCTACTGTTTGTTTTGGAAAACAGTGGGACTTGTGTGAAAAAACAGCACTGGGGCATCACACTCAAAACCTATGCACCTTCTTAGCCAGTTTATAAGGAAAAATAATAGCAGTGCTAATCAGATTTCTAGCATGGCAGAGTTGCTATTGGGGTTTGCACCTGGCATCATAGTTCATCAGTCCTTCATAGTCATAAGGGTTCATTTTCCTTCTTTGTGATTTAGACCTTGGAAGACAATTTGCTTATGAATATCATTTACTTGTGTGGATATTCTTATAATAAAAATTTCAAAATTTGAACCTGAATACAGATTTAATTAATTTGTTATAATTCAGGGGAAATGTTTTTACAGTTTTTCATTTGTATTCACTGCTTCCTCTGATCACTTGAAGACATTGTTATCAGCATCTAATTGCCTTTTGGAAGGTACTCTATATTATCAGCTTTTTAGTTAAAGCCTTCATAAAAGACATGTTATCTCTATTGTATGAGGAAGCGTACCTTCTTAGCACTTCAAAACATGAACATATTGTGAATCACCTCAACTCATTATCACCACATCATCATCCTACCTGTACACTGAATGTCTGGGCTAATTTGTGTTAAGGAAATGTGTTCTAGTGGGTTTTACTTCCTATTCCTATTCCTATTCCTAGAAAGCTTTCCTCACTGGCCTTTTCAGATACACTTATTTCTGTTCAGATCTGTTTGAGTCTCTTACCAGACCAGAGAGAAAGGAATACAGGAAAAAACTGGTTTTAGTCTTGCACTCCCTCTTGTTGATGCAGTGGAGTTTTTCAGCCCCTTTGAGTACCTGGCTCACATCCGTGACCATTGATCTGAAACACAAATTACAATGCGTAATGTCCCTCCCTTGCTAATTAATAATCTGTGACTGACTTTGTTGTCCTATAGATGTTTTTAAATTAGAATGTGGTCTTACGGTTTTGCTAGGAATTCAAAAGCCTTCTAAAATTGATGGTAATATAGCTGTTACACTAATTTTTTAATGGGGAGAGAGTAAATATGATCAGATGCTTGCAGATCACCAAAAAAAAAAAAAAAAGTGACCTACAAGATAAAGGTCTTATGGTACTGAAAAGTACCCATTTACTTGTAATTTGAAAAAGTCTCATCTGCTCTCTTATTTTAACACCAGCTGTTTCTTCAGCCTACAGTTCCTTTACTCTTTTAGTGTATGATACAGTTCATGCTTTAAGAAAGCTTTCCTTAATCCCTGGATCTAATTCTAATTCACTCTTTGGGTTCCTCTAAGCCTCCTGTAGCAATGGTCACACACATTGTAGCACACCCATTTTTTTACAGATAGTTTGTTTCTTATAAGTGAGTATGCTAATGCCTTCTTCATGGGCTTAATGTAATTTTTAATGAGGTAATATACAGACAAGGCTTAGTACAGTATAGTTCTTACTGACTTGAATCTTCCTCTTGCCTTTCTCACACATGAATGTGAACTGCGTAGTAAGTCAGCGTTTGTTTTGCTGTTACAAATTTTGGTTAGGTTAGAGTTCAGAAGAATATGAGCAGGGTTAATGCATTCTTTAGGCTTAGAACCAAACAGAAGGTAAATTATTTTTCATACTAGTAAATTGTAGCATTTTCAGTAAAGACCTTTGGTGAATGTCTATGTATAGTGAGAATTACTCAAAATCCTCAGGCAGTTGCCTCGCTGGAGACTGACTGAAACTATCTTAATCTAGTGTAGCCACTTTTTTCATACCTTTTGGGGAAACAGTCATTCTGAGTACCAAATGAAAAAGTGTACTTGTGTTTAAAGGCCATGTCTTTAAAAAAAATCTTTAAATATTAAAATAAAGAGTTCAGATAGTTAGCCATAAAAGGAACAGTGATATACAGCCCATTGAATCACATGCTGTGAAATATAGTCATTGACGAGAATGATGCTGTAAGCCCTTGTATTTTTGAAATCACTATTTTGAGTGGGGGGATGTCAGATAGGACTATTGGAATCAACCAAATTTGCAAGTTTCAATAAGGTAAGTAGGAGTGTGACATGAGTTCACAGTATTTCCTCTATTTGTAAGTTCAAGGAGATAATTGGAAAAGACATAGGGGACACAGACAGATAATGAGCCAGGCTGTGATTAGGGGGACTGACTCCGGTAGTGCTGAAGAGCTCAGTGCTGGGACCCTGGGAAAGCTGTGGTTACTTCTCTGAAGTCAAGAGTGAGTACAGTCTTGGGCCTCCCTCGTGGCGCAGGGGGATAAGACACAACCTATGAAGCTATTCGCAGCTGCTGCAGCACGAGTTCAGTCACCGGCCAGGGGGCTACCCACATGGCGCAGCAGACCTCTCTTGACTTGCTCGCTGCTGCCCTCAGTAGTGTATTTCAGTTGATCTGCCTGTTCTGTTCCCCACTCTGTGTCTGGTGAATCCTCTTACCTCCCCTCACACTTCTGGCCTGTACCCCAGTTCTTCTATGCATAAATAAATAAATCTTTACAAAAAAAAAGTGAGTACAGTCTTACCAGAGAGTTGGCTGTCATAACTCTTGCATTGGCCATGGGTATTTTGTTTCTTTCCCTTTAATTTATTGTCAGAAATTAATCGAAACTTAAACTCACTAACTGTAGTTGAATAAAACTTAAATTATGTATTTAGTATGTATAGAAATTTTTATCAAGTTACTATTCTGTTGAAAAATGCTGAGTTTGATTTGTTAAAGTTCATATTTGTGTGTGTGTGCATGTTTGTGTGTGTATAACATGTTTTAGTGCTTAAATCATGGTCTTATTTATCATGACAAGGTTTACCAAGTAAAGCTATCTTAAAATACATATGTAAATATGCATGCATACACATTAAGCATATGGGTATGGTTTTGTTTACATTTTATGTTAAGTGCTTAAGGAGGATACTATTCTTTGTGTAAACATTTTAAAACATTACACACATATATGTATTTGCATGTTGTTTTTTTGCATACAATGTTTGCTCTCTCCTCTCAGGTGTAGTTAGTCCCCACCAATTCATCCATGCACTATCATCTTAGTCCATTGTGCTCTTCCCTTCCCTGTCTTGATCCCTCTCCCTTCCTCTCCCTGCAGAATGTCTCTGATTGATAGTTGCCTGTTAATTTTGGTTTTTTACTTATTGTTCCCCCCTCCCCCGATCCCTTATTCAGTTCCTCTATATTCCTCCTATAAGTGAAACCATACCATCTTTTTCTTTTTCTTTCTGGCTTATTTTACTGAGCATTAATTCCTTCTAGCTCCATTCATGTTGCTGCAAATGGCATGCGTTTATCTTTTTGATTGCTGAATAGTATTCCATTGTGTATATATACCACATTTTCTTGATCATTGACCTATTTTTGGGCATTTGGGTTGTTTCCATATCTTAGCTGTTGTAAATAGTGCTGCAATAAACATAGGGATGCAGGTATCCTTTTGAATTAATGTTTTCGTGTTCTTTGTGTAAACATTTTGAATTTATGTGTGCATTTTATAATTGTTAGTGGATTTAAATTCAGAGATTTTAAGTTAGAAAATTTATGCATATTAAGCTAGACTTAATTGTTCTCTAAAGTAGGCCACATGGTTGAATGATTAAGACCTTGGTTTCTGGAATCAGAACAACTATGTCCTGGCAGTGTTGCTTTCTGTGGCAGCATTGGTGTGCATTATGGCAGCTGCTGGCCACATATAACTTAAAAGCACTTCAAATGTGACTACTGTGATTAGCTGAATTTTGAATTACATATATTTAAAATGTTTTATTGAAGTAGCATTGGTTTATAACAATATATAGTTTTCAGGAAGATGTCATCATAAGTACCATCTGCAGATACTATGTTAAGTTCACCACTAAATGTCTAAATCCTTCCTTCTCCATACATTTGTATCCTGTTAGCTGGTTTATGCTCTTCCCTTCTAGTCTAATAATATGGTCTTATAGTCTAAAAGTTTGTTTTTGTTTTACTTAATTCATTTGAGTTGGCTTAGGTCTAGGTAGCCGCATGTGACTAGTGGCTTCTATGGCCTCACAGCATGAAGTGATTTAACTTTTCTGTATTTCGGATTTTTCATTTGTACATATAAGCTCATACTGAAGCCAGCTTTTGTGGTTGTTACAGGAATAAGGCATTTAAGGAATTTAATGCTATTTCTGGAGCTGAGTATGTCCTTCATAAAGAATAGTTCTAATGACTATTATATATTTAATAAGCTGAAATTATTTTCCTTTTGGGCATTAATTTAAACCTGTTTATTTTTATTCTTCCTTTTCAGGATTAATTTATTTTTGGAAATCAAGTGCAATAATAAAAGGAAAATAAACCACACAACATTATTGGAAGCCATTTCTGCTAATTTTATTACATTTTAAAATTTATGATTTGATTTGAATACTATCATGGGAGGAGCTGTGAGTGCTGGGGAAGATAACGATGACTTAATTGATAATTTAAAAGAAGCTCAGTATATCCGCACTGAAAGAGTGGAACAAGCCTTCAGAGCAATTGATCGTGGAGATTACTATTTGGAAGGCTACCGAGACAATGCTTACAAAGACTTAGCCTGGAAACATGGGAACATACACTTGTCAGCACCTTGCATTTATTCTGAAGTTATGGAAGCATTGAAACTTCAACCAGGATTGTCTTTTCTTAACCTGGGAAGTGGAACCGGATATTTAAGTACAATGGTGGGCTTAATTTTAGGTAATTTTGATTTTGTGAAACTATACTTTAAAAAGTAAGCTGAGTTTGTATTACTGTTTATGATTACAGGGTTTGAAACTTTGTGTACAGTGTATGTTTGAATGTATATACTTAAAGTAGTTATCTTCCTTTCTTAAGAAGTAGTAATCATTTTCTGTTCCCAGCCCTGCCCTGGACAATTAGCTTTTGCTTTCAGCCCTAGACTTAAAAGGCTCCTGTACCCATTTCCAATGCCCAATCATTGTCTCTCTTTAAAATTGAACAGCCGGTATGCAGGAAAGTGAGGAGTGTCATTTCATCTCCTTTAAGGGAAAAGTTCTAACAGCTGGCATAGTGAATTTGATAATTATTCGAGTCTCAAAAAAAATACCATGTTTTCGTTAGGGAGACGTGTGTGGGATATAGTGCTTCGGGCAGAGGACTGGTAGGATACCGCAGGGTACTGGAGAAAAACACAGATGAGAGAATTGTATGTCATTGAGCTTTTAGCACACTTAGAGTGTGTATTTTGCCAGGCGTTATTCCTTCCTGGTGTGAGTATACAGCGGCGATCAAAAAGAAGGTAGATCTCCAGCCTGAAGATTGCTGAGTGCATACTAGGAGGGCAGGCATTATTTAAGTACTTTATATCCAATAACTCACTTAATGTTCCTAATAATCCTGTGTATATGGTGGAGTATATACTGCTGTGATTTTCATGTTGGTGAGTAAACTGAGGCACAGAGAGGTTAAATAAATATATAGCTTTAAAGTTATATAGCTAGAAGTAACAACTGGGAAATACGGAATGTGGCTAGAAAAAACATGGATGAATCAAAATCTGCTATAAGACGTTATGAGTTGGATGGAGAATGAATAACTGAGTTTACTAAGCCACATATTTACTGTATTTACTGAATATTAGTGTGTGGTAAGCCTTGAGATAGAGCAGTAATGCCTGCAGAGAGATTCTTGTCCTTGAGTTTGGAGACATAACGTTGGAAAGATGGATGAAAATCAGTAGTCTCATCTAGTGTGATAGTGTAATGAACTGTATGTGCAAGTTACCGGATGAATTGTGTTGGTTTGATATCTACTCTCAAGTGATAACGGACACATTGAAGAATTTAGAATGACTGTACTCCGGAGGGTCCCTCTGTCCCAGTGTCCTGGGACAGTCTTGGTGTATCTCACTTGTCCTAGCGTCAGTATCAATGACCTGTTACTTCCTAAAGTGTCCCAGGTTGGACAGTAAATTATGTGGTCATGTTTTGAGATTTTTACAAAGTTTTCAGGTCTGAAGTTCCTTTTTTCTTATACACTGGCATGTTACTTTATTTTCTCATGGGATGTGCAGTCTGTTTCATTAAGAAATTAATAGATCCCTTTTTTTCTACAATAGAGCGTCAAAAATGGTAGCAAGTTAATTGAGTTTTACCAAGAAATTTATCAGCTTACATTTAAATTTGGTGTTAACTACATTCCTGAGCCACGGATTTTTCTGTAGGTTGGAACCCAGACATCTATCACTTCTGTCATTAGGCCCTCTTTGAAGAAGGACGCTCTAGTGTTTGAGCCAGTGTCCAAATCAAAGGAACTCAGTGGGGGGTAGTAAGGAGACCTGCTTTTCAAAAAATGATAGTTGCCTTTCTTCAGGCAGTGCATTTCTTGACTAGTTTTGGCAACTGTTTGCTGGAGTCCAGGCCATAGGATCTTAGTCAGCTTCAGAGTGCCTGTTTTCCTGACCCTGTCACCTGCTTCCTTCTTAGGGAGGACAGTCTTGCTAGGAGTTCAGGGGTGGGGGAGATTGTCATAATTAGCAACCTTGGTAGCAGTGATGTAGCCCTCTTGAACGCCATTCCTTAGCTGTAGCCTCCAAGAGATTATATTCCTTGGCTAGATGCATTTGTAAGCTGACCTCTAATCATACCAGAGGGCAGTGTGGGGATACCCTGTGTAAATGATCTATAGTGCACTAGGTATTTTCCTCCTCTTACAGAGCCCCCAGGGAGTCCTGGATCTCTAATTAAATGTGTGACCATGGTTACTGGACGCTGTTCCAGGATTATTTTATTTTATTTTTTTGATCCCATACAGTCCTTACTAAGATACAGTTCTTTTCTTTTGATATGACATACTCATTTGATGAGAAAGATAAATGGAAACATTTTAAAGAAGAAATGGTAGAGCATTCTGTAAAGCTAATTATAGGTAATAAATCTTGGTTTTGTCCAGCTTCCAGGGAGGCTTAATCTTTTTCCCCCCACCCTGCTTCCTTTCTTGGTTTGTGTTTCATAAGTGTTTAAATTAAGGTGGGTAGGGTGGAGGGTGCATCCATAAAAACCTTTGACAGATCTGAAGAAGGATGCTTATTTGCTACCTATGAAGAAGGGTGCTTATTTGCTACCTATGACAATGTGGAGAGTCAGATTTCACTCCATTGCTTCACAGTGACAGTATTAACAAAAGTCACCTCCTTTTTAAAAGTATAGCATGATGACATCAGCCATGTTTCTCTCCCAGTCACAAGGTGGGGAGGACAGTTCTCACGACAGGTAGTGGTTTTCATCTGAGGACGTGCATAGTCCTCATGGTCTTGAGGAACCTGTGCCCAAGGCAGGGGATCTGTAGTTCAGAATGTAGAGCAGAAGATTCCTCTTGAGGAATTTTCATTCCTACTTCAGAAATACCCATGGAGAGGTCTTCAGTTTGTTGTTCAATAAGAGGATGTTAGGTTTACCTTCAAGAAATTTCTTGTGATTAAAGTATACTTGAAGCAATTACTTATTCTAGAAATGCGTTTTTACCCCCCCCCCAGACATGGGGAGTGGGTCATTTCTACTCCTAATATGCCTGATTTAGACAATTTGCTTAGTTTCAAATTGAAAAATTCTCGTCACTTTCATTTCTTCTCAAGTGTCTTCAAACTAAAGATTTTCACAAAGAATCTGGTACTTAATTGAGTCTCCTTTCGGTACTGTGTTATTCCTAGGGAATCCCACTGAAAGTTAGGGTCCATGAAAAGAGGCTTCCAAATCACAACCATGAAGTCAAGATAATCCAATAGGTCAAAAGTTAATAGTTGAGTTAAATCTGTGGAGAGACTGGATTGCTAGACTTGGATGTATGTGACTACCTTAGTACTTCTTTCTATCTTAAAGGTGGAACAATTTGACTAGAGTGTTTACATACAGAAAACCTGCTGCCAACTATTTGTTGCAATCATGGTTAGACACTCTGTAATCTTTCTTCACAGCCCTATAGACTGCCTTTCACCTCAGTACCTGTTTTTCATATAACCTCCCCTCCCCAAGCCTGAGATAATTTATATACCATAAAGTTCACCATTGTAACTATTAGTAAATTTGAAAAAGTTGTGCAAACATTACCATAATCCCCAGAAAGAGTCCCTTATGCCTAGGTGTATCCAATCCCCTTCCTCACTCCATCCCTAGCAACCACTTAGCTACTTTTTGTCCTAGATTTACTTTTTCTGTGTATTTCATAAAAATGGAATCATGCCATACATGGTCTTTGTGGTTTCTTTACTTACCATTAAGTTTGATGTTGAGTTCATAACATAGCATGAATTAGTAGGTTCGTCCTTTTTATAGCTGAATGATAACTCCATTCTATGGATATACTATATTTTATCCATTTTCCACTTCATGGACATTTGGGTTACTACTTTTTGGCCATTATGAATATGCTGCTATGAACATTCATGTATACATTTTTGTATGGACATACATTTTAATTTCTGTGAGTGGAATTGGCTCATCTGTGTGTGCATTTAACTTTTCAAGAAATTGACAAACTTCTCTAAAGTGGCTGTACTACTTTTATGTAGTTAGCACAACTATAATTTATGAGGCTTGCATTTATCCACATGGTCACTTATTTAATAGACATTTGAGTGGGTATAAAGTGGTTTACGATAAAATCATGAAAAGTTAAAAACTTGCCTTTCTCTAATGATATGGAAGATAAATATTCCTGTGCTTTTTAGTCATTCCTGTATCTTTGATGAATTATCTCTTCATGTCTTGTCCCTATTTTTGAATAAATTGTTGATGGGATGGGATACAAGCCCTTTATTAGAAGGCATAATTGCTTTACTTTTTTTTTTTTTTTTTTTCATGCTCTTAGAAAACTCACTTAAGGTCAAGGAATTCTGGAGAACTAGACTGATTATCTTCCTTTTCCCTCACTTCTTTTGGTAAAATTTAACACATTATGCTTATTTCTAGCTTTTTTTCAGGTTGATTTGTTTTCTGCATTAAGCTGTGTTTTCCTCTTCCCTCCGTCCTATTTTTTGGAAGGATGGTTGGGGTGGGAGAGGTTTTGTTTGCTTTTTAGGAATTGTAAAGACTGTTCGTAATATGTATTTTATTTTGGGCTCTGAGCAAATCTGTATTCAAGTGTTAAAAAAATTTCATTAAGGCTAATCACATTTTCTGAAATCAGTAAAGCTAATCAGTAAAGTAACAGTTTAAACTGTTACTTCTTAGTCCTACTTAGGCTTCTGTGCATCTTTTTCTACACACATACCCTGTATTGAGTCACCATCGCTCTTGTTTCTTAAGGTGGTTTTTTTTTCCCGTCACTTCTGATTGTGTGGTAGAAGACATTACTATCAACATTTCCTTCATTGCTACTACTGTCTGAAATCAAAACACATGTGGTCTTGTTTATGGATGTTAACTGCTATTACAGGATAGCAGATAACTAATAAAATTTTCAAATATTATGAAAGTATAGGTTTCAGAAATTTTACACAGTTTTAATAGAAGTTTCTTCTGGTTATAGTGCCTCATTCTTAAGAGCTGTGAAGTAATTCCTTCTGGTGTAAAAAGTCTTAGGTGGTTCTCTGAGCACTTTTGAGTTTTTACCTTTGAGAGTAGCTCTTGTCCAAAGTGGATTATCCATGTACCAAAAATAGTTGATCCATACATTTGCAAATTTGCCTACTTACTAAGATAATTAGTAACTCACATCAATATTTTGAGGTCGTTTGTATATATGCACAAAGGAGCAATCAAAATAAGTTACCTGATAAGTATGTTACCAGCTGGAAAGGAAAATGACTAAATGCTTTATTGTTTCAGCGATCTTGCAGAGATGGCCAGAGAATGGAGAGTGAAGAAGCAGGGCAATGTATGAAACTCCAGCTCTGGGGGATATGTTAGTGGGATGGCTTCAGGCAAATCACTTAGCACTTCTGATGCTCATTTCCTTTTTTTATAAGTAAAATAGACTCTACCAGGATGAGTATTTAGGATTTAAGATTATGCTCTGTTTAAGTTAGTTACGTGTACACACGTGTGTTTTTAGTATTTACCCTAGTAAATACTAGGGTAGCAATGCTTTGGTATTTGCTAATTAAGTATTTTGGACTTAGTAGAGCATAAACGCCCACAAATAATGAAAATCAACTATTTCAGGAAATTACTGAAGTTTTCTGAATTTATGTCACATAATTTGTGAAATCTCTCTTCCAGTTTAGGACCTGGCACCTACAGAATTATCTTTCTCTCACACAGTATACCCTAGATTAAGTTGAATGTTAGACTGAATGTCTAATTAGAGCTATCAGTTTACTTGAGTTGGCAGAACTGCTGGAGATCTTGATCTCTTTTGGAAGCTATCTTTACATTCTCTTTGGGTGTGACTCCTGCAGGGTGAGTCCATCCACCTTGGCCTCCCAAGATCCCCTTGGATTTCAAATAACTATGTTGCTATTGTAAATAAATTCTCTATCCTTTTTATGTCTGCTGAGCTCTGAACATTCTTAATCTTCTGAGCTGTGTTAATAAACTGGATGTTCAAATATGCAATGCTTACTGCATGTTTTTTTTTTCCTTCTGTGTGCATAGATTTCCAAAAGTTCAACGTGTATTCAAGTTACTCTTTTTTTTTTCCCCCTATTGTCTACAAGTCATGTTTCCCATCTTGGTGAAAGGATTTTTTTCAGCTTAGCTACTCAAGGCAGACACTGGAACAGAAGTTTCTCTTCTGTTTAATTATATTTTGCAGAATACATAATCTATTAATAGGGTCAAAAAATCCAAAAGAATTAAGTTATTCTTAAAAAGATTCTTCTCTCCTCTCACCTCCATTTTCTCTAGTTGTCTCCTCACTGAATAATAACTTTATGGAGCTGGAGAGTTTTTGCATAATACATGATGTTCATAGGGTTGACAGATGAAGTTAGAATTTTCATAGGTACATAAAGAAAATGCTTGCATTCTAGATTGTATCAAACAACTAAATTATTTTAATTGGAATGCACTTATTGTAAGATTTGCCTCTGAGGAATGCCTTATCCATGATAATAATAAAGTAGATTTAGCATGTATTTATGATTTTATGCCATTTTTTTATCAAAACATGAAAAATAAAAACATTTTATGCTTTGTATACATCATCTGCTTTAGTCTCAGTTATAACCTTTTAAATGGATCACTTCTATATTAATATACTTTATTATTTTTATTAAAAGTCTATATTATATTTGACACTTGCCAGCTGCTTAGGATACAAGAGTGCTTAAGACATAGCCCCTACTTTGATGTTATGCATGTCATTTCTGAACTAGCAGAAGCATTGTGTCAATTTTATGGACTGTTTTCTTCATTTAGTTCAGTAAATATTATGTGAGTTGATCACACTAGTCCCAGAGTAGCTACAGGTGCTTCAGAAAAACGAAGTGAAAGAACTGGTAAAAATGACTTAAGGTGAAATTATTGCATTAAAAAGATTTTGGATCAAGATCTGAAACTACAAATTAACATTAATTCTCAGTTGAAGACCTTTTTTCTTTTACTTTTTTGCGTTGGTAGAAATTTTAATCTGCCTATTTTGATGTTCCAGAGTAGGTGTAAGATAGTCATAAGTTGCTCTGAACATAATAGATTTGAATATTATCACCGTGGGTGAAAATATATAAATAATCTTACTGTTAGATCCGTATTTCATATTTTGACCTTTTAGACGTGTAGTTTAAATGGGGCCTTGGGTCTGTTCTCTGTAATTCTTTTTAAGCCAATGCTTTGAAATTTCATGTTACATATTTCTAAGGTTTAGCTTATATTAACAAATATTTAATACCCATAAACAGAAGAATCCAAGGGACGGGAACTGGACCTTTCTAGCAAATTTCAGTATTTGCTGTATGAGGCCCATCCTAAACCTAAAGAAAAAGTCTAGTCTTATATATCCAGCTAGCTTGAGAGTGATTAACATGGTAAGATTCAGTAGAAGTTTGAATGTGTCTGTCTTCCTATAGTGTACTTATTTTAATGTGATGTAAGAGGATGAATAAATTATAAGTGTCAATTAGATCATTTGTCTTAGTATCCAGTTAATAATAACTGGATCGTTTGCTGATTCGTTTTTCTCCTCCTCTCTTAGTCTATCGTTGTACTATTTTAATCCTCTACATTATACTTTGGGATATTCACCAGAAAGAATGAAATCTATTTTTGTCTCCTTTTTATCTTTTACTGTCTTTTGAGTTCTCATAGTTACATATAAATATTCCTAGACACCTTATTTTGTTTATTTTATTTTATTTTTTATTTTTTAGGATTTTAGTAATTTTTTTTTCACTTTTATTATTTTTAAATTTTTTACATCATTGTTCATTTTTAAGCAATATTTGCTTCCCCCCACCCCCTCAGGTGTAGTCCCCATAGAGTTTCCTTCACCAATGCACCATCACCTCAGTCCCCTGTGCTCCTCCCTCCCTCCTGCTGATCCCTCTCTCGCTGCCACCTCTGCAGTGTGCGAGAGACACCTTATTTTGTATGACTAACATTAGTAATATTGTAACTTACTGAATGATGTTTTTACATGTATATTGTAGTTCTTATTAAGAACTTCATAATAGTTTCATAGAAACTAAGTAACCGATTCCTCTGCTCCCTCTTGTGGTAACTATTAAGTTTTATGCAAAATGCTTTTATTTCAGTAACTAACTCTCAATATCACTTTACCAATGGAAACAGAAATTTGGATAGTCCAAAGACATTTTAGCAATCATTTCAGTTGGGCTTTGTGGTAATTAGGAAAGTATGGCTAGTGTGTTAGACCCCAAATGCATGTTAGGTTTCCCTTTAGAGCCTGGACACCTTGAGATACATGTCTGGTATGGGATCCAGACATTTACAGTTTCAGTTAAATTAAATTTTTAATTAAAATGAATTAAGAACTTTAAAAACTTCCCAGGTTACTCTGATACACAGTCAGAGTTGAGAACCACTTGAAGTTCATAGTCTACAACTAACCACTTGTATATAAAGAGAGGGTACATTGTAATTGTTAAGAATACCTACCCATCTTTTACTTAGCTGTGTGTGAAGCACTTTGACAAATGGCATGTTTCTCAGGGCCCATTTTTTATATCTAGGAAAGGCTTCAAATGGTAAATAATTGGTCTCATGATACACCTATTAGGAGGAGGATTGGAAAGACATCTGAGTTTAAATCTTTCTCACCACTCCACAAGTGTTTAGATTTCAAAATCCTCAACTGAAATGATGGATCTCAAATTAGTTCACCTTTAGAGCTAGTCTTGTTGTGTGTTATTACTTACCTTTTGCTTGGGCTTGTATTTTATAAAATAGCTTTACACAAAAAACTGAAGGTACTGAGAACTTCAAGATGTCATGTGAATCTCAGATTTCCCTGGCCTTCCTCAAGTAGGTTTCTATCTTGTATATTACATGTGAACAATTTAAGGATTTCAGAGAGGGGAGGGAGAAAAGCTACAGTGTTGGAAATTACATGGTGTTAACATAGGTACAAATAAAAAAACATAACTGCATTGATAGTTAATTGACAGTTAACTAATAATTATTGACTTTCATTTATAAACTTGGATTATTGACTACCTGATATACAGTATATATAAACTAGATCCAACTACTACATCAGAAAAACAGTTTATTATATTCAGATTTTATTTACTTGTTAGTACTCTTACTAATTTGACTATTGTCAGTCTTATAAGTAATTTCTAATATAGGATACCTAGGTTTTTCTATTAACTATCTTAAACATCTGTGTATGCTTCTATTTTTTCTTTAATATTTAGCTATTAAAATAGTCAACTGTTGAATGTTTTAGAAAAATCAGTTGCAAATACAAAATAATATTGGAATCTATTGAATGCAAAATTAATTTTATGCTTGATGGTGTTAGCACATTCTTTTGAATATTGTTACATTTATCCATTGACAGCTTGTACATTTCTCACAGCCCCGTGTGTTTGTACATACACACAGTCACGTTTTTCAGTTTATTTGAAAATCTTACACTATCTCTTTGATTAGTCCATTTTTAATTGAAAAAAAAATATAGGCATGTGGTTAAATCATGTTTCAGACAATAGGGTGTAATGATGAAAATATCTCCTTTCCACCCTGGACTTTGGTTCCTATCCTTGGAAGCAACTATGTATGCTTTTTCAGTTTTCTGTTTTAATTTTCTGTTGCATTTAATACAGATGTAACTGAGTTGTAATAAACAGCATTGCACTATATTTTTATTTTACATTTGATGTATTCTAATTGTATACCACATTCTAAATAAATATTGAGATATTGGTGACTTTGCTGTTTAACTTCTGCCTTTTTTAATGTATTTTTCTTTTTAATTGATTATTTTCAGTGTTATTTAATATTCAGTATATTAAGTAGTCATAAAGTATCCATGTAATTTTAAAATTGAGCAATTCCATCTCTAAAGTTGTGATATTTTATACTAGAAATTAATGTGTAGTATATTCTACGTATGCATTAATGATAACTGTTCAAAAAATCTTTTACGCTAATGAAATTGTCATTTTGTGTCAAGGTTATAGGAAAAACAAGTTATATAACATTCTTAAGATTTTTTCTTGTAAAGCTTATTTCTAAAAGTCACTTTGCTTTAGAGAATAAGCAGAAAGCAAGTAAAAGGAAAGAAAAAACAATGATGTCTTTAAGTGACAAACAGCCTGTGTTGTCTCTTTTGGCCAAGAAACCTTGATTTCTAGGTTCTTAACACCTCTCATAATGCTTCTGCATTTGGCCTAATAGAAAACTTCAAATTCTAGCAATGTTAACTTTTTTTATTGATGTCTTGTCCATGTAGCCCTAGTTTTGTTTTTTCATAATAAATAGTTAATTAGTATAACTAGATTCTTAATGAAAAATGAAGATGACAAAGTCTTATGTTTTAATGAACAATATTTAATAACAATATTTAGTGAAAGTTAGATTCATTTCCTATAACTATTTTCCTTACTGTGAATGTAATATAAAATAATTGTAGTCTTAAAGTTTCTAAATTGAGGAATACTTTATTTTTTCCTGACATTTTGTTTATTTATGAAAATTAAAGTTTTCAAAATATTAACTTTTAGTACTAAATCAGAAGAGGACATCACTGTGCTTTTCAAATTTTTTTTTTTTTGCCACTTTTGTTTATTTTTTGGGGAAAAATTTAGTTTTAGTCAGTTTGTGGTAATAAGGAATTATGAGTCTTGAAATGATCTTGGAGGGATATTCCAGTTTTTTAGATGAAGGCTAATGGAAACAAAAAATGAGAGAAACATTTAAGATTGCAGCAGTCAAAACAAATTATTTTAAAAGGTATAAGGTCACTATAAAGAAAGCTAGTTCTATCTGTTGAAATTAGATGCATCAAGTACTTTTTTTTTAAATCTTTTTGTCTGAATATACTTTGTGATTAGAATTTTTTTAATAACATTAAATGCAGTGATGGAGAAAGTACCTAATATTTTGGTTTAATTTTTATAGTTTCGGCATTTCTAGATTACAAGCCACTTTTTGATTGTCCTCTGAACATTTAAATATGATAATTCATGACTGTGGAGTTTGGTAGAACTCTGATACAGTATTTTTAATGATGTTCAGTAGTATGCTAAGTAGTTCCTAAGATATGTGCAAGATATAGAAATTTAAGTAGATGTGAGGCATAGAAAATAAATGTACACTTACTAAGAGACCAATCTCAAAAACAGCAAATAAATAGAGTGGAAAACGTTCAGAAACTTGAAGTATAACTAGATTTAGATTGTTACTTTCACGTCGTGGGTCAGGCAGCATGCACAGTAGCCTTAGGAAATTGAAATCCTGTCCATAGTCTCAGTGAACCACCACCAGGGTGGGGAGAGGAGCCATCCCAAGATTGTCGTAGGTCTGAGAAAACTCACTCCCGATTTCTGGAATGGCACACATCCTTGGCTGTGTGTTAAATACTGAGTAAGAAGTGTGTTGTCTGTTGGAATAGAAGAGTAAAAGCTCTTCAGGATGTGCCTGAGGACCACTTTCTGCTACACAGTGGGGACCCAAGAGGCGCAGAATGTTTGTGGCCTTGGCCCTCAAAGGATTTAACACTTCCTGGGGAGTAGTGGTGGGGTGCCATGAGACATTTATAATATATATGTGAACCCATGGTCTTGGGGCATTTTAGGATTGCTAAATTTTTAACAGAGGTGAATTTATAGTAAAAAACCATCTTTATATAGAAATATTAATTTTGTGGTGATGTCTTTTCAGATAAGTTAGAGAACTGTAGAACTTAGTTTTTTTTTTTTTCCCCCAATTAAATGTGAATAGGATCCATTCACCTTATAATTTGGGCTAATAGATCTCCATGTAGTTCAAGTCTTCTTTAAGTGCTCTTATGATAAATGAGCAAAAATTAAAAGAGCTCTGTAATGATCTTTTTAATATTTTTTATAAAAATGCTGCTGCTACAATTGCAGGTCCTTTTGGAATAAATCATGGGATTGAGCTTCATTCAGATGTGGTGGAATATGCCAAGGAAAAGCTGGAGAGCTTCATCAAAAATAGTGATAGCTTTGATAAGTAAGTATTCATATCTATAGTTTTGGTTTGAAAGCACTTGATAAATAGGTATGTTTGACACTGTCTGTTCCTTAATACATTTAGTTTATTGATCCTGAATTCCTCAGTTGAATACAGCAAAAGTCAATATGGCATAAAACGAGAGAAAATCTAGTTAGGGAAATTATTCTATATTTTAATTTTGTACATCAGTCTATAATAAAAAATAACTTACTGCTGAAGTTTATGCTGCTGTCTTTTTTTTAGCAGGGTGTTATATTCATTAAACAAGCAAGTATCTTTTCTGAAGAAATCTATGAAGATGCTTGGCATTGGAATACTTTTCTTGAACTGGTTTTATGCCTTTGGAATAGTAATTTTACAGTTTTGCCCTCTTTATTGTAGTCTAACCTTTTAGTATATAAAATACTTTCTTAAAAATGATTAATATATTTAGAAGAAATTATCATAGAAATAAATTGTATATCTTGTGGTAGGGGTTGCATTTTAGAAATTATTTTGAACTCATACTTTCCTGGAGAAGAAACACTTCACAGGCTTTGGCCCTCTGGGTGGCAGGGTAGACTGGTGCATAGTGTAAAATTCAGCACTGATAATACTGTAGAGTACAAGGGCTTATGCTAATGTCCAGTGGCTCTATGAAATTATATAAAATTTGGAGGGCATTTATATATCTCAACTAGTCATTTTCAAAGAGAAAGAGCCTTAAAAAAGACAGGAACTGCAAACTAAAACCAGAGACTCTAACAGAGTTATAGTATAAATGCCATTGTTGGCTTATTGGGAGTAGGCCTTCCTCACTCACCTCCAGACCCTGGCCATGACCATAGAGGTGAGAAATCTGGGGGGAGTCTGGACCAGAGTTGAAGGCTTTTTATCTAGAGAATGTAGACTTGGGTTATGTCACCATAAGGGACACAGAACCTGTGAATGTCTGCTGGTCTGTATTTTCCTTTTTCCTTATACTCTGCTGCTTGTCCTCCTTCCCTGCCCTTCTCATCCATTCTTCCTTGCCATTGCAAAGTTTGTGTGTATCCTCTGATATGCTTCAGCAAAATCCTCAGTGTTACAGAGGGAAGGGGGTCTTGTGTCTTAGGTATGACTGTAACTGTTTTTTAAAAACCTCAGGCAAGCTTGGATGAGTTGGGAAATGCTCAGGTCTTAATTTGATTCTATAATTCAATGGATTTGAGCAGACCACTTGAGTTTCTGTATCAGTTTGCGGACAGAATCTTTTTTATGCTTTTCTTTATAAGTAACATTTAATTCATAATTTGAATCATTTTTCAAGTGCTTACTGTGTTGGTTCATATTCTATTTCCAAGAACAACATTGTTTGACAGAAATAAAAATTTGTAACCAGTTATTTTTATCAGAAATTGGATTCAGTTTTAACATCCTTTCATATCTTCATCCTTTTCTTGCCTTAAATTAGTATGGTAAGTGCTTAAGATGTAGACATAAATATTTTTATATTGTTTATTAGAACTAAAATTTTGTTAAATTTATTGAGTTCATACTGTTTTAAGTATTTGTTTTGATGTTGAAATTCAGTGTATACAGCGCAGTACCTTTTGAGTGCATTTGAACTAAGAAAATATAAAAGTAATTAATAAAGCAAATATTTAAGGCCTATTGTAAAGTCTTGTATATTAGGTAGTAATATATTTCATGTATTAATACATGAACACATATAATTCCACTTTGGTTCATTAATTGAGCAGAACAAACTCAAGGAAGAATGTTGAATCACTGAAGCACCTTTATACAAGTGTCTTCGGAGCTCAAGTTTATTGCTGACAAATGGGTATGGCCCTGGAAACAGTAAAATATGTAATTTAAAGCATTACTGTGTTAGTAAAATTTAAATAATTGTTGGGATGTTTTTGTGTGAAGATCAAATTTTCTTGGCTTGTGTTTTTTGAGTTTTACTTTGTTACTACTATGTAATATGATTATTCATATAATGATGAGTTATAAAATATAATGATATGATTGATCTGAATGTTTCTGTAAAATACCTAGTGGCCTTGTTATTTTTGTTGAAATAATCAAACTTTATAATACATATAAAGTTGTTGAGTGTTGCAATTTATTTTGAAAACAAATTCATACATTAATAAACTAGACTGAAAAAATGAGGCAGTTTTAGAAATGTTATCTAACTTGGTTTTCAAGTAGCATTGTGAAATATTAGTTATGTATTTCAGATTGTGAAAGTATTTTGCATACAAAGTATAGTAGAAACTGTGGAAATGTTTCATTTTGCAAAGAGAGTTGAGAAGTTAGTCAAATTTAATGAGTAAGTCAGTGGATTCTTTTTGTTTTCTTTGTATGATTTGGTTTTGGTGAGAAATTATAAAGATACTAGTTTTCTTAACTGTCATGGTTTTAATTGTATTGTAATCTAGATGTTTGCAGATGTTTATTTTAAATTTTTAAATTTAAAAAGCTTGCTGTAGAAAGTGATTTTAAAAATCCCATTTCCTAGTTTTACTAAACATTAAATATAATTGTTTACAGGTCATCAGTTTATATTACTTAACAAAATGTAAATTTAGGAAAATCGCTACTATGTATTCTTTAGTACCAGATTATCCTTGATTATGTGTAACACAGAAAGTATAGATAGCTAAAACCTAATACCTTTCCAGTCTGTAGATTTGGATCTTTTTATCAGTTCCTTTTTCAGAAGCATTGTCACATCACTTAAGATTTAAATGTCCTTCAATGTTTCTTTATGTCTGTTGGCAGTTATAGTAAACTTCCAAATAAATGGGGGAAAAAGCCCATAAACTAATTAACACTAGAATATATAAAATGACCTTTTAAGAAATGTGTGTTTTTGGAAATGTGCACAAAGCAAGCCTGGTTCCTGAGTCTTGAAGATAGTATTCCTTCTTTTAAAAAAAAAGTACCCTTAATATAATTGCATATATTGATACCTTTAAACTTGCCATGAGTTAGTCCTATGTCAGCAAATGAACTAAATTGGAGAGGCCACTTTGAATTTACTGCACTAGGAGATGGGATGGAAAGGGCAGTTCTCATGTGACTTGTTCCTTTAATACCTATGGTATTTTTTCATTCACAGAAATTTCCTTATAAAACTGACATTTGATATCCAGGGTTTGGTAAAACACATACAAATTTTATCACTAATGGCCAGATAGTAAATATTTTAGGTTTCCTATGCTAAATGGTCTTTGTTCAACTCTTCAACCTGCCATTGTAGTGCAAAGCAGCCCTAGACCCTCCACAGAAGATAGACATAGGTGCTAGTGTTATAGGAACACTTGCTTTTAAAAAAAACAAGCAGCAGGCTGGACTTGGCCTGTTTTCCATAGTTTCTATTCTTTTTTTTTTTTTTAAGATTTATTGATTGATTGATTGATTGATTGATACATACATGCATACAAGCACTGGGTACAGTCAGAAGCGTGGGAGGGTGAGAGAATTCACCAGAGCCAGAGCAGGGAGCAGAGCAGGCAGAAGGACCGAAGTACACTGCTGAGGGGAGCAGCGGGTGGCAGGAGAGGTCTGCGCGCCATGTGGGACCCTCCTCTGGTGGCCAGGGAGCAGCCGGGGATCGAACCAGCGCTGCAGAGGCTGCAGGCAGGTTCGCAACCCAGCGCTCAACCACTGCGCCACCGGGGAGGCCCATATAGTTTCTATTCTTCACACATACTCTTCAGATGTCTTCTAGTTCATGCTGATCTAGACAGTTGTTTTGGGCCTAGGTCTTAAATGCCCCTAGGTGTCTGGCTTTCCTGAAGAAGAGGGTTGGGGAATGTCGAGTGATAAAAGCTAATGTTCGTGGAGGGACAGTAAGCAAAATAATCTCTTCAGCTGTAGTTACTTGTGGAAGAGTAAGTCAGTAAAGGAACCTGAATTGTAGACCTTTACCTTATAAATACTTTGAAAATGACTTGGTAATTGGTATAGTGTTTGTTTATAGCTACATTTATGTGTTTGTATAATATGCATGTGGATGTAGTTGACTCCCTAGGATGCATGCTTTGGAGTGTTCCATTTTCTTTTAAGAAAATAGGTCAATAGATCCTGTTTCCCCTCTCCTCCAAGGATACAGCAACTGATTGTGGAAATACTTTAATATCAGTAACCAGATAAGTACAACATAGTCTAATTCATTGAAGATTTTCATTCTGTTTGAACAGAGGACCATTGTTTCTGTATAGTTTGTATAGATGAGTCATGATAGAAGTATTGAAAACAGATTTAAAAAGATAGCACCCAGTATCATCTATTCTTTCAGTACTATTTACCATTTAAAGTACTTTATCCTTATTTCTAGAGGTGATTTTGGTGTCCTCATTTCCCAGATGGAAAAGCTGACAATTAGAGAAATTATAATCTGAGCTAGACTGGTCTTTTTATTTAGTTCTGATTTAACTGTGGCTGTGTAAACACTAATTTATTCTAATATTTCTTCTCAGCAATAAGCTGTTAACAATGAAATACAACCTCGCAACACTGCCCCAGTACAGAAATTGAAGTAGCGCTTTTTTAATTCATTTTTTTTTTTTAAAGAGGCATGCATTATTTATTTATTTATTTATTTGTTTGTTTATACAAGCACTGGGTACAGTCAGAAGCGCGGGAGGGTGAAAGAATTCACCAGAGCCAGAGCGGGGAGCAGAGCAGGCAGAAGGACCGAAGTACACTGCTGAGGGGAGCAGCGGGCAGCAGGAGAGGTCTGCGCGCCATGTGGGACCCTCCTCCGGTGGCCAGGGAGCAGCCAGGGAGCAGCCGGGGAGCAGCCGGGGATCGAACCGGCTCCGCAGAGGCCGCGGGCAGCTTTGCAACCCAGCGTTCAACCGCTGCGCCACTGGGGAGGCCCCTTGCTTTAATTCATTTTTTTCATTCAGTTTAGAATTGAAGAGTGCCCTTAAAGTGGTTATATACACTATAGCATTCTTACTATAGAGCATACCTACTGTGTTCATTAATGATACTCACTTATGGTGTGAATAACTGTTGGAAGCAGGGATGAATGGGTTGATTAGTGTTTTCCTCAAATTTAATTGAGGTGTAAGTTTTAAATCCAGAGGTAGTATAGTCTTTAGCATTTTAGAATATTTTATTGATTTATGGCCTAATTTTATTTTCAGTTACAGGTTCATTTCTCACATGATTTTATTTGCATTGGAAGACTCGAATGCTTCTATATTCTATCAGTTTTATCAGTAGAAGGCAGTTCTGCTTCATCTTCATATGGAATATTTGAAGTATTTTTACTATATGTAAATATTTAGTCAACATTATTTCAGAATACTTACCAGATGATTTGAATATTTTGACATAATATTTGAATAAAATTCAGATGGCAGTCTTACAACAGTTTTAAGTTTGAAACAATTTTTTTATCATGACAAACATTAAAATGGTGGAAGATAAGTGCTTAAAGATCATCAAGCTGTCAGTTATTTAGCATCAGTTAGAAATGGCATGGGTAAAATGTACATGGCTTCAAACGCAGCATTAGAAGTTATTATTTAAGAAGAAGGCTCTATGTATAACATACCTGGTACAACTTGTATAAAATGTTTAGTGATTATTCAACCTATAAATTTTTCTAAAGCTTCATTCAATGAAAAAAAAATCACTTACTCTTAACACTCGGCTTTGATTTTGTTATTTATTCTGACATGAGTTTGATGCATTTGGGAGGGAAAACTCTTGGTAAAGTCTTTTAATTTAAAAATTCAATACCCTAAGTATCACTTATAAAAGTTTTAAATGGTGTCGCATTTTGGAGCTACAAATTGTTTTCTTCCCATTGGAAAGTGTGGAAGTTTTGTCTTTGTTTTAATAAAGTAATCATAGCTCTGAAAACTCAAAATGTGTATTTTGACAAAGTGTTTTAAGAAAAAGAAGTTTCTGTGATTCACTTGGCAGGTGGTTTTGGATGAGTATGAGAACAAGGTAGGATTCTTTCTTGTGTCCTTGAAATCCCTTATTCCATTGGAATAATTGTCTAAAATTTCAATGACAGCATCCTGTGACACTTGATAAACTAGGTGTGCAAATTGTCAGCCCCCACCTCAACAGTGTATTGAAGGGGAATGTTGTTTTTTCTACTCTCAGTCAGCTCCTAGACCTAGACTATCCGTCTAAGAGGGAAGCTGCAGGGCAAGGCTAGGTCACCCTGATCTCCTAGCAGCTTATCAAAAGAATTATATGGGCAAGTTGGCAAGGTCCCTGCTGTGAAGGAAATCATCTGTCCATCTAAAGATGAAGATATTCCAACATGCACAAGCAAAGGAAACCACTACTAAGGTAAGTGATTAGAATCCTGGTGTTATTTTGGGCAAGTGTTCAAGTTCTAAATGCAGACACATGTGCTCTACATTTTCCCACAAATAATTTTCATTGCACAATTTATTGTTGGGAGTACAATGCAATTTAGCAGTGTGAGTCATCTCTAAATGGAAAATTTTATTTTGGAAATATTCTTCAAAGAATAATGTTTACTTTCCATTTTACTAACTGACATGAACTTTTAGTGAAATTTCCTAAATCAAGTATAAAAGCTGGGGGAAGAACATGTGAACCATACTTTTACAAGTAAAATTATAACCACATAGGAAATAAATTTTGGTAGACCTCTTACTGTTTTATGTTCTTTCCTCCCTCAGGTTTCATTTAGTGTGTGGTTGATGTGAAAAGGTAGAAGGTTTTATGTGTAAATATATAAATAATGTAGTACTATTTTGTAGTAAACTGAAAACTTCTGGTTAGTTTATTGCTGTAGTCTTCCATATTATGTAATAATCCTGTTTATGATTTAAAACATGTCCTTTGCCTATAGAAGTCTGTGGAAACTTAGGTAAGATGTCCCTTTCAGATGTTAGTGTAAGCCTAAGGGGGAAACTGTCAGATTTTCTTCTCTACATTGGAAAAATTAATAGGAGTTGTAATTTACTCTGCTAACATGGTTAGCTATCATCTATGTCTTAAATCAGTCATTTAATTCTTCATAGGTATGATATGAGCATGATATCATATGGATATGATGATATCTTAAACTTTTTTGCCTGAAAAATTTTAATTATAGACTTCTCAAAACATTAGCTGTAGCATTGGTATGGTTATTTATATGAAATGCTATTATAAAAATAGTATACAAAATAACCAAATCAGATTCTTGTGTCCTTGAAATCCCTTATTCCCTTGGAATAATTGTCTGAAATTTTAATGACAGAGCATTCTGTGACACTTGATAAACTAGGTGTATACAAAATAACCAAATCAGATTCTCAACTGTGTACCTAGTGAGAAGTACTAAAAGCTCACCTGTAAGTCCTCTATTACAACTTGCTATTACCCATTTACACATACATACACACACACACACACACACGAAATCTATGCAACCTAAGGGTTGTTCTGTTTACTAGTGTGAAAAATTAATGTATTATATATGAAAAAAGTCAAGCCATAGTTATAAATATAATAAATAATCCCAGAGGAGAGATAATCCCCAGATGAGAGACTCTCTGGTAGACCTTTTTTTTTTTTAATAACTACAAAATTGGCAGTATTACAACTTTTTGGTTATGTGTTTAGCATATGAATTCTCTACGTTCTGGATGTTTTAGTGCCAATAATTAAAAATATTATTATTCTCCAATTTTTCTTATGTTCTTGAATTTTTTACTATTTCAGATCTAGAAATAGTTCAGTCCTTTTGAAATGCTGTCTCAAGTTATTTTCAAGCTTTGAGTGTTCTGCTGAAGGATATTAATATAAATATGTTTCATGAAACTGTAAAGATCCTATATGCATTTGTAGATGTTTCATTTGCATTAGTAGATATTATTTATAAATTTAGATATTTTTCCTCTACAATAATCCTTTGTTCTGCTCTCCATTATAAGGGAGACGAGATGTTGTTTTTTAGAATAAGGGTGGCTCACTTAAGACGTTTAGAAAGTCCCTGCCCCACCTCCCCAAAAACTGCCTTTCAGTTATAGGACAAGTGATTTATTCATTGAAGACAGAGATTTTTTGTTGTTTAAAAATTTGAGTTTTGCTTTTATTGATATTTTTGGGGAAAAATATCCTGTATTCTGTAACACAAAATTACAATTATTTAGAGTAATTAGTAAAACAAGAGCCATCATATTGATACAGCGGGTAACATAAGTGCAAACTTTCTGTGAATATTTCTGGGCAACTTTCTCGAGAATTTTGTGGTCAGCAAATATATTTTGTCAAATCTGAGTTCATATTCAAAAGTTGGTAGATAAAATTAATATAAAACATTTGGTTGTATGATTTATTTTTTTTGAGGACTGTAATAAGCGATGGAAAACCAATTAAAATTCAGAAAGTAATACTAACATATAACAGGAAAAACAGAATGTTTCTAGGGGAAAATTATGTTAAGGACAGAGTATCTGGTTTCTGTTTACCTGTGATAAGTAGCCCTAGGGTATTAGTATTTTCAGTTTATATGACTGTTGATACACACATATACACATAAATCTAGGAGAAATATCGATTTAACTTTTTGTACTAAATCTCTTACACTCCTTGCAATTTTTTTCCCTTACTGTACATGTCAGTTTGTATTAATCAGATCTTAAGGACTCAGTATTTTACGTATGGCTAGTGTCTACCATCTCAGCGTAACTCTGGATTGTCTCCACTTTTAGAGCCTTGGTGGTCATTTCTCAGGGAACCGCTGTCTGATTCCCTATGATTCTCTCTTCAATTTGTGTTCATTTTCAGTTTCATAGAATTAGAGCATTTATCATACTTGTAAATTAATCTTTAATTGGTGAGGTTATTTGATACTTCTCATATCTTGATGTAAACATGACTTTCGTTTTAGTTCCAATATTTACATAAGAACTGGTACTCAGTAAATAGTATTTTACTGAATGAATTAGGCTCATTACTAGTATAGGTGACTTGACCAGAGTCACACATTTGATTTTGAAATTGGGCACTAAATCTTTCTAATTGATTTTGCTGGGATGAGAATGTTATAAAATATTACTAATATAAGAAGTGGTTTTAATCATAGTTTGATTAATGGTATTTTCCTAGGTAATACTTTCATAAGGCATATTTTTAATTGGTAGGAAACTTTTAAAACTATAAGCTTATTTTTTAAGTTGATTTAATATGCATGATAAGAGGTTTAATAATTCATATTTTTAAATTCCTTGCTCACACTCATCTTGAAGGTTATGACTGACTTAAATTATTAAATAAATTATTTTAAATGAATTTTTATAAGAATGATGATTTTGTATTCATTGAAAATACTATTCTCTTTTTTGGAGAAAGCTTACTGTGAGTTTGATAAAATGATTAAACCATGTGATCCAGTAATGGCGATTACTCAATTACTAATTACTTAAAGCCAAGAAATTATATTTTGACTATATATACAGTAATAGGTTGTAGCATAGTCTTGAGTCTAAAAGAAATTACACTTGCCCCTGCTCCCCCAACCTAGAAAATTTTACACTTTTGTGTGTGCCATACAAGTAGGAGGAATGAGATACTACTACAGAGTTGGGTAAAGTTTCATTGTGAAGCTAATTAAAACTTGAAATGTACTTTTAAGGGATAGGCATTTACCAAGTGAGGAAAAGAAGGAAGGGTAATTTCAGTCAAAGGAATAGGAGCATATACAAATACAGGTTTTTGAAACATTTTGTAAAAGTTCCTTTAAGCAATTAGAAGCAAATAATTCAGTCTAGCTACAATGTAGGCATGAAAATTGAGTCTGGAAGGGAAACTTCAGAGTACAGTCATAAAGAGTTGTGCATGGCATTCTTAAGAGCTTGAACATATTCTGTGTATTAGGGAACATCATAATGGAAGGGGATACCTAAAAATTGTGAACAATGAGGAGGTAATAATAGTAAAACAAATAATGGGGCATGAACTGTGGGAGTGTGAAAAGAGAGTACAGGGTACATACTCTTTGCTTACCTTGATCCCAACCCCCTCAACCCTTTCCACCCCATTCCCATTCCCCTACACCAAGAAGAGAAGAAATGGAGGACAGGGCTTAATTCTGGGAAACTCTTCTATCAGTGATTATAATGTGTCTGTATTTTAGTGAATTTTAATGGAAACTTAATATGTAATCTGTTAACTATCAAAGAACAGGATATGTTTTACAAAGTAAAAATGATTGATTTAGTCAGTTTTTCATGGCATGCCAACAAATATTCTTGATTTTACTCTGTGGTCATAATAACTTTAATCAACTTAAAACTGAAAGGATGTTTCATGCTCCATGCGTTCATTTAAAAAAGGTTTAATGTTTTATTAGTGCATTGAAGTTTTAATTATATGTTACATGTTAGAAACTACTTTCAAATTTTGTCTGTCAGAATCAAGGACTAAACTAGGAGTCTTATTAAAAAGCAGAGTCTGCAAAAGCATAATTCTATATCCATGAACCAACACTGTAACCAGGAACAAACAGCCAAGATAAAATGCCTGGATAAAAATGCCTTATCTCTACTTTGGTTGCATAAAAAGATCACAGGGGTCAAAACAACAGTAAGAAAAAACCATTTGTTCTCTGTTCGAATCCTATAACATACCTTTGCTAACCTTTTATGAAAAATCTCCCTAATCTTGGTTACTGCAAGGGTGAATGATGCCTTTTCCTTACAAAGTTTTGCCACTGTATGTGCACCAAAAATGACAAACTGAGAATAATACTCCAGGAGCCCTTCAGTTTTCATAAGGCATCATACCTTTTTCGCAAAGGGCAGTGGAATATGAAGCTTTTTGCATTTTTGTTTGACCCTTGTGATTTTCATCTTTATCATATATCATTTTGGGGCATGTGGTTATGCTGGGCTTTTCATTATATTCATTTTTAAGTCTTAAGTAAGGTGTCAGTGTGCCAAAAAAAAATAGATACTACGTCAAATTTTTTATAATGACATCCTTAAAATGTTAATAACTTAAATATTTCAAAGAACTGGATTATATATTTTTTTTACATTTTTATTTAAATAAATTAGAATATATTTGTTTTTCCATGCAGATTTGAGTTCTGTGAACCTGCATTTGTGGTTGGTAATTGCCTCCAGATAGCATCTGATAGTCATCAATATGATCGAATTTATTGTGGAGCTGGAGTCCAGAAAGACCATGAAAATTACATGAAAATATTACTAAAAGTTGGAGGCATTCTAGTAATGCCTATAGAAGATCAGGTAATTTCTATTGTCCTTTTCTTTTGTTTAATGACATAGAAAACAAGGAAGGGGAAATTATTACATTGTAGATTTTAAAGAACTGCTCTTAGATTTATCTTGAAATGCTCATATTTATCCAAAACAGGTAATAGGAAAAAAATCCTCTGCAACCATTAGAAAGGACTTTGACTTTCACTCAAACTACCTGTGTGGATTTGCCAAACTGTACCCTCCTGAAGATTTCTTACCTGGCAATATTGAACTGAATATAATGACCTCTGCCAGCCACTCAGTTTCCAACATTCTTTAACTCTTTCAGCTTATAAAAACAAGAAATCCTATTTGGGGGTTTCGTTTGATGTGCTTAACTCCATTAAAGAAACAAGTATATTTTAGAATCTTCATGTAGTACTGTATAGACTTATGTGAAAATATTCTTCAGCTATTTTCCTGCCTGTTTTTTGGTATTAGTAGGTATAATAAATGTTTGAAAACATAATTTACTGAGAAAATTGATCAACCTTTGAAAAGCAAATTACTTAAAATTTTTTTAAACTATATTGAAGACCAAATACTTGACACCTTTTATATTACTTTATGGCATATATTTAGGTGAAAGTAATTTTGTTGCATTCAGATACAAGTGATTTTATATAGCAATCATTGACAGTTATTTTTGAAATTGTAAGTAAGTAAGAAAAATCACATTTCCAGAATTAAATTAGTCTATTTTCCCCTCTAAATAGTTAACACAAATTATGCGAACTGGACAAAACACTTGGGAAAGTAAAAATATCCTTGCTGTTTCATTTGCTCCACTTGTGCAACCAAGTAAGAATGATAATGGCAAACCAGATTCTGTGGGACTCCGTAAGTAATGTTAATCCTTTCTGATTGAGCTGTGATTTAATATTTAACTCCTATGCTTTATATTTCATGCACTATATTATGAAGAACTCTGCAGCAGTGTATTCAATGTATTTATTCAGCCTTTTCCCCCATGCACCGCCACAACCCCCACCTCCCCCAGTTAGTTGCCTTTTTGGAAAGATGAAATGAAGGGACAGGTCAAACTAAAAATGAATTTATTAGTTATAGTTGTGAATTAATTATAGTAAAATCGGTGGATATAATTTTCCAAAAACTTTAATTCAGCTCAAAAGAACTTTGTTCTTCCAGGGTGGCTAGAGGTCACTGGCTAGGCTATAGAGGACAGTCTATAACAGAATTTTCTTGTAGTCAAAAGAGAGTCAGTGTTGTGTGAAGGTAGAATAATAGTGGACTGCATTGATGTTGGTGGAGGGAATAAAGGTTATCCACACTTTTGTTCTGAGCAACTAACTGGTGACAACATTCATTACTGTCTTTGAAGACTTGGAGTGAAATAGTTTGGAAATAGGTGTAGGAAGATTGCATATATTATTTTGACCATGTGTGAGTTGTCTGTTAGCACATAAATGTTAAGTAGGGTATGAACCGACTTCATGAGGAAGGTGGAAGTTGAGAGTCTTCAACATAAAGGTGTCATTTAAAGTTGCGAGAACATTTGGTGAGATAGCGAAGAGATGCTTGGATTAGAGCTATTGGCCACCATTCAGAGATAACAGGATGATGTATTCGCAAAGGAAGGACCTGAGAGAAATGGGAGGACTACCAGGATATTAGAAACTGAGGAAGAAAAATGTTTCAAGGAGGGAGTGAGCAACTTCCTGAGGGCTACTGAGACCTTGAAAAAGAAGAGGTTTGGTGTTAGAAATCGGTGGATACAGTTCTTCCAAAATGAGCTTTGGCTTAGTAAAACCTCTTAATTTGCTTCTTAAATGGATTTATTTCATAGCGAGCTGGCTTTTAGAAAGGAATTAATTTTATTTTCAGTGTTCATTTTTACCTCTTTTGAGCTCTATGATTTTGTGGCCTTTTTGGTGGTTTTGAGAATTACACGAAATAGTATTCATGAAGTATTTGGCATATAATAATTGCTTAATAAAGAATAGTGCTGGGATTTAGGGAGGATCATTAAATTGTACATGATTTTTCCTGTTTAGATTCTTACCAGTGGAGAAATGGACCTGGGTGTTAGATGGCTAGGGTCAGGTAGCTTTATTACCAGTCATAATAGTAGGAGAATATGGCTTAAGTCTGCACATTTAAATGAGGTTTACCTATTGCAAGTAAATCAGGTTTTTGCTTACAGGCAACACTGACTACTCACTATTGAGTTTAACCCATAAACACAGGGATGAGTAGAACTCAACCTGTGCACTTGTACGTGGACATAACCTAGAGGGAAGAAAAAAAAGAATAGGACAAAGATACACAGGCTTGCTGCTGCTTATATTCACAAGTTATACAAGCCACTCTCCTGCCTTGGGGAGAAATGAACATGGTGATAAAGAGAGGTCCTACTTGTAGTTCTGGAGTGAGTGTCACTTTGAGAGTGTCAGTGCTTGGAGGTCTATTCCCCACAATCTGAGGAGAGGAGTTACTTCCATTCTTCTCTGATAGCTGCCATCAAAGAAAATCACTATTCTGGATTTTTTTTTTTTTTTTAAGATTTATTTTACTTATGCGTACAAGAACGTGAGTGTAGGTCAGAGGTGCTGGGGGATGAGAGGATTTGCCAGAGACAGAATGGGGAGCAGAACAGGTGATTTATTGAAATTCACTGCTGAGGGGAGCAGTGGGCAAAACAGGAGAGGTCTGCTGTGCCATGTGGCTTGGCACCCTGACCGGGGATGGAACTCATGCTGCAGTGGCTGACGATAGCTTGATAGTGCTGAGACTTTAACACCCTGTGCCACCAGGGAGGCCCACCACTCTGGATTTGTAAGATTCATAGGGTCTGTATTCACTTGGATCATACAATTTTTTCAATGAAAGCTCCTTTTTAATAGACCACCCACTACACACACACACACACACATATACCCATGTTTGTACATGTAGGTATATATGTATATGTATATAAACATTTATGTGTACTGTACACTATAATGTACTAAACTATAATTTTTGAATACTTAAACTCCTTGTTAAAAAAAAGCTAGGGCAAGAGGTAAAGGAAAAAACAGTAGTAACAAAGTAAAACTATCTCTTTCCTCCTGTTTTCCAAGCATTAGAATTATAGTTTATGACAGTTTCGTTTAACTGTCACGTCACAACTGCTGGAGCGTCATAAGAAGTAGTAGTGGAAAGAAGATTTCTGGGGACCTCCCCAGTGGCGCAGTGGTTGAGTGCTGGGCTGTGAAGCTGCCCACAGCCTTTGCAGCGCCGGTTCTATCCCCAGCCACCGGCGAGGGTCCCACATAGAGCGTAGACTTCTCCTGCTGTGCCTGCTGCTCCCCTCAGCAGTGTACTTCCGTCAGTCTGTCTGTTCTGCTCCCCACTCTGCTCTGGCTCTGGTGAATTCTCTCACCTTCCCGCGCTTCTGACTGTACCCAGTGCTTGTATAAATAAATAAATAAAATCTTTAAAAAAAAAAAAGATTTCTGACACAATTTGTCTTGGACAATGACCTAAACATATGTTTAATATGCATCACATGTACGTGTACTCATAGGGTCCCTTGTAGATTTGTTTGCAGCAAATAGTTAAATGTTTTCCTTTGTAGCTGATATTATAATCCTCAGCGTTCTCTTTTTATCTGTCAAGTTTTCCTAGTTTAATTTCCTTTTGAAGAGTCTTGGTTATAATGCGATTTTATAACAACAGAATTTATAAACGGCATGAATGACGACATACTATAAATGAGTAGTATTTGTTTTCCATCATTTTAAGGATGTCAGCACAAACAGATCTAGGAAGTTTAAATAAGACTGTCATTGGTGGGTTGATTGACATTTGTGATTATGAATGTAAAGTAGGAATAAATTTAATGGAATAGGAAAAAATTGAAGAGAGTGAATGTTTTTAAAAACCCATCATCCCTCTGACATATTTATGAGTGAAATGATTTGTCTAAATCTCTCATCAAAATAATCCAAGATAGGGGTGTGAAAAGGAAATGGGAGTGTTAATGAACTAAGAGTAGCCATAAGAGAGAACTGAAGATGAGTGGTATATGATGTTCATTATGTTATTATCTTTCTTGCAAGAGGTTTTTTTTTTTTTTTTTTTTTTAGATTTATTTTATTTATTTATACAAGCACTGGGTACAGTCAGAAGCGTGGGAGGGTGAGAGAATTCACCAGAGCCAGAGCAGGGGACAGAACAGGCAGACCGACGAAATACACTGCTGAGGGGAGCAGCGGGCGAGACAGGAGAGGACTGTCAAACCATGTGGGACCCTCGCCAGTGGCTGGGGATCAAACTGGCACTGCAGAGGCTGTGGGCAGCTTCGCAGCCCAGCGCTTAACTGCTGCGCCACCAGGGGAGGCCCCTTACAAGAGTTTCTATAAATTAAAGGAAAAAAGTCATAGCTACCAACAGTAACTTTTAAAAAATGAGTCAGGAATTATGAATTAAAAAAAAAAGCTTTATATAGTAATGGCCAGAATATGAAAAAATTTTTGGTAATTGTCTAAATTTAATAGGATATGGAAAATAAGAGCAAGTTTCCTTTTCTGTAAAAACAGATTGGTGTTCAAAAAACTTGATTTCGTTAATAATTATTGCAAGTTGAATATGAAAAGAATGCTGGTACCAAAAAGCTAAACATAAATATACATGCAAATCTTTTCTCAAATATAAATTTTAGCTATGAAATTGCTTGTATTAAGTAGCTACTAAAATGTAGTTGGAGCTTTTTCTTCAGGTTCATCACTAATTTTTATTCAACTTAAAATGATATTTCTTAGCTTTTTTCTGGTATAAGACCTTCTAAAAATAAGAATACACTGCTTGAAGTTTAGGGCTGATTTAAAAGTCATTGGTTTTATGGATTTGACCCAAATAAAATGCCTTTTCACTCTTTGTTAATAAGGTAAAAATGAAAGTGCTGACTTCTAGGTTCCTATAAAATCTATACAGAAACCACCTTTGGGGAAACAAATAGAGCTTCGATGTGTGTGTTGGAGATAACCTTAATTGTAATTTTGGATTGAAAACTTCAAAATAAAATTTTATAGCAGTCAGGGTTAGTATTGTCTGGTCCATTAAATCCTTATCTCAAAGCTGGAAGCTTTAGAAACAAGGAAATGTCATAGAATAGAAAACATTGGGGCTTTTAGAATAGGTAGGGGACTGAAAATTATGTAAAGGTCTTTGTATCATTGAGAACTTTTATATGAAGATCATGTAGATCTTATTTTAGAACTTCTGAACTTCAGAAGATACTAACGTCAAATTTCCTTTCTCATTCTGGATCTAGTTGGTTATTTATGAAGTTTAGGTATTTTTGCAGTTAGGATTGAAAGATACTTCATTCTTTTCAGCATCTTTCATTCTCTCAGGAATAGCAGTGAATGTGGCAGAACAACAGCATATTAAGGTGTTGAAAGAAAATTCAGGTAATGTGAGAGAGGTTCAAGAGCAAAGATCAGTTAAGAAGACTTATTGTTTTGGTTTTTTTTTTTTTTTTGGTTCCTTTATTATTTCTAAAACTTGTATATAGATGTATTTTCCATCCTCCCCTTTCACAGAGTTCATTCAAACTCAGGCCTTTTCCTTTCTTTATATTCATTCTCGAGTGTTCTGCAGTTTCTGGTCTTCTGGTCTTTGATTGTCATGATTTGCTGATGACTCCTAGATTTTTATTTCCAGGATTATATTTAAGTGCTTGTGTTTGGAAAGGAGCATAGACTCTACACTCAGATGCTGCATTCAGGTCCCAACGCAAATCACTTACGACCTCTGTGACCTTGCTCAAGTCACTGAACCTCAGAGTTAAATATAAAACATTATAATGAGGATTTGGTATGCCATTAGTCTTATTCTCAGACTTTCAATTTTAAATTCAATTTTGAATATGTAATAGCTACCTTAGATTTGATAAAGGGAAGTTCATTTTCTTTCTAGCATTGGTTTTTTTTTTTTTTATTTCTGTTCTTCTTTGTCATATCAATAATTGAAATTAACATCTGCCTATTTTCTTAGGTCAACAGTTCTCCCACATCCAACCCCAGTCCATCCTGTCTTCAAAATAATGTTTCAACTTTGTCCATTGCATTCCATCTTTACTGCCATCTCTACCCCCATAAAAATGTGATTATATTTCATATGGATTGCTGGAATATTCCAGCTGCCTTCTTGTCCCTCTTTACAATGCATGGTTCACAAAAGAGCCAGAGTATCATTTCCATTGCATTATAACCCCTGCTTTCTAAAAACCCTTCAGGAACTGCATGGTAAGTACAACCAGGTTCTTCACTTAAAACCATGAATGATCAGATCACTTACAGCTTTTCTCCTGCTCTTAACTTCATCTACACTAGCCTTCTTTTAGACCTCTGAACATGCTGAAAGTTCATTTACCTCCAAGGGCTTGAATATTCTTTTTGTTCCAAGATGTTTACATGACTGTTGCCTATATCATTTAGTTCCTAATTCAGCCATAACTTACTCAGGGAGACTTTCTTGATTAATCAAAAGTAACCGTTTCCGCAGGTTACTTTCTACCATGTCATTTTTTTATAGTCCTTGTTTTGTGTTTTTTTCTTAATTATTTTTTTATCAACCAAATGTTTATCTCCATAAGAGCAGGGTCTTAGTCTAAATCACCCACTGTATTTATTTATTTTTTATTAATTAATTTATACATACATACATACATACATACAAGCACTGGGTACAGTCAGAATTGCG
Organism: Talpa occidentalis; assembly: GCF_014898055.3. Lineage (NCBI taxonomy): Eukaryota > Metazoa > Chordata > Mammalia > Eulipotyphla > Talpidae > Talpa > Talpa occidentalis. The sequence continues at coordinate 68,478,992 of NW_026555331.1, forward strand.
GGAGGGTGAGAGAATTCACCAGAGCCAGAGCAGGGACCAGAACAGGCAGAAGGACCGAAGTACACTGCTGAGGGGAGCAGCAGGCGGCAGGAGAGGTCTGCGCACCACACCCACTGTATTTAAATACATTTTTTTAACAGTACCTGGTATATAAGAGTTTTGGAGGACACACACAGCAGGAGATATTTGACACATTTTAATATAAGATGAGATACCACTTCTCTGCACAAAACTAATCATTGACAGAAACCAGACTTGAGTTCAAATTATTGAATTGTTTTAGTTTCTACCTCATATAGGTGAGGGCAGTCCTAGACAGAATACGTAGCTAGAAACTATATATTCTACTTTTTCTAGCTGTCATGGCTAGTAAAGACTCTGGAATTCTCTTCAATTTCAAGTTTTAGTAAGGAGTGGAAAAAGATAGTTTGAGGAAAAGGTTTTGTAATGGGCTACTAGGTAAGTGTGAAGTGTTTATATTGGTGTAAAATTTCTGCTACTTTAGGGTTTTACGAAAAACCATGTCAACTACTGCAGGATATATGTCGCATGGGAGGAGTGGGCATGGCCCAGGGCACTGTGGTACAGTGGGAAGAACATAGGGTGTGCCCTGTGAGCTTTGGCGGGATGATGGACTGTGCCTACAGAGCTCTCCCCTCCCAGAGCTCACAGTCTCATGGCAAAGATGGGCTACATACCAATAGCTAAAGAAGGCAGAATTTCAAATGTTATAGCAAAAAAATAGGAAGAGAGGTATCCAGAAACAAGTACTAAAAGTAAAGAAATAAAAAATACATGATGAAGGAGGCCTCCCTGGTGGTGCAGGGGGTTGAACGCAGCGCTGTGAAGCTGTCCACAGCCTCTGCAGTGCTGGTTCGATTCCCGGTCTGTCCCGACCCGCGGGATTCGTAGGCACGAAAAGAGAAGGGCCGAAGATTGAAATGAGGGGCTTGAGACAACTTGACGCTAGTGGTTGCTTCTTTATTTTTTCTTTACCTTCTCTTACTTTTCCCTGTCTTTCTACCTTCCCTGACCTTCTCTCTGCTCCTCTCGCAGTAACCCCCTGACCTTTCGTGGTTCTCTTATATCCTGGTAGCTCCTCCCATCATACCTCCCAGTCTCATTTGATTAACAGGAAACACCTGTGGTTTTTCAGAAGGCGAAACGGTAAAGTAAAACTTAATTGATGGCACGTGTTGCGCAACACTGCGCATGCTCCGGACATCTCCCCCTTTTTTCTTTTAAATGAGACACCTGGCCTGTCTTAGGTTGGCATGTTCCGTGACCAGCCTTACCCGTCATCGCTAATCCGTGGCTCTTGGTCCAGACCGCTGTCTTAGGTTGGTCTGGATGGGCTACGCTCTTACCCGTCTTTGGCTCTCAGGTTCTCTAGGGCTAAGTTGACCCATCCGGGTGCCACTGGGGAGTCCTGGTCAAGTACCATGGCGCCAAGTACCTGCCTGACCGCAATGGCACGTTCTTTGTTTCGCCTCCGTAGCCGACAGAGAAACCATATGCTGAGTGCACAAACAGCAACTCTGGGAGGAGTCCTCTAAACCCGGCAATGAGACCCTCACTCGTAACAGGGGTAACCCGAGTGTTGTTAACAGTTACGAGCTGTCTCGCCATTTGAGCAGTCAGGTTCAGGAACTGGTGGTTCCAAGGTCCTCTGATTACACTATTTAACCTATTTACTTCCATAGACATATTTTTCACCATAACAGGAATTACACAAATAAAACGGTACAGAAGGTTACAAGGCATGTGAGCAGTTAACAAAAGTGTGTCTATCTCTTCTTACATTAGAGCTATCTGCTGATAAGCATCAAAAGTCCATTTCGTAAATGTTCATTCATATCTTGCTATGTTGATAACGCAAAAGCAACATTGGCAGCTAAATTGTTTATAGTTGTCAGCATTGGCAGCAGCTTGAGTGACAGAGATGGCAGCAGCAGCTGCAGCCGCGGCCACCACTATTGAAACAGCGACAACAGCTGCAGTGATGCCAAAATCACGTCTCCTCCTAGGTAGAACAGGGAAAAGACGCGCAGAAACATCCACGGGCATGATTAAAGTAGAAAACAGATGAATGATAACCACCCTTTCAGTACTCCGGGTCCAGCAGGCAGAGAGGGCGCAGGGCTCCGCTGGACAGTTTAACACAGTTGCTTTTCCTGCATTATTGGAGAGGACAAAAAGGAAAGGAGGGGACAGACAGCAGTAGACAAACTCTCTAATCTATTATTCTGAATACTAACAGATTGTTCAGTGGTAGAACTAATGTTTGCAGAGTAAATGCCATTAAATAATTTCACCTCACCCTGGCCCAACAGGGCACTATCCAATGGCTTGGAAGCCAGACCAGTAGTAAGATTAGTGGCAAATACTTGCGGAAAAGTGGAATCATGACGATCAATGAGGAGCAGAAAAGGCAGCCAATGCACAATTGCCCATCGTACTGACATCTGGGATGCTCGTGTCATCAAGGTTAGCAGGGTCAGGTATATTGACAAACTGAACCAATCGATCAGGAACCCATCGGGGTGCTTCCGCATCCTGTGGGAAAAGACAAATGCTGCCGGGCAGCTATATTAATACTGGTGCGGGTGGTTGCCACTCATTAGTGACTGGGTCCTTCCATCTTGTTTGCAACATCGTGACCTCCCGAGGGTCTGGCGACCAGTGCTGAGCAGCAGCTGACCGCCCCTGGGTATCTAGGGTCAAAAAAGGGTAAAGAGAGCTGTAGTCAAACGGTCCCTGGGGGAGTGTTCTCCCCCTGTTTTAAAAGCATACTTTTCAGAGAACCATGGGCACGTTCAACTATACCCTGCCCCTGCAGGTTGTATGGAATTCCCGTTTTGTGCACAATGCGATGGACCGCACAAAAGGAGGCAAAAGCCTTACTGGTATAACCGGGACCATTATCTGTCTTAATGACATGTGGGCGGCCCATTACCGCAAACGCTTGTAGCAAATGTGAGCGGACATCAGAAGTCTTTGCACTGCACTGTGGGGAGGCGAAAAGAAAACCAGAGAATGTGTCGATGGAAACATGGACCAGGCTCTGTCGTCCAAAAGAGGGTACATGAGTCACATCGGTTTGCCAAATATGGTTAGGGAGGATGCCCCGGGGGTTAACTCCTGGGGGCTGCACAGCAGCTGGAGCAAAACGTGCACATTTGTGACAGGCACGGACAATGTCACGAGCTTGATGACGAGTCAACCCGTAACGACCCTTAAGTGACGTGGCGTTGGTGTGCAAGACTGCATGTTCTTCCATAGCACTCTGAAGTGCTGGACAAATTAGATGTTCCCTAGTAAGAGAATCAGCTGCGGCATTGCCAGCCGCTAGAGGTCCTGGCAATGGAAGATGACCTCTGATATGACCCACAAAAAGGTGATGAGTTCTCTTACACATCAGTGTTTGCAGCTGATGAAGGAGGGGTGCAATGGAGCTATGAACAGAAATATGAGCAACAGTTTCTAAAACATTTAAAGCATGTACCAGATATTTGCTGTCAGAATACAAATTGATAGGTTCTCGTGAGTAGGTCTCGAGAACCGAGGGGACGGCGGTCTCCTCAATGACTTGGGCTGAACCACTGGGCACCGAGACCACCTTCCTATCCCCTTCAGAGACAAAAGAGGCTGTACCATTACTGAGCCATCTGTAAACACTGTCCGCGCCCCCACAATAGTAACGAGTATCCTGGGGAAACAGACTGGATGATTTTGTAAAAATTTGCATAAAGGGTTGCTGGGATAATGCGAATCAAAAAGCACTGAAGTGGTAAAATAAAGACTACTCCATGTTTCATGGTGGCGTATTAACCACTGAATTTGTTCTTTGTTATAGGGGAGAATTACCGCTTGCGGGTGAGTACCCGAAAGATGTAGGCTGGAGTCCAGAGCCGTTTGTACAGTTCTGGCGACCGAATGAAAATAAGGCTCTAAGACTCGTTTTGGACAGATGTTAAGATGGATCCAATAAACGGGACCATCTTGCCATATAAGTGCTGTGGGAGTAAGATTACTACAAAACACCAAGACATCAAAAGGGCGAGAGACAGACTACCTATTTAAGGTCACCTGGGCTAGAGCCTTTTCGACTCTAGTGATCTCTTCACGAGCCTTCTGCGTAATGACTCGTTACCTAGAATTCGGCCAGCTGCAGTCATCAATCTTGCTAGGAGCTCAGCATATGGTTCTGTTGACCCTTGAATGACCTTTGTTAATTGAATGTCAGCTCCTCCTCTATCTCCTATTGCCTTCCAGGCTGACCGTCCAGCTGCTGCAACTTGGGCAAATACAGCCGGATCATAATCCTTTTGTTGGTCATTACTATCATATTGCCCTTCTCCTGCTAACATATCCTTGTTTCTAACCGGAAATCCAGCATCAGCATTGAGTTTAGCTGTATGGGTGCAGTTCTCTAAAAATATACCTTTCCATACCAAATAATCCCCTGGGTAGGTAACTGCCCTGACCAGCGCCTTCCAGTCGTTTGGAGTAGGATTCATGTCGATACAGCTATCCAATAAGGTATGCGTAAAAGCGCTTTGGAGGCCATACTGAGTAACTACCTCCTTTAACGCCTTCAAATCTTTAAAAGCTGTGGAGACATGTACTCTAGTACACGCCCCTTGAGGATCTGTCCCTTCCACGACTGGGTAAGCATAATTAGGGGCCTGGGAAGCCAGGACTCTTTCCATCATAGAGCACAGTCTTTCCATTAACGGAAGATCAACCCTGTCAAGTGTTCTAGGAGGTGGCTCCCCAGGAGTTTTCCATCTCCTTTTACACTTCCCTGGCTTGTAACAACTGAGGCCTTCCTCATCCTGTTCCTCCTCTCCTCCCGACTCATCTGTAGAATAATCTAGGGGAGGGGCTGTTGGTATTTTTTGAGTAGAGGAAGGGGGACTTACCGATGTAGAACTCATAATGGAACTTCTATCTTCTTCCTCTGATTGTTTCGTGGTTCTGACAGCCCCAGTGGCTACCTGAGTGGCAGCAGTGCCACCGGCTTTAAGAGCATCTCCCACCACTCCCCAGACCGTCAAAGTAGTGCCAGGAAGAGACTCAAGACCATATAATTGCTGATGTAAGACGATTACCTCCTTTCACCTTATTCCAGTTGGCACTATCGACCCTATTCTGCTCCAGAAACCACTTATTAGTGATACTAAGGGTCTCTACAAATCCTTTAAGAATTTTTCTACTGAGAGGAACCCCAAACTCTTTTAGGAGAGCTTCCAGGGAAATAACTAACTACCCCTTGGACATTGAATTGCTCATGATCCCAGCTACCTTACATTACTTGCTGGCTCACCACAGCTGGTCCTTTAGCGGTTCCTTCGTTCTTTTTCATGCCCCACGTTGGGCGCCACCTGGCCCGACCCGTGGGATTCGTGGGCACGAAAAGAGAAGGGCTGAGGATTGAAATGAGGGGCTTGAGACAACTTGACGCTAGCGGTTGCTTCTTTATTTTTTCTTTATCTTCTCTTTTCCCTGTCTTTCTACCTTCCCTGACCTTCTCTCTACTCCTCTCGCAGTAACCCCCTGACCTTTTCGTGGTTCTCTTCTTACATCCTGGTAGCTCCTCCCATCGTACCTCCCAGTCTTATTTGATTAACAGGAAGAACCTGTGGTTTCTCAGAAGGCGAAACGGTAAAGTGAAACTTAATTGATGGCACGTGTTGCGCAACACTGCATGCTCTGGACACCGGTCAGCCCGGGAAATACCCACATGGTGTCGCAAACCTCTCCTGTCTGGCCTGCTGCTCCCCTCAGCAGTGTTTTTGGTCCATTTGCCTGTTCTGCTCCCCGCTCTGTCTCTGGTGAATCTTGTCACCATCCTGCACCTCTGGCCTATACTCCAGTTCTTGAATAAATAAATAAATCTTTTAAAAAACATACATGATGAAGATTTTCTTTTTAAGATTATTTATACAAGCACTAGTTACAGTCAGAAGCGTGGGAGGGTGAGAGAATTCACCAAGCCAGAGCGGGGAGCAGAACAGGCAGACTGACGAAGTACACTGCTGAGGGGAGCAGCGGGCACAGCAGGAGAGGTCTATGCTCTATGTGGGAACCTCGCTGGTGGCCGGGGATCGAACCGGCGCTGCAGAGGCTGCGGGCAGCTTTGTAGCCCAGCATTCAACCGCTGCACCACTGGGGAGGCCCTTGAAGAATTTTTTAAAATGCTATTCAACTAAAGATGATTCTGTTTAGGTTGTTTAGGTATTTGAGAAGGATTCTTGGTAATAGTTTTATTTTCACAGGGCCGGAAGCTAGGAGAATCAATTTTAGGTGTAAATTAGAGAATTTATTTCTCCACACATAGAATACAGAACAGGCTACCAAAAAAAAAAAAAAAAGTATTTTTTTAGGCTTACTATGTGTTTTTTTATCTGTAGGAGATGAGAGTGAAGCAGAGACTGTATATGTTCCCAAGTTGTGTATTTGTTAGAAATATGTTATCATTGACTTTATGAAATCCATGGTGTCTTTTTTGGCTATTTGTTTATTTGCAGCATGATTTCTGATGGATATTTTATATGGGTTTAAGTTCAGAAAGTATAAAAAATACATAGGGTAAAATTCTTTCCCATTCTTGTCCCATAACTTCTTAATTCTCATGTACTCTGTTTTTACGTTTTATTATCCTTTCAAAGAATTTTTTTGCCTTTACATGGGGACACTTAACCTGTCTTTGTATAAACCCTCTGCATTTTCCACTGTCCTCAGTACTTAGAATGGTGGTTGGCATGTAACAGGCACCCTGAAGTCTTTGTTAGACGAAAGAGTCAGAAAATTCCGTTTTAATTCAATATATATTTTGCTCTGTGAAGAAATTAACAATAAATAATGTTTTACTTTGTCTTTTGTTGTTTTTTTTTTTTTCCCCTTAGCTCCTTGTGCTGTCAGGAATCTGCAGGACTTGGCTCGTATTTATATTCGACGCACACTTAGAAATTTCATAAATGATGAGATGCAGGCCAAAGGGATTCCTCAAAGGGCTGCACCCAAAAGGAAAAGAAAGAGAGTTAAACAGAGAATTAATACTTATGTATTTGTGGGTAATCAGCTTATTCCTCAGCCTCTAGACAGTGAAGAAGATGAAAAGATGGAAGAAGATAACAAAGAAGAGGAAGAGAAAGATCACAGTGAAGCCATGAAGCCAGAGGAGCCACCTCAGAATTTACTGAGAGAAAAAATCATGAAGCTGCCCCTACCTGAATCTTTAAAAGCTTACTTGACATATTTTAGAGAAAAGTAACTTAGATCAAGAAGAAAGAATGCCTACTGATAATTCCTTTAGTCTTGAAAATGTAGCATTTGTTAGGAGTTAAAAGCAAGAATTCTTTCATCAGAGCAATTATAGTGGAAAAACTTATAACTTATTTCTGTTTTAGTAATAAAAATGATGTATTCAGTGATTAAAAAGAATCCCTTTTATAAAATCTATTTTTCTTTAAATCTTGGAAAAATTGCTGTTTTAACTCAGAGTGACTTCAGGAGTGGAATGCAACGATAGTCAAGACTTTGTGTACTGTAAATCTTTTTCTGATTCGTTACAGATTTGTAGTGATTAGGGTTAGGTTTAATTTTATATAAGGTTAAAAAATTATTAAGCTTATGTAATCTGATTTGAATTGCAGTTTGCATTTCCTCTATGAAAACTTTCTTATCTAATAAGGAAATCAAATGCTTTGTAGACCCACTTACTTTATTTACATTTGTTGCAATCACTATTGCTGAGTTGCTATAGATGTATTCCGGGCAATATGAGTGCAATAACAATACAGATATTGAATAATTTAGCTTTAAAAAAAAAAAGCAAGTTTTATGGACTGCAACAGCACTGCTACTTTTGCTTTTGAATCTATTGCCAAAAAACCTGGGGACAATATCTGCTTCTCTCATAGAGATTTTAAGAGCACATCAAGTGACTATTAAGGTAAAAAATGTATACACTTAATACAGCCCTTAATTTGTATGGACCTTTACATTTTCAGTATTTAAAAATATTGAGGTTATCATACTCTGGAATTTTAGAAGATAGGTTTAGGATTGTTTTTTCTATAGTCCACTGTAATAAAGTATTAGGTTAAAAAATCCATTATTCTGTGACTGTTGATAGCAAAGACAGTGAATGAAATAAGCATGCGTGATGGCTACTTTGTTGGTGACTGCATTTAGCAGGGTCAGTATAGAGTTGGTCAGCAGGCGCACTTTAAATGGAACTTTTAGTTCATCTGAATATTTATCTTTGACAAGATAAGATTGAACTAGCTGACATTTGCTCTGAAATTCATCTTTGTAGAATAAGAAATACCTACAGAATTGTACGTAGCTGCCTTTTGCTTTGAAAATCTTGTTTGGAATCATAGTGTGAACTTTGGGACCTATGTGTGCTCATTTAACTTCTCATGCTATTTTTGTTTCTTTAGGTAAAATAATGATTTTAATTTTTTGCATAATATCACTTACTTTATCCACCATTTTGAATGTTAGTTGTGATTTATCAGTGAGAAAATAGGTAAATAAATGCCATTATTTGCTTCTTTTCTTCCTATTAGAGCCTAAAAAGTCATTCCTTGTTAAATATACAATGTAACATATAACTTAGTGTTACATGTATTATATATTTTTTAAAAGGAAAAATTTGAGAGTATCACTTATTACCACCAGCATCACTCTTGCAGTAGTTGATCAAATATGCTTAAGGAAATCCTATCAATATATAACGGAAGGTTTGTTAATCACTGCTAAAACTCAGTTATTACCAATACATAGATGGTTTAAAAAATCTGAGCTCTTGTATTTCCACACCTAAAAACAAATTTTTGAAATATTCTAAATATGAATCATCCCAAGTAAATGAGCATATTTTAGTAATGTGAAAAAAAATTTCATAGAAGGTATTTATTTTAAGTTAGTGACTAGGGCTTGGGTTTTGGGGTTGTGGGTATTTCCACACTTCTTACGTGGTTACTTAGCTGTTATTGTTAAGAAATGCCCCATCACATTTCTATCAAAAAAAATATATTCATACAGTTGTGATCTGTTAGATATGTTTATTTTATTTTGAATTAAATGTTAAAGCTTAATCTTGAGTTCCTGATGCCCATATATTTTTCTCTAGAAAACATAGGGAGCTTTCTCATCTTATTCTTGCCCCCAGCACACACCACTTGTTGTTGCAGCTGGTGTCCAACTATGTAAACATGTCTTCATAAATAATTTTGCTATTTACAAGAGAGTTTTGTTAAGGATATATTTGAAGATTGATTTTTTTCATACCATCTTTCATTCTCTTGACCTTAGCAAAGTGTACAATAGATTTCATGATCATTGCATATTTTTGTTATTGAAATGTATCTTTGTTTTTAAATGCATTCATTTTACATTGTGACTTTATTATTGACTTTAAATAAAGAAGCAGAAATAAAAAAATGAAAATTCAAATTAAAGCCCTTTTTTCTATTAATTGTAGTATGTTAGAATGATTAAGAAATTTTGGGTTTGTGTTTATATTCTAATGAATTCATGTTTACTTGAGTGTGGATGATTACGATTTGTAGATGAAGTAGCAAATAAAGATGAAATAAAATTAAATGAAAATGGTGAGGAATGTATTCATGGAATTTTTAAGCCAGATAAAAAAATACAAATAATTTAGTCTTTACTTTTGCAGTGAGAAATTAGGCCTGGGGAGGTAGCATAATTTTCTTAAGTCATTCAGCTAGTTGGAGACAACTTGAAATAGCATATAGCATCTAATCCAAGAAATGGTCAATACCAAAAAGTACAATACCAAAAATACCATAATACCAAAAAAGTAATTCACACTGTCTATTCGTCAATATAATTGGATCTAGTGTTAATATAAAAATTAGCATTAATTAAAAAATTAGCATAAACATTAAAATATAACCTGTTAAATCTGGTTTCCAACAGGATAAAGTGAAGCAAAACTTGATAAAATATGGGCAGACTTGGAAAATTATTTTAAATAAACATTGCATATGATTATGCATCATTCTCCAGTGGCCTGACTTTTCTTTTTCTCTTCAAAAAAATCTCATTACACTTGGGGATACATGCAGAGTTTATGAGGTGCACTTGTCTATTTTTGGACATCTTGTTTCCTTTTGACTTTGCCAACTCTGAAGAGTGTGGACTTAAAATTTATAAAATATTCAGTAGATCTAAAGGATATAAGATACGCAAAGTACAAGGAATAGTAATTCTGTGTACCTGTAAGTACATGTATGTCCCTATTACTAGGTTGGTTTGACCACCATCATTACTAATACTTGTGTATCCCTTCCCATCTCATCTTCATTGCTTCCATTTTAGGGATAACCCTGTGTTTATCAAGGCCTTGCTTTTTACCATAATTTTATAACATATGCTTGGATCTCTATAAATAACCTGATGTCAAGGAACAGATCATCTATATTATATGTTATGATTTCATATTTTATATTGAAATCTAACCCATTTTGAATTTTTTTGTATGGTGGTAGTGGTATGGTTTCGTGAGGTCTGTATTTTCCTGTATAAGCTTTCCTCTTAGCAACAATTTTGCTGCATCCTACAAATTCTGGTAATGTAACTTCTTTTCATTTTTCCGCTGATTCTATGTATGTGTATATTTTACACACATAAATGTGCACGTGTGTGTGTATACACACTTTGATGTCCATCTTAGCTCAGTAGGTTTTCATTAGTATGTTTTTTAGTCTTCACATATTTTTGGTTTTCCCCTCTTTTGGTTGATTTCTAGTTTCAATACCATTTGTTCTGAAAAGATGCTTGATGTGCTTTCACTCTTCATAAATTTATTGAAACTTGTCTCAACATATGATCTATCCTTGAGAATTTGCTATATTTGAGGAAAAAAGTATATTTTGTTGTTTGGGGGTCAAATACTCTGTAAATACTAAGTTCATTAAATCTAATTTGTCATTTAAGGTCATTTTTACATGTTGATAATCTGTCTAGGTGACCTATTCATTGATATAAGTTGTTTGTTAAAATCTCTATTATTGCTTTGCTGTCAGTGACTCCCTTTAGATCTGTTAATGTTTGCTTTATGTATGTTGATGCTGCTTTGTTGGGTGCATTAAAATGTGTTGGTGTGCTTAAAAAAAGAATATTGTGCGGTTCAGTGGTTGTATCCTATAAATGTCATTTGAATCATGTTTTCATTGTATTCAAATCTGATATAGTCTGGTTTAAAAACTGTTTATTAACACAAGATTTTGTCTAAATTTGTTGAAAATCCTTATAATTCATTCCACTTTTGCTTTGTATATTTTGATGTGAAGGTAATGCATTATAGTTTATTTTTTAAGACTGTTACGTCTGGTAATTTTAATGTTATGTAGGAATTCTCTGTTCATTGCTTCAAGTCTATTCTGAAAGTCAGTAATTTTCTTTTGTTTGGTAGTTAACCTGTAAGGTCTGTTTTATATTTCTATTTTAAATCTTTTCTGTATGCTTATGTTTTTGGGGTGTGTGTGTGTTTAAGATTTATTTATTTATGCATACAATAACTGGGGTACAGGCCAGAGGTTTGAGGGGTGAGAGGATTCCCCAGAGACAGAGTAGGTAACAGAACAGGCAGATTGACTGAAATATATTGCTGAGGTGAGCAGCACACGAGTCAGGAGAGGTCAGCTGTGCCATGTTGGTACTCCTTGGCTGGGGTTCGAACTAGTGCTGCAGTGGCAGCGGATAACTTCATAGGTTGTGTCTTAACCCCTTGCGCCACCAGGGAGGCCCCACATTTACGCTTTTATCCTCATTTTTTCCTTCCTGAATTTTATATCATCCCAATTTCTTTTGCTTAAAATACATTCTTTTGAATGTATTTTAGTATAAGTAGGTGAGTGACTCTTAGATTTTCCTGCGGGTAGGAGGTGGAGAGGACATGTTTTTGTTGAAACCTTATGTCTATTTTCTCTAGAACAGTGGAGGTTTTTTTTTTTCCTTCTATGTATTGGTTTTCAGTGAAGCTATTGAGAAGCTAACAGTCATTCCCCTTGAAGTCTTGGTCTTTAAAGAATTTGTTTTGACATTTTTGTACTGTTGGCATTTTTCCATCTGTGGCTCCATGTCCTGTGCCTAGGTATGAATTTTTTTTCATTCCTCCCTGATACTACCTTATGTATGGATAGATCTCTTTTACCATTTCTGGAAATTCTTAGCCATTTTTTTCTTACAAATAGTGCCTCAATTTTTGATCTCAGCATTGAATTCTGTAAACTTTTTTTTTTTTTTTTAAATACAAGCACTGGGTACATTCAGAAGGCGGGAGGGTGAGAGAATTCACCAGAGCCAGAGCAGGGAACAGAACAGGCAGACTGACAAAATACACTGCTGAGGGGAGCAGCAGGCGTAGCAAGAGAGGTCTGTCGCACCATGTGGGACCCTCGCCAGCAGCTGGGGGTTGAACTGGCGCTGCAGAGGCTGTGGGCAGCTTCGCAGCCCAGTGCTCAACCGCTGTGCCACCAGGGGAGGCCCTATAAACTTTTTTAAAATACATCTTCTGATCACTTCTGAATTCTTTCTGCAGTTGTTTTAAAACTGCTGTTAAACCCTTACATTGAATTTTAGTAATGAACTGAAGTTTGATTTTAGTTGTTTTTCAAATCATTTTTATAATTATTTAAATTTTTTTATTTAATAAACTACTATTGTTTTACATTCTTGTAAATATTTTGACAGCATGTGGTCAGTGTTGCTTCTGACTACTAAACGTACATTGTCTGTCACCATAGTCCATTGTGTTTTCTCATCTTGCCTCCCCGCTTTGGATTTAGGTCTATGGTCAGCTTTCAGAAGTTGATTCTAATATTGAGGCCTTCCTGATTTTAATGTTGGTATTTGATCTTTTGTTTGGTTTCTCTGTATTCCACATATAAGTGACACCATGCAGTACATATATTTCTCCTTGTGGATTATTTAGTATAATCCCTTCCAGCTCCACCTATGTTGCTACAATGATAGGAGTTTATCTTTTTTGATCACTGAGCTTCATTGTGTGCATATACCACATTTCCTTGATCCTCTCATCCATTTTGGGCCATTAAGTTATTTCCATATGTAGTCTATCGTAAATAGTGCCACCATAAACATAGGACTGCAGGTTTCTTTTGTAAGTGTTTTTGTGTTTGGATAGATTCCTAGGAGTGAAATTGCTGGGTTGTATAGCAGATCCATGTTTAGATCTATGCTTTCCATAGGGCCAGTCTAAACTCCCACAGTATGAAGGTTTACATCTTCGTACCCTCGCCAGCACTTACTGTTTTAGCATGGACTGCTCTTCATTGGTGTGAAGTGATATAAAGTAGTGGTTTTGATTTGTATTTCTCTGATGATAGGTGATGAACAGTTTTTCATTTGATCATCTGTATGTCTTTGGAAAAGTGTCTATTTAACACCTCTGCCCATCTGTTTGGTTATTTTTTATGTTGAGTTGTATGTGCTCCCTGTAGGTTTTGGATATTAGTACCTTGTCAAATATCTAGTGTGAAGGGCCTCCTGTGGTGGCGCAGAGGTTGAGCGCTGCGCTGCAAAGCTGCCCACAGCCTCTGCAGTGCCGGTTCAATCCTTGGCCGCTGGTGAGGGTCCCACATGGCGTGACAGACCTCGTCTGCCATGCCCGCTGCTCCCCTCAGTAGTGTATTTCATCGGTCTGCCTGTTCTGTTCTCTGTTCTGGCTCTGGTGGATTCTCTCACCCTCCTGCGCATCTGACTGTACCCAGTGCTTGTATAAATAGATCAATAAATCTTAAAAAAAAAAAAATCTGGTGTGAAAATAGTTTTTCCCAGTCAGTAAGGTTGTACTTCATTTTGGTGATTGTTTTTTTCACTGTTCAAAATTTTCCAGTTTGATTTAGTGCCAAACTTTTAGATTCTCTTGTTTTCCTGGCAGCTGGAAATGAATCCACAAAGTTCTCTCTGAAATTTATGTCATGGACTAGTTTGCCTGTTTTATATGTTTTATGGTTTCAGGTCTTAAGTCCAATTGTTTTATACATTTGAGTTGATTTTTGTGTAGGGTGTGACATAGTGGACTAGTTTCATTCTTTTGCATGCAGTTTTCTCAACACCATTTATTGAAGAGACTTCTTGTTCGTGTATATTCTTCACTCCTTGGTAATAGATTAGCTATCCATATGTTATGGTTTTATTGCTGGGCTTTCAAGTCTATTCCATTATTTGGTGTGTCTGCTTTTTACCCACTATCATGCTGTTGTAATTACTATGGCTTTGTAGTATAGTTTGAAGTCTGGAAGTTTATATCACCATGGTTCCTCTTTTTTGTCAGGAGAGATTTGGCTAGTTAGGGTCTTTTGTGGTTCCATCTGAATTTCAGTAACAGTTCCATTTCTTCTTTTTTTTTTAAGATTTATTTATTTATTTATACAAGCACTGGGTACAGTCAGAAGCGCGGGAGGGTGAGAGAATTCATCAGAGCCAGAGCAGGGAACAGAGCAGGCAGAAGGACTGAAGTACACTGCTGAGGGGAGCAGCGGGCTGCAGGAGAGGTCTGCGTGCCATGTGGGACCCTCCTCCGGTGGCCGGGGAGCAGCCCGGGATCCAACCGGTGCTGCAGAGGCTGCGGGCAGCTTCGCAACCCAGCGCTCAACGGCTGCGCCACCGGAGAGGCCTCCAGTTGTTCCATTTCTTTGAAGAATGCCATTGCAGTTTTATTGGGATTGCATTGAATCTGTATGTTACTTTGGGGAGAATGGCCCTTTTTACAATGTTAATTCTTCAATTCCAAGAGCAGGGAAAATCTTTCCTTTGTGTCTTCTATTTCTTTTAACAGTGTTTATATATTTTTATTATTTTATTTTTTAAACTTTTTTTGCATCGTTCTTCATTTTTTTACAATGTGTGCTTTCTCGGTTATCGTCCCCATGAAATTCCCACCACCAGTTCACCTGTGTACTATCACAGTAGCCCCTTGTGCTCTTCCCACCCCTGTTTTGATCCCTGCTCCCTTCTCCCCTCTGCAGAATGTCTCTGGTTTATGGTTGCTTGTTGATTTTCATTTTCATTTTTTATAATAACCTTTTTTTTCCCCCGATCCCTTATTTGGATCCTCTACATTCCTCCTATATAAGTGAGAACATTTGATATTCTTTTTCTGGCTTATTTCACTGAACATGATCCCTTCCAGCTCCATCTATTTTGCTGCAAATGGCATGAGTTTATCATTTCTGATTGCTGAATAATACTCCATTGTGTGTATGTGTGTGTTTATATATATACCACATCTTCATGATCCAATCATCTATTTTGGACATCTGGGTTGTTTGCATTGCTTACCTATTGTGAATAGTGCTGCAATAAATACAGGGGTGCGGTTGTCCTTTTGAATTAATGTTTTTATGTCTTTTGGGCAGATACCTAGAAGTGGAATTGCTGGGTCATAAGGAAGCCCCATTTTTAGCAGTTTGAGGAATCTCCACACAGCTTTCCATAGTGGTTGGACCAGTTTATATTCCCATCAGCTGTGTAAGAGAGTTCCTTTTTCTCTACATCCTCGCCAACATTTGTTGTTGATAGTTTTTTTGATATGTTCCATTCTCACTGGTGTAAGATGGCATCGCATGATTTTTATTTGCATTTCTCTGATTATGAGCAATGTTGAACATTTTTTTCATATGCCTTCTGGCCATTTGCATTTACACTTTGGAAAAGTGTCTTATTAGCTCTTCTGCACATTTTTTAACTGGGTTATTTACTTTGTTTTTGTTGAGTTTAGTCAGCTCTTTGTAGATCTTTGTGATCAGTCACTGATCATTAGTATGGTGTGCAAAAATTTTTCCCAATCAGCGGGTGTCTCTGTTTTTGTTTATGTCTCTCTTGCTGTGCAGAAACTCTTTAATTTGATGTAGTCCCATTTGTTTATCCTTTTCTTCACTATCTTTGCTTTGGGTGATGTGTCTTTAAAAATGTTACTGAGATGTATGTCATGTAATGTTTTATCTATTATTTCTTCTATATATTTTATGGTTTCAAGTCTTATGTCTAGTTCTTTGATCCATTTTGAGTTGGTTTTGTGCATGGTGTGAGGTAGTAGTCAAGCTTCATTCTTTTGCATATAGCAGTCCAGTTTTTCCAGCACCATTTATTGAACAGTCTTTCTTTGTTCCATTGCATATTCTTTGCTACTTAGTCAAAGATTAGTTGACCATAAATCTGTGTGTTTATTTCTGTGTTTTTTAATTTGATTTCATTGGTCTGTGTGTCTGCTCTTGTTCCAGTACCATGAAGTTTTGATTATGGCTTTGTAGTATAGTTTGAAGTATGGGAGTGTGATACCTCCATTTAATTTCTTTTTTGGTTGGGAGAGCACTGGCTATTCAGGGTTTTTTTTTTTTAATGGCTCCATATGAATTCCATCAATATTTGTTATATTTCTTTTTTTTTTTTTAAAGATTTATTTATTTATTTATACATACACTGGGTACAGTCAGAAACGCGGGAGGGTGAGAGAATCCACCAGAGCCAGAGTGGGGAGCAGAGCAAGCAGAAGGACCGAAGTACACTGCTGAGGGGAGCAGGGGGCGGCAGGAGAGGTCTGCACGCCATGTGGGACCCTCCTCCGGTGGCCTGGGAGCAGCCGGGAATTGAACCGGCACTGCAGAGGCTGCGGGCAGCTTCGCAACCCAGCGCTCAACCGCTGCGCCACCGGGGAGGCCCCTATTTGTTATATTTCTTTGAAGAATATCAGAAATTTTTATTGGAATGCATTGAATTTGTAAATTGCCCTTGGTAGGATCACCATTTTGTTAATGTTAATTCTTCCAATCCATAAGCAGGGGATGTCTTTCCATTTCTTTGTTTCTTCTTTTATTTCTTTTAACAGTCTTTCATAATTTTCTTTGTATAGGTCCTTGGCCTCTTTTGTTAGGTTTATTCCCAGGTATTTGATTTTTGTTTTTTCAATTATAAAACGAATGGTTTTCTTGATTTCTTCTTCTACAGATTTATTGTTTGCATAGAGGAAAGCTACTGATTTTTGTATGTTGATTTTGTATCCCAGTACTTTACTAAACTGGTTGATTATTTTGATTAGTTTTTTTGTGGAGTTCTTAGGTTTCCCTATGTATATTATCATATCATCTGCAAATAGTGATAGTTTTACTTCTACTTTCCCTATTTGGATTCCTTGTATGTCTTTCTCTTGTCTTACTGCTGTGGCTAGGACTTCCAGAATTATAATTAAAAAGGAGTGATGAGAAGGACATCTTTGTCTTGTTCCAAATCTTATGGGAAAGGCTTTCAGTTTTTCACCATTGAGAATGATATTGGCTATGAACTTGTTATATATGGATGGCCTTTGTTATGTTAAGGTATGTTCCTTCTATCCCAAGAATTTTGAGGGCCTTTATCATAAATGGATATAGAACTTTGTTGAATGCTTTCTCAGCATTAATTGATATGATGATCATATGATTTTTATTTTTCTTTTTGTTGATGGATTGGATTCCATTAATTGATTTTTGGATGCTGAACCATCCTTGTGTCCCTGGAATAAATCCTACTTGGTCGTGGTGAATTATCTTATTGATGCGTTGTTGGATTCTGTTGGCTAGGATTTTGTTGAGGATTATTGCCTCAGTGTTCATTAGAGAGATTGCCTGTAGTTTTCTTTTTTGTAATGTCCTTGTTTGGCTTTAGTAGTAGGGTAATATTGCCTTCATAAAATGTGTTTGGTATTATCCCTTTCTTTTCTATTTTTTGAAAGAGTTTGTGTAAGATAGGCACTAATTCATTTTTGAATGTTTGGTAGAATTCATTTGTAAATCCATCTGGACCTGAGCTTTTGTTCTTGGGGAGGGTTTTGATTACTGTGTCAATTTCACTGCTTGTAATTGGTCTGTTTAGCTGTTCTATTTCTTTTTTATGTAGTTTGGGATGATTGTAAAGTTGTTTGCAAGTAACTATTCATAGTAGTCTCTGATTATTCTTTTGATTTCTGCTGTGTCTGTTGTGATGTCACCTCTTTCATTTATGATTCTATTTGTGCTTTCTCCTGTTTTTCCTTTGTGAGCCTGGCTAGGGGTTTGTCTATTTTATTTATTTTTTTGAGGAATCAACTTTTGGTTTCATTTGTCTTTTGGATTGTTTTCTTAACTGCTATTTAATTTATTTCTGCTTTGACTTTTGTTTCCTTTCTTCTGCTGGCTTTTGGGTATTTTTGTTGTTCTTTTCCAGTTCTTTAAGGTAGGAGACTAGGTTGTTCCCTTGAGTTCTTCCTTGTTTCTTGATGTGAGCCTGTATTGCTATATTTTCCTCTTATAACTGCTTTTGCTGTGTCCCATATGTTCTGAAGAATTGTGTATTCATTTTCATTCATCTCAAGGTATTTTTTAATTTCTTCCTTGATCATCTAATTGACCCAATAGTCTTCCAATAGTGTGGGTTTCAATCTCCACGTGGTAAGAGGGTTCCTTGCTTTCTTTTCATGGTGTATTTCTAGTTTGATGCCTTCATGGTCATTGAAGATAGTTGGTATGATTTCAGTCTTAGTGTATCTGTTGGTGTTTGTCTTGTGTCCCAATATGTGGTTAATACTGGAGAAAGATCCATGTGTGCTTGAGAAAAATGTGTACTCAGATTTTTTGGGGTGCAGTGTTTGAGAGATGTCTGTTAAGCCCATGAGTTCTAGGTCCTCCTTTATAGCTTTAGTGTCCTTGCCTATTTTTTTGTTTCATTGATCTATCTATTGTTGAGAGTGGTGTGTTGACGTTTCCTACTACATGTGTGTTTTCTCTAATGTCTGCTTTAAGAGATGATAATAGTTGTCTGATAAATTTTGGTGCTCCTTCATTTGGTGAGTGTATGTTGATGAATGTTAAGAGTCTTGATGTATTGCCCCTTAATCATAATGTAGTGACTGTCTATGTCTCTGTTTACCTTTTTTCAGTTTGAATTCTATCTCATCTGATGTAAGTATAGCTGTTCCTGTCTTCTTTTTTGGTCCATTTGCTTGTAAGATTGTTTTCCAACTATTACTATCAGTCTTTTTATCTTTTGTAGTTAATGTGTTTCCTGACAATAGCAGAAGTTTGAGTTTTGTTTCTTAATCCAGCCTGCAATTGTGTGTTTTTATTGATGAGTTTGGTCCATTTATGTTTAGAGTTAATATTGATTAAGTTGGCATCTGTATTTTCCATTTTATTTGTCTTTTTGTGATTTTATTCTTTGTCTTGTATCATTCTTCATAGTCATCCCTCTGTTGGTTTTGGCTTTAGGGCTTCTTGTAGTATTGTTTGGAGTGAGGTTTTAGTCCTAATGAAATTCTGGAGTTTCTATATGTCTGAGATGGTCCCTAGTCTTTCTTCATAGAGGAAGGAAAGCTTTGCAGGGTATAGTATTCTTTGTTGGCATTTGTTGTCTTGGAGTGTGTTGAATATGTTACTCCATTCTCTGCTTGCCCATTGCGTTTCTTCAGAGAAGTCTGATGTCTGCCTATTGGTTTTCCTTTGTATGTTATCTGTTTCTTCCCTGTTGTCAGCTTTATTATTTTTTCCTTGTCTTGGATTCTTGGGAGTTTTACTATTATGTGTCTGCTGTATTTTTCCTTTCATCGTGGAAGTTTGGTATTCTTCTCACTCCTTATGTGTCTATTTTCATATCCTTTTTCATGCTTGGGAAGTTCTCTTTGATTATCTCCTTGAATATTTTATCGGTTCCTATGTCTCTCCTCTCCTTCTGGGATTCCTATAACTCTTATATTTCCTCATGGAGTCATATATTTCTCAAAGTGTTTCTTCATTCTTTTTCCTTCATACTTCTCTTTCCTTTTTTGTTTTGGTTCTTTTTATTTCTGTGTCTTCAAGAGTACTGATTTATTCTTCCATTTCACCTATTCTGTTTTCATTGCTTTTCCCAGAGTTCTTTAGCTCCTCCATTAATCTTTTTTTTTTTTTTAAATAGAGGCATGTTTTATTTATTTATTTGTTTGTTTGTTTGTTTTTGTTTATACATGCACTGGGTACAGTCAGAAGCGCGGGAGGGTGAGAGAATTCACCAGAGCCAGAGCGGGGAGCAGAGCAGGCATAAGAACCGAAGTACACTGCTGAGGGGAGCAGCGGGTGGCAGGAGAGGTCTGCGCGCCATGTGGGACCCTCTTCCGGTGGCCGGGGAGCAGCCAGGGATCGAACCGGTGCCGCAGAGGCCGTGGGCAGCTTCGCAACCCAGCGCTCAACCGCTGCGCCACCGGGGAGGCCTTCCTCCATTAATCTTTTAATCTCCTGTGTTTCTTTCATTTCCCACTTTAGGGACTCAATTTCAATCCTCTGATTGTTGATTATTTTTCTCTTATCATTTCCTTTTCTACTTTTAGTTTGTCAATAATGGTAATTTTAAATTGTCTCTTGCAGGCTGAGAAGTTCTTCCCAGTCATTTTTCTTGGGTTCTGGTGGTTGCTTTTCTCTTTGTGGTGTGTCCTTCCCCTGATGGCTTGCTTGGTTGCTTATATTATTTCTTCTCCCTGATGTTTGTCTTCTAATTCATTCTATGCGTTGGGACACTGTGTAAGTGGTATCGATGGGCATCTCTTTGGTGTGCTGCTTCTGGGATGTTGGGAGCTGGTAGCAAGACGGAGTTCAGTGCTGTTATGCCAAAACTCCACAAGGGTAGTGATATTATGGGTATTTTGGTGGGTGCTGTCTCTGAAGATCCCCTCCCTCTGTAATTACTCTGTTCCACAAGGGAATCTTGGGGTCCATGGCTTCATTTGCAGAGTCATCCCTCTCGGTGCCCAAATGGGATTGTGGGGTTTCTGCCTTCCAACAATAGTTCAAGGGCTGTGCTTTCCTGGTGTAGTCCTTGTGGTTTACTTTAATGGCAAATCCTGTACCCTAGTTCAGTTAAGTTGCATAGCTTAGGCAGGCTGGCACTGGAGGCCTGTGGTTGCTTTGTGCAGTGCACACTTCCCTGCTGAGTCCGTTTTGGGGCCCTCCCTCTCTCTGGTCCAAAGGATGGTTGTGGGGTCCCTGACTTCCCCCCAATGGCACAGGGACCGTGCCTTCCTGGTGTGTGCAGTTTACCTTGATGATGGACCTGTGCCCCAGTTACACCTCTTTTAACAATGTTTTGTAGATTTCCTTGTGTAAGCCCCTCACCTCCTTTGTTTGGTTTATACCTAAATATGTATGTATTTTTGGGGAGAGTGAAAATGGGAATCTTTCTTAATTGCTTCCTCTTCTAGTTCATTGTTTTGCAAAGGAACTGATTTTTGTTTGATTTTGTAGCCTGCCACTTTGCTGAGCTGGCTTATTGTTCTTCCTGTTTTGTTTTTTTTTTTAATATTAAATAATGCTTTATTTTGTAAAACTTGACTTTTGACTGTAAATCAGTCATTCTTCTCAGCTGGCAAAGACAGACTTTCCCATCTGGGGTCCCCCTGCCAGCCTCCCTCCTATTCTTGAGATAATGCCCAGTATTAGGGCAGGTAGGGCAGGTAGTTCAGTGGAATCTAAAGCTATCAAAGACAGCTTTACATTTTTACTTATCAAAAGCAGTATCATAACTATTCTTTTAAATTTCCATTTCCTTTATTTGTAGTTTTTCTCCATTTTAATTCTTTTTCTTTCCATTTTCTTTCTTAATCTACCTGTGGTTAAATGCTCCACCCTCATTTCAATAGGGATACTTTCTAGGAAGAATAAATGTTCCTCCCCAGGGGGCTAGGGAGCGGTGGGTGTTCTGATTAGTTTTTCATGACTTTTTTGGGTACAATCTATATATTATCATGTTATCTGCAAATAATCATTTCCTAATTTGGATAACTTTTTTATTTTCTCTTGCCTAATTGCTCTAGCTGTGACTTTTTTTTTTTTTAAAGATTTGTTTGTTTATTTATTTATTTATTTATTTATTTATTTATTTATGCAAGCACTGGGTACAGTCAGAAATGCGGGAGGGTGAGAGAATTCACCAGAGCCAGAGCAGAGTGGGGAGCAGAACAGGCAGAAGGACCGAAGTACACTCCTGAGGGGAGCAGCGGGCATGGCAGGAGAGGTCTGCATGCCATGTGGGACCCTGGCCAGCAGCCGGGGATTGAGCTGGTGCTGCAGAGGCTGCGGACAGCTTCGCTGCCCAGTGCTCAACAGCTGCGCCACCGGGGAGGCCCTCTAGCTAGGACTTTTAATACTATGTTGAATAGTAGTTGTGAGAGTGGATAGCCTTGTCTTCTATCAGATCTTAGTGGAGAGCCTTTCAGTTTTTCACCATTGAAAGTGATATTGTGGGTTTGTCACATATGGTTATCATTATGTTAAGATAGTTCCAGTTATCTCAGCTTTTCAAATGTTTTCATCATAAATCTTACCAAATGTCTTCATGTTATCTACTGATATGATCATACAGCTTTTAGCTTCCTTTATGTTGATGTGGTGAATTATATTGAATGATTTTCAGATGTTACACAATCTTGTATCCCTGTTATGTTCTACTTGGTCATGATGTATAATCCCTTTAATACATTGTTGGATTCAATTTGCTAAAATTTTAGGGAGGATTTTTGCATCTGTTTTCATGATGGAAATTGGTTTTAAGCCCTTGTTTGGCGTTTGTTTAGTTTTGCTACTAGCATAATGTTGTTCTCATAAAGTGTTGTTGGAAGTATTCCTTTGTCATTTTTTTTTTTTTTTGAAGAGTTTGAGCAGGATAGGTATTAGTTCACTTTTGAAAGTTTGGTAGAACTTTGTGAAGCCATCTGGTTCTGGACTTTAGTTTTTGGGGAGAATTTTGATTTTTAAATTCCTTTGCTTGTGATTGTCTTGCTCAGGTTTTGTATTTCTTCCATTTTTAGTCACAGATGATTCTATAATTCTAAGAATTGGTCTTTTTCATCTAGGTTATTGAACTTGTTAGCAAAGTCATAATTTCTATTCTCTGATTTTTTGCAGTATCTATTGCAAATGCTCTTTTGTTTTTTTGATCCTGTTTATTCGTGTTTTCTGCCTTTTTTCTTAGTGAGCCTGCCTAGAGGTTTATTTTTTTTTTTTTTCATAGAACCAGCTTTTGGTTTCATTGAACTTTTGGACTGTCTTTTTGATTTCTATTTCACTTATTTGTGCTCTAATTTTTTATTTCCTTGTATTGGCTTTATTTTTAAAAATTTGTAAACATCCTTATTTACTCTTCTGTCTTTTTTAAAATTTCCTTTTTTTTAAAAAAAGAAAGATCTTATTTATTTTATTTTTGCATAGAACTGGACCAAAGGTGTGAGGGTGGGAGTGAGAGGATTCACCAGAGACAGAATAGAGAGCAGAACAGGCAGATCTACTGAAATACACTTCTGAGGGGAGCAGTGGGTAAGACAGGAGAGGTCTGCTGTGCATGTGGGTCAGCTCTCTGGCCAGGGATTGAACTCAGGCCTTTGCAGTGGTAGGGCTGAGATTTAATCCCTAGGCTACCAGGGAGGTCCTCTTTTGTTCTTTTTCAGTTCCTCAAGATGAGAGAAACAGTTGTTTGGATTCTTTCTTGAACCTTGATGTGGGCCTGTTTTGCTATATACTTCCCTCTCACTACCACTTTTGCAGTGACCCATGCATTCTGGAAGCTTGTGTCTTCGTTGTCGTTTGTTTCAAGGTATTTTTGTTTTCCTCATTGAGTATTCTTTCTGTAGTGTTTTATTCAGTCTCTACATAGTAGAGATTTTCCTGGTTTTTTTTTTGTGTTTGATTTCTAGTTTGAAAGTTAAGTATCCAAGAATCCAAGAATGTATGTGGTATTATTTCAGTCTTCATCAGTTTGTTCTCACTTGTCTGTGGCCCAGTATTTGATCAATCATGGAGAATGTCTTATGTACTCTCGAAAAATGTGTTTGTTTTATTTTTTTTTTTTTTGTAGCGGGAGGGAAGTGTTGCAGTATGCTTAAGATTTCTATGAGGTCCGGGCCTCCCCTGGTGGTGCAGTGGTTGAGTGCTGGGCAGCCTCTGCAGAGCTGGTTCGATCCCTGGCCATATGGCAAGTGTCCCATATGGTGTGACAGACCTCTCCTCCCATGCCCGCTGCTCCCCTCAGCAATGTATTTTGTCAGTCTGCCTGTTCTGTTCCCCGCTCTGGCTTTGGTGAATTCTCTCACCCTCCCGTGCTTCTGACTGTACCCAGCGCTTGTATAAATAAATAAATCTTTTGAAAAAAGAAAAAAAAAGATTTCTATTAGGTCCATAAGGAGTAATGTTTTTTTTAATTTTTATGTTTCTATTTTTTTTATCATTGCGTCCATTGGTGAGAATGAAGTGTTGAATTCTACCACAAGTGTTTTCCAATTTTTTTTTTTCCTGAGTTGGTAGTCATTGCCTAATGTATTTTGGTAATTTTTACTTGGTGAGTATTTGTTGATGATTGTTATGTCCTCCTGATATATTGTTCCCTTAATTATTATGTAGTGCCCACCTGTCTCTTGTAAACCTTTTTTAACTGGGCATTTACTTGTCTGATATGACTGTCTCTGCCTTCCTTTGAGTCCCTTTAGCATGTAGGCTTGTTTTCCAATGCTTTACCTTGAGTCCATGTTTATCTTTGTAATTTAGGTGTGTCTCCTTGAGACAACAGAAGGTTGGATTCTGTTTCCTAATCCATCCAGATACTCTGTGTCTTTTTATTGGTGAATTTATTCTGCTAACCTTTAGTGAATATTGATATATGAAAGTATGGTGCTGCTATTTCACTTTTCAGTTCTTTTTAAGTATTTCTCTATTTAGCTTATATACTAGTGTTCCTTTCAGTATTTCTTGGAAAGCCATGTATTTTTGAAAACTCCTTCAGTTTTTCTTTGTGAAGGTCTTTATTTCTCCTTCATATCTAAAGGGAAGCCTTGAAGGTACAGTATTCTTGGTTTGCAGTTTTTGTCTTCAAAATTTTTCAATCACTCCATTCTATTCTCTCTTCCTGCAGTGTTTCTTCTGAGGAATCTAATCTTAGTCTGATTGGGAGTCCCTTATAGGTTATTTGCTTTTTCCCCCTTGGCAACTTCAGTATTCTTTCTTTGTTTTGAACCCTTGGAAATTTCACCACTATATCTTGGTGGTATTCTCATTTTGTTTATGTATACCAGTGTTCTTTTAGCTTCCTGGATTTGTATATTTCCTTTTCCAGGTTTGGGAAGTTTTATTTCTTTAAATATATTCTCTATTTCTTTTTATCTGTCTTGCCCTTCTGGATACCCCTTCTTCTTTTTTTTATTTTAAGATCTATTTATTTAAAAACGATTTATTTATACAAGAACCGGGGTATAGGTCAGAGATGCTGGGGGCGAGAGGTTTCACCAGAGACAGAGCGGGGAACAGAACAGGCAGACTGAAGAAATACACTGCTGAGGGGAGCAGCAGGCGAGACAGGAGAGGTCTGCTTGCCATGTGGGACCCACTTGGGCTGGCCGGAGTCGAACCTGCTCTTCAGAGACTGTGGACAGCTTCACAGCGCTGTGCTCAACCACCTGCGCCACCAGGGGAGGCCCAATTTATTGGATACAGTCAGAAGCATGGGAGGGTGAGAGAATTCACCAGAGTAAGAGCGGAGAGCAGAGCAGGCAGACTGATGAAGTACACTGCTGAGGGGAGCAGCGGGCATGGCAGGAGAGGTCTGTCACACTATGTGGGACCCTCACCCGGTGGCCGGGGATTGAACCAGTGCTGCAGAGGCTGCGGGCAGCTTCGCAACTCAGCACTCAACCGCCACACCACCGGGGAGACCCCACCCCTTATTCTTACATTGCTTTTCCTCTTTTTTTTTTTTTTGCTTCACTTCTCTTTTCCTCTTCCATCTTCCTTCTTTAGGTCTTATCTGACTTCTTTGAATTTTTTTAATGATGGCAGTTCTTGACGTCTGTGTCCCTATGGGAAGAATAGATTTTCCATGTCTTTGTAACTGGGTTCTGGAGATATGTTCTCTTTATGATGAAGTAGTCCCCTTGGGACTCCCGTGACCATTTTCTGAGTTATTTTATCTGCCCATTGCTTTCAGAATCTTACTTATGTGGTGTTGGCCTCTGCTTGTTGTGTCTCCACCCCTTTCACATTGGACCAGGGCACTCACAAGAGGGCAGCTGGGATTTGCTGCAGTTGGGCTGGGCCGTGTACAGCCTGAATTGGAATATGCACATGTTCCCAAGGTGCTAGTGGGTGGCCCTGTGTTCAGGAGTTTTTTCCTTAGGGTCAATATTGTCCAGTGGGTACCACTTCCCCAGGTGCTCATCAGAAGTCCTAATGTCAGGGGTGCTTCCACGAGGGCACCTGAGGGTTGTTTTTGTAAGGTGGGTCCCTACGTGGCCTGGTCTGAGTTAATGCACTGGTTCCCAAGGTCTTTAATCCTCCTGTTCTTTATTAGTATGTTTAATTCTCTAAACACACTGAACCAAAATTATTTCATATTCCATACCTAAATCCAATATTTGAACTATGTAAGATAACTTTCTCTTCTTTATGTTTCTGATGGTTAGCTTTTATAGCTTTGTTTCATATTTTGTTGTTTTTGAACAAGCTTGTGTTGAAGAACTTTATATGTAAGAATTATTAGAGGGATGGGTTGTTTTTGCCAGAACCACTGCTAGCTCACAACCCCTTTAAATCTTCACTTTTAAGGTTTTCAGATTACTCAGGTGGAATACCCTGAAAATTCATGTGAAAGCTAATTTGGAGATTCTGCATCTCCAAAGAGATTTTTATTCTTCCCTTTCTATTGAAATAGGCAATTTTTTCATATGTTCTCTGAGTGGATGGGAGGTGTAGGGGGTTTGGGTGTGAGTAAAATTTATTTTATTTCCATAAACTTAATGAACATGCAGATTTTCCATTTGAGACACTCCACTTCAGAAAGGAATTTTCTTCTTCCGTACCCCTTCTACTTGAAAATAGGAATGTAATTTCACTTGGTTAAACAAATACTCTAAGCTTAACTAACCTTCTGTGTTTTCTTGCCTTACTGGTGTCCCACTTTCACTTCAGTTTTGGACTTAGATATCTTTCTAACTTTCTCAGCACATTGGTGCATTAAAAATGAGTTTATTTTATCCAGCAAGTGTGTTTTTAGGCTGGAGAGAGGTGGTAAGGTATTACAAGAAAGAACTTACAAATAGTAAGTAGATATTTTCACATTGAACATTAGATTCATAAAATAGAAATGTTTTAGTCTTCTGGGGAAAGGCTTTATGAGTCTACATAATACTATATTTTGAGTTGAAAACAATGTACAAATCTGCATGTCTCCTGTCCTCCAAATCACAAACTTCAGCAAGAGTATAGTTGCAGGATTGGGATTGAAGGAAGAAATTGACTTGTTTGGTTTATTAACATACTTAGGCAATAAAGTATGTTGAACAATGTCAAGCATATTTAAAGTTAAGTAAATCATTCTTGTTCATAGAAATTAAAATTTTCCTCCTGATCGTCGATATTTAACCAAAAATCCACATGAATTTAACTTTGAACCTTTTTGCCAAAAGAGGGCAGTGTTCACCTACAAAATAAAACAGGACTGAAGAATTGCTGGAGAAAAGGTGAATGGATTTATTTTTCCTCATATGGTTGATAAAATTTGACAAAACCAACTCTCCAAGCACTGGATTTGTCTCCCACTCTGTCACCTGGGATTGTTGCCTAGATTGGACCATTCACGTTTTAACTTGTTTTTCTATATTTTTACATTTTTTAAAGTGCTTGTGTAGGCATGAGTTTGAACATTTTAGTTTTTAAAACTAAAACCAAAAGGCTTCCTTAAGTTACCGACTTACAGAGTGAACAAAATTATATCTTTAATTGCATATTTATTGAAGAAGTCTGCTGTTTTCAACAGTGTCACTGGGACCAATTCTCACCTCAGTGAATGTGGCCAGTTAAAACTGCTCATGAGGGCCTCCCCGGTGGTGCAGCGGTTGAGCGCTGGGTTGCGAAGCTGCCCGCAGCCTCTGCTGCACTGGTTCGATCCCCGGCTGCTGGGCGAGGGTCCCACATGGCACGCAGACCTCTCCTGTCTTGCCCACTGCTCCCCTCAGCAGTGTATTTCATCAGTCTGCCTGCTCTGTACCCTGCTCTGGCTCTGGTGAATTCTCTCACCCTCCTGCGCTTCTGACTGTACCCAGTGCTTGTATAAATAAATAAATCTTAAAAAACAAACAAGGGGCCTCCCCGGTGGCGCAGCGGTTGAGCGCTGGGTTGTGAAGCTGCCCGCAGCCTCTGTGGCGCTGGTTCGATCCCCGGCTGCTCCCCGGCCACCGGAAGAGGGTCCCACATGGCGCGCAGACCTCTCCTGCTGCCCGCTGCTCCCCTCAGCACTGTACTTCGGTCCTTCTGCCTGCTCTGCTCCCCGCTCTGGCTCTGGTGAATTCTCTCACCCTCCTGCGCTTCTGACTGTACCCAGTGCATGTGTAAACAAAACAAACAAACAAATAAATAAATAAAACATGCCTCTATTTAAAAAAAATTTAAACAAACAAACAAAAAAAACTGCTCATGAGAAATGTGTCTCCAGACTTTGAGTTCAGAGGAGGCTCAGGCTTGCTCTATATTACAAACTTTACACACATGTTTAACTTTCAGTGTGTCTCCTAGACATGTAGGTATATTCATTCATGGTCTAACCATCATGTTTTA
This sequence comes from Talpa occidentalis, assembly GCF_014898055.3. Classification (NCBI taxonomy): domain Eukaryota; kingdom Metazoa; phylum Chordata; class Mammalia; order Eulipotyphla; family Talpidae; genus Talpa; species Talpa occidentalis. The sequence goes on from NW_026555331.1 coordinate 68,507,635, forward strand.
AACATTAAATACTAAAGGAAGAAGCCAGAATTAACTGATTTCAGTCATATATGAGTGAAGTGCTATTGATTTCAGGAGAAAATCTACAGAAGGAAATGAAAACATTTTTTTGAGAGCATAGTCTGGAGTAGGGAGGGAGTATGTGCTACTAGATCAACTAATTAAAACTCTGTCTGACCTTTAGGATTTGGTAATGTTAGCTGATAAAAAGAAGAAAAGTCGTTTTGCATGGATCCAATAAATAATTAATCAACTTGAGCTTCAAAAGATCAGCTAGAGGCTACAAGTCTGGGGCTTTAAATAAAATGTGCAGTGGAAGCAAATTTAGAAAAGTTTGTGTTTTTATTATGCTGCCTAGAGATATTATGTATCTTCAGAAAGAGACCATTTGCACCAAAAATCTTCTCCTGATGTCTGGGAGTCCAGCACCCCCTAGGCTTGCTGCCCTCAAGCCTGTAATGTGATCTTCCTTCTTCTGGATTGGTCAGATGCAGCATTTTCCCTGGGAGCTGCACTGAACTAGGGCTCCCAAGCTGGGTTCAGCCAGCCCAGCAGCAACCACTGCCTCGCCGCCACCGGCCACCACGGCAGCTGTTCTTCCTTCTGCTGCTTCGCCTCCAGCAGTGAAGGGAGCCATGGAACACAGATTCTTCTGCTGGACCACTTCCTTTCTCTTGGTGGTGTGGTGCTTGCCAGTGCTAGCCTGCCCTAGTCGGTGTCTTTGCTTGAAGAGTACTGTCCACTGCATGCACTTGATGTTGGATCACATTCCTCAGGTGCCACAGATGACCACAGTCCTGTAAGTTCACAGAGATCTCAGCTCAGCAATATGCTCCCTATCCCTCTGCTGAGAATGATTGCTGTTCTTTTAAACCAGGATTTCTGATGCTTTCCCTGCTTACATAGTTGGAAGAGGCTTGTCACTTTTAAACCACTTTGTGTTTCAGTTCTGTTAGACTAGAAAATGTGAGAATGATGTGTTAAAATAAATTATGTGCTCTAGATGGAGTTCTTTTATCCAGCACTTTCCAGAACTAAGAATTTTCAGCTTTTGTCTTTCAAGAATTTTCCTACATAGGTTCTCATTATTCCTTCTCATCCTCTCTTTCCACATCTTTCAGACTCCTAATTGGTTCAGCATGTATCTGTCCCATTTGGAAAGAACTAATTTAGCTTCAATGTGATTCCAATTTTTTATGTGTTGTGATTTCTTTCTTCTGTTCATTTTTGGACCTTGTATTCTGTGTGCCTCCAGGTTGGTGGTGTCCTTAGTCTTAGACTATATATTGCAGATTTCCCAAAGTAGACCCTCCAGTGACCCAGTAGAGCACAGGGTACTTAAAAATCTGACTGAGCAGCAAATAACTCAAGAGCATCTAGAAGGTATTATGGGGTGGTAGAATTAACCAACATTTAAGACTCAAATGGACCAAGATTCAAATCTTCCTTGTCTTTAACATGGGGATAGTAAACTATCATTTAGTTGTCATTTAGATTAAAATATGTGTGAATACAAATCTTAAAAATTTCAACCTTTATACAAGAGAAGAAAAGCAACATGAAAATAAATATTGATTCAAAGGTTTCACTATAAACTGCAAATTATGTGATGTATTTGGAAGAGCCAATATCTTTGTTTCAAGTCCATTTGGGAGCAGAGGAAAATAATCTAAGGCTTCTGAAAATTTCACATAGGAGATAAACATTCTATATGTTTTGGTCATAAGCATGAAATGAGCATTTAATTTGGTAATGAAAAGTTGAAGTTGGTGGTTGGTAGTTGCATAGAAAATGACATATGTAGGGCTCATGTATCTTTATCATCATTTTTATTAAGTACTGTAAATTTTATATGTTTGCAAATATCAAACTAATTATTGTTCTAGAAAACAAGACCGATCCTTGAACCTAGGACCAATGCCTTTTGTGACCATCCCATTGTCTTTTTGTAATAACTGCCTCTGATAGCAACAAAGCCTTAGAGGAAGGACCGCTTGTCTAAAACAATGCCATGGAGCTAAATAAAATGCTACCTAAGGTGCAATTTGTACCCAAGTTTTTGTTTCTTAGGTACTTTAAAGAAGACATTAGTATTATTAGGGTCTCTCTTCTGGGGGTAATGAACAGAATTGAAAGGGCATTGACAATGTAGTTATGTGGAGCCTTCTACTGTATGCAGAAATAAAGCCTGATGACTGGGGTCTTAGGTTCTCCGAGGCCTGCCTGTGAGCCTGATACTACACAGTGATATGTGTGTTGCCTTGGGTGAGTTCTCAACTTCTTGGTGTCTCAGTTTCCTAATCTGTAAAATGGGGTGCTTATCATGTTCCCTGTCTAGGGTTATTCTGAAGAGTAACTGAGTTAACTCATGTTTAATACTTAGGAAAGTCTTTGACTCTATTAAGCTCGATGGAAATGGTTTGCTATTATTATGTTTACAATTAAGGACAAACTACAGACGCATACCTGTAGAAAACTGCTGAAGTCATTTGAGGGAAATGGGATGGGTGAAAGACAAACTCCAATGTGAATAAAATGATGGACAACACCTGATCTTGAACTTGGAGTTTAGGCAGGATAGTGAGGACAGAGACATCTCAGCCCAAAATGCCAGTCTGCTGCTGAGTTGATTGCCACCTTGAGGCAGTTTGGTTCCGTTGTTAATGAGCTTGCCATATATGCCCAGGAAATATGGAAGCCCAAAATGAAGCTCCCTAACTTTCAAATATTAGCAGCTAGTTAAAAATTTAAAAAATGAACAGGAAAAACATAGAGCCATACATAATTGTAGGTTATTTTCAGCCCAGGACCTGCAGTTGTGACCTGTTAGAGAAATGGTATAAAAGCTGAGAGCCATATGCCAAATCTATGGAATTGGTCTTCTACTTCTTTGAGGTCAAAATCCTTGACACAGGATCACATTTTATATACAATATCATGGAGGACCACAACTAACCTCATTAAAATAATAATTCTAAAAATAAAAAGGCCAATCAACTTTTAAAGTTAGGACAAATGGGTCTCTTTAGATTTCTACCCAACAACAGAATCAAGAGTTTTTGGTGAGCCTGACATCAAAACAGTGGGCATGGTGTAAATCAAATTTGGCACTATAAATGGCCAAAGTGTCTAGCAAATGTAAATTAGTAGTATTTTATAATTTCTTTTTTTTTTAAAGATTGATTTATTTATTTATACAAGCACTGGGTACAGTCAGAAGCGCGGGAGGGTGAGAGAATTCACCAGAGCCAGAGCGGGGAGCAGAGCAGGCAGAAGGACCGAGGTACACTGCTGAGGGGAGCAGCGGGCGGCAGGAGAGGTCTGCGCGCCATGTGGGACCCTCCTCCGGTGGCCGGGAGCAGCCCGGGATCGAACCGGTGCTGCAGAGGCTGCGGGCAGCTTCGCAACCCAGCGCTCAAGCTCAACCGCTGTGCCACTGGGGAGGCCCAGTATTTTATAATTTATTTGTATTTTTCTTTATATATTTAAAAATAATTTAACCACAATAAAAAAATATTTCAGTCACAGATAGGAAAACTTCACTTAGACGTTGATTACAATTAATCAGGTTGTTAAGTTTAGAAAAATTCGAAACTTCCCTCCTTAATTCTAATGTGATTCCATCTATAAATATATCATTGTATATTCAAATATCGTTTATCACATATCATGCTACCATTTAGAAAATCTCACTTCCCATACTGTATATTTTAGTGAACAAATCTTTCCGAATTAGCATTAGCAGATGAAAAATATCTACTAACAAAAGTAACATCTTTAGGTAGAGCCTATTCAATAATCTGAGTGGTATTGGCTTAGGTGTATTTCTTTCCATTTATCCCAGTCGTTAAGTTGTACTTTCTGAATCTTACTTGCTGGTTAAGAAATGTGATGTTCTTAGAATTTCCAGGATTGGGGAGATTGGAACTCAGATGAACTCAGGGACTGAAGTTTATAAGCATATGACAGTTTTGATGATTGAAGATGTCCTCAAAGTTCTTGAATTCACAAGTATGCAGTGTGCAGTTTTATATATTTACTTCAGAGGCAATTCCTTTAAGTAGTAAACTTTCCTTACCCTCAAAGAATATAAAGCGAGAGGGAAAAACTGGGGTTGGGAGATGGGAAGATGAGTTAAGTTTAGTCATGAAAAAATTTGGCTGGCTGATAAAAATTTCATCTTTTTCAGGAAGAAGAGAGTTTCCACCAGCTCTTTCCAATTTCCATTCCTGCTAGATTAAAAAAAAAAAAAAAAAAAAACCTTTCATTATGTTGACCTTTGAAACAGATTTTTTTCTGACTTCTGTATAGCTAGCATAACTTGTGACTTTGGAATATCACTTAACAGTAGTGAACAGGCTTAACTCCTTAAGTGTTTCCCCCATTTGGCATGATTGAAGTGAAGCATGAGAGGCCCAAGTTGATCCATCTCCGGTTCAAATCTATCCCAGTTGTTTTCCTGTCAGGGAGAGAAATGGAACTAAAAGTTTAAGTGCATTTCTTAATTACCTACTTAATAGATGAGGGTAGACAATTGCAGAAAAATTCCCCAGTTTTAGGGGTTTAATAAAATACAGTCTCACTGCTCTTATGACTCAGGCCAGTGTGGTCCTGGGAGAGAAGCTAGAAAAGACTGCTTGGAAGGCACATGAGGGTTACTCGAGCCTGAGCACAGAGAGTGAGTAAAGAGAGAGTGAGGAGAGGCCAGCTCCCGGGGTGCAGAGGGATCAACACCTGCAGCTATTGACAACATTGTCCAGGATATGAGTCACATTTGATATATGGGACTCATTCTTCTGTCAAACCAATGTATAGAAGAATTAGTTTAAAGGATAAATTAATTCCATTTGGGAGATGTTAATTTGGGGTTCCCTGTGGGACACACAGTTGAAGACATCTAGTAGATTTCAGGAAGCTGGAAGTACAGTTTACTACACTGAGCACTCCCTAAGGTAGCAAGGAGAGTGCAGGTCCTAGTGTTGAGACAAGGTCACATTGCCAGGTAAGCATATTAAAGGGAGAATAAAGGGGCCGATTAAGTGGCAGAGACTGACCATCTGAGAAAGCCGAGATGGGCAGGGAGCAGGATGTTTCCTGGTGCGAGTGTGACCTGTTGTGGTGGTGTCCCAACATGGGATACTGAAAACAGCTGGCAATCTGGAAGGCAAGAACGATGTAGTAAAAACAGTTTCAAGGGGTTATACTAAGTGAAACAAGCCAGAAGGGCAGAGATAAATACTGGATGACATTACTTATATATGGAATATAGAAAACCCAAACAAAGGGTAAAAGACAAACTTTAGAACCAACCCTTGAAAACTGACCATTCATCTCGGGCTTTCATAGGGGGTGGAGGAGGGAGAGAGTCTGAAACAACACAACAGACTGCAGTGGAGGACTGTGAGTGCTTTGGTGGAAGAAAGGGCTACAGTGACTACACCTGGTTGGGGGGACTCCTGTACTGTTGGAACACTAGCAAGGATGTAAAATAATATTACTTCAATAGCAATAAAAATTTAATATAAAAAGCTAATTTTGTTTTTTTTTAAAAAAAGCAGTTTCACTATCAAGGTGGGAACAGAGCCAGATTTCTAAAATTCAGGAGTCACAATCCTGCTTATCCTGATTTCAGAAAACTTGGCAATCACCAAGGAGGTGACAATTAGCACCCCCATTTCTGATCTATGGTAACTAATCTGCAAAGTAGGGGTGAATAATTGGCTAGTAAGGCCCATATCTCTGCTGGGCTCTTCCTGGGATTGCCTGCCACTTATACTTAGGTGGTGCCAGCTGATTAAGTTCATGGAATAGAATAGTTTTTTTTCACACTAAACTCTGCATTTCATCCCCTACTGTAGATTCCATAAATTAAATAATAGGAAGCATTAGAAAATAACAGCATTTGGGGGGATTTTAATATGAAGAGGTAAGGCTGTGGTTGGTGATATAGAGCACATAGGAGATTGTTAGTCACAGTGAGGTCCTGTGTAAGAAAGACCACTTTGTTTTGCGTTTATGGAATAAGAATGGAAATTGAATGTCCTGGTTTGTCATCTGGATGGGAACTGTAGATAGCGAAAATTGGTGACAAAAAAGGAGGGGAAATGTGAAGAGCAGGGGACAGTTTTTGAATTTTGCTCTGGTTGAGAGGGCAAGGGCTCAGAAATACAGTAAATTCAGAAGGGATACAAGCAAGAGATGCAGTTGTGAGAGTTACGGGGGTAAGAGAATTACTAATTAGGTTGGAAGGAGGAAGTGAGACTTCCTGGGAGATGCTTGTGGAATGAGAACGGCTAAATAGGCTAGAACTCTAGAAAGGTCCACAGTTAAGAGCCAGGCCCACAGCCATACAAATAAGAGCCAGGACCGTTGTGTGGGTCCTGGCAGTTGTGTAGGCTATGCACAGCTCAACTCCACACTCTGCCCCCTGTAGGGCGATCCTCCGGAAAAGAGAGAAAGGAGTCAGAGATGCAGCAACCAAAGAAATTGGAGAAGCCCTGGAGAAGAGTATTACCAGTATTCCAAGAGGCAGATGCGTGGCCCAATCTAGCAGAAGTTGAGGTGATTGAGTAACTTTAATATGTTGGAAGCGAAGGAGAAAGTCATAGAACGTTATTCCTTTCGTTTGTATTTTAAAGGACAGTGAAGTGTTTTATGTGTGTGACATTGAAAGGGAATGAAAGTAGTGATGCAAAGAGAGAGACTATGAGAGAAGAGATGTGGATATGCTTTTATTGGTCCTTGTAGTTCCCAGGATTGGTGCTGGCAAACATATTAGTGTATGCAAGTAATTGAGAGCCTGAGGTTTAGATAGACCTAGCAGGATACAGACGTTCTTATCTGAAAAGCAGAAAATCCAGCAGGACACAGGCCTGCACCCTCAGTGAGCCAAGGCACCTGGAGGCCATCATTGCGGCAGATGTCCCAACCCAGGAGCAGAATAAGTCTAATATCCATGTTTCAGTTTCTAAAGCGAAAGAGAAACACAATGTTGAAAATAACAGAAATTTGGTTGAGGAGACAGTGAATGTTGTTGACCAACTAGGTTTTTTTTTTAGATTTATTCCACTGCTTCAATAGCATCTTTCACAAATAATTTTTTTACTAATTTAATTTTTTAATTAAATTAATTGTTCATTTTTAAACAATATTTGCTTCCCCCCAACTCCTCAGGTGTAGTCCCCATAGAGTTTCCTTCACCAATACACCCGTGCACCATCACCTCAGTCCCCTGTGCTCCTCCCTCCCTCCCTCTGATCCCTCTCCCTCCTCCTCTCCTGAAGTATTGTCTCTGATTTATAATTGTCCATTTTGCTTTGTTGTGTTTTGTACTTTTTTTTTATACTGATGTCTTATTTGGTTTCCCTATATTTGTGCTATAAGTGAAACCATCTGATATTTTTCTTTTTCCTTCTGGCTTATTTCACTGAGCATAATTCCTTCTAGCTCCATCCATGTTGCTGAGAATGGCTTGAGTTTATTTTTTTAGATTGCTGAGTAATATTCCATGGTGTATATGTACCACATCTTCTTGATCCAGTCATCTATTTTTGGGCATTTGGGTTGTTTCCAGGTTTTACCTATTGTAAATAGTGCTGCAATGAGCATAGGGGTACAGGTATTCTTTTGAATCAATGTTTTTGTGTCCTTTGGATAGATCCCTAGGAGTGGAATTGCCAGGTCATGTGGTAGCTCCATTTGTAGGACTGAGGAAACTCCAGACAGCTTTCCATAGTGGTTGGACCAGTTTGCACTCCCACCAGCAATGTAGGAGAGTTCCTTTTTCACCACATCCTAGCCAACATTTGTTGTTGCTAGATTTTTTGATATATGCCATTCTTACTGGTGTAAGATGGTATCTCAGTATGGTTTTGTTTATTTAAATATTTTATTTTATATAATTCTTACATCTTTTTTCATCTTTGCACAATGTATGCATTTTAATTTTGGTTATATTCCCCATACAATTGCACCTCCCCCCTTATTTTGACTCTAGTCCTTCCTTTCCTTGCCCCGCCCTCTCCTCTCCCCCACCTTAGTGTGTCTCTGGTTTATAGTTGCTTGTTGATTTTGATTTTTACTTTGTATTGATAAGTCTTTTTCCTGGTCTCTTATTTAGGTTCTCTAAATTCCTGCTATGAGTGAGACCATCCGGTATTTTTCTTTTTCTTTCTGACTTATTTCGCTGAGCATGATCCCTTCTAGCTCCATCCATGTTGCTGCAAACTGCATGTGTTTATCTTTTTTTTTAATAAATTTTATTTTTATATTACCCATACAATTGCAACCCCCTTATTTTGACCCCAATCCTTCCCCTCCCTGCCCCCCAGCCTCCATAGAGTGTCTCTGGTTCATAGTTGTTTGTTGATTTTGATTTTCACTTTCTTATAGTTATTCATTTTCCTGGTCCCTTATTTAAGTTCTCTAGATTCCTGCTATGAATGAGACCATACGGTATTTTTCTTTTTCTTTCTGGCTTATTTCGCTGAGCATGATCCCTTCCAGCACCATCCATGTGGCTGCAAATGGCATGTGTTTATCTTTTTTGAATGCTGAGTAATATTCCATGGTGTATATGTACCACATCTTCTTGATCCAGTCATCTATTTTTGGGCATTTGGGTTGTTTTCATAGCTTAGCTATTGTAAATAGTGCTGCTATAAACATGGGTGTGCAGGTGCCCTTTGGAATTACTGTTTCTGTGTTATTTGGGTAACTACCTAGGAGTGGAATTGCTGGATCATGTGGAAGCTCTATGTTTAGTAGTTCAAGAAATCTCCACACAGCTCTCCATAGTGGTTGGACCAGTTTGCACTCCCACCAACAGTGCAGAAGAGTTCCTTTTTCTCCACACCCTCGCCAACATTTGTTGTTGCTAGTTTTTTTAATATGTGCCATTCTCACTGGTGTGAGATGGTATCTCATTGTAGTTTTGATTTGCATTTCCCTGATTAGAAGTGATGTTGAACATTTTTTCATATGCCTGTTGGTCATTTGCATTTCCTTTTTAGAGAAGTTTCTTTTTAGCTCTTCTGCCCATTTTTGACTGGATTATTTTCTTTGTTTTTGTTGAGTCTCATCAGCTCTTTGTAGATTTTTGTGATCAGTCGTTTATCGTTAGTGTTGTGTGCAAAAATCTTCTCCCAGTGGATGGGGTTTCTCTTTGTGTTGGTTATTGTCTCTTTTGCTGTGCAGAAGCTCTTTAATTTGATGTAGTCCCAGCTGTTCATCTTTGCCTTCACTATCACTGCTTTGGGTGATGTGTCTGTAAAGATGTCTTTGATGTGCATGTCATGTAGTGTTTCGCCTATATTTTCTTCTATGTATTTTATGGCTTCAGGTCTTACGTCTAGTTCATAGTAATCTCTGATTATTCTTTTTTTAAAAAGATTTATTTATTTATTTGTACAAGCACTGGTTACAGTCAGAAGCGTCGGAGGGGAGAGAATTCGCCAGAGCCAGAGCGGGGAACAGAACAGGCAGACCAACAAAATACACTGCTGAGGGGAGCAGCGGGTGGCAGGAGAGGTCTGCATGCCGTGTGGGACCCTTACTGGTGGCCGGGGATCAAACCGGTGCTGCAGAGGGTGGGGACAGATTTGCTGCCCAGCGCTCAACCAGGGGAGTGCCACCAGGGGAGGCCCTCTGATTATTCTTTTGATTTCTACTGAGTCTGTTGTGATTTTTCCTCTTTCAATTATAACCCTATTAATTAATTAATTAATTAATTAATTTTTTGTGGGACCCTTGCTGGTGGCAGGGGAACGAGCCGGCGCTGCAGAGGCAGCGGGCAGCCTCGCAGCCCAGTGCTCAACTGCTGTGCCACCAGGGGAGGCCCCTTATAATCCTATTTATATATGTTTTTTTCCATTTTTTATTTTTGAGCCTGGCTATTTTGTTTATTTTTTTCAAAGTACCAACTTTTAGTTTCATTGATCTTTAATAATTTTTTTAAGATTTATTTATTTATGCTTACAAGAACTAGGGTGTAGGCCAGAGGTGTGGGGGGGTAAGAGGATGCACCAGAGACAAAGTGTGGAGCAGAACAAGTGGATCAGCTGAAATACACTGCTGAGGGGAGCAGCAGGCGAGACAGGAGAGGTCTGCTGCACCATGTGGGTCACCTCCCTGGCTGGGGATCAAGCTCATGCTTCAGTGGCTGGTGATAGCTTGATAGCACTATGTCTTTAACCCCTGCCACCAGGGAGGCCACCCACAAATAATTTTTATAAAATTTTTTTATTTGTCATATTTTTGTGATCAGCTCAAATGGAAATAATAAAATAACATAGACTGAATGACTTAAATAACGTTTACTTCTCCCAGTTCTGGAGAACAGGAGGTTCAATGTTCAGGTGTCAGCCAATCCGGCGTCTGGTGGGGGCTAGCTTCCTGGTCCAGTGAGACAAGGGCCTTCTCACTGCATTCTCATATGGTAGAGATCATCTGTCTCCTTTCTCTCCTGAAAAGGGCACTACCCTTATCTCAAGGGCTCCACCCTTATCATCTCCCAATGTCCCACCTCCTAACACTATCACACTGATGAGTGAGGCTTCAATATATGAATTTTAAGGGGACACAGACATTCAGTCCATTGCAGTGATTCAGGTTGGAGTTATCTAAATGTTTATCTAAAGGAAATATATTACTGATAGAACTAAAATGGCCTGGTGTGCTCTTTCTTTAGTTTATATGTTCCTTTCTACTCTGACCTACAGTAAATTACTTCTTAGGGTGCATGGGAGGCGTATGTTACACAGCTCTTTCTTGCTATTGCATAAAATCAACTATGTCTGAGCAAATTAAAATCATAGGATCTTTTCTAAATATAAAATTAAAACTTCTAAATATTCTTCCTTTGTTTGAGTCAACAGAGTAGCCACAAAAGTGTTACAACACAGTTTATTGTTAAATACCAGACTCTGTCATGGAAACCTGAGTTCCTGTTAAAAATTGTCCTGTTAACAGATTCTTCTGCTCAGTTTGGATAATGTGTCAGTTCTCCCCAGTAATTCTTTATTTGAATAGTAAAAAAAAAAGCATAAAATAAAAAATAGCAAATTTGACTTTTATGTTTGAATTTTAAAAAGGAAAAAAAAGAGCATTTCCATTAATTAAAAAAAATCCAGAATTTGCTAACTTCACTTCATTTTTTAACAAAAAAGAGTCAAAAAGACCTCACTTAACCTCAAGTGTTACAGAATGCTGATAGTTAGCTATAATATGATAGATCTCCATATTAATTTGTGCAAATGATTTCCAAGCATAGGGACATAGATCTTAAGGTTCATGTATCAATGTCACCTGGTGTGGGAGGCCCAGGAATAAATAGAAGAGGAAGTTGCCTGCACACATGGTTGAATGATTTTTTTGTATTGTTTTATGGTCGTCAAGTGACTATGAGTCTTGATTGTACAGTTTGCACAGTGCTACCACCCAGTGCTACACAGTTTGCACAGTGCTGGCAAATTTGAGCGGTATACTTGTGATATGATCCCAATCATACTCGGAATGGGATTCCATTTAGGGCATATGACAGCATGATTTATCTGTGCTTTTTTTGTGTAAGAGAAAGAATTTTAGCACATTTCAGTTTGATCTAAAATGTATTTAAGCCCAAGGGATCTATTTCAGAGATTATGTGTGGCTTGTAGGTAGGATCATAGACCCTGCAACCAGACTGCTGCATTTGAATTCCTTTCACAACTCATCACCGTTTGTCCGTGGATGAGTAATTTACTTCTTTGCATGTAGTCTCCTCCTCTGTAAAACAGTGCTTGCCACTTGCTAAGACTATTCTAGTTGTTACTTGTTATCATTAGTTATAATATTTATTATACCTATTGAAGCTCAGAAATGAAAATACCAGTTCAAAAAGCTTCTCTTTTTAAAAGTAACATGTAAATATAATTTATGAAGGTTATGAAAATGGCCAACTAGTATCACTTGAAACTAAAAGTTAGTTTTACCTATATAATGTTAAAGCCTTACACTATGTCAAACAAAAACTCAAAAAACCCCTCAAAAATAGTTAAAATGCATGTTCAATCAAATTTAAAAAGTTGCTTTTGTTGAGAAAGCTTTAGAAACATTCATCCTTAAGCATGACTCTACCAAGTTTGTAAGTCTGAAATGGCGATTTAATGTTCAGAAAGTATTTGTGAAACTGAACTTTTTACAGTGAGTGAGACAAGCATGAGAGTGCAATCATTTGCTTAAAGAGTATATTTAGTAAATTGTAACCTTCTGATAAAATCTATTGATTTGTACCTTCCAGAATAGACATACCCAGATTGATATTATGCTCATCTTCCTCAAGTCTTGTTCTTGCCCCAAAGTCACCACTTTGTTTTAGCAAGCAGCTTTGTATAATAGAAAGGAAGGCATTCTTCATAGTCGTGGGATGCTTATTCACAGGAACAGTTGCTAATTTTTCTGACCATTACCATCATAGTTTGAAAACCTTGTTCAACCAATTAAAACCACAGATTGTAAATTGTAACTTTTTTCCAGATTCCAGTGTTTTCTAAATAAGGATTCTGAGATTTATGCTGTGGGAAAATATTCTCCTCATCTTTCCCTTGGGAGATATTGCAGGGAAGAAGGAGAATCGTAAATTTGTTTTTGGTGTGTGTGTGTGTGTGTGTGTGTGTGTCTGGGCATGCACAGCGGTAGGAGTTTCAGTGTTCTTAAAAATAAAAAGAATAGAGAAAGTAAAAGATCTGTGGTTGCCAGGAGTTTAGAGGGAAGAGGGATGAACAGGCTGACCACAGAGGATTTTTAGGGCAGTGAAATAACTGTGTATGATACTGCAGTGGTGGGTACATGTAATTATACATTGTGCAAACCCAGAGAATGTAACAACAACAATAGTGAAGCCTCCTGTTAACAATGGATTCTGATTGATAATCATGTGTCCATGAAAGTTGATCAGCTATAACTGTACCACTCTGGTCAGGGAAATGTTGATAATGAGGGAGAATTTGCATTGATGGGGACAGAGAGTATCTGAAGATTCACCACTTTCTGCTAAATTTTGCTGTGAATCTAATATTATTCAAGAATAGGGGCCTTCCTGGTGGTGCAGGCGGTTGAGTGCAGCTCTGTGAAGCTGTCCGCAGCCTCTGCAGTGCTGGTTCTATCCCTACCGGCCTCGGAGCAACCCCCATGGCAAGCAGACCTCTCCTGTCTTGCCCCCTGCTCCCCTCAGCAGTGTATTTTGGTTAGTCTGCCTGTTCTGTGCCCGGCTCTGTCTCTGGTGAATCCTCTCACCCTCCTGCGCATCTGGCCTGTATCCCGGTTCTTGTATAAATAAAATAAATCTTTTAAAATTAAAAAAAAAAGAAAAGAAAGTTTACTTTAAAATTCTATAATGAATAAAAGAAGATCCCTGAGAAGGTACAGGTAATTATCTAGAAAGGATCATGACATTTTGGAAATCTAGAAAGTAACTAAAAGCAATGGGGAGGGAGCAAACTGGGAAAGCAAACCACTTTTGAGTTAAAATTTCTGGATCATAAGAGCAGAGCATAGCTACATTTAATGTTTGAGGAGGGATCCTCAAGGCAGTTCTGCAAAGAAACCAAACATTCTAGTGTGGGTCTGTTTGTAAACACAAGCAGACAGTTACCAAGATTTGAGATTTGAGTAAAGCATGTATACATTTGTATTCAAAGGCTAGGTCTTGTCCTTCTCCAATGATACACTGTATTTGCTGCTTGACAAATGTAATCGGTGTTCATACATATTTATTAAAAGTTTTTCCTATGACTTTTTGGCTCCACAAAAGATCATTCCATCTTTGATTTTTAATTAAAAAAGTTACATTCATTGAATACTTATGATATACCTAGTATGCTTTTAAGTGCTTTGTAAGAAACAATTTGTTAGTGTTCGTAATAAGCCTATGGGGTAGATAGTATTTTGCTTAGCATTCCAGTTTTGCTTAGCATTCCAAGTAGATATTATTTTGCTTTCCAGCTCCATCCATATTCTTGCAAATGGCACAAGTTCATCCTTTTTTTTTTTATAGCTGAGTAGTATTCCTCTGTGTGCATGTATCACATTTTTCTGATCTATTCCTCTGTTTTGGACATTAGGATGTTTGCATAATTTAGGTGTTGTAAATAGGACTACAGTGAACATAGGAGTACATATATCTATTTGAATTGGTGTTTTTTGTATTTTTTGGGTAGATGCCTACAAATGGAATTTGATGGTTCATATGGTAGATCCATTTTTAATATTTTGAAAAATTGCCATATTGTTTTCCATAGGGGCAGAACCAGTTTAAATTACCACCAACAGTGTAAGAGAGACCCTTTTTTCCCACATCCTCACCAAATTTGTTGTTGATGGTCTTTTTGTTCAGTTTTTTGAAGACTGCAATTTTTATTTGGATTGTATTGAAAGTGGATATTGTTTTGGGCAGTAGAGACATTTTATGATGTTTGTCTTTGAGTGTTTGAGTAGGGAATATCTTTCCACTTCCTTTTTTCTACTTCTATTTCTTTTTTTTTTCTAAGATTTATTTATTTATGCATACAAGAACTGGGATACAGGCCACAGGTATGGGGGGTGAGAGGATTCACCAGAGACAGAGTGGGGAACGGAACAGGCAGACTGACTGAAATACACTGCTGAGGGGAGCAGCAGGTGAGCCAGGAGAGGTCAGCTGGGCCATATGGAATCAAACCCATGCTGCAGTGGCTATGGATAGCTTCATAGGTTGTGTCTCAACCCCTTGCGCCACCAGTGAGGCCCTACGTCTATTGCTTTTAACAAAGTCTTCTGGTTTACTCCTAGATATATAATCACTGTGTTGCAATTGTGAATGGGATTATTTTTCTGGATTTCTTTCTCCTCAAACTCATTGTTTGCATATAGAAATGCAACTGATAATTTGCAAATTAATTTTGTACCCTGCTACTTTACTGAATTGATTTATTTTTTCAATGATTTTTTTTTTTTAGAGGAATCCTTAGGGGTTCTCATGTATATTGTGATACCCTCTACCATGAAAGTTTTTCTTTTCTATTTGCATTCTCTCTCTCTCTCTCTCTCTCTCTCTCTCTCTCTCTCTCTCTCTCTCTCTTTCTCTTTCTCTTTACTGATCGCTCTAGTAGAACTTACAATATTATGCTGAATAGTAGTGGTGAAAATGGACACCCTGTCTTTTACTAGATTTTAGGGGAAGAGCTTTTAGTTTTTCACCGTTCAGAGTGATGTTGGATGTGTATCTGATGATGTATATGGCCTTTATTATGTTGAGGAATGTTCCATCTACTTCCATTTATTGAGTTTTTATCTTAAATGGATGTTGACTCTTGTCAAATGCTTTCACTGAATCTATTGATATAATCATATGATTTTTTTTAAAGAATTGAGTTAATGTTGGTTTGTGTCATTGTACTTTCGGAGTATAAGATCAACCCCCCATATGTTATTGCCATAGTGCAAACACCACCAAAACACCCATAGTCCACCACCTTAGTCCATCATGCGCCCTTCTTCCCTTTGTCATTCCTCTTCTGCTCTCACCCTCTCTGTGGATCCCACAGTTCTCTAATAAGTTTCCAAGCGTTTGTTTCATGTTTGGCTTTATCTGTCCTTTTTTCTTACTCTCTCTATATTCCACTTATAAATGACACAATGTGGTGTTTGGCTTTCTCCTCTGGCTTATTTCATTTATCATTATCCCTTCCAGCTCCATCCAGCTCCATCTATGTTGCTGCAAATGGCATGAATTTGTCTTTTTTGATCGCAGAGTAGTAGATCATGGTGTGTAAATGCCACATCTTCTTGACTCACTTATCTGTTTTGAGTTGCTTAGCTTATTTCATGTTTTAGCTATTGTAAATAGTGCTACAATGAACATGGGGGTTAAAGTTTCCTTTCAAATTAATGTATTTGTGTTATTGGATCAATATCTAGGAGATGTGTATATTTGGTTCTTCTGCCTATTTTTTGTCACTCTTTTATTGATCTTTTTGTTTTCTGCAGTTGCCTTATTTTCTTGCTTAAATCTTCAGTTTCTAATTTCTGTTCATTTAGTATTTCTGAAGTCATTAATTTTTCCACTTATATTTGTAGCATTTTCTTCATTTCTTTGAATTTCTTTACCACAACAGCTTTCATCTTTCTGTCTGATAGGAAGATAAGATCTTCCATGTCTTTATGGTTGGAGTCTGGAGACTTGTGGTGACATGTTTCCTTGAGGTCTCAAGTTGTGTTGTGTTTTTTTGTCTGCCCATTTTGCTGTATTAGACCTTCTCTCCTGGAACTCTTACTTTCCATCAGTAGCAAATTAGAAACTTCAGTGGTAGCTTCTCTTCAAGAGGGAAAGTTGGGGCAGGCATGCAGTTACCACCCCTTACACGCCATCCTGTCCACCAGCATCAGGAAGTCCTTTGTTCCCTAAGGTTACCTATAGTTTCTGATTACACACTCTGGACATAGTTCCTGAATTCCTGGAGGAGGGAAGAGTGGGAATTTCCTCAGCTTCTCTGATGCTTGATGTCTAGAAGCCCCCACTGAAATGTTTGAGTGGAGCAAAATTTGAATGTGGGCAGGAAGGGGAGCAGCCAGTGTGCCGTCTTTGGTAAGCTAGTGGTCTAAATACCACTGATTAAAAAGTCTATGTGTACAATAATCCTGGCACTGCTGTGCTTTCACCAACAATGGAGCCAGACAGGCACCCGTGCTCTCAGTTTTCTTTGTGAGCACAAGCAGAAATTGTGTGCAGGCAAGAGGTGGAAAGTAGGCATGTTCCCAGTCTCTGGAAAGCTTGTGGTCTAGAATCCCCCTGTGCAAATCTGTGTGTGCTGTCTTGCTATTTTTTCTCCTGTCCTGGAACTTGACAAGCTTTTTTGCTTGCAGTATCCTTGTGAGCAAAGACAGAGATCATGAGATCGTGGGAGGGGAACAGCGGGTATCACATTGTCTAGAAGCCCTCTGAAAACAAATCTATACATATGATATGCTCCATCATGGCCCTAAACAAGCCACCGAGCAGACCAAGTTCACTGTGGCCCCCTAGTCCCCCCCCAGTAAGTTCAGACTGGAGGTCTCACACATCTGAGGGGAGGGAGAGGTATCTTCCCTGGCTCCCAGGATGCTCACTGACACCTCTGGGAGTCCAGAGATCATGCTGGGGATGATTGTGTGACTCTCCACTGCCAAACCCAGTGTCTTCACCAGGGTGTCCCTTCTTGAACTGTGTGAAACAGCCTATATTCTCACAGTAAGTTCTGTTCTCTCCTTCCCAGGCTGATGGGGGACTGTTGAGGAAAGGACTAATAGCCCTTTCAGTGAACTGGCACCATTCTGTCTTACTGTTTCTCAGTCTTCCCTTCCCTTTCTGATGGTTTCTGGCTCTCCTTGCTGAGACACTGGTCCTCACTTCCCCAGCAACCTTCCAGATGTGACTGCTCTCTCTGGCACTTATCTTTGGTATTCCTGAGTGAAGAGATGACTCAAGGATTGTGTCTGTCACCATCTTCTCCCCCCACACCCCCAATTCTGTCTTTATCAATGCTATATCCCCATCTTATAGTAACACAGTTTCTGGAATATAGCAGAAGCTCTAACTGGCAACATTACTATTAATAATGTAACAGGGACTTTTAATAAGTGTTTTCTATGTTTAACGCTTGACCAAATGCAGTGAGACAAGTGTTCACACCTCCTTTTGCAGTTCTCACAACTCCCCTGTGAGGCAGGTGATGTCTTCATTGTTCTATCAAGTTTACAGATGCAGCTTGCTGCAGGCACCTCTTCAGGACTGATGCAGAATGGAACTTCCATTCTATCCAGGGCATAGTGCTGTAAGAGGCCAGATTTGGGGCAGAGGTTTCATTGATTTAGATCCAGTTATACCAGGGGTCCCCTGATATTCGTCTTTTTTTTTTTCTTATCTGGGTGACAGAAGGAGGAGCCTTTCCAGGGATTAGACTGAGCAAAGTCTGGCAGGGTCTGAAGATGAGGACGAACTTGAGGCTCTTAAGGAGAGAAAAGACCAGCAGATTAAAAGAAAGGATTGGCAAGAACCTATCACACAGTGGGGAAGACTGTAGGGTAAATCATTGTCAAGCTTTTCTGCCCTCCCATCATTAGGGTTGATGATGGATCCCTGCAGTCCTGAATGCATGCCTGATGGTGGGCACCTGGAATAGGGTGTGGGCATGCGTAGGTGGGTACACCTGGGCTGAGATGGGGCTTATAAGAGCAGCATTGTGGAATGGAACCACCAGAGGAGAAGAGAGCGAAAGCGAACGAGAACAATTGAGAGAGCGGAATGGAACCAGCAGAGGAGTGAGAACGAGACCACCAGAGAACTCCAGACAGCCCAGGAAGAGTGAAGATTCACCAGAGACTGGGAGACCTGCCAGCCTCCCGGTCCCCTGGCACCACTGCCTGCCATGTACCTGGTAAAATTCTAGTAACAGCCTGAAAAGCCACTGAGGGCTCCAGGACGCCTCCTTCACCTATCTGCATAAGGTGATAGAAAATCTGCCCCATGGCCTCCCTGCCACTACACTGTTCTAAATGCAAAGACACCAGTGCGTTTGGAAACAGCAACAAGATCTGCCATTGGAGTGCCAGTGGCAGCAGGGTAAGGAGAGAAGACAGATCCCTCAGGCAGAAGCAGAAACAGGCTATATAGGAACCCTACTTCCTCCAGACCCCCTCATTGGAGTTGAAATGCTGTGTTGGTTTCCTGGTGCCAGGCCCCCTCTATCACCAATCAAGACTCTCTTCCCACCTGCTTTAGTATGGAACCCTCCTAATCTCTCCTATACCATTGCCTCTGGAGAGTCCTTTCTCAAGCAGCAGAAATCATTCCTTTCTGAACATTTCTCTACATGACCCAAGGCTTACCCCCACTGCCCTTTTCTTCTTTCGGTATGCCCCTGACACATGGTCTTCTTATCTTTTGTCACACTGTGCATTTGCTTTATTTTTTTTTTTAAGATTTATTTATATATACCAGAGCTGGGGTACAGGCCAGAGATGTGGGGGGCATGAGAGGATTCACCAGAGAGAGAGTGGGGAGCAGAACAGGCAGATCTACTGAAATACACTGCTGAGGTGGGCAGTAGGCAAGACAGGAGAGGTCTGCTGCGCCATGTGGGTCACCTCCCTGGCTGGGGATCGAACTTGTGCTTCAGAGGATGCCAATAGCTTGATAGTGCTGCGTCTTAACCTCTTGTGCCACCAGGGGAGGCCCCTGCTTTTTGTTTTTAAGACTTCCCCTAAATTTGGAGAGTGAGTCTCCAAACATTTACCTTGCCTTTAAACACTAGACCCTGGAACCTAGGAGAGTTTCTGAGAGGAGACTCTTGGTTATTGTTTGGATAAGGACTAGAGGAACTCTGGAGTGTCTTTGCCTCGTGGTAAAAAAGCAATGGTACTAACAGTTGTTCCTTGGCTGGAGATGAGAAGTAAGTAAAGGATATAACCTTCTTTATCTTTAAAACATGGTAAAGCCTTCCACCAAAGTAATAAATGAAAAAGGATATTTAATACAAATTTTTAAATAATTTACTTTTTTTAGTATAGTAATTCAATTCTTTCAGATCTAAGGAAAATTTCATCTCACAAATCAGTGAACAGATTCCCCACTTGCTATTTGAATGCAGGTATGGTTGATAAAGAATCTTCTCTCCTCTCTCATTTCTGCCTCTAGATATTTGTCTACACATGATACTTTAATTTTTCTTGCAAATTAGGTCTGTGAAAAAAATGTCTAATAATAAAAATTAAAATGAAAGAAAATTAATGTGATTTTTCCCCCATTCACATGTCTAAGTCACTCAGTTTGTCTTCTTATCACATGCAATTACACCATATTTTTTCTTTTTAAAAATACATTTTGTTGTCCTTGGATAAGTACCCTACCAACATTCTGAAAAAACAAGAATTTTCATTTAGTCTTATTGAAGTTTAGATTAATGCTATCTATAAATGTTGCAATTAAAATGTAGTAAAGAAATTACTCGAAAATATTTTGCTAATATACTATGTTTAGGAAAATAATAATAAGGCTATAATAATTCATATTTCAAAAATGACTGAAACTGAAAATAAACAAAGTTCCCCTTGGCATCCAAAAATTTATTCTTACTCCTAAATTCCTTTATTTTTGTGCATTTTCTTTCAAATATTCCCCTTGCTATTCAAGACTTGGATGTGTTTTGTAGCAAAATCAAGTTAGATGGAAACTGAAAGAGTCCAAAATACAAGAAGATATAGCTCATAGTTTCTTTTGTGTTATTTTGATGTGGCATTTTAAATTTCACAGGCATGACATCATGGAAGACTATGAGTCAGAATGCTTGCATTTTTTCTGACCTCAAGAATGCAAATCATTTAAACCCCAGACCTCTGGGTTTTTCTTTATACTCAATCTCTAAAATAAGACTGTAACCAATAACACTGCTGAATGCTGATCATTGATCATCCATGAAAACCCCTTTGTCATATCCAATCTCACCTTTATTTACTATCTGTACTTGCTAAACTCAACTCTATTCTTTCTAAAGAAGAGAAAAACCTGAGTTTTATCTTTCTGGCAGGGCACTTTGAGAAGAACAAATCTTTTCTAGAAATATCAACTTATATTTCAATCAAGGATGTATCTTTAATTTTTAGTGAACTGAAACATCACTCTATGGGTGACATAAAAACAACAAAAAACTGGGGTGAAATGTAAACATAAAGAATAGGTCAATCTTGACACCCATGTGCAGTGAGAATCTGGAATTTGTTCTACACATCAGGGAAGGTACAAAGGCAGTAAATTTGGTCAGCTAACAAGGGATAGACAGATAACATCATGTCCCAAAAATGAGGTACAAAAAGAAGGAAGAGGAAATGCACTAATGGTGTGTCTCCTTGGGAGAAAACAGGGACATTCATTTTGGATCCAGAGGCATAGAAAATGGAGTCCATTTTGACTTGGCCATCCTGGAATAGTTAGTATACTGGAAGGGAGTTTTGTGTAGGCTGGGAAGTGTGTGGTACTGAAACCTGCAGCCTTGGAAGTCTGAGCTCAGATGTGAGACTAGTATCAGTCCTGCCAAGAAACCTAAGAGAACCAAAGCCAAGAAAAGAGAACCCACCCCAGCCTGAGTCCTTGGCTATGGGATGGAGTCTCCACTTCATCTGCAGCCCTGAGAGCAGTGAAGAGCACCAGCCAGAGCATCTGAGATTGCTTGGAACTGCTGGCTGTAATAAACCCCAGTAGGTTAAGGGATGGAGCCTCAAAAAAGATATCTGTTTCCCTGCCAGTAAGAAACCTGTATCTATACCCTAATAATAGTGAAATTGCAGGTTTTCAGGCCTAGTCCCCCAGCCAGGAATGGATCCCAGGCTGCGGGGGCAGCACTGAGTCCCAGCCACAGGCCACCACGGGTTGGTGTCTCACGAAGCTGCAGCAGGAACTTTGCAGACACTCAGGCAAGCAAGAGAGAAGAGGCATATTTGTTTAGAGAAAGAAAAAGCTTACTGGGGAGAAAAGGAACAGAAATAAAGTGGGACTCCCAGGCCGGTGGAACCAGGCCAGGGAGGGGCAAGGAAACCAAAGTGGAGTCGTACCTCAGGGAATATAGACCTTCTTTCCCTAATTATTCTAAAGCTCCACCAGGCTTTTTATGATTGGTTAGTTCTCTGTCTCACTCACTGCCTGAATGTCTCCATGCCCAAAACTAAGTCTCTGCATCCCAGCCCTTATCTTTTTTCTTCATTGTCCTTGATCCCAAACGTCCTGTTGACCTTAGTCCTGGGGTGTTTGACTATCTCCCATCAGAATCAGTTGCCCTTTCCTTTATTCCTCTTGTTGTCCTCATCTCTGGAGCCTTCCTTAACTCTCCTGAAGTCCCCACCTACAATGTCCCCAAAACTACCTGATTATCCTAACTTTCCCTATGACTCACTAAATTTATGAGGCAGCTCATTCCAGTTATGGTCCAAAGGACTTGGGGTGCAAATAGATCCTTGTCTATGACATTTATACTCCTGGTTTCATCATCTCATGTCCAACATGGATCATCATAATTTTTTTCCATTCTGAAATTTATTTTGTAGAGTGGCGGCCTCTTCATTCCTCCACACCTCCCAAACCAGGCTCTTTCCTTTAGAGAAGACACTTGCCCCCATTCTCAATCACATATTGTGTGTGAGAATAATTTCATTCCTATTTCCAAATGGGCAATCGTTCATGAATTTGAAAAATTACTAGCCAATTTACATCGCATTACTAATAGTTATTGAATTAATTAGAACAGCAATAAAATTCCATTTTGTTCCTTTGAACTGTAATTTAAATGTCCTTGTCCTCAAGTATTTTATAATGAACCATTTTTGTACTTCAGTCAAATCCTGTGACCATTACAAATGACCAGTATTATGTTGTTTCTAATGAAAGCAAGACAGTGACTTCTGGACCTAGAGTGAGGACAAGTTTTAGTGAAGTGTGAAGCTTAATAATCAAGAACATGTTAGAAACAGTTTGCTTTGTCTACAATGAAATATTTAATAGCACTTAAGATCTTAATGGTGAGCCCAGGGCCACCACAAATGACTACCATCAGTTGCCTGAGAGAAATTTGTCTTGGATGTTTGTTCATCATTTTTTTTTTTTTTTTTTGAGACTGCTCACATGCATTTATTATAAAGGAACATGTTATTAGGACTTGAAATTTGAACTATATCCACTCTAAAGACAACATTTGATGGAGAGATCAAATGATACATTAGTTAAAAGTGCCCCCAGGTGGTCACTCCTGCTCAGGTCTTTTCTAGGCTTGAGGGAGCTAGTGTCGCAGTTTTTTAAGGGGCCGATTATATATACATCCTGGTCTTGGAATCACTGTTCCCCCAGTGACCTTGCAGCTGATGCTGCCTGAGGCTCCCAGTACCTTTGCAGGAAATTTCAAGCTTGCAGCTTCTAGAGTCATAAAGAATCCAAGTAAACAGCTATGCATTAAGTGATAGGCATATTCTTTTTTTTTTTTTTTTTTTTTTTTTTTTAAATATTAAATTTTATTTTTATATTCCCCCATACAATTGCAAACGCCCCATTCTGACCCCAATCCTTCCCCTCCCGCCCCCCACCCCCCAAAAAGTGTCTCTGGTTCATAGTTTTTTGTTGATTTTGATTTTCACTTTCTTATATTCATTTTCCTGGTCCCTTATTTAAGTTTTCTAGATTCCTGCTATGAGTGAGACCATCCGGTATTTTTCTTTTTCTTTTTGGCTTATTTCGCTGAGCATGATCCCTTCCAGTGCCATCCATGTTGCTGCAAATTGCATGTGTTTATCTTTTTTGAATGCTGAGTAATATTCCATGGTATATATGTACCACATCTTCTTGATCCAGTCATCTATTTTTGGGCATTTGGGTTGTTTCCAAAGCTTAGCTATTGTAAACAGTGCTGCTATAAACATAGGAGTGCAGGTGCTCTTTGGAATTGATGTTTCTGTGTCCTTTGGGTAAATACCTAGGAGTGGAATTGCTGGATCATATGGAAGCTCTATGTTTAGTAGGTCCAGAAATCTCCACACAGCTCTCCATAGTGGTTGGACCAATTTGCACTCCCACCAACAGTGCACAAGACTTCCTTTTTCTCCACATCCTCGCCAACATTTGTTGTTGCTAGTTTTTTTAATATGTGCCATTCTCACTGGTGTGAGATGGTATCTCATGGTAGTTTTGATTTGCATTTCCCTGATGACAAGTGATGTTGAACATTTTTTCATATGTCTGTTGGCCATTTGCATTTCCTCTTCAGAGAAGTTTCTTTTTAGCTCTTCTGCCCATTTTTTGACTGGATTATTTTCTTTGTTGTTGTTGAGTCTCATCAGCTCTTTGCAGATTTTTGTGATCAGTCCTTTATCATTAGTGTTGGGTGCAAAAATGTTCTCCCAGTTGGTGGGGTTTCTCTTTGTTTTTGTTATTGTCTCTTTTGCTGTGCAGAAGCTCTTTAATTTGATGTAGTCCCAGCTGTTTATCTTTCTCTTCACTATCACTGCTTTGGGTGATGTGTCTGTAAAGATGTCTTTGATGTGCAAATCCCGTAGTGTTTCGCCTATATTTCCTTCTATGTATTTTATGGTTTCAGGTCTTATGTCTAGTTCTTTAATCCATTTTGAGTTGATTTTTGTGTATGGTGTGAGGTAGTGGTCAAGCTTCATTCTTTTGCATGTAGCGACCCAGTTTTCCCAGCACCATTTATTGAACAAACTTTCTTTGCTCCAATGCATAGTCTTTGCTCCTTTGTCAAAGATTAGTTGACCATAAATCTGTGGTTTATTTCTGGATTTTCTATTCGATTCCATTGGTCTGTATGTCTGTTCTTGTTCCAATACCATGCAGTTTTGATGATTATGGCTTTGTAGTATAGTTTGAAGTCTGGGAGTGTGATGCCTCCATTTCCTTCTTTTTTTTTCAGTAGAGCTTTGGCTATTCGGGGTTTTTGGTGATTCCATATGAATTTCATCAATAATTGTTCTATTTCTTTGAAGAATGCCATTGAGATTTTGATTGGAATAGCATTGAATCTGTATATTGCTTTTGGTAGGATGGCCATTTTAATAATGTTTATTCTTCCAATCCATGAGCAGGGGATGTCTTTCCATTTCTTTGTGTCTTCTTCTATTTCTTTTAACAGTGTTTTATAGTTTTCTTTGTATAGGTCCTTTACCTCTTTTGTTAGATTTATTCCCAAATATTTGATTTTTTTTGTTTCGATAATAAAAGGGGTGGTTTTTTTGATTTCTTCTTCTTCAGATTTATTGTTTGTGTATAGGAAGGCTACTGACTTTTGCGTGTTGATTTTGTATCCTGCCACTTTACTGAATTGATTGATGAGTTGAATTAGTTTTTCTGTGGAGATTTTGGGGTTCTCTATGTATATTATCATATCATCTGCAAATAGTGATAGTTTGACTTCTTCTTTTCCTATTTGGATGCCTTGGATGTCTTTCTCTTGTCTTATTGCTCTGGCTAGGACTTCCAGTATTATATTGAAAAGCAGTGGTGAGAGTGGACATCCTTGTCTTTTTCCAGATCTTAATGGAATTGCTTTCAGCTTTTCACCATTGAGAATGATATTGGCTGTTGGCTTGTCATAGATGGCCTTTATGATGTTGAGGTATGTTCCTTGTATCCCAAGAATTTCAAGGGCTGTTATCATGAATGGGTGTTGCACTTTGTCAAAAGCTTCCTCAGCTTCTATTGATATTATCATATGGTTTTTATATTTCTTTTTGTTGATGTGTTGGATAACGTTGATTGATTTTTGGATGTTAAACCATCCTTGTTTCCCTGGAATGAATCCTACTTGGTCGTGGTGAATTATCTTATGGATATATTGTTGGATTCTGATAGCAAAAATTTTATTGAGGATTTTTGCATCAGTGTTCCTTAGGGAGATTGGCCTGTAGTTTTCCTTTTTTGTGTTGTCCTTGTTCGGTTTTGGTTTTAGTGTAATGTTGGCTTCATAGAACATGTTTGGTATTGTCTCTTCCTTCTCAATTTTTTGGAAGAGTTTGTGAAGGATAGGCACTAATTCGTCTCTGAATGTTTCGTAGAATTCACTTGTAAATCCATCAGGTCCTGGGCTTTTGTTTTTGGGAAGGTTTCTGATTACCATTTCAATTTCGCTGCTTGTAATTGGTCTGTTTAGGTGTTCTATTTCTTCTTTATCTAGCTTTGGGTGATTGTAGAGTTGTAGGAATTTGTCCATCTCCTCTAGATTGTTGAACTTGTTTCCATATAACTGTTCATAGTAGTTACTGATTATTCTTTTGATTTCTGCTGTGTCCGTTGTGATTTCTCCTCTTTCATTTATGATTCTGTGTATTTGTGCTTTCTCCCTTTTTTCCTTTGTGAGCCTGGCTAGGGGTTTGTCTATTTTATTTATTTTTTCAAAGAACCAGCTCTTGGTTTCATTGATCTTTTGGATTGTTTTTTTAGTTTCAATTTCATTTATTTCTGCTTTGGTTTTTATTATTTCTTTTCTTCTACTGGTTCTGGGGTTTTTTTGTTGTTCTTTTTCTAGATCTTTGAGCTTCGAGATTAGGTTGTTTCTTTGAGTTCTTTCTTGTTTTTTGATGTGAGCTTCTATTGCTATATATTTTCCTCTTATTACTGCTTTTGCTGCATCCCATACATTTAGGATATTGGTGTCCTCCTTGTCATTCAATTCAAAGAATTTTTTAATTTCTTCTTTGATCTCCTCGTTAGTCCAGTGGTCTTCCAGTACTGTGGCTTTTAATCTCCATGAGGTAGGATAGTTCCTTGCCTTCTTTTTATGATTTATTTCTAGTTTGATGCCTTCGTGGTCAGAAAAGATGGTTGGTATGATTTCAATCTTGGTGTATCTGTTGATGTTTGTCTTGTGCCCCAGTATGTGATCGATCCTGGAGAATGATCCGTGTGCGCTTGAGAAAAATGTGTACTCCGTTTTTTTTGGGTTTAGTGTTCTATAGATGTCTGTTAAGCCCAAATGCTCTAGGTCCTTATTTAGAGCTTTAGTTTCTTTACTTATTTTTTGTCTTGTTGATCTATCCATTGTTGATAGTGGTGTGTTGAAGTCTCCCACTACGTATGTGTTTTCTCTGATGTCTGTTTTCAGAGAGGACAACAGTTGTCTGATATATTTTGGTGCTCTTTCGTTTGGTGAGTATATGTTAATGAGTGTTATTTCTTCTTGAAGTATTGTCCCCTTAATCATAATGTAGTGACCATTGGGGTCTCTTTTTATTTTTTTGAGTTTGAAGTCTGTTTTATCTGATATAAGTATAGCTGTTCCTGCTTTCTTTTTTGGCCCATTTGCTTGTAGGATTGTTTTCCATCCTTTGACTTTGAGCCTATTTTTATCTTTTGTAGCTAAATGTGTTTCCTGGAGACAGCAAAAGGTTGGGTTTTGTTTCTTAATCCAGGCTGCAACTCTGTGTCTTTTTATTGAAGAGTTTAGTCCATTTACATTTAGAGTTAATATTGATATGTTAGCATCTGTATTTGCCATTGTGTTTGTCTTTCCTTTGATTTTATTTATTTATTCTTTTAATAACTTTTTTTTTTTTTTTTGGTCTTCTTTCGTTGTTATTCGTCCCTCTGAGGTTCTGGCTTTAGGATTCCTTGTAGTATTTTTTGGAGTGGGGGTTTAGTCGCAATGAAATTCCGGAGTTTCTCTTTGTCTGGGAAGGTCCATATTCTTTCTTCATGGAGGAAAGAGAGCTTTGCGGGATAGAGTATTCTTGGTTGGCATCTGTTTTCTTGGAGTCTGTTGACTATGTCCCTCCACTCTCTCCTTGCCCGTAGTGTTTCTTCAGAGAAGTCTGATGTCAGCCTGATTGGTTTTCCTTTGAATGTTATCTGTTTCTTCCCTCTTGTCAGCTTCATTATTTTTTCCTTGTCCTGGATTCTTGGGAGCTTTACTATTATGTGTCTTGCTGTGTTTTTCCTTTCGTCGTGGAAGTTTGGTGTTCTTCTTGCTTCTTGTATATCAATTTTCAGCTCCTTCTTCTCATTTGGGAAGTTCTCTTCAATTATATCCATGAATATTTTCTCTGTTCCTACTTCTCTCTCCTCTCCTTCTGGTATTCCTATAACTCTTATATTTCCTTTCCTCATGGAGTCAGATAGTTCCCGAAGTCTTTCTTCATTCTTTTTCCTTCGTACTTCTCTTTCCTTTTCTGTTTTGGTTCTTTTTATTTCTGTGTCTTCAAGATTACTTATTCGTTCTTCCATTTCATCTATTCTGCTTTCATTGCTTTTCCCAGAGTTCTTTAGTTCCTCCATTAATTCTTTGATCTCCTGCATTTCTCTTACTTCCCTCTTTAGGGACTCAATTTCCTTCTTCTGATCTATCACTTTTTTAATCATGGCAATTTTAAATTCTCTTTCTGGAAGGCTCAGAAGTTCTTCCAAGTTGCTGTCGTTGCAATCTGGGGAGTGGTTTTCTTTTTGTGGTGTGCTTCTTTCCTGAGGAGTTTTTAGGTTGCGTGTGGTTCTTCTACTCCCTACTGTCTGTTTTCTAATTTGTCGTATGCGTTGGGACACTGTGTTGCTCGGACTGACTGACATCTTGGGTGAACTTCTCCGCTCCCCTCTGGCTCTTCCAGGAGCCATCTCTGTCTTCTGGGGGAGCTTTCTGCTGGTTTTAGGCAGTTTTTACTGAAGAAATATCCCTGTTCTCAAATGGCGAAGCGGGATGCAGTCCCTGCGCCTCCGGTTTCAGGCACACTCTTCTGCGCACCCGGTCTGCCCCGGACGTGGGTGCCTGCTCCCTCTGTGGGCTCAGACTGCTGGTCGGAAGGGGCCTGGCGTGGAATAACTTCCCGGCTGGCCACTGGGTCCTCCAGAAACCTTCTGCCCTTTTCAAGCAGTCTTAAGAAATGTCCTGTTTTATAGGGTGTTAGTGACTTTTTTTTTTCCTGGTCGCTAGGTGGCGCCAGAGATCTCTCCTATTGTCCTTGGGGGGCTGTTTTTCGCCTACCCCCACCCCGTGGGACAGCGAACAGAGCGGGAATGGTAGGGTACACCTCAACAGCTTTGGGGTGCTGTGTCTGCCTTGTGCCCCACCGTCGTGGAGAAACCACGCCCCGAATTTTCGTGCCCCGGGTCTCAGTTCAAAGCCCTCAGTTCCAGGACGCGGGCTGTAGCCCAGTTCAGTGGCGCGGGAATGGCGCCTTTTGCACAGCTCCTGTGCCTGGGCGCCTGGTTCCTGCTCACTCAGGGAGGGACCTTCACCTCAGTGAGGACCTCCGTGCGTCTCCCCGCAAGCCTAGGTCGTCTCCCCGCAAGCCTAGGTCGCAGGCGTGGGGACCTGGGCAGCTGCGATCCAGGTGTGCACTTACTTTTCAAGTGCAAGCCGAATGCGCTGCTTTCCGGTGCAGGCTTACCGGCAGCCCGGGCTGTGTGCACGTCTCCAGGGGTCTTTGTTCTTCTCTAATGGCGCCCGGAGCCGTTCGCTCACCGCCGCAGCGGATCCTGCAGGGTTCGCCTCAGCTCCAGTTCACGGGGTGTGGTGGCTGCAATAGTTCCTTTCCACTCACAGTCCCGCTTGCTGCGTCGTTTGTTCTTGTGGGCCGTTTTGGTTTGTTGTTTCCTCCTCTCTGCCGGGCGGAGAGTGCCGCCTCTGTGGGCAGGGGAGGGGAGCAGGGTTCTGCGCTTCCCTCCCTTCTAGTCCTCTTTTATGGCCAGTTTCTTCTTCGGGTAGTTCGGGCAGTTCGCTGGAGTCACCCGTTTATCTTCCGTGTCCCAGTTCTCACTGGGACCTGCCGCTTTTCCTCCCTATTCACTTTTTTTAGTGGGAGATCTTACTCGCAGCGTCTTCTGGCCGCCATGTTGCTCCGCCCCCCCTGTTCATCATTTTAAGAATTACAGAAAGCATTGTTGTCTGGCGCATTTAAATAATTTTTATATGTAAAAAATGTATTTGAAGATATTTTATTTTTTGAAAAGATTTATTTATTTATGCTTACAAGAACTGGGGTACAGTCCAGAGGATTCACCAGATAGGGTGGGGAGCAGAACAGGCAGACTGATTTGAAACACACTGCTGACGGGAGCAGCAGGTGAGTCAGGAGAGGTCTGCTGCACCATGTGGGTAGCTCTCTGGCCTGGGATCGAACTTGTGCTGCAGTGGCTGTGGATAGCTTCATAGGTTGTGTCTTAAGCCCTTGTGCCACCAGGGAGGCCCTTGAAGATATTTTAATTTTAAAGTTATATGATTTTCTTTCCAAAAAGTGAGATGATTCTTTTTGTTTTTTTCAATGGTTTTAGCCAGTAAAATAGAAGCTTTTTCCTTACTTGTGTTGCTATATGGCACAGAGGAAGCCAGTACAACAAAGCCAACAAGAAGCCTTACTATACCACTACCTGCCCAGTAGATCTACATCCAAATACTGAGTAACACTTCAAGGAATTTATGGGCTTGTATACATTTTAGATTGTTCTGGGTGGGTTAACATTGTAACTGTTAATGATCAGACAAAACTAAGTTACACTCCAGGAAATGTACCAAGTTGCTTATCTCAGGACCTGGGCTGTCTTGCTCAGGTGCCTTGCTGTAGTATCATTCTATGGAGTGAAGTTTACAGAGACATTATAAAAGGAAGCTATGTGAATAATGGCTTCAAAGTACAGGAGAAATTCTGTGTTACTATAAAGAAAATGAGTGAATCAGGCTTTTTTTTGCCTTCCACACCACTTTTTGACCATTCCCACATCTAGCAAACAACAGATGGGCCTTATGTTTGCAACAACATGTCGGTTGTGTGGTTATAGGCCCTTAGGGTAAAGGGGACTAGGCAGGGGAGTTGCTGTTCTGTCTCTCTCATTTTTGGGGTGTCTCTTGCTCTGCCTGCCTGCCAGTGTGTATGGTCCCCTGTCTTAGCATTAAAGGCCTGCAAAATCTACCCAAGGCTGTAAATTCTCACTGTCTATGAGAACTGACCTTGAGCCTACCTGCCAAGGGATGGTTGCACGACAGTTGCCTAATAAATGCACCTCTGGTGAAGAGCAGACTGTTTATTGTGTGTTCAGGCATTCATCTATCTTTTATTATTAGAAGCAAACTATATTTTTTCCCATTTAATACTGATGCAATTAGGAGCAATAATCATATGAAAAAAGATGGAGGATGTAAAGATGAACTGTAATAAGTGGTGTATCATAAGCAGGTTGTCCGACCATCATATTTATATTTAATGTCATGTGAACTGTCTAAAGGCCCCGAGGTTACTTTACTACTCACAGTGATTTTACATTGCACTTAAAACAAATGTGAAAGAAGCATGTGAAATCCATGAATAAGATTATAGTATGGATGCATTATGCTGATCTGGTTAAAAATTCACAAACTGATAGAAATGCATATTTTATTAAGGGGAAATAATTAATCCTTGACTGGCAGCATATTCAATTTTATTCATTGGCAGTTTTACTTGGATCCTTTTTGCATTAACAAAGATGAAAGGGATGGCTCATTGAAATGTCTTCACTATAGCTGACAGAGGAAAGTAAAATTATTTATCAAATGGGTCTACTTCCTGCTGAAAGAAAAGAGTCTTTTAAAATTGTTGGTTTTATAAGACTTCACAGTTTGCTAAACTAAAAGTATCTTGAGCAGATACTTGTATTTTATCTTTTTCTAGTTTATCAACAAATGTCCATTAATTTACATTTTTCTTAATAGTTTTTTTTTTAGATTTATTTATCCATGCACACGAGAGCTGGGGTACAGGCCAGAAGTGTGGGGGGTGAGAGGATTCACCAGAGACAGAGTGGGGAGCAGAACAGGCAGATGGACTGAAATACACTGCTGAGGGGAGTAGAGGGCAAGTCAGGAGAGGTCTGCTGTGCCATGTAGGTAGCTCCCTGGCTGGGAATTGAACTCATGCTGCCGTGGCTGTGGACAGCTTCATAGGTTACATCTTAACATTTGTACCACCAGGGAGGTCCCCTAATAGATTTTTTTTTTTTGAAAGAGAAATTTTTTTTCCAACTGTTGATGGAATTTTTTTGGACACATCTATGTGTAGCATAGGTATTAGCTTCCTAGCTTTCAACACCACTCCTATCAAAAAAATATTTTTTATAAAAACCAACATATAAACCTCCAATCAATTTTCCCAAGGTCTTTTATTAAAAAAAAAAAAAAAACAACGAAAAACAAAGCCTTTAGTGGTGCTCTTCTTTATGAGAATACCACTTTTTTTAAAGAGAATTCATAGTCTGGCTTTATGCTTACTACGGATTTCTACTCCTTTCTGGGGCAAACATCATCAAGCTTTCTGCTTCCTTTTAATAAATTCATCTCTTGATTATTACTGCTATCATTCTCACTTCCCACCTTCTTAGAAACTTGATTGTTGGATGCAGTTTTCATTTGGGAAATATTCAGTGTGGCTATGCATGGGATGACCAAATGTCAGAAACAACAGTGGACATTCTGGTTTTGAGAGAAAAAAAAAATGTATGTTGAGTTGGACACATTCCCTGGAAAAACCAGTGTAGGAGACTGAAATAGATTCTGCAGAGTTAGAAAACTATTGGACGTCACTTGACTTGGAATTCTGTGATTGTCAGCCACCAACGACTGCAGTGTAGGCCAGAATCTCAATCTCCATAGGAAGAAGTTTGATTAGGCACTGTGACATGCCAGCCTGCTTCATTTATCAGAACAGACGTACAAGAAGGAACAGTGTGGGCCATTGTCAATGAGCAGTAACCTGTGAATGATCACAAGTGCACACTTCTACAAATATTCTCTCAACCAAGAGACTTGTGGGACAGGGGTAATGTTAGGGGAGAGTGGGGGGAAGAAAAGAGGCATCTTGTTAAAATACACTTCCATCTCTAACACACCCAAGACCCCAGGCCTCCTCAGCTCCATAATTTGCAAAGCCCAAATGATATTTAGAATTATGGGCCATTCTAGGTTATCTGGAAACTGATTTGCCAGGGCTATCTCAGAAGACCTGGGCGTGCCCAAGAGAGCAGCAGGTCTACCCAGATGGGTATGTCTTAATGACCTTCATGTTGTTCATAGGGTGTTCCTAGGAGTTAGTTTACACCATTGCTATATCCTGACACAAATGACCAAAAATGGTGTTTGCCGTCAAGCCACTGGGTGAGAGCTGGGGGCACAGTGAACTGGCTGACTTTGCTGTCTGGTCTCATATGCTAGAATTTCAAGTCTGAGTGAAGTTCATCTTCAAACTGCTTGCCATAGATAGATGCTCTTCTTCTACCTGTCCCTGTTGAATTACCTCTTTGTATCATGAAGTTTTTGATGATTCTGTGGAATTTGGTGCCACAGTAGTAACCGTAACATATCAACTTAGCAAAATGCTTGCAGGTCTTTGGAGCATGCTTCCAGTAAACTCAAGCACAGCGATACCCATTCTGGGCTCCAAGTATACCCTTGGGGGGCTGCCAAGAGTCTGGGGAAATCTCAGCCTTGGTGAAGCAAGAGGAATCCCTTTGAAAGAGAAAATATTTAATCACAGTTTATGTGCCTCCCAAAAGAGGATAGTCATGACAATGGAATTTTAAGCATTGAATCTGTGAGTCTAAGTAAGATAACTTTAGCACTATTGACATAAAATATTTTAATTCCATTTGACCCATTCTTTCCAATGAGACTACTTCTGAACCTTCCTTCACATATCCACAGTTGTTTCATGGCGATGTTGTAGTAGGAAACCAATCCTCTGACTAAACTCCTTTAATTTAGAATTTCTATTCCTTACCATATTTCTCCCTCTTGCATGGAGATTACTTTTATTAAAAAATTCATATGTCTATCATATTTCAATGGTGGATTTCCACTATTTTAACTCCCATTTATTACATATTGAAGACAGTACCTTCTTATTTCTATACTGTTTAACTATCATAATACATTCAGTAAAAGGAGAAACAAGTGAATTTCAAAGTATCCTATGCTATAGTTTTTGGCTATTGTTTTGTGCTGTGACCTCTTCCATTATAAAGGGACATGAACATCCTTAAAAGACCATGCAAAAGCATTTAGCCAGGAAAAGTCATTCAATTATTTTTCTTTATTTCTTTCCTTAGGACAACTACTATGAATCACTTCTTTCGCTATTAGTAAGGGCATTAAGTGTTATTGAACTCAGCAACATAAAGAGGTTTCCTCAATGGCCAGTAGTTACTGGCATTTCAAACTGTGTACACATTATGGTGAACATAATTAAGCCCTTCTCATTATCATGTAGGGTTGTGCACAGCCACCTAATGCCAGCTAGTTTTTAGGCACCAATTATGTAAGGCCTAAGAATCCTATCATATTGTAAAAGACACCAGAGTCAAGTGGTCTACAATTCAGATTATATGAATTTTAAATCTATTTTTGATGATTTTTTACCAAGAGGAAGGCTAAATCCCTAATTATGCAGTACTGATTTTTTAACTCAATTTTATACAGCTATATACATGCTTGAACAATGCATGAACAGTGCTTGAACAATAAGGCTCTGCAGATCTCAGAATGCTGTACATTTTTATAAGTCAATTTGCTTTTTAATATTTAAATCTCAGAATGTCCTGCTTCTTAATAGAATATAGAGGGAATACTCAGTAGGGAAATTATTTGACATATTAAAGACATTCAAAAATTGCTAAAATGAATTTTCTGCTTATAAAGGAAAGTTTTAAGGGGTAAGATTATGTTAACTCTAGCAGGCTATTATAGATCATCTTAGCTACATGATATGTAGCATATCTTAAAGATCCTGATTAGAAGCTATGTCTCATAGACTGAATTTCGTTAGTATGCTGCAAAGGAGTGGGCCTATGCTAGATAGATCAGTGGACATATGCTAGATAGATCATAGTGTAATTCAATAAATATGTGAAATGATTGGGAAGCATTGCTCAGTATCCTCAGTGTGGGATGATTTTTTCAACAAATATTTGATCAGTGACTACCATGCACTATGCACCATGATAAGAACAAGGGAGGAGAACATTCTGTAAGCAGCTTGTAGTCTACTAAGAATGAAAATAAATCTCCCAAGAGGTGTGGTGAGTCCTGTGGAAGGAGAGTCACTTTCTCCAGATAAGTCAGATTACAGCAGACTTCTTTTTCTGTGATGGCTTTGAAACATGGCGACTAATTATCTGCCCCTCTTGCCAGTGAGAGTTTGAGGTTATCCCCCTCTACTGAAATTGAGGGCATTGTGACTGCTTCAACCCACAGAGTGTTTGGGGAGCCCCAGGCCACCTTGAGGTCAGGCGGCAGGGCTCAGTTTGCTCAAACTCTTACTGCTGAATCTCGTGGGCCCCTTGGAAGAGTCTGGCTGCCCTGGAGTAATACAATAGTCCATCATGAGGTCAGCCTCTCAGGCTTTTCACTGAGGAGCAGGAACCCAATGAGCTGAGAGACACGCCAACTCTGCTGTGTTCGGTCCAAATTCCTGACCCACAGCATCATGATGCTTTATACCACTAACTTCTGGGTTGGTTAGTTTTATAGCAATGGACAACTGGAACATGTCTCATGAGTTGGGAAGAGCTAAGAATGCCCTGGGAGCAGACTTGAGGGGAGAGTGGGGCCGGTGTTGTGGCAGTAGAACTTTGGCAGAGATGGGTACCGAAAGCCATTGTTACACTGGAGCACCTCTGATTTCTGATGTGGCAACTCAGAGTGGATTATGATATCAGAATATGATATCTCTTACTGTCGGGTGGCCTGTGCTGGGATTGTGATAAGCTATTTCTGAAAATGAAGATTTTCATGAAAAGGAATAATGTGAAAATGATTCATTTCTATGTTCATGTGAGTGACTGACATGAACCCTCACCTGGAGGGTTATTCCCATCTCTCTTCTCTGTGGACAAGCTTTCCTCACACTTTTCCCTTCTCTGTA
Source organism: Talpa occidentalis (assembly GCF_014898055.3). Taxonomy (NCBI): domain Eukaryota; kingdom Metazoa; phylum Chordata; class Mammalia; order Eulipotyphla; family Talpidae; genus Talpa; species Talpa occidentalis. The sequence continues at coordinate 68,543,044 of NW_026555331.1, forward strand.
GCATGAGGATCCTAAAAGACATGTTTTAGGTAAAGATGACTTGGCCTCAAGATGGAAGTGAGAGTTTTCACTAACAAAGAAAGGATTAGTGTATGAAAGTAAGAATCAGAAAAAAATCAATGTGAACTACTATCAAGAAGACTAAATCAGAGAGGGGGATCCAGCCACCACTGGGGCAGACTGTGGGCACAGGAAAGTGCCCTCCTGACTCACCATTTTAGAACAGGGATCTCTGCATCTGGAACCCACCTAGATTGTGTGAAACTGGGAAGGACTGTCCCCACAGCCAGAGGTGAGCTGAAAAGCCCCTGCAAGCAGGGCCCCATCTGGCTACCAGCCAGAACCCAGAGGGGGATACAGCCATCGCCAGGGCAGACCACAGGCACAGGGAAGTGCCTTTTCCTGACGCACCATTTTAGAACAGAGATCTCTGTGTTCTGAACCCACCTAGACTGTGTGGAACTGGGAAAGGGCTGTCCCCACAGCCAGAGGTGAGCTGAAGGCCCCCACAAACCATGCCCTGCCTGACAGAGAGTCGGAGCCCAGAGAGGGATCCAGTGATTTGGAGCCCAGCAGGTGATCCAACCACTGGCAGGGCAGTCTGTGGGACCTCAAGACCCACCTAAAGCTAGATAAATTAGAATAGAACATCTAAACAGACCAATTACAAGCAGTGACATTGAAATGGTAATCAAACCCCCACCCCAAAACAAAAGCCCAGAACCAGATGGATTTGCAAATGAATTCTACCAAACATTCAGAAAAGAACTAGTGCCTATCCTTCATAAACTCTTTCAAAAATTTGAGAAGGAAGGGATAATACCAAACACATTCTATGAAGCCAACATTACACTAATACCAAAACTGAACAAGGACAACACACACGACAAGAAAACTATAGGCCAATCTCTCTAATGAACACTGATGCAAAAATCCTCAATAAAATTTTAGCTAACAGAATCCAACCATGTATCCATATGATAATTCAACAAGACCAGGTAGGATTTATTCCAGAGACACAAGGATGTTTCAGCATCTGAGACTCAATCAATGTAATCCAACACATCAAGAAAAAGAAATATAAAAACCATATGATAAAATTACTAGATGCTGAGCAAGCTTTTGACAAAGTACAACACCCATTTATGATAAAGGCCCTTGAAATTCTCGGGATACAAGGGACATACCTCAACATCATAAAGGCGATGTATGACAAGTCCATAGCCAATATCATTCTCTATGGTGAAAAGCTAAAAGCATTTGCATTAAGATCTGGAACAAGAAAAGGATGTCCACTCTCACCACTGCTTTTCAATATAATAATGGAAGTCCTAGCCAGAACAATAAGACAAAAGGAAGATATACAAGGAATCCAAATAGGGAAGGAAGAAGTTAAACTATCACTATTCGCAGATGATATGATAATATACATAGAGAACCCCAAAAACTCCACAGAAAAACTGCTCAAAATAATCAACCAGTTCAGTAAAGTAGCAGGATACAAAATCAACGCACAAAAATCAGTAGCCTTCCTATACACAAATAATCAATCTTAAGAAGAAAAAAATCAAGAAAACCATCTCTTTTATTATTGTAACAAAAAAAATAAATATTTGGGAATAAACCTAACAAAAGAGAGAAAGAACCACACTTTCAAGAAAACAACTGAGAATTTTCCTGGAGTTTGAGGGGAGGTGGTATGTATCTGCAGTGAACTGAGAGTTAACTTTGCTATCTCAGGTCTGTAAACTGGGACCCCTCCAAAGTCAGCTACATCTTCTTCATCCTCAGCCTCTGCTCCTTCCACTAACAGCAGGAATGACGGCAGCAGCCACAGATGTAACAACACTGCCTAGTGTTTGTTGATACTTGCCCTCTGTCAGCCACTCTTCCCAGTACTTTATATGGGTTAATGTGATCACTCCTCACCACAACTTTACATGGTAGAGACTACTATTGCCATCTCATAAATGAGCAAATTTAGGAACACTTGAAATAACTTGATAATATATTAGAAGAATATCTATTTGAAGTCATATAAAATGCTGCATTGACCCAGAAAATTATAAAACAGTGTTAAAAGAAATAGAAAAAGACACAAAGAAATGGAAAGACATCCCCTGCTCATGGATTGGAAGAGTTAATATTATTAAAATGGCCATCCTACCAAGGGCAATTTACAGATTCAATGCTATCCCAATAAAAATTTCAATGGCATTCTTCAAAGAAATAGAACAAATAGTGATGAAATTCATATGGAGCCACCAAAAACCCCGAATAGTCAAAGCTCTCCTGAAAAAAAAAGGGAATGGAGGCATCACACTCCAAGACTTCAAACTATACTACAAAGCCATAATAATCAAAACTGCATGGCATTAGAACAAGAACAGACACACGGACTAATGGAACTGAATAGAAAATCCAGAAATAAACCCACAGATTTTTGGTCAATATCACTGACAAAAGAGCAAAGAATATGCAATGAAGCAAAGAAAGTTTGTTCAATAAATGGGGCTGGGAAAACTGGGTCACTACATGCAAAAGAATGAAGCTTGGCTACTACCTCATACCATGCCCAAAAACCAACTCAAAATGGATTGAAGAACTGGACAAGACCTGAAACCATAAAATATATAGAAGGAAATATAGGTAAAACACTACAGGATATATACCTCAGTAACATCTTAGAAGACACATCACCCAAAGCAGTGATAGTGAAGGTAAAGATAAACAGCTGGGACTACATCAAATTAAAGAGCTTCTGCACAGAAAAAGAGACAATAACCAAAACAATGAGACACCCCACTGATTGGGAGAAAATTTTTGCACACAACACTAATGATAAAGGACTGATCACAAAAATCTACAAAGAGCTGATGAGACTCAACAAAAACAAAGTAAATAATCCAGTCAAAAAATGGGCAGAAGAGATAAACAGAAACTTCTCCAAAAAGGAAATGCAAATGACCAACAGACATATGAAAAAATGTTCAACATCACTTGTAATCAGGGAAATGCAAATCAAAACTATAATGAGACGCCATCTTACACCAGTGAGATTGGCACATATTAAAAAAAAAAAACTAGCAACAACAAATGTTGGTGAGGATGTGGAGAAAAAGGAACTCTCCTGCACTGCTGGTGGGAGGGCAAAATGGTCCAACCACTGTGGAAAGCTGTGTGGAGATTCCTCAACCTGCTAAAGATGGAGCTTCCATATGATCCAGCAATTCCACTCCAAGGTATTTACCCAAAGGACACAAAAACATTGATTCAAAAGAACACCTGCATCCCTATGTTTATTGCAGCACTATTTACAATAGGCAAAACCTGGAAACACCCTAAATGCCCCAAAATAGATGACTGGATCAAGATGTGGTACATATACACCATGGAATATTACTCAGCAATCAAAAAGATAAACTCATGGCATTTGCAGCAACATGGAGGGAACTGGAAGGGATCATGCTCAGCAAAATAAGCCAGAAAGAAAAATAAAAATACCAGATGGTCTCACTCATAGCAGGAATTTAGAAACCTAAATAAGGGACCAGGAAAAAGACAAATTATAATAAAGTAAAAATTGAAATCAACAAGCAACTATAAACAATAGACACACTATGGGGGCTGGGGGAGGAGGGAGTAGGATCAAAACAAGGGGGGTGGGAATTGTATGGGGACTATAACCAAGATGAAAATGCATACATTGTGCAGAAAATGAAAAATAATGTAAAATTATATAAAAATAAAAAATATTAAAAAAGAAGACTAAATCATACATAACTGCATGAAAAGTCATAAGGAAGATATCCTGCCTCAAATTTACAAAAGATTGTGAAATTCCAATTGATTGTAACTTCTCAGTTCAAAGCCACTTGAATTAGTAACTATCCCATGGCTTCCAGAAGTTCTTCTGTTCCTCAATACATTTAGACAACATGCTTGAAATCAGCAATGAAAGCCAACTGTATGTACATGCCCCAAGTCATATGAAGTCAAAGTAATAATGTATCTTTCCCCCCATTTCCCCAACTCTAAAATGTTCAGCACGAAGGAAGCATACTTTTGATTATTAAAACATCATGGAAGTGGGCCTCCCTGCTGGCGCAGCAGTTGAGCGCTGGGTTGCGAAGCTTCCCACAGCCTCTGCATCGCCAGTTCGATCCCCGGCCGCAGGGCGAGGGTCCCACATGGCGAGCAGACCTCTCCTGCCGCCCGCTGCTCCCCTCAGCAGTGTACTTCGGTCCTTCTGGCTGCTCTGCTCCCCGCTCTGGCTCTGGTGAATTCTCTCACCCTCCCACGCTTCTGACTGTACCTAGTGCTTGTATAAATAAATAAAAATAAATCTTTAAAAAAAAAAAATCATGGAAGCAACATTGCATTCTAACATTATATAGGTTTCAAGTATCTAAGTTTCATTGTATATCAACATCTTTATATACTACATTAAATTCTGCAGTAAAAGTCCAGTCCTATCCTTCACCACATAATTGAAGCTTTTATCCAGTTTAGAATAGCTCACTCCTCCTTTCCATCTGGTAACCACTAATTTGGTGGTGTAGTCTACAAGTTCATTTTAATTTTATTTAGTTCATTTATTTTATGTATGTCATATGAGTAAAGTCACATGAACACCTTTTAATATAGAAAGGTTTGCTTTCAACATTGTATGTATATAATATGAATGATTTATTTTACCTATATAGACATAATTTTTAAAGTTTATCTTTTCAATACATTTATTGTTGCATTTTTTCACTTCTTATAAAAGGACGTGCACACATTATCTCAGAACAGTATTGCTTGACCTAAGGTCTTTGAATCATGGGGATTTACTCTTGTATTCTTGAGAATCTGTGAGAAAAGCTATATATTTTTCTCCATTCTGATTGTCTTCTGAACCACTTATATTAGCACTCCTTATACATTTCAGAGAATGCAAATCATGGAAAGATGTTACAAAGTGTGCTCTGAATCAAAAGGTTTTAGGAAGGCCTGGGTTTCTGCATTTCTGATAGAAGTCATCAGTGGTATTATTTTGAGTGGTAAAGATCAAGATGCAAGATTGGAGCCTATGAATGCTAGGTGATGTCGCTTCCTGCCCTGTGTCTGTGTGAGTGGTAAGATGGGACCCCAGATGCACTGCTACCATTGTCACTACTCAAAAAGGGATTAAGATGGATAACTACTATTTGGTAACCTTCTTGTTGCCATTGGCAAGAACACTTATCAAAGTAGAAGTAAAATGAATTTATTGGTACACATATTCAGCAAACATACCTGCCTCAGGGAGAACAAGAACTGCAGGCCCCTTGCCATCAGAACTCTCTAGCACTGCTTGTAAGTCACATCCGCACCATTGTCCTGACTTTTTGGGCATATGGATTTCTTCTCGTAATTGGGAAAGTTGCCACTGGTGGCATCAGATTTACTCCATTATCCTTACTATACTGTGTTCTTCCATCTCCATCAAACTTGTTTTGATTTCTTTGCTCTCTCTTATTGTCAGGTGTCCCCTGTGCTGGGATTGTAATAAGCTTTTGAAACCCTGACACTCACAAAGGAACTACACAAACTCCTCCCACTTGCATGTGTGTGTGCATGTGCTTTAAGTACATAGTTTGTGTACTCATGAGAAACTATAACCTAAAAACCAAAAAATATTTCTATTTACCAATAGTTAGGTAAATTTCTATTTACCAATTAGTTAGATAATACTACTAGTATTATCTTTTCACCTACCCCCCTCTTTTTAAATTTGTACTCACTTATAAATTTTTCTTTGTTCTCAACTACTAGTAGACGTAGTCTTTTGGAATCAGGTCAGAACCAGGTCAGATTCTTTCTGCTGAATCACGTGGGTGATAACCCTGAAAAAAAAAAAAATAGACATTCAACATAAAACAGTCAGCAACATAAAGTTCTTCTTAACTTGTCAGGTTTTGCATGCCTTTAAAATCTCAGAACTTTAAATAGCAAAATTCAGTGTGTTCTTTCGAAATTAAAAGAGCACACTTTTGGATGAGAATATTTGCAGAAACTGAATCATAAATAAAATATGACTTTTGGCAGTGATTGGAATGCCAAAAAGAAGACATCAGAGCTATTTTCAGAATTATCATCTTTCATTTAAAAGCGAAAGTGTGGGAGACTGCCTGGCAGAAAAATCCAATTGGGCTTTGAAGTCGAACAACTTCAGTTTGCATCTTAACTCTGCCATATTCCAGCCCTGTGATCTAGAGCAAGATGTGTAGTCTCTTGGATCCTATATCTTTCCCTACTATAATGATATCTAACTTGAAAAATTGTGAGCATGAAACAAACAAAAAAGAAGCATAAAATGTCTTAGCCGTGTCCAACCCACGATATCTGTTCCATTAGTGATTTTTTAAAAATTGTGTAGGGGAAAGATGAGGAGAGTAAAGATACTGGTACCCCATCCAAAACTTAGAGCATTCTTATGAAAACGTCCATAAGCTTAAATAAAATAAAATGGAGAAGCAGTTAACACTAATTTATATGGAAAATTTTTGACCACTCCCTGTCCCCCCAAAATACCCTACCAAATCATACCATATAACACAGGAAGTCTAAAATCATACCAACATACAGTAAAAACAGGGAGAGGGGCAGCCCAAACCCCGCAAACCTGCCTATTCTAAATGGGTTCTGCCATCCGCCGCATCAACACAAAACACATGAGACTAATTGCCGCGGACCAGCGCAGCGGTAGACTTGCAGGACTGTCTCCGGATTGAGAAACTGTGAGGATGCTCAAGGAATCGGCGCATAAATGACAGACAGACACATAAATGACAGACAGACACACTTCAAGAGTGAAGATCTGAATGTAATTTGCTCAAAATCATCATACACTTTTATACCTTTTCCAACAATAGATGATTTCATACAATTTAATTCTTTCTCAGCATAAAATACTTTGTAAGGCATAAGACATCTACTTTGTTATTCATGTTCATGTGATCGCTGTTCCATGACATGGCACAGTAAATCTCCAGGTACTGAATCTACACAATCATTTTTGCTTATACAGAACAGCATTCTTTAAGCTAGCTTTTCTTGATTCGTATCCCAAACCACAATGATCAGAAAGCATTGATATTTACCATACTGGCACCTCTTACTTTTAGTGATCACGAGCAATATATTCTCTACGTAAGCATTTTGATTTTTATGGTGTTGTCTCATGTGAGAAGTATTATGATTATTATAAAACTACTATTGCCACACACTATTTTCTTTATCATGCATTTTCTGAAACTGATTGTACACATATAAAGAAAAAGCAAAGTAAGTGAAAAAGTAGTATGATTATAGACAGGTTGCTAGGTTGCTACTTATTCTAAAACAATGGCTATCTGATTAATGGTAAAACTGCTTTGTAGATAATTCCATCAGGCTTGTTTGCAGGTGACGCTCTTAGCAGCCTTGTTTCCATCAAAGGAGGGGTTAATTACTGCGGGCTTGTTGCCTAAATTAGGCTTATAGGCATGTGTGCCTTGTTTGATCTGAACGCCAAAGTTTATCATGATGAAGCCCCTCGGGGACTGCGCCTGTCTTAGGTCGTCAGGAGTCACAGACATGAGGCTGGCCAGTGCCTTCTTTAGTCTGCCCCCGATCTTACCCGTCATTGACTGTCCAGTCCAGCGCACAGGGGAAGGGGGTCTTACTCACTCTGATGTGTCTGAGTGAAAGCCTCCCTCTTTACAGTAAGTTCACTGGCGTTCAGCGGCAGAGGCTGCCGCAACTAATGGGAAGGAACTTTAATAAAACTAGAAAACAATACAGGTAAGGCAAAGAGTCTAGTTTCTAAATGAAGCACCCAAAGTTACCCGTCCCCTCGTGGGTAAAAGTCCATCCATATGGGATCGGCCCAGAACAAGGCCCCAAAGCCTGCTACAAGTCTAAAGCATCTTCCAGTGGGGACCCACAGAAAAGGGTCACAAACAACTGGACAAGCCCGGAAGGAAAGAGCAAAATCAACATCAAGATAAAAGCTGCCATTGTCACCTCCCCACGGGTCTCACCCACATCTGTGTCACCCAGTCCACGACCAAAAGACAAGCACAATTTCTTCACGTGTCTCTAGGCTCCATGCGCCTCTTCCAGGTCTCCTGGCTCCATCCTGCTTCCTTCCTCAGTCTCCTCTGCAGCTTCTCCTCTCCCTGCTCAGCTCCACCCTCCCTTGGGTGGGGCAGGGAACCTCCCCCTTTCCTGGGGACCACCCTGTTGCAAAATGACATATGCATATTCTCAGAAAGTAGTTTCCAGGGAAGGATTTTGGCGCAGTCACTCTGACTGCTTGGGGTGCTAGAATGGCTAGCAAAATAAAATGCTGAATGTTATTTTCATTTTTTGACTTTTGTCATAAAAGTGGGGGGTGTCTGAGGATTTCTTTAGTTTCTGAAAGCAGGTATTGCTGACTTTTGAAAAGTGGGGATACCGACTGACGATGTGATAGCAAAGGGTGACAGTTGAGGTCCCAAACCTGCCATAAGATTTGTCACTGTGACATAGGAGAACCACCTCAGAGTCCTCCTCCCAAAGTCCCTATCACAGGAATATTCAGAGCAATGAGAAATTCTTGTGAAGGAATACAGGGTCAGACTGATTTGATTTACTTGTTAATTTACTAACAAATATTTATTTCAGGTCTTGAGTTTATGAACATTTACTAATATTCATAGTTCTCATTTCTGGCTCTACATTTCTGTACCTCTTGCATTTCCCCAAAACACATTGAAGAATAATTTCAGTACACCCAATCTGACCTTATGGAACCTGTGTGCTTTATACTAACTTTGTGGCTAAAAAAAAGTCAAGCTTGAGAAACAATGTAAAATTTGAAAATAAATTTGAGCACTTTAATCTTTTAATGGTATTTTATCTGCCACAAGGTTCTCTATGGCAGCTATGGATTTGTTTTTTCCTTGGTTATTTTTGTGCAACTTAAATTTATAGAGAATTATTATATTCTAACCATCATCCTAAGCATTTGAAATGTAATAATACTTGCCAACAATTCTATGAGATGCCTAATAATGTTATTCCTATTTTAGGAATGTGGTAAAAGGACTCAGAGAGGTAAGTAGTTTCTTCCCAGACATCCTATTGGGTAAAAGGTGGAAAACTGGAACTTGCTTTCCTGCTTTGGAAGGAATTGATGATGATTAGCAGAGGATTTAGAGGCTAATAAGACATCATTCAGGGAATGAATAGTTAATGCATTTTGCTTATAAAATGCATTATACTTTTACTTTACCTTACTTTTACTTTAATGTGAACATGCTAAGATTTGAATTAGGATGTGTATAAACCTGTAATGCAATAATTTCATTGCTAACTGTAAGGTATGAAATGGCCATATATTTCGGGCTGCTTATGTTGCAGTTGTTACTGAGCTAATAAGTAATATGAAAACCAGAATAAAACAAAAGGGATAAACAAAAGAAAAAAGTTTTTCTGACACTTGTTTAAATAGTAAGGACTGTTATTTGGGATTACCATGACAGGTATTAAGACTATCATAAATAGGGGGAAGAGATTGGGTTCAACTATGAATATCACAAAGACAGCTGGGACTTATTTGCCAATGGGCTGAATTAGGGGATTCAGTGAATGGAATTACTAAGAAGAACAGCAGGGGAACAGGAAATTCTTGCTAAACCCACTTAACAGGATTCCTAGTGATGACAGAAAAGGATGACCATTTATCAAGGGTGGAGAATTCTCTCTAAACATACTTAGCGAGATTCTCGCTATAACTAGAAAGATCGAAGAAAGGGCGCAAGATGAGGTCTAGAAACAACATGTGGACTTGAAACAAGACTATATTGTCCATTTGAATGTCAGTGAGTGGAGCCACATGTTATCTTGGTTTTGGTATTTTTATTGATTAATTTCATGATAAATGTAATGATATTGGAGCCATTGATTTTCTTCCTATTCTTCATGTAGCCTCTTTCTATTGAGGGTACAAATTTTCACTAGCATTTGTTTTTTTGCTCTGAAATTGCTGAATTTTGTTTTTAGAGTAATTATATCGTTCTGTAAATTTGCATTAATGGTCTTTGTGGATGGTTAGATACTTTTTGGTAACTACTGCAAACTAAATAGCTGTTGTACAAAAATATTTAATATAATTAATGGGATAACAAAAGCCATGAAAATCTATATTATTCTTATGTACATATTTAATTTAGGAAGGAAATAAATCACTCTGAAACCATATATATTCAGAAACTTCATGCTTGGGGAAAGAATATGTAAAGTACAGTTTCATAATTACTTTAATTATATTTTAAAGTCATTATGTACCTTTGTTTCAGATGTGAAAAATGCATTATGATATTAAATGCCTTTTTCCTGGCTATTATGTAAACATCATAGATAGTATGAGGCATTTAGTGGCATACATTTTCTACTTCAAATAGCAGTTAATTGTTATTTTTGCAAATATCATGAGACCAAATGATAAGAAGCTAAACAAATGTTTTAAACAGAGTAGCCAAGGTCTGTCTTTTATCCTTCCTATATACATGCATTTCATTTATCTTTTTAAAGTATTTTTTTTGTTTGTTTTTGTTTTTTTAAATTGCTAGTTTTTCTTTTTTTAAAGATTTATTTATTTATTTATACAAGCACTGGGTACAGTCAGAAGCGTGGGAGGGTGAGAGAATTCACCAGAGCCAGAGCGGGGAGCAGAGCAGGCAGAAGGACAGAAGTACACTGCTGAGGGGAGCAGCGGGCGGCAGGAGAGGTCTGCGCGCCATGTGGGACCCTCGCCGGCGCCCGGGGATCGAACCGGTGTTGCAGAGGCTGCAGGCAGCTTCGCAGCCCAGCCCTCAACCGCCCGGGGATCGAACCGGTGTTGCAGAGGCTGCAGGCAGCTTCGCAGCCCAGCCCTCAACCGCTGCGCCACCAGGGGAGGCCCCATTTATCTTTTTAAACATTTCTTGTGAACTTACAGAGTCAGAAGGTTTACAAGGCTCTTTTAAATATCCACGCAACCTAAAGTTGTTGATATTTTATTTTTCCCATGCTAGATAATTTAGATAAAGTAACAATGGTGATACTTCCCTGGGAATAAATAAGAAATAGCCTTTAAAATGATAGCTAATATTACAATATTTTTATTAATTAACTAGTAAGTGACTTTATAACTTAAACTTCTTTTAAACAATAAAGGTCAATATTACTGCTGTTAAATGGGAAGAACAGTTCTAATATTCTTAAGAAACAAAGTAGCAGGTAGAACAAGAACCACAGTTTGAAAATCCACTTAAAGTTCTGAATACCTTGAGATGAAAGAATCTTGCTATTTTAATTACCCTTAATAATTAAAATCAGACATTTTAAATGACTTCCCTTTAACTTATACTGCAATGCACTAAAGAAGACATTCATTGCAAAGCTGTATTGAAATCATAGACAATTACTATTTGACACTCTTGAAATTATCTTTCACACAGTAACCATCTTTTCATACACTAATGTACATGTTTGCCAAGATTTTCCTGAATATTAATCCCAGCAGCTATGTTAATTTTTAGGTGAGTACATAATGAAAGAAGAAAAGATGACTACAGCCCATATAAGGAGTCAATTTAGTGGAGCAACCTTGAATAACAAACAATAAAAACTAGAGTGCTACTGAAAATGACTTAGCTCATGTGTTCTAATGGGAGAACTTTTCAATATGACTATTGCTTAGCAGAATGTTGAACTTGATGAATGATGCATAAAGGTAACCATTCTTGTAAAACTACAGCAAATTGGGATTCTGACCTCCAGGGATTATCCCAATTCAAAGTACAGGCTGCCTTATTTTTGTTTCCTGTGACGGGAACTTGCAAATAAACTCTAGAAGGCAAACGTGGAAGGACTTGGCTGTTATTCTGCCTTTTGGGTGTCTGCTTTGCTAAAGGAGTCTCATTCTCTTCCCATGCCTGGTGATAGCCTCATGCAGGAAACCTGCTCTGCAGGTCATCTTTCAGCTGACATCTCTTCTCTCAGGTGGTTCCAGGGACAGTAGAGAAAATCTGCAAAGCAGAGAGGGTGATGTAGGGCTTATCACAAACTTTAGAGCCAGGGATGAGGGCTTGAACTCATTCTTTCCTAAAGCCGACCTTGAATATAAAAATAAAAATGTAACAAAAGCACTTATATCATTGTTCTTTCTGACCATTAAATAATGGCATATATGTATTGGACATAGCACAGTGTCTGATGATGATAAAAAAGTCAAATGTCAGCCAAAGAGTCTGTTTTCAAATGCAACAAAGGGTAGAGATCAGCAATTGACTTAGTATCATCCTACTATTTCTGATCCTCCTTATTCCTAACAATTTTAGCCCATATTCTTAATTTTCCAGTCTACATTTTGTCTTTGCTACATTCTGGAGCATTGTTGAGTCTCGAAGAGTTAATGTAGATCTGTCACCTACCTAGAACTCATACAGAGCAGCAAAGGGCACTAAAACTGGTCAAGGACATAGCCCAAATAGTTTACCGGTCACTGTCTGAGTTCTTTACCCACATACACAATTACAAGACTACTCAGGCGCTCAGGGAACAACAACAATGGAATTTATTTAACAAACCAGGGTAAAACAAAGAGTTACTGAGGCCAAAAATGGCCATTTACCTCACCTGAAGCAGTGTTCAGTGTTTTTCAGTCCTAAACAAAATCAGCTAAGATGGCATCTTCCCCCCACTGAGGACGCAGAGCTCCTCTCCTGAACAACAGGACATGTGTCCAAGATGCCAGGAATATATCCATATATATTCAAGATGCCAGGAATATATCCATATTCCTGCCTCTGCTGAACTGGAGCACATGGCAGCCAGCCTCTAGGCCAGGTTCCAACTCATGAAGATAACAGAAGACACAATAGGAGATGCTCCTGGAGCTGGGGGGATGCCTCAGCACAGCACCAGACAAGCAACACTCGAAAAAATGGCCACACTCACAGCTCAGCGAGGGGCCTGGCTCTGGGTCTCCGCCTTCCCTGCAGGCTGTAACCTCAGCAACACCTGAAACAGTTTCAATCTCATGGATATTTGCAAAGCCTCTTAACTTTTCCTCTCTGAGGTTGGCTGCTGGAGGCCTCCACATTCAGAGGCTAGCAACAACCTTCTGGAAGATCAGTATGGTGGGGGTTGAAATCTGCTGACCCCAAATGCTGAAGATCGAAAAAACGGCTGAATCCCAAAGATTGAATGAATCCATACCTCCTTCTCCAGTCCCTTATATTACTTATTGGTAGCTCCTCCCCAAAAATATGATACTTTTTAGCATTTTTCCTGGGGCTATCTATTCTCACCAGCACCCCCCTGCAGGGGCCACCACCTGTAACAGTGTATGACTTCAGCCACTGGTTACAGAACCACGGCAAGCCCATTGGCGGGCAGTAATTTAACACCATCTCCATTACAGGACCATTTTCATCTATGTAAGAACCTTTCAGTCATTCTCATGGATTCCCATGTTTTTTGGTGCTAGGTGACATCCATTTGCCCAATTATAACTGTAAGGGCTGGACTGGCCACAGTGCAGGTTTTCTGATCCCATGTAGACCAGGTAAAGGAGGTGTCAGAGTCCTCAGTGGGTTTTTCGCAGGTCTTTTATTGGGGTTCACCAGGCATATGGCAGGCAGGGGTACTGGGGGGCCTGGAGGCTGGCAGGCCTCCCAGCCCCCAGCAAATCCTCACTCTATCTGGGCTCTCTGGCGTTCGTTCTGCTGCTTCTCGGCTTCTCTTTTGGGTTCGGCTGGGGCTTCTACTGCTGCTGCTGCTGCTGGCGTTCCCGTGACCCGCCCTTAAAAGCACAGTCTTAGCTCAGCTGAATCCCATCTACCTAGGCCCACACCCTATTCCAGGTGCCCGCCATCAGGCATGCATTCAGGACAAGGATCCATCATCTATCCTGATGGCGGAAGGGCAGAAAAGCCTGACATTTTCTTTACCCTACAATAACTCATTAGCCTGGCGCCTCCCATTTATATGACAGGGCTACCCAGTGTGTCACAGTCCACCCTTCCTCCACACCAATGCCAGAGTTGTCTCTAGAGTCTCATTAGGCTGCTTTAGACTGGAGGTAAGGTAAGATCAATCACAAAGTTATATACCTCAGCCTCCCACTCTCCTTCTCTGAGATAATTCCTCCCACACAGTTCCAGGAGTCCCCAGGACTGACTTTCTTGGATTGTGGCATTTACCATTTTCCTTTTCTGACACAACTTGCAGATGCCACAGCAGCTACTCTGCTGGAGTCAGCCCAAATCTGCCAGGGCTGCCTTAATTGCAGGCTCTTCCACCCCACTCTCCAGTTGCTACAGGAATTTTCTTCCTAAAAAAAGCTAATTGATTCTGAAACACCCATTGAGTTCTCTGACATCATATGCTTTCCCCAGATAGAGCAGGAGCAAGCTATTTCTCCTCTAGCCAGAGACAAGGTGGGACCCAGGAGGAGAGGGGGTAGGACCTTGAGGCACCTAGAATGTTTGTCTTTGCTTTCCTCTGCCTTCATGCTCATTCACACCTGTAGGGTAAATGGAAGTTATTGGGCTTTTTCCAACCTCCTGCCATTAGCATCTATGATTGATACCTGTGGTCTTGTACTCATGCCTGATGGTGGACACCTGGAGTAGGGCGTGGGTGTGCATAAGTGGGCACATCTGAACCTCGGAGGTCAGGGATATAAGGTGGTGTCACGCAACCTGCGGGCAGAGGACAGAGTGTGGTGGTGAGTGGCTGCACGAGGAAGAGATTTTGAGAGAACAAGAGAGCGAGCCCAAAGAGACTTCAGATTCTCAGGGGTCTGGGAGTCCTGCCAGGCTCCTGGCCCCACTGCCCGCCCTGCACCTGGCTGTCGCACTACAAATAGCGTAGAAAGATCATTAAAAGCCTGAAAAAGTCACTGAAGGCTCCAGGACTCTCCTGTAGCTGTCTGCCCGGATCCACAGAGAACCTGCCCTGCTGCCTGCCTGCACTACACCACCTTTTCTGTGTCTTGTCATCTTCTCCAGCTCATCTCTTTGTTAATTTTCTCTCTTCTCTCCTCCATTACTCTCTCAAAAAACTCTCTGGATTACTCACTCTTTCCTTATGAACTCCTAGTGTATACAAGAAAGTGTATTGTTTGTAACTAAACTCTTTACATGATTATAGAAGAATGCATGTTTTAAAACTTTCCCTTTCTCTGTTAATGAAATTTACCAGAAACAGAATTCACTGTGTTACTTCATGGATTTTGTAAACACGTTCTTATTTTAGACATTGTAGGGAGCAGGAATAGACACAGTGCAGGTTTTCTGATCCCATGCAGACCGGGTAAAGGAGGAGTCAGAGTCCTCAGTGGTTTTTTGCAGGTCTTTTATTGGGATTTACCAGGTACACAACAGGCAGGGGTGCTGGGTGTCCACCATCAGGCCTCCCAGCCCACAGCATGTCTTCACTCTATCTGGGCTCTCCGGCCTTCTCTGCTTCTCTCTCGGCTTCTGCTCTCGGCTTCTTCTCTTGGCTTCTTGGCTTCTGCTGGCGTCCCTGTGACGCCGCCCTTAAAAACACAGTCTTAGCCCAGGTGAATCCCATCTACCTATGCCCACATCCTATTCCAGGTGCCCGCCATCAGGCATGCATTCAGGACCGCAAGGATCCATCATCTATCCTGATGGCGGGAGGGCAGAAAAGCCTGACATTTTTCCTTACCTTACAGACATACTTTTGAAAACCAAACTATACGCCTATAACTTTATTTTTTTTTAAATTTTTAAAAAGATTTTTATTTTATGCATATAAGAACTGGGGTGTAAGAGGTGCAGGTGATGGGGTGGTGAGAGGATTCACCAGAGACAGTGGGGCGCAGAACAGGCAGACTGAAATACACTGCTGAGGGGAGCAGGGGCGAGACAGTAGAGGTCTGCTACGCCATGTGGGGATCAAACTCATGCTGCAGAGGCTGGCAGCAGTTCTGGTGTTGTTTTGGTTTTCAGAGATAAGACTGATAGTACCACGTGTGTGCCCTTCTCTTTAGTATTTCCAGATATGGCTGCCAATTTGTCTATGGGCCCCTGGTGAGCAGGCACTTTGCTTTCATGGGGAGATGATGTGGTGTGCATGGTGGTCACTGTTAGAGACATTTAAGCCCTAAATATGAAGCAGCCCTCTCTCAGAACTGCCTGCCAAGTGGCTTATCTTTTATGGAGAGTCAGCACGACACAGCTCTCTGCCTTAAGGTATCCTGAAGTAATTCTTCGTACTTTAATATTTGCATTGCACCACTTTGCTATGAAGACATCCATTTCACTGAAGATATGAGTTTTTTTGGTCTACTTTAAAAATGTGGTGTAATAACCTTGACTTTAAATCAAATAAGTAGTTTGGATCTCAGAGATTGCTGAAGGCCTGTTACCTCCTCATCAGGAGACAAGAAGAGAGAAGATTACACTGAGATTGCTGCTTCCTGATTCAATAAGAAAAGTCAGGCACATTTTGCAACAAGCAAAACAATGAGAGGAAGAAGCACCTTTAAAGCATGAATGAGGACCCCTGGGGCCCTGTGCTGAGCCCCACCAGATGAGCTGAATTTTGTGTATCTCTTTGATTACCTTTTGAGAGTTGACTTGTATTTCTTTGACTTGCTTTCTTGTATTTTCTTCAATATTTTTGATTTTCTATATTATGGGAATTTGGTCTTTGTAGTAATAGAAAGTTAAACTCTTCCATGTTTTTGTGGTTGGAATCTGGCAAGTTGTTCACTCCTTCTGGTGCCACATTCCCTTTAGGCTTCAAATTGCCACATTTTGTGGGGTTTTGTTTTCCCATTTTATTGATTTGAACTAATTCTACCTTTCCAGCAACTGACACTTTGGTTTTTATATAATTTTAGATATTTGACCTTTTCAGACTTCTGTAAGTTAGAGCCCTGTTCTTGTAGCTGCTGATTCATGGTATAAGGGAAGGACCTGGAGGGGTCAAGTCACCAGTGTGAGTGCTCTGGGTGGGGGTGGGGTGGAGTGCAGCCTCATTATTATGCACTGCTAATAGCCCATCTCCTGAGATACCCAGATCCAAAACTCTGCTCTAGTATGCATTCTCAGTGAGCTTAACAAGGACAGTACCAATCCTGAGTGAAGGAGGTGGGGAGTACAGCCCAGTTCAATGTCTTTGCTCCTTTCACTGGTCACTTGGCCTGCTGGGAGCACCCCCTCTGCACATGTTTCTCCACAGTCAAGGGTATGTGCCTCCAGACCACTCATCTATACCCTTCCTCGGGTCACCAGCCCAGTGCCAGTGCTATGACATTTTATGCACCAACCTCCGACTCCCCACCACCACCCACAAGCATCTCTCTCTGCCCATATCTTAGTCACTGAAGCATGAATCTCCTCAGTGTTCTTTCTCATGCATTCTGCCTTGTCTCTGATGTCCAACAGATGTTCCAGTTTCACCATAAACCACAGAGCTCTCTGTGTGTAGTAAGCACTCCACTGGTAACCTAAGGATCCTCTGGGGAACATAGCAAGGAAGGTCCTCTGATGCTATCTTTCATTCTCTTTCTCTATACCTTGATTTATGTGGTAATCTATTTCTTTGTATGGATTTGAGTTACTGGTTGGCATGGCATGTTTTCATTTAAACCTGAAAAAAATTTCTTTAGTATATTTGTTAAAACATGTCTACTAGTGATGGATTCGCTCAATATTTATCAGGCACTGTCTTAATTTCTCCTTCAATTTTGAAGGATAGTTTTGATGGATATAGAACTTCTAGTTAACAGTCTCTTTCCACATTCTGAATATGTCATCCTGCTGACTCCTTGTTTATGGCTCCTGATAATAGATTGACTGTTAATCTTATTTAGAATAACTTCTGTGTGAAAATTATTTTCTTTGCTGCCTGCAGAAGATTCTCTGTGGCTTTCAGCAATTCGAACATGACATCTGTTTGAGTTTATCCTACTTGGAGTTTACTGGACTTATTTGAGATGTGTATTGCTGTTTTTTTTTTTTTTTCATATTGTGGAAGTTGTCAACCTAATATTGTTTCTTTAAATATTCTTTCTGTCCCTTTCTCTATCTCCTCTCCACTTTATACTTCCACACTGTGTGTGCATTGGTACCCCAGAGGTTCTATTCATCTGAGTTCTATTCATTTAGATTTTATTCATTTTTTTCTATTTTTCCCTTTTTGTTTCTTAGACGAAACAATTTAGGTAATTTCCATTACTCCACTGTAATTTCAATACTCCCCCTCAGCTCCTCTAGTAAATTTTATTTTTCTGTTTATACTTCTCAACTCCAGAAATGCTACATTTTCCCCAATAATATATATATATATATATATATTTATCAATATTGTCTATTGGTAAAAATCATAATTCTTTAGCCATGGTTTCCTTTAGATCTTTGAACATATTTATAATAACTGGTTTAAAATATTTATCTAATACATACATGTAAACTTCCTTGCAGACATTTTCTATTGTTTTGTCTTCCCTGTTCATCGACAATACTTTCTTGTTTCTTTGTCTCCCTGTCTATCTATCTATCTATCTATCTATCTATCTATCTATCTATCTATCTATCTTCTATCTGTTTATCTATCATCATCATCATCATTTTCTCTCAAAACTTAGCATTTAATAAAGTGTGAAAACTTGAGCTCCTCCTCAAGTTTTATTGTTGCTTTTTTTAAGTGATTTTCTTTGACTAATTGTCTAAAGTCTATATTCATTGTTGTGAGATGGCACTGAAGTATCTGTTTAGTTAACTAGTCATTAACTAGCTAATGATTGGGCAGTGATTTTCTTAAATGTGTTGCACCCTTTTTCTCAGGGTCTATGTGCGTGTCTTTGTGCATATCTTTGGGACATGCCTTCAACTCTGTCAGGTTACTATACTGCCTTAGTTTTTACTTCTTGTTTTGCAGGGTCTCAACATTGCCCATAGGTTCTCACCTATGAGAGATTAGGGCCTTTTGAAATCTTTCCTTCATTTGTGCATGGCTTTATAGATCACCTGGAATATATGAGCTTTTTCAAAACCTCCTCTACAGATATCTCATTTTCCAAACTTTCTTTTTAAGTTTTTGTGGCCAGCAGCTTGCTCATCTTAACTGCTATCAATGCCTAAGGTAGCTATAATGTTTAACAGTTGCTGCTTATTGTTTTCAATCAAGTATTCTCAGTAAAAGGCTTTCTTCACAGAGATATCTCTGCATTGATTGAATAAAAACAAGATGTGTAAATAGGACTCGCTCAGGGAGTTTCCAGATGAGACAAGTAGTGACAATTCTCTGGGGACTGTTCTTTTTTTAATGTATATCCAAACCAGTTTCTTTCCTCATAATAATGTCTAAGCAGCTTGTTTTCACAGTTGCCATGACTATGAGGCTGTCTATTTTCCAGACTATTTTGGAATTTGGGAGAAAGAGAAGGGAATTGAATAAGTAAAACATCAGAAAATTCACTGTTTTCTCTGATATTTACTCATTTTATTCATATTTCTTGCAAAAATTATCCTTGGATTGTTGCTAATTTTTGTTTAATATCAGAATTTCTGAGAAAAACTTGACGTTTTTAATTTTGCCAATGTTATTGTTTTATATGGAGGAATGAATTTTTAGAGTACTTATTCTGTCATTCCAAAAATGCTTCCTGTGGCCAAGAGATTTTAATTGACTTATTCAAGGTATGTAACAAGATGAGTCTTTATAGGAACCCAAGTTTCACACCAAATTTAGTGACCTTTCTGCTGTACTAGGAGTACATGTATTGTAAGAAATTCAAGTTAATATGTAAATGCAACTTCTGTGAAAAAGAGAATTTGTAAGAAAAGTGATATTGTCAATAGAAATTAAGTTTTAACTAGATAATCATGCGAGTGGAGGACTGGAAAATCTTCCTCAGCATCTGAAACAAGTCAGGAATAATTCAAAGGGGAAAAGGAAAAAATATAGTTTCACACACACAGGGTTCAGCCTCCCATGAGTACATATGTATACCCACACACTCACATGATAACTTAAAAACATAAAATTACTGCATATCCAGCAACCACTATTCTATAATTTCTATACATTCTGAATCAGACTCAAACATAGAATTAGAATGCACATCATTGAAAAAGACATCAATTCTGAAACTAACTGCACATATCCTAGTTGCATCTAAGCTCAATTTACATCACATCTTTCATTCATTCTACAATCACTTATTAATGGTTTAGTATATGTACTCCTCAGAATCTGTACTTGAAATTCAGAAACAGCTGAGGACTAGTAGCCAAACTTACGTCCAGTTATATCTAATGAAGCTGGTTCAACAGTTACCATTTCTCTAAAAGGCAGCTCCGGTGTTAGGTGACTCTAAAGTTCTGGACCAGCTTTGGACATCTTATATCTAAGTATCGTTGTATCTCACAAGTGCAGTTACGGTTTTGAAATACTCTCTAGCTATCATTTCATGTCCGGCTATTTTATTGAGCAGACTAGATCAACATCAAATATCCTTATTTGGTGTTGAAATCACAAATCTTAACCTCATTTTCTGTATATGTATCCAGGTATGAAAAGTTTGCCCTTTCTCCTCTCTAGCTCTCTAAGAACATCATGCCTTTAAGAATTTTGTGTCAAAAATAAATCATAACAAAAATAAATCTTAGACTCTGTGAAAAATATATTGGTTAGCAGAGGGGAGGGGAAGGGTAGTGGAAGGATGGGTTGAGAGTGTCAACCTATAATGGGAATGGCACTACAATTTTGGTAATGGATGAAGTGAAAATTATACATACATAGAAGTGAAGGTGTATCCCCCAAATTTATGTAGTAATAATACATCAGTAAAAATTTATTCAATAAAAAACCTTATCAATATTCTATTAAACAAGAAAGAGATCTGATGACACCTACTATACTTATTGAATGTTGTCTCCTTTCCCTGTGATACATTGATACAAATTTTGTACTAAAGAAACTTAGAAC
This sequence comes from Talpa occidentalis, assembly GCF_014898055.3. Classification (NCBI taxonomy): domain Eukaryota; kingdom Metazoa; phylum Chordata; class Mammalia; order Eulipotyphla; family Talpidae; genus Talpa; species Talpa occidentalis. The sequence goes on from NW_026555331.1 coordinate 68,564,050, forward strand.
CACCATACATTTATTCCATCAATAATTTTAAATTGAATAGGTATGATCAAGGTGTCAAAGAAAGTTAGTCTCTGTGGAATTATATTACAGAAGAGACATCACATAAAAAGAGAAGATAAAAAATTCTGCAGAAAGCTATGGAAGCAGTTTAGACAAAATGTAGGGTCAAGTCAATGAGTTTCAAGGTAATTACACACAAAAAAATCAGGTGGAAGAAAAAGAGAAATACAAAAGAAAAAAATCAAGAAAAACTTGAATAGCTTAGAAATAATGGACAGATTCTTAAAAATGTGCATGTTGAGACTGAAGCAGGAAGAATTACAAGGTAGGAAATTGAAACGACAACAAATCTCCCAATAAATTGAAGACAAGGATCAGTTTCATTAGTAAGTTCTACCAAACCTTCAAAGATGAACTAATATGTTTTTTACTCAAACTCTTACAAAAATTGAGTAAAGAGGAAATGCTTTAAAACACATTTTATGAGGCCAACATAGTCTTATACCAAAAGCAGACAAAGACATTAAAAGAAAGAAAATAATAAATGAAATTCAAATTTATACTAAAAGGAACACACATCATCACCAAGTGGGATTTATTCCAGTGATATAAATGTGGTTCAGCATCTGAAAATCAGTCAATGTTATTCGCCACACCAACAAATGGAAATATGAGAATCAAATGATTGTATCCAAAGATGGAGAGAAAACATTTGACAAACTTCAACATCCATTCATAACAAAAACCCTCAAAAACTGGGGATTGGTGGAACTTAACTCAATATAATAAAGTCTGTATATGGAAAAACCATAGCTAACACTATACTTAATGTTGGAAAAACTGGAAGATTTTCCTTTAAGATCTAGTACAAGATAAGGATGTCTACTTTCACCACTAATATTCAACATAGTATTGGACATCTTAAATATAACAGAGAGCAATGTAAAGGAATTCAAATCATGAAAGAAGAGATAAAACTTTTTCAGATAAAATGATATTCTACAAAGAAAAACCCTAAAACTTCACTAGAATACTAACTGAAGTAATAAATTTGTACAGTAAAGTGGCAGGTTACACAAATAGTATTCAAAACTTAGTTGTATACCTACATGCAAATAATGAACTAGTGGAGGAAAAAAATCAAGAAAAAATCCCATTTATAGTCACATCAAAAAGAACTAAATACCTAGAAGTAACCTTGAAAAAGAATTTAAAGAATCCCTACAATGAAAACTGCTAGACAAGGTTAAGAGAAATAGAAGACATAATGAAATGGAAAGATATTCCCTGCTCATGAAATGGAAGAATTAGCATTGTTAAAATGGCCATCTTACTCACAGCAAAATACAAATTGAAGGATTTATTTTTATCAAAGTTTAAATGGTGTTCCACAAAGAAATAAGACAAACATTACTGAAATTCATTTGGAATCACAAAGATTCCAAATAACCGAAATAATCTTGACAAAAAAGAGGAAAATGGTATCACACTCCCAGACTTCAAAGTATACTACAAAGCTATAGCAATCCACAACAGTATATTACTGAAAAACAGAACTATAGACCAATGGAATAGAATTAAAAACCCATAAATGAACCCCAAACTTTTCTTGTATGTTAATTATGACATAGAAGCCAAAAGTATATAATGGAGAAAGGAAAGTTTCTTTAACAAATATTGTTGAAATGAATGGAACTGAAGTCTTTTGCTATGTGAAATAAGTCAGAAGGAGGAAGACAAATACAGGATAGTTTCACTTACATTTGGAATATAGGGAAACTCCCCCAAACATAGCAGATTAGAGAGACTGGGATCATCTTTTTTAGAGCTGAATAGTATTCCATTATACTTATGTTCCACATCTTCCTAATTCACTCATCTGTCTCTCGGCACAAAGGTTTTTTCCATAGCTTGACTATTATAAATAGTTCTGTGATGGACATAGCAGTACATGCATACCTTCAAATTAATGCTTTTTAATTCTTTGGGTAGATACCTAGGGACTCAGAATCAAGGGGTAGATCAATTTTTATTATTTTGAGAAATGTCCATATTGTTTTCCATAAGGGCTGGACCAGTCTACAATCCCACCACAGTGTACAGGTGTTCCTTTTTCTGTACATTCTTGCCAACGGTTCTTGTTTCTGGTCTTTTTGATCAAGGTATCTCATTGTGATTTTGATTTTCATTTCTCTGATGATAAGTGGAGATAATAATTTTTTTCCATTTGCTTTTTGGCAATCCATATGTCTTCTTTACTCTTCTACAATTTTATGACTGGATTATCTATTTTCTTTTTTGATGCAGTATATGTGTTCTTAGTAGATCTTGGATATTGGCCCCTATATAGATATATGATGCACAAATATTTTCTGCCATTTAGTAGGGTGTCTTTTTATTTGAATGATAAGATCTTCTTCCAATGTACAGAAATTTGGGTGTTTTTTAATTTTTTAAATTGTTAATTTTATTGGTTTTATTTAACCAACTAATTTTGGTTTGTTTATAATGGCAAAAATACACATTCACTAGGAAAAAAACCTTTATAATTAAAATCTTCAGTATTAAGTGTCCAAATTGATCTAGTGTTTCCTGAATTTAGTAGAATGAAACAATTGCTTTATAATGCAATTTTTGATTAACAAGATTTATTAAAACTGTTACCTTTAGCACAATGCATAGTAGAGAACCAAAAGCAATGGTTAGGAAAAAATGAATTAAACTCATATCACTTTATTTGTACTATGTATTTATAAAGAATTGGAAGAGATTGAATCAAGATAACAGGACACATTTTTGTACTTACCAATTTTTTACAAAACATTTTGAAATATGGGAAGAAAGGGGAAGGGGAGAGAGAAAGAGAGCAAGGAAGACAGAGAAGCGGAAAGAGGGGAGGGGAAAAGTGGGGAGGAGAGGGAAATAAACTAAATCTTCAACAGTGTTAGAAAACAATAAAACTGTCATGAACAGAGCAGAATTGGGAAAATTTGGGGTGACAAAAATTGGGGGTGACAGAAAGCAGACTGGATAAGTCTAAGGAAAAGTGGAGAAAATCTTAGTTTGACATAATCACAGGAAAAAATTAAAAAAGAATGATTCAGTAGAACTCAAAGACCAATACAATGGCTAGTTTTTATTTAATTTTTTATTTTTGCATAGAAGAACTGGGATGTAGGCCAGAGATGTGGGGGGGTGAGAGAATTCACCAGAGACAGAGTGGGGAGCAAAAGAGGTGGATTTCCTGAAATACACTACAAAGGAGAGCAGTGCCAAAATGGCAATAACAGTACAAAAACAGAAGCACAAACAAGAATATTGAGTCAGCATGAAAACAGTAAAGGGACAGAAGAAATGGAGAGAACCTATATTGTTAAATGTCAAAGAGAAGGCATCAGCTAATAAAGGATTTAAGCATAGTAATTTGAACAAAACCCCTATGATAATCACTAATCCAAAATTCAAAATAGTGGTCCTAGACAAACAAAAAATCTAGTAGTATCACTAAGGAAGGCTACCCTGAAAGAGTAGATACATAAAAATAGAAAAAGAAATAACAGAAAAATTAAACAATCAAAAATTAAAAATTGGCTTATAAGAAACAGTATAGATCAATAATCACCCTAAATCACCCTTAACTGAACTCACCAATTAAAACATACATGATAAAGTGGGTTAAAATATTTCAGTCATCTTTATTTTGTGTGCAGGAGATCCATTTATTTATTTATTTATTTATTTATTTATTTATTTATTTATTTATTTATACAAGCACTGGGTACAGTCAGAAGTGTGGGAGGGTGAGAGACTTCACCAGAGCCAGAGCAGAGAGCAGAACAGGCAGACTGACGAAGTACACTCCTGAGGGGAGCAGCGGGTGGCAGGAGATGTCTGCACACCATGTGGTGCCCTCACCCTGTGGCCGGGGATTGAACTGGCCCTGCAGAGGCTGCGGGGCAGCTTCGCAACCCAAAGCTCAATCGCTCTCCCACTGGGGAGGCCCTGGGAGATCCATTTAATACCAAACACAAAACAAACTAAAATGAAAAGTTGGAACAAGAGTGTACATACTAATAATTCATACAAAAAAGAAGGAACTTCTATTCTCATGTAAGATAAATTAGGCTTTCAATTAAAGAAGATACTTAGGGACAAACATGACAGGATATAATTATTAAGAGATCAGTTCATCATGAAACTATATTATTAATATTAATGCACCTAACACATAAACATCTAGTTATATAAAGTAACTATTAACAATCCTAAAACAACCTATCAACTAAAATACAATTATTGTCAGAAACCTCAACACACCACTGACATGAAGGGATATATCATCTAGACAGAAAATTGAAAAAGAAATAAAGGTCTTAAATGAAATGTCGGATTAGATGGATTTAATGGACTTTGATAGAGCTTTCCATCCCAAAAGAAATGAATACAATTTCTTCTTAAGTGCATAAGGAACATCTTCAAGAATAAATCATATATTAGGACATAAATATGTCTCAGAAAATATATGAAAATAGAATTTTTATTAGGCATCTTCACAAATTTACACAGATGTATGCCACATAGTGGTATAAAGTTAGACATTAACTAAAATACTCCCAGAATAAACTGAAACATGTGGAGACTAATCATAATGCATCTGAAAACATGCTTGGGTCAAGGAAGAATTCAAAGAAGATATCGAAAAGTATCTTGAGACTAATGAAAATGCAGAGAAATGCTACCAGACCTTATAGAAAGCTTTAAAAGCAGAACTTCATTGGAAGTTCATAGCAATACAAGCCCACCTAAAAAAAATCAAAAAGAAAAATCTCAGAAGAGCTAACTCTGTAGCTAAAGGAATTAGACAAACAAGAGCAAAAGTATCCAAAGACTAGTAGAAGGAAAGAAATAATAAAAAAAAAAATTGAACAGAAATAAATGAAATTGAAAACAAAAAGACTGTTGAAGACATCAGTGAAATCAAGAGTTGGTTCTTTGAAAAAAAAAAAAAAAAAAAAAAAGCAAAATCTACAAGCCCTTAGCTAGGCTAATGAAGAAAAGAAGAAACACAAGTGAAATGAATCAGAAATGAAAGAGATGAAATTGCAACAGACGCTATAGAAATACATGGTGTCATAAAAGCCTATTATCAACATCTGCATGCAAACATATTGGACAACTAGGAGAAATGGACAAATTAGTAAACTCATACAACCTCCCAAGACCGAATCAGAATTAAATAGACAGAATAAATAATTCAGTCACCTGTGCTGAAATTGAAAGAGTAATAAAATGTCTCCTTAAGAACAAAACACCAAGACCACATGACTTCTCCAGGGAATTCTAACAAAACTTCAAACAATTAAAGACTCAAACACACACACACACACACACACACACACACACACACACACACGCAAAATCAGAGAGGAAAACTCCCCAGTACATTCTATGAGGAAATTACTTTGATACCAGAACCAAAGACAGTGCAAAAGGGAAAATTTGAGACCAATATGCCTACTGAACATAGATGCAAAAATCCTGAACAAAATCCTAGCAAACCATATATAGCGACATAGTAAGAGTATCATTCACCCTGGTCAAGTAGCTTTCATCTCCAGGATGCAAGTCTGGTTCAACATGGGCAAATAAATCAATGTCATTCACCAGATTAACAAGAAGGAAGATAATCACAAGATCATTTCAATAGATACTGAATGAAATGCTCAATAAAATGAGAATAATGTAACTTATGTAAGCATATAAACCATAATGACAAACACATAGCCAACATCATACTCAATGGTGAAAGGTTGAAAGAATTTCCAATAAGATTAGGAATAAGACGAGGATGTCCACTGTCACTACTATTGTTCAACATAGAATTGGAATTCCTAATTGAATCAATTAAGCAAGAAAGCAAAAATTGAATCCAGGGCCTCCCCGGTGGCGCAGCGGTTGAGCGCTGGGTTGCGAAGCTGCCCGCAGCCTTTGCAGCACTGGTTCGATCCCCGGCTGCTTCCTGGCCACCAGATAAGGGTCCCACATGGTGCGCAGACCTCTCCTGCCGCCCGCTGCTCCCCTCAGCAGTGTACTTCGGTCCTTCTGCCTGCTTTGCTCCCTGCTCTGGCTCTGGTGAATTCTCTCACCCTCCCGAGCTTCTGACTGTACCCAGTGCTTGTATAAATAAATAAATAAATCTTTAAAAAATATTGAATCCAAATTAGAAAAAAAGTGAAACTATCAATATTTACAGATGGCATGTTTATGTACATTGAGAATGCAGAAGACTGCACCAAAAAAACTAATAGCAGTAATTCCACGTGATCCAGCACTACCACTCTTATCTATTTATCCTAAAAATACAAAAACTCTAATACAAAAAGATTTGTGTATGCCTTTGTACATAGGTGCACTGTCCACAATTATGGTGTCATGGGACAAATCTAAGTGACCTTCAACAGAAAAATGGATAAACAAATTGTGAAATATATACTCAGTGGAATACTACATAGCTATGAGAAAACATGAAATAGTGGGTTTTGCAAAAAAAAAAATGGATGGGCTTTGAGGTGGTTATGCTAAATGACATAAGTCAGAAAGTGAAAGACAGATATCAGATGGTTTTATTAATATGTGGAATATAAATAACCAAAGAACTTACACAGGTAAAATATAGCAGGAAATTATCATTAGTTCAGTGAAGAATTTAATGGCTAACAATGGGAATGGGGGCAGTGGAGGGGATAGTGTAAAGGCTTATATCCTCTTTCAGGGTGCCCCACCCACAAGTCTGATAAACTATTTTTCAACCCTATAGCTGATTGGACCATTTAGCACCAATCGGCTTACAGCTTGCTCCTGATTGGTACATTCCAAGATCCAGAAAGTACGCACTTGCATAAAAGGGCTCTGAGGAACAACTGCCACAACTGACAATAAGGCAGTTTTTACTGTGCTCTGAGGAGCAACTGCTGCAACTGACTTATGGTGGAGCAGCAGGGTGAGAGAACACCACTTCTCCTGCTGGCTCCCAATGCTGAGGTGGTTGGGTTCTGGTAACACTACAGAAGTCACATACACACAACTATTAGAACTAATGATAAATTCATTATGGTTTCAGTATACAATATCAATATAAAATTTCAATGTTTTTTCAATTCATTAATAAGGAAATTAATAAAGCAATTATATTTACTTAGAATCATAAAGAATGAAATACAAATAAAAAAAGAATAAGACTTTTACACTGTAGTTTTAGGCTTCTATAACAAAATAATCCATTTAGGCTGCTATAATGAAATAATTTGGGTGGCTAATAAATGACAGAAATTTATTTCCCACAGTTTTTAAGTGTAGACTATCTAAGGCATTGGCAGATTATGTGCCTAGTGTGATCCTGCTTTTGGGTTCATAGACAGTCATCTTTTCACTGATTCCTCACATGATGGAAGGGACTAAGGGATATCTGTAGGGTATCGTTTATAAGGACATTAAATTCCGTTCATGATATCTCTACTCTTATGACCTAATCACTTCCCAAAGACCCATCTCCTAGTTCCATCACAATGGGCATTATGTTTCAACATATGAATGAATTTTTTTTGGGGGGGTGGTAAATACAAACAGAATATAGTACATTGAAAGTATAAAATACTGTTGAAAGAAATTGAAGAATTAAATAAATGGAAAAACATTCATAAATTAGAAAGCTTAATGTTAAGATATTAGTCACTAAATTGAGCTACAGATACAATCCTTATACAATTCTAGCTGTCCTTTTTTGTAGAAATTGACATGTTGATGCTAAAATTCATAGAAAAATTGAGACAAAATGAAGAATCTTGAGACAGAAAATCCAAGTTGGAGGGCTCTTAATTCAATTTTCAAAATTGGCTACAAAGGTGTAATAGGCAAGATAGTATAAAAATGACATAAGGATAGACACAGATCATAGGAAGTGAGTTAAAATCCAGAAATAAACCCTTATATTTGTGATCAATTGAATTCTGACAAGGATGCCATGATAATTTGATGTGGATAGAGCAGTTTTTTTCAATAAATATTGTATCCATATGGAAAAGAATGAAGTTATTTCAAATAAATTAACTCAAAATAGATCATTGATCTAAAGGTAAAAACTATAAACTCTTAAAATATCAGAGTAAAACTTCATGGTTGTATTAGACAATTTTTTTGATACAACTCCAAAAACAGAGTCAAAGAAAAGATAGATTGTCTTCATCAAAATGACTAACTTTTGGGGGCTTCCCTGGTGGGGCAAGGGGTTAAGCACCGCACTATGAAGCAATCCACAGCTTCTGTAGCACAAGTTCAATCCCTGGCCGGCCAGGGAGCAACCCACATGGCGAGGCAGACCTCTCCAGTCTTGCCCGCTGCTGCTCCCCTCAGCAGTGTATTTCAGTCAGTTTGCCTCTTCTATTCCTCACTCTGCCTCTGGTGAATCCTCTCACCTCCACATATCTGGTCTGTACCCCAGCTCTTGTATGCATAAATAAATAAATCTTTTTTTAAAAAAGTTTAAAAATTTATTAACTTTTGCAGTTTAAAGGATACCATTCAGAAAGTGAAAATAAAACTCAAAGAATGGGAGAAATATTTTCAATTCATATATCTGACAAAGGTCTAGTTATCCAAAATATATATAAAAAAATCCTCCTCATCAACAATAAAAAGAAACCCAATTAACATAGAAAAAGTGAGGGGACGGAGCAACATGGCAGCGAGGAGATGCTGCGAGTAAGATCTCTCATTAAAAAAAAGTTAATAGGGAGGAAAAGCGGCAGGTCCCAGTGAGAACTGGGTCATGGAAGATAAACGGACAACTCCAGCAAACTACCCAAAGAAGAAAGTTGCCATAAAAGAGAACTAGAAGGGAGGAAAGCGCAGAACCCTGCTACCCTCCCCCACCCACAAAGTCGGCACTCTCCAACCAACAGAAAGGATGAAAAAAACAAACTAAAACGACCAACAAGAACAAACTACGCATCAAGCGGGACCAGGAGTGGAAAGGAACTATTTCAGCCACAACACCCTGTGAACTGGAGCTGTGGAGAACCCTGCAGGATTGCAGGATTCGCCGCGGAGGTGAGAGAATGGCTCCAGGCGCCATTAGAGAACAACAGAGACTCTGGAGACCTGCACACAGCCCTGGGCCGGCCAGTAAGCTTGCGCGGAAAAACGGCACACTTGAAAAGCAAACGTGGATCGGGATCCTGGCTGCCCAGGTCCCTGCGCCTGCGACCTAGGCTTGCGGGGAGATGCGCGGGGGCCCTCACTGAGGTGAAAGTCCCTCACTGAGTAATCAGAAACCAGGCGCCCAGGCACAGGAGCGGGGTGCAAAAGGCGCCATTCCTGAGGCCACTGAACTGGGCTACAGCCCGCATCCTGGACCTGAGGGCTTTGGAACTGAGACCCGGGACACGAAATTCGGGGCGTGGGTTCTCCACCACGGTGGGGCACAAGGCAGACACAGCACCCCAAAGCCGTTGAGGTTTACCCAACCATTCCTGCACTGTTCCCTGTCCCATGGGGAGAAAAAACAGCCCCCAAGGACAATAGGAGAGATCTCTGGCGCCACCTAGCGACCAGAAAAAAAAAGTCACTAACACCCCATAGAACAGGGAAATTTCTTCAGAAAAGACTGCTTGAAAAGGGCAGAAGGCTCCCGGAGGAGCCAGTGGCCAGCTGGGAAGTTAGCCCACGCCAGGCCCCTTCCGACCAGCAGTCTGAGCCCACAGGGGGAGCGGGCACCCACGGCTGGGGCAGACCGGGCGCGCAGAAGAGTGTGCCTGAGACCGGATGCGCAGGGACTGCGTCCCACATCGCCATTTTAGAACAGGGACATTTCTTCAGTAAAGACTGCCTGAAACCAGCAGAAAGCTCCCTCAGAAGCCAGAGATGGTTCCTGGAGGAGCCAGAGGGGAGCGGAGAAGTTCACCCAAGATGCTGGCCAGTCCCAGCAACACAGTGTCTCAATGCATACGACAAATTAGAAAACAGACAGTAGGGAGTAGAAGAACCACACACAACCTAACAACTCCTCAGGAAAAAAGCACACCACAAAAAGAAAACCACCCCCCAGATTACAACGACAGTAACTTGGAAGAACTTCTGAGCCTTCCAGAAAGAGAATTTAAAATTGCCATGATTAAAAAAGTGACAGAACTCATAAAGGAAAACAATGATATGAGAAAAATAATCAACGATCGGAAGAATGAAATTGAGTCCCTAAAGGGGGAAGCAAAAAAAACACAGGAGATCAAAGAATTAATGGAGGAACTAAAGAACTCTGGGAAAAGCAACGAAAGCAGAATAGATGAAATGGAAAAACGAATAAGTACTCTTGAAGACACAAAAATAAAAAGGACCAAAACAGAAAAGGAAAGAGAAGTACGTAGGAAAAAGAACCAAGAAAGACTTCGGGAACTATCGGACTCCATGAGGAAAGGAAATATAAGAGTTATAGGAATTCCAGAAGGAGAGGAGAGAGATGTAGGAACAGAGAAAATATTCCAGGAGATAATTGAAGAGAACATCCCAAACGCGAAGAAGGAGCTGAAAATTGATATACAAGAAGCAAGAAGAACACCAAACTTCCACAACGAAAGGAAAAATACAGCAAGACACATAATAGTAAAGCTCCCAAGAATCCAGGACAAGGAAAAAATAATGAACCTGACAAGAGGGAAGGAACAGATAACATTCAAAGGGAAACCAATCAGGCTGACATCAGACTTCTCTGAAGAAACACTATGGGCAAAGAGAGAGTGGAGGGACATAGTCAACAGACTCCAAGAAAACAGATGCCAACCAAGAACACTCTATCCCGCAAAGCTCTCCTTCCTCTATGAAGATAGAATAAGGACCTTCCAGGACAAACAGAAACTCTGGAATTTCATTACGACTAATCCCCCACTCCAAGAAATACTACAAGGAATCCTAAAGCCAGAACCTCAGAGGGACGAATAACAACGAAAGAAGGCCAAAAAAAGTTATTAAAAGAATAAATAAATAAAATCAAAGGAAAGACAAACACAATGGCAAATACAGATGCTACCATATCAATATTAACTCTAAATGTAAATGGACTAAACTCTTCAATAAAAAGACACAGAGTTGCAGCCTGGATTAAGAAACAAAACCCAACCTTTTGCTGTCTCCAGGAAACACATTTAGCTGCAAAAGATAAAAATAGGCTCCAAGTTAAAGGATGGAAAACAATCCTACAAGCAAATGGACCAAAAAAGAAAGCAGGAACAGCTATACTTATATCAGATAAAACAGATTTCAAACTCAAAAAAATAAAAAGAGACCCCAATGGTCACTACATTATGATCAAGGGGACAATACTTCAAGATGAAATAACACTCATTAACATATACTCACCAAACGAAGGAGAACCAAAATATATCAGACAACTGTTGTCATCTCTGAAAACAGACATCAGAGAAAACACATGGTAGTGGGAGACTTCAACACACCACTATCAACAATGGATAGATCAACAAGACAAAAAATAAGTAAAGAAACTAAAGCTCTAAATAAGGATCTAGAGCATTTGGGCTTAACAGACATCTATAGAACACTAAACCCCCCAAAAAAGGAGTACACATTTTTCTCAAGCGCACACAGATCATTCTCCAGGATCGATCACATACTGGGGCACAAGACAAACATCAACAGATACACCAAATTGAAATCATACCAACCATCTTTTCTGACCATGAAGGAATCGAGCTAGAAATAAACCATAAAAAGAAGGCAAGGAACTTTCCTACCTCATGGAGATTAAAAACCACAGTACTGGAAGACCACTGGACTAATGAAGAGATCAAAGAAGAAATTAAAAAATTCTTTGAATGGAATGATAAGGAGGACACCAATATCCTAAATGTATGGGATGCTGCAAAAGCAGTAATAAGAGGAAAATATATAGCAATAGAAGCTCACATCAAGAAAGAAGAAAGAACTCAAAGAAACAACCTAATCTCGAAGCTCAAAAATCTAGAAAAAGAACAACAAAAAACCACAAAACCAGTAGAAGAAAAGAAATAATAAAAACCAAAGCAGAAATTAATGAAATTGAAACTAAAAAAACAATCCAAAAGATCAATGAAACCAAGAACTGGTTCTTTGAAAAAATCAATAAAATAGACAAACCCCTAGCCAGGGTCACAAAGGAAAAAAGGGAGAAAGCACAAATAAACAGGATCATAAATGAAAGAGGAAAAATCACAACAGACACAGCAGAAATCAAAAGAATAATCAGTAACTACTATGAACAGTTATATGGAAACAAATTCAACAATCTAGAGGAGATGGACAAATTCCTACAACTCTACAATCACCCAAAGCTAGATAAAGAAGAAATAGAACACCTAAACAGACCAATTACAAGCAGCGAAATTGAAATGGTAATCAGAAACCTTCCCAAAAACAAAAGCCCAGGACCTGATGGATTTACAAGTGAATTCTACGAAACATTCAGAGAGACGAATTAGTGCTATCCTTCACAAACTCTTCCAAAAAATTGAGAAGGAAGAGACAATACCAAACATGTTCTATGAAGCCAACATTACACTAAAACCAAAACCGAACAAGGACAACACAAAAAAGGAAAACTACAGGCCAATCTCCCTAAGGAACACTGATGCAAAAATCCTCAATAAAATTTTTGCTATCAGAATCCAACAATATATCCATAAGATAATTCACCACGACCAAGTAGGATTCATTCCAGGGAAACAAGGATGGTTTAACATCCAAAAATCAATCAACGTTATCCAACACATCAACAAAAAGAAATATAAAAACCATATGATAATATCAATAGAAGCTGAGGAAGCTTTTGACAAAGTGCAACACCCATTCATGATAACAGCCCTTGAAATTCTTGGGATACAAGGAACATACCTCAACATCATAAAGGCCATCTATGACAAGCCAACAGCCAGTATCATTCTCAATGGTGAAAAGCTGAAAGCAATTCCATTAAGATCTGGAAAAAGACAAGGATGTCCACTCTCACCACTGCTTTTCAATATAATACTGGAAGTCCTAGCCAGAGCAATAAGACAAGCGAAAGACATACAAGAGGGCCTCCCCGGTGGCGCAGCGGTTGAGCGCTGGGTTGCGAAGCTGCCTGCGGCCTCTGCGGCACCGGTTCGATCCCCGGCTGCTCCTCGGCCACCAGAGGAGGATCCCACATGGTGCGCAGACCTCTCCTGCCGCCCGCTGCTCCCCTCAGCAGTGTACTTCAGTCCTTCTGCCTGCTCTGCTCCCCGCTCTGGCTCTGGTGAATTCTCTCACCCTCCCGCGCTTCTGACTGTACCCAGTGCATGTATAAACAAAACAAACAAACAAATAAAATAAATAAATAAATAAAACATGCCTCTATAAAAAAAAAAAAAAAAAAAAGAAAGACATACAGGAATCCACTTAGGAAAAGAAGAAGTCAGACTATCACTATTTGCAGATGATATGATAATATACGTAGAGAACCCCAAAAACTCCACAGAAAAACTAATTCAACTCATCAATCAGTTCAGTAAAGTGGCAGGATACAAAATCAACACGCAAAAGTCAGTAGCCTTCCTATACACAAACAATAAATCTGAAGAAGAAGAAATAAAAAAAAAAATCCCTTTTATTATTGAAACAAAAAAAATCAAATATTTGGGAATAAATCTAACAAAAGAGGTAAAGGTCCTATACAAAGAAAACTATAAAACACTGTTAAAAGAAATAGAAGAAGACACAAAGAAATGGAAAGAAATCCCCTGCTCATGGATTGGAAGAATAAACATTATTAAAATGGCCATCCTACCAAAAGCAATATACAGATTCAATGCTATTCCAATCAAAATTTCAATGTCATTCTTCAAAGAAATAGAACAATTATTGATGAAATGCATATGGAATCACAAAAAACCCCGAATAGCGAAAGCTCTCCTGAAAAAAAAAGAAGGGAATGGAGGCATCACACTCCCAGACTTCAAACTATACTACAAAGCCATAATCATCAAAACTGCATGGTACTGAAACAATAACAGACATACAGACCAATGGAATCAAATAGAAAATCCAGAAATAAACCCACAGATTTATGGTCAACTAATCTTTGACAAAGGAGCAAATACTATGCATTGGAGCAAAGAAAGTTTGTTCAATAAATGGTGCTGGGAAAACTGGGTTGCTACATGCAAAAGAATGAAGCTTGACCACTAACTCACACCATACACATAAATCAACTTAAAATGGATTAAAGAACTAGACATAAGACCTGAAACCATAAAATACATAAAAGGAAATATAGGCGAAACACTACGTGATATGCACATCAAAGACATCTTTACAGACACATCACCCAAAGCAGTGATAGTGAAGGCGAAGATAAACAGCTGGGACTACATCAAATTAAAGAGCTTCTGCACAGCAAAAGAGACAATAACAAAAACAAAGAGAAACCCCACCAACTGGGAGAACATTTTTGCACCCAACACTAATGATAAAGGACTGATCACAAAAATCTGCAAAGAGCTGATGGGAGTTAACAACAACAAAGAAAATAATCCAGTCAAAAAATGGGCAGAAGTGCTAAAAAGAAACTTCTCTGAAGAGGAAAAGCAAATGGCCAACAGGCATATGAAAAAATGTTTAACATCACTTGTAATCAGGGAAATGCAAATCAAAACTACCACGAGATACCATCTTACACCAGCGAGAATGGCACATATTAAAAAAACTAGCAACAACAAATGCTGGCGAGGGTGTGGAGAAAAAGGAACTCTCCTGCACTGTTGGTGGGAGTGCAAACTGGTCCAACCACTATGGAGAGCTGTGTGGAGATTTCTGGACCTACTAAACATAGAGCTTCCATATGATCCAGCAATTCCACTCCTAGGTATTTACCCAAAGGTCACAGAAACATCCATTCCAAAGAGCACCTGCACCCCTATGTTTATAGCAGCACTATTTACAATAGCTAAGCTTTGGAAACAGCCCAGATGCCCAAAAATAGATGACTGGATCAAGAAGATATGGTACATATACACCATGGAATATTACTCAGCATTCAAAAAATATAAACACATGCCATTTGCAGCAACATGGATGGCACTGGAAGGGATCATGCTCAGCGAAATAAGCCAGAAAGAAAAAGAAAAATACCGATGGTCTCACTCATAGCAGGAATCTAGAGAACTTAAATAAGGGACCAGGAAAATGAATAACTATAAGAAAGTGAAAATCAAAATCAACAAAAAACTACGAACCAGAGACACTTTTTGGGGGGTGGGGGTGGGAGGGGGGAATGGGGTCAGAATGGGGGGGTTTGCAATTGTATGGGGAATATAAAAATAAAATTTATTATTTAAAAAATAAAAAATAAAAAAACATAGAAAAAGTATTTAAATAACTGTTTCTTGAAAGAAGATATAGAAGCAATCAATAAAGCATTTGTAAAGACATGTAATAATTAAGGAAATGCAAATAAAAACTATAATGAGATACAACTTTATATATATTAGGGTGTTTAACATTAAAAAAAAAAATAGCATGTTAGAAAGGCTATGGCGGGCCTCCCCGGTGGCGCAGCAGTTGAGCGCTGGGTTGAGAAGCTGCCCGCAGCTTCTGCGACGCCGGTTCCATCCCGGGCTGCGGCTGCTCCCCGGCCACCAGAGGAGGGTCCCACATGGCATGCAGACCTCTCCTGCCGCCCGCTGCATCCCTCAGCAGTTTACTTCAGTCCTTCTGCCTGCTCTGCTCCCAGCTCTGGCTCTGGTGAGTTCTCTCAGCCTCCTGTGCTTCTGACTGTACCCAGTGCTTGTTTAAATAAATAAATAAATCTTTTTTTAAAAAAAGAAAGGCTATGGAGAAACTGGAAACTTCATTTCGGATGGTATTGTTGATACAATTGTGAAATAAACTAACAACACTGGAGAACGGATTGTCAATTCCCAATCAGGCAGTAAACTTTGGAGGCACTGAAAAGGTGAAAATATTTTAGATAAGGTAGGTAAAGTCATTGCATTAAAAAGAAAATCCAGAAAATCTGCATTTTAATTTTAACTCTGAGATGGCAATATTTTAGAATTTTAAAACTTAGCTGTTTTTAAATATACATAATTTATAAAAAATATGTATTTAAATATATGTATATATAAAATTATCATGCAGCATATTCTTAACATTTACCAGAAGTAAGAATAAAATAATGACTGATATTTACTGAGCCCTGGATATGAACTGAGTGATGGGTATTGTTCCTAACCCCATTTTACAGGTGCTCAGTTTAGTGACAGAAATAGCCTCTTAGCCTTTAGGAAATGTTCTTCATAACACAATCTCAGAAAGTCTTGCGACATTGTGAACTCTAATACTTAAAAAGGTCATGTAATGTCTCATAAAGTAAAGTAAGGAGCTACTGAACATTTAGATGATTTCCTTCAGGCTAACAGTGAAAATTGGTGGGGGATAGGTTGTTACCAATAAACTGAAGCAACCAAATTTATATAAAGAGAAAATAATTTCAAAATCTTCCTGGGACCACTGTGCTGGGTTTTAGGCTAGCTCACCTACTATGGTGCTCTTTGCACATACACAATACATATGTGCAAATGTGATAAAAATGCTGAAGTTTTAAATGCTACAAGTCCAACATTATAAAAAAAAGGCTATATAAGAAACATGCTATTAAAATCATGGGTTATCTAAATCATGTTATGTTACTTTCACATTCTATGGAGTAGGAAAAGTTGTTTTTCATCATATCACAAAAGTCTCACTTAAGTATATGAGGAAGTTAATAATGGTCTCACACCTAGTGATTTTTTAAAAAGTTTTATTTATTTATGCTTACAAGAACTGAGGTGCAATCTAGAGGTGAGGGGGTTAAGCGGATTCACCAGAGAGAGTGGGGAGCAGAACAGGCAGATCTACTGAAATACACTGCTGAGGGGAGTAGCGGGCGAGACAGGAGAGGTCTGCTGCACCCTGTGGGTTAGCTGCCTGCCCTGGATTGAACTCATGTGCAGTGGCTGGTGATAGCTTGATAGCGCTGTCTTTAACCCTTGAGCAACCAGGAAGGCCCCTAGTGATTAACTTTTAAGGGAGGATTAATTTTATTTTTGTGCTCTGAAGTGTGAGCTGCACAATATTTGTATTTCAAGATGATACTATTTATTGTGCTTTCACCATAGGTAGTATTTTCAGGTTATTTTTTCTTTAGTAGTTTAGCCAACCACAATAACTGTATGAGCTTACTAACTTCATTAACTCTCAACATTTTGTTAGACTAAATCACCACCTGAAATGTGGAGTTAAGAGATCAAATTTAAAAATTAACTTTTCTTTTTAAAAATTTTTGGTTGAGGAGAGATTTCTTAATTAGTCTTGACAGTCATTTTAATGGAATCTTTAATTTTAATGAGATTAAAGTATACATTTATTTGTAAAATAATAATAAAGGTGGCTTGAGTGCCAATCTAATTGCTAAAAAATTTGAGCTTATTACATTTCCTAGAGAAGATTGATTGGAGTTGATAGAAAAGTTTGAGACATTTGCACGGCCTTAAAAAGACTCGCATGTGGCAGCACCTAAAGGGTATTTTGAGGTGGCTAACTTTAGCAGAATTTATAAATGACTAGTGGGTCCCCCACATGTACTTATGCTTTTTAGATAATTAATCTGTGTAACAGCCCTATCACAAGCAAAATATTCATAGTGCTTCCAAATGGAGACTAGCTTTAATGGAATGCTTAGACTTCTGGCTACAAAATTGTAGAGAGTAAGGAATTTAGCTTTTCTGACATTCAGTCTAGTATAAGCACAACAAATTTTGTGCTACATTATTGCTTACAGTCTCTTTTTTTTCTATAGCAAAGTTATTAAAATACAACAAACTAACGAATACTCATCTCTACAACTATTTTTTTTAAGAAGTGGGGTACAGGCCAGAGTCGTGGGGAGTGAGAAGATTCAGCAGCGGAGAGCGGAACAGGCAGATGTACTGAAATACATTGCTGAAGGGAGCAGCAGGCAAGACGAGAGAGGTTTTCTGCACAATGTGTGTTGCTCCCCAGCTGGCCAGGGATCAAACTCATGCCTCAAAGGCCACGCACAGACTCACAGAACTGTGCTGAACCCCCTGCACCACTAGGGAGGCCCTCTACAAGTATTTTTAAGTGGAGAATTGATCTGTTAAAAATTCTTGCTTAAGTGGAATTTTCCAGTTGCTTTCCCTTTCTCCTTCCCACTGTTATTCATGGAGAGGTTCTTTTGTGCTGATTGGATTGCTTCATGGTCCTTCTCTGTGATTTTTATACTTAAGGGGAAAAGCCAACTACACACAATGCAGAGATGGAACTTTGGTGAGTGGGGGAAGGATAGGAATTTATTTAGAAATATCATCAGGACCAGCCTGCCTGAGAAGGGGACCATTTAAGTTACCACCTACAGAATGAGGAAAAAGTCATGTGAAGAACTTCCACTGAGAAGACATGGAGCAGATGAGGGACTTTCCTCTACCAACCCTGGGCAGACAAACATGTTAGAGTATCCTGAATTTGAACAAATACTTGCCTTACTAGTGTGTTTTTCACATTTTCATGTTACAAATTAGCATCCTATCATTTCAGCTTGAAGAACTCTTTTTTTTTGCACAAATTGTAATGCAGAATATATCTTTGAATATATCTTCCCCCACTCTCTCCTGGCCTGTAAGACGTATGCTGAGAAATCTGCTTTATCAAGTCTGCCAATGATGCTCTCTATTGCATTTTATTTCATTAATTTTATTTCTCAGCTCCAGAATGTCTGTTTAGTTATTTTTTATGACTTCTATATATCTGTTGAACTTTCCACTTTGTATATTGCTTATTGATTTTATTGGTTTTTTTGTGTTCTCTTATAACTGCTTAACTGCTTTAAACAATTATTTTGAATGATTTATCCACCAATTTAAATACCTCTATTTCTTTGAGCTCACTTACTAGAAATTTATGGTGCTCATTTGGTGGTATCATGTTCCTTTGATTTTTTGTTTACTTTGCGTTTCATTGATGTCTATGTTTGATGGTACCATTCCATCTTTTAGACTTTATGAGCTGGTTTTGGTGCAGAAAGACTTTTATCTTTGTTTGAATGTGAGGATGCTGGGTGGGGTGGTTCTGGGGAAGGCTCAGTGCCATAGTCTCTATATAGTTTCATGAAATGAGTCAGCTTTAGTAGATTGCAGGGATACTCATGGCCAAGGCTGAGGGCGTTTGCAGTGTTGTGAAGGCAATTAGGCAAAGGCCACGTGGGCCACTTGATATCTTTTTCTTCCATGGTGGGTGTCATGTCCTCTTGGTTTCTGGCATGTATGGCTTGTGAGTATTCTCATGACAACGTTGGCATTGATATTTGATGGATGGAGCAGCCATGGAACTGGGACTTAGAACATGGACACTTGTCGATCAACAGTGACTCTGTTGTCTGGGGAACTGCTTATTAGTTTGTAGTGACAGTGGTTATGGTGCTTGAGAAGTCAGTATATGCCAAGCAGTCATTGATCCAGGGTCTGAATCATGGGTGCACATTATAAAACAGCAATTGTAGAGTCTGAGTCACTGTGTAGCCTACGTAGGTGCTGGATCTCATTCTTGAGATGTGGGCAAGGAACTGTCATCTGGAGTGCAGATGAGTACTGAGCTAGATTACAGAACATGGATGTAAATAGAAGAGTTATGGTTTTGAGGGCTGGGGTGTGCACTGGATTGGAGAGTCTTGGCAGCTGTGATCCCGGCTGTGCATTTGAGGTTCCTTTTTGGGGGAAGATGTTATAGCAGTTTTGTTATTTAGGGGACTGTACATATTATCAGCATGGGGTCCTTTGCTATGAAAACTGTGGGAAGTCCCTGACTGCCACAGAGGCTATTGATATCTGTGTAGTAAAGGCTGCTGGGATCCTTCAAGGAACAAACTATTGGGGATAACAATGGCACCTACTATTATGGCTAATATTTTTAGCCTTCATCCAACTTTGTTTTTCTGCTTCTCTCAACATCTCTGACAAGCTGATCTCTCAAACAATCCTTTTTATGAAGTTTTCTCCTTTCATTACTTCATTGTGTTTCTTATAAGTTCTTTATTGGGTGCTTGAGCTCTCTTCAGGCTATTTTCAGTTGTGTGTAACTGTCTATGATTGTTTTTCTGGGGGTGGTGGAAAAGCTAGTGTCTCCTACTGTAGTATGTTGCTCAGTGTCAAAATTTTAGAAATATAACATGTTTCAAAGTACATGTGACAAATTTTATATTCACTTTTTAATATTTAATTTGCATCTTTAAGAATGTACATTCGAATATTATAATCTTTGGATACAATATATTTTTAAAAATTCTTTACTTGCTGAGAATAAGTACATGTCAAGATAAAATTGGAAATAAAGACAAAAATAGATCTCATAAAAGAGCAGAAAACAGAAAAATTTAGAAACTGAATTTTTAAAATCTCAAAATAATGAAAGAATAGACTTCTGTCACACATAACATATACAAAATTTGCAATGTACATTATACATTTTTCAAATTTAATTGCTGATTAAAACATTACAAATAAGCCAACTGTACTCTGCAAGTTATTTAGAATTTTACTAGTCAGAACAATGAAAATGAACAAGAATATTATTCTCATCATATTCACCATTTTATCAGGTCTGATAAAATCCATGAAACTATAAATTTCACTAAATGGGGATTTAATTATTGATCAAAACAATGAAAAATAATATTGAAATATTGATCAAAATAATGACAAGGATATTCACATCAAATTCTGGGCCCAAAAGCAACAAATGCAACTCTATCTGGCTGTAATATGATGAAGAAATTGCCTTCTCAGAGTCAGCAGACCTGGCAAGAATGAGGAAGGAAACTCCTTCAGCCCCATTCCATCAAGAGAAACCTGCCTTTCTGCCCTTGGTTTCATCATGGTCCAGGGAAGGCATGGGATGAAAGAGAATCATAGAAAATTCAGCCAATATAAATTTAATTTCTAAGTTTTAAAAATCTGACTTTCCCACAATAAACATTTAATTACTGCTTAAGCTCATTTCCTTTGAAATATAGGATTTAATGAGTTGATCTACCTTAATAAATATGCATAGTGATGCAAAAGAAAGAAAGAACTTCCCAATGAGAGTATTTACTCATCGTCCCTTCCCTGGGAAGGCACATGTTAGTAGCTTCAGAGGTAAATGAGTAACAACTATTCAAAAATAGGTTTTTTTTAATAGTTGATAACAGTTTATGATTTTATATAAATTTAAATGCCCAGTGAAAAGGGAAATTAGATTTCTCTGGCATCTATCCTCTGTTTGATTTTATATAAGCAAGACAAACCTGTTTGGATGACAAAGCTGTGCTCTGAACTGTGACTACTGCCAGTCCTTACTGTTCAGTTATAAATGGTCAAATACTCATTGATGTAAAGGGCCGATGATATTGCCTATAGTGGCCAAGTGTTGGCAGGAACACCAGCCTTTTCCGAGAGCTCTATAAATATACCTGAAACACATCAGCTACCCAGTTTGTAGCCAGCCCCACCCATCCTCCCACAATTGCTCATTCTTTGTGAGCAGCTTTTGTAATTGGAATGTATTTATGGGTACCTGCAATATGACCACCAAATTGAATTCCATTTGCAATAAAAGTCAAACTTTTTTCTTCACTGCCAAATGAATTTCCAGAGGCTGCCATAACTTGGTGCTTTATTTTAATATAAGCAAATATCACTGAAGGCACTGATGATCAGTGGTTTAAAATTAGGTAGTCAATGAGAAAGTGAATGATGAAGGCAGTCTTACAACAAATTTGTGGGTGTGCATAATCCTCCCACAGAACCCATGTGGCAGGGGACTGTGGCTGGTGTGGTATTGTTTTGGTTCATGACACTAGAATAGATATATTGTCCACATTAAAATATCCCTATCAATGTGTGAATAGAAATTACAGAAGAATTTGTCATAAATGATAAAAGGAAAATTTGGAGGGAAAATACAATACCTACAAAACATACTTAATTTTGTAGACTTTTATTTACGTACATATGCATATGTATGTACATGTGTATGTTCAAGGACCAGGTAAAATTATGAGGAAGTCAAAAAGAAAAGGTATAAAAGTAAATCCCTGCAGGGCCTCCCCAGTGGTGCAGCGGTTGAGCGCTGTGCTGCGAAGCTGCCCGCAGCCTCTGTAGCGCCGGTTCGATCCCCGGCCTCTGGCAAGGGTCCCACATGGTGTGCAGACCTCTCCTGCTGCCCGCTGCTCCCCTCAGCAGTGTATTTTGTCCGTCTGACTGTTCTGCTCCCCGCTCTGGCTCTGGTGAATCCTCTCACCCTCCTGAGCTTCTGACTATACCCAGTGCTTGTATAAATAAATAAATAAATCTTAAAATAAATACATAAATAAAAAATAAATCCCTGCAAATCTTTGCTCGGTTTCCTCTTCCTATAGCTTGTTCTTTGTGTAGGTATGATCAGACGACAAGATTCGAGGATTTAGCTTTGGATCAGACCAAAAATTCTAATATAACATTCATTTTTTTTCTTCTCAGACCTTGGGAATCTGTAGTGAATTAAAGTCTCTGTAGTGAATTAAAGTCAGCCATGTTCATCAAAAAAAAAAAACAAAAAACAAAACACAGCGAAGTTCAGAGAAAACATGTGCCCAAGCAGTGTAAAGGAAACATGGGAGTTCTTTTATTTGCATATCACAGATAGCTGTTGATGGGAAGATATGGTTAAGTTTAGAAAGTAAATAAAAAATACTTGTATAGATGGGTCTCCCTGGTGGGGCAAGAGGTTAAGTCTCAGCGCTACGAAGCTATCCAGCCACTGCAACATGAGTGTGATACCTGGCCATGGAGATAACACACTTGGTGCAGCAGACCTCTCCTGTCTCACCTGCTGTTCCTCTCAGCAGTGTATTTCAGTCAGTCCACCTGTTCTGCTCCCCACTGTGTCTCCGGTGAATACTCTCACCCCCACCCCACACACACACCTCTGGTCGAGCTCTTTGTATACATAAATAAATAAAATAAATCTTAAAAAAATACTTGTATAACCAGTAAGAAAGACACATATCAAAAAAACTAGCAACAACAAATACTGGTGAGGATGTGGTGAAAAAGGAACTCTCTTACATTGCTGGTAGGAGTGTAAACTGGTCCAACCACTATGGAAAGCTGTCTGGAGGTTCCTCAGTCTACTGAAAGTGGAGCTTCCATATGCCCCAGCAATTCCACTTCTAGGGTTTTATCCAAAGGACACAAAAACATTGATTCAAAAGAATACCTATACCCCGCTGTTTATTGCAGCACTATTTATAATAGGTAAAATCTGGAAACAACCCAAATGCCCCAAAATAGATGACTGGATCAAGAACATATGGTATATGTATACAATGGAATACTATTCAGCAATCAAAAAAAGATTAACTCATGCCATTCGTAACAACATGGATGGAACTAGAAGAAATTATGCTCAATGAAATAAATCAGAAGGAACAAGAAAAATACTGGATGATTTCACTTATAGGAGAAATATAGGGGAACCAAATAAGACTTCAGGGGAAAAAAGTAACAATAAAAAAACACAACACAACAAAACAAAAACAAACATACAATTATAAACCTGAGATATCCTACAGGGGAGGAGAGGGGAGAGGGAGAAGCACAGGGGACTGTGGTGATGGTGCACGGGTGAATTGGTAAAGGAATTTCTATGGGGACTACACCTGAGTGGAGGGTGGGGGGATGGGGGGATGGGGGTGGGGGAGGGTAGCAAACATTGTTTAACAATGAACAATGATGTAAAATATATATATATAAATAAAAAATAAATTAAAAAATATATAGAGACAAGATCTATGTAGGCATTACTGACAAAAATATGATTTAATAGTATTCGATCTTAACAACATGGTCTTTAATGGTAATGTATGTTTATGTGTTTCTTATGTCATTGTAAACTATATTCTATCTGTTTTAAAATTTTGAGTAATTAAAATTAGAACATCTGCTTACATATTTAATATGGTATCCAAGGCACTTTGTTACTCAGAAAATGTTAATATGACCTCTGATGAGGTCTCTCAATTTTTCTTGGCAAAACTCTGGCATTTTCTCTTGATAGAATTTGAATTTTCAATGCCACAAGTAGAAAACTGAAAACTGCCAAAGCAACTGCAGCTCTTGTCCCAAGGCAGAGGTGTTTCTCCATCAGTAGTGCCTGTTTTTTGGCAGTCAAATTGTGTATTCCAAGTAGTTATTCGAAGGTTGTCTAGGTTGAACACATATCTAACCTGGGGTAGACAGTATGGTATTTTCTTTTGCCTCTTCTGTGATGTTTGCTGTGGAGCAATGTGCTAGGTTTAATTAGATGATTCCATCTATCTGTGACTTCTAATTCTAATTGAAACACTGGGATAATTTATCAATATTGACATGGCTCATAATCCTGAAGGTACTAACATGTGCTCTACAGTATCTTTTGTGTACTTTTCTTCTGTTGTAGTTTAGTGTCATTATGGTGTGTTTTTTGACGATGTATATTAGAGACAAAATTAGCATCATTCTACACAGGGCCTGTGATGCTTTAATTAGTCCATAATATCTTACTGTTCCTAAGTGAAGAATACATTCTTTGATAGATGATGCACACTGATAACAGTGTGGTTCATCCTGAATTTATAATCCTTTGTTTTAGTTAAGAGATTTTCAACATATTTTTAATATCTACATTCAGTGAACACAAGCATC
The DNA here is from genome assembly GCF_014898055.3 of Talpa occidentalis. Taxonomy (NCBI): domain Eukaryota; kingdom Metazoa; phylum Chordata; class Mammalia; order Eulipotyphla; family Talpidae; genus Talpa; species Talpa occidentalis. The sequence continues at coordinate 68,588,868 of NW_026555331.1, forward strand.
CACATTTGCTATAGACAGATAATTTCCTTAATTGATATGAGAAGTAAAAAAAGATGCTGAAGGTAATCTTGAGAAGGGATTTGATGTGAGGAGGGTGAGGGGGAGCAGGTTTGGGACACTACAGTAGCTTCCTGAAAACCCCAATTCAATTCAAACTGCTGTTCAAAGCTTTAGAAAATGAGGCAAGTAGGGCCTCCCCAGTGGCTCAGCGGTTGAGCGCCGGGTTGTGAGGCTGCCAGCGCCAGTTTGATCCCCGGCTGCCAGACGAGGGTCCCACATGGTGCGCAGACCTCTCCTGCTGCCCACTGCTCCCCTCAGCAGTGTACTTCGTCACTCTGCCTGTTCTACTCTCCGCTCTGGCTCTGGTGAATTCTCTCACCCTCCCGAGCTTCTGACTGTACCCAGTGCTTGTATAAACAAACAAAAAACAAATAAATAAATAAAACTTTAAAAAAAAAGAAAATGAGGCAAATAATTCCTTTAGTAGCATGGCTCAAGGCAAGATAAATTCTCCATTGGAAAAGCTCTTGTAAATGTTGCTTTGAGGACAATTTATAAGGAATAGCTTAATGGTCATCCAGGATATGAAACTCTTTCAAATATTAGGATGCTGAGGGATTCTCAGGTTCTTAATTGGGCGGCCGTGTGTAGCATTTAGTTTATTCTCTTATGGCAACCCCGTGGCAGATACTCTTGTACTTTATGAATACTTCTGTTGGGTTATGAGGAAATGTGTGTATCATAATGTTATTCCTTCAAATGATTTATTTTCTGGTGAGGTATGTCATATTTCCTCACATAACTTAGGTCATAATTTTGAGAAAAAGACTTTCAGAAATTTTTGGTAACTGAGAAGGTAAGCAAATACAAGAACTTACCTCATGAAATTCTGGAATTGCTGGCTGACTTACCAATAGACTGTCTTTCCCCAAATAAATATCTATTTAAATCAAAAAAGTTCCTAGAGAGTCATAGGGCATAATTTGGATTGCTGTATTTATATAAATACATTCATCTGCAGACGTTCATTGAGGTAATTTTACCTGCTAAAGCCTATAATTTGTATCAATGAATAATTTAAAGCATATATGCCAATTTAATTACTACTGATACCAAAAATTTTAAAGCTGTTTTATACATATATCCAAATGTAACTTATGACAAAGAAGCAATGGCCATAGATTAAAAAAGGGAAAATATCTTCAACAAATGGTGTTGACTGAACAACCACATGTAGAAGAATAAATATGGATCACTATCTAAATCCCTATACAAAAATAATTTCAAAATGAAAATGTATTTACCATATGATCCAGCAATTCCACTGCTAGGAATCTACCCAAAGGACACAAAAACACTAATTTGAAAAGAACCTTGCACTCCTATGTTTACAGCAGCATTATTTACAATAGCCAAGCTATGGAAAGAACCCAAATGCCCCAAAATAGATGAATGGATCAAAAAGTTGTGGTATATTTACACAATGGGGTATTACTCAGTGATCAAAAAAACAAACTCATTTCACTTGCAGCAACATAGATGGAACTAGAAGGAATTATGCTAGCTTAAATTAGTCAGAAGGAAAAAGATAAATACTGTTATGTTCTCACTTATATGTGGAATATAGAGAAATCAAACAAAGGTCAAGAAAAGTCAAAACTATCAGCTGACCATGCAACTGAAGCATACAGCAAAGGAGGGGGTTGTGGAGGAAAAACGGGAGGGATGAACACCGGGGAATATGATGATGGTTCACTGGCAATATGGTGGTGGGAGAACTATGGGGACTAAAACAATGTACGGGAAAAAATAGACAATAAGCAATAAATTCAAAATGGATTAAAGAATCGTATGTAAGACTTGCAACCATAAAATACATAGAAGAAAGCACAGGTCATATATTCCATGACACTGATGATAGAGACAGCTTTGGGTACTCAACCCCAAAGGCAAGAGAAATGAAAGAAAACCAAATATGAATAAATCAACCAAAAAGCTTTTGCACAGGACAAGAAAATATCAACGGATTAAAAAGAAAACCTACTGAGTGAGAGAAAATATTTGCTCATCAAACATCTGAAAAGGGGTTAATAACCAAGTTATAGATAGAGTGCATCTATTTCACAACAACAACAAAAAGACCCAAATAAAAACTGGGCATACAATTTGAATAGACACTTTTCCAAAGAGGATATACAGATTACCAGCAAACATATGGAAATTTTTTCTGTTCATCTTCACTTCTATTAGGGAAATACAAATGAAAACTGCAATAAGACATTATCTCACACCTGTGAGACTAGCTTACATCAAAAAGATTCCTAACAAAAAATGTTGGGAGGACGTGGAGAAAGAGGAATCTTTATATACCATTGATGAAAATGTAAATTGGTATATTCATTTTGAAAAGCAGTGTGGACCTTCCTTAAAAAGGTAATAATAGAGCTACCATATGAACCAGCAATCCCACTTCTGGGTATCTACCTGAAATAGACAAAACCATCAACTTGAATAATTATGTGCAATGATGTTTATTAGCAAAGTAATAGAAACAACACAATTGTCCACTGATTAGATAAAGAAGTTGATTAGATAAAGAAGTTGATTAGATAAAGAAGAAGTAGCATGTTTACACACAATGGAACACTATTCAGCTACAAGGAAAGATGAAATTTTGCCATTTGCAGGAAAATGGAAGGAACACAAGAGGGATTATGTAAGTGATGTAAATTAGAAAGATAAAACAAGTATTGGATAATTTCATCTATGAGGGTAACATAAGTAAATAAAACAAATGAATAAAACAAAAAATAAACTAATGGACACTGATCACCTAACTGAGTTTACCAAAGGTGAAGTTAAGTGAAGGAGATTGAAAATGGAAGGGATATAGTGGAGGGGGTATAACAGATGTTTTGATTTGTTATTTTTTTCTCATTTTTTCTTTTAAAAGTAAAAATAATAAAAAGATTTTTGTTAGGAGCCAGTTCTGCCTACATAAGCTTTGTTTTTTCCTTTCCACATTGGAACCCTGGCTTAGCCCAGTGGTGTATCCAAACTGCAGTTCTTTAAAGATCTCAAATAAAAGCTTTGTTTTCATTTGCAGATGAAGTTCTGACTCATAATGAATTATTCTTTAATAACCTTTAATTTTTCTAGTGTAGAACTTGTTGTCCAAGAGGTGAAGGAATTAGAGTGACTGGTGTGCAGCTAGTGGACATAGGAGCTCAGTGACCTCACTCCACACCCTGACCCATTCTACCACAGTGCCTTTATTTGCAGACTTCCCAAGAACTGCATTATGTAATAATTAAAAAAAAATGTGTGCAAAATACACATAACCTAAAAAGATACCATTATGCTATGACTAGATTATTTCACTTAGCATAATGTCGTCATTATTTATCCATAATAATGAAGTTGTAGCAATAGGATTATTCTGAGGAATTAATATATAAAACACATATATGTGAAACAGGTAAGATAATACATGACAGGAAGTAAGCTCTTTATAAATTGTTGTTGTTAATAATATCAATGTATTTGTTTCTTATTGCTTCTGCAACAAGCTCTCACACTCTGTGGCTTAAATCACAATATTCTTTTGCAGTTCTAAAAATCAGAAGTTTGAAATCACTAGGTTTCACTAGGCTAAAGTGAAAAGGTTGACAGAATTTGCACCTTTTGCAGGTTCCAGGGCAGAATGTTTCCTTTCCTTATGTAGTTTCTAGAGACATTTATTAATATAACATCATGGCAAAATGCCATTTACTTTAGCATTTATAACTAAATGCTATTTAGTTATGGAATGTTCTTACATGTTAATTCTTCGCTAATTATAACAGATTTGGTACCACCTAGAAGCTGGTTTTGTCTTAGCACCCCAGATCTTCTGACTCAGAATCTCTATTTTAACTAGATCACCTAAATTTTGAATGAAAATGAATGTTTTAAACACCCTGCACTGACTCTCATTCTTCCCATCCCTATTTAAAGTTTCTTCCCTTCACCAAGGGGCCTTAATGGAGACAATATGAATGATAAGGATACAACCTCAATTTTATTTTCTGATTGATTTTTCCTTATTAAAGAAATTACCAGAACACTGAAGATTCAGAATCTGAACTAGAGAGTTGCAGATTTAATTCTCTTATGAGAATTTTAGGGTATAGGAGGTAATGTTTCCTTTGTGAGTAATGGCACTATTTTTATTTGAAGTTCACATTTAACACAGAACACCTCATCTGTACCTTCTACCTCAGGGTCATTAACTACACCTCAGGGAGTCTGAGAATTAAGACCCTGGGAGCAAAGTGGCAATTTGCCTTCTGGTTCAAATCAAATGGTCTGAAGGTGAATAAAGACTGCTACTCTAGCACACAGCTCCTTTTAATGATCCAGCTTTGTACAACAATATAAATTTGAATATAACATCTTATTTTAAAGATTTGCTAGAGTGATGAACACAATTTTAAATAGAAGCATTTAAAATGAGACAGAATATCAAGTACTTTTGTTTGTTGGATTGACTATTTCTCCTGTTTCATTGCTTTGTTTCATATTATTTGCTGTGAGGTGTTTGAAGTTTTTTCAAAGTTAGAAGTTTTGTTTTGACATACTTTGAATTACTAACAAAAGGTCCTTTAAAAATCCATTCTTCTAGAATGTTGTATAGTGCCAGTTTTAATTAAAATGACCCTATAGGCATTGAGCATTTTCTTTGAGTATTCAGTCGAAGACAAAATAACAAATAAGTGGATTTACTAACACTTCTGCTGTGTCATAAATATCCGTATTTAAATTAGTAGTATAAAGCAGCAAACAGTAGGTATTTCTATTTATTTAGATTTTCACTGGTTAATTAGCTCTACAAACCTTTTATAAATGTCAGACTGTAGATCTTGACACATTTTGTTATATTATATCTCAGTATTCATTTTGTTTAAAATGAATGTAAATGCTATTGTATTTAAAATTTTGGTTCATGAATAGTATGTAAAAATGTAAATGTTTTTTTGTTGATCTTATATCATGCAGTCTCACTGAAATCACTTACTAGTTCCAGAAGGTGTTTTGTTGTTGCTGCTGATTCCTTAGGACTTTCTATGTAAATGATCATGTCATTTACAAAGTGATAATTTTATTTTTCCTTTCCAAACTGTATGACTTTTCTTTCTTTTTTCTTGATGTACAGCAATGACTAGAACTTCTGGTGCATGTTGAATAAAAGTGGTGACTGGGGTCTCCCTTATTTATTCTTTTTTTATTTTTTTAAAAAAGATTTATTTATGCATACAAGAGCTGGGTTACAAGCCAGAGTTGCGGGGAATGAGAGGATTCACCAGAGACAGAGTGGGGAACAGAACAGGCAGACCGACTGAAACATACTGCTGGCAGGGGAGCAGTGGGCGAGACAGGAGAGGTCTGCTTCGCCATGTTGGTTGCTCCCTGGCTGACTGGGGATTGAACTCGTGCTGCAGAAGCTGTGGACTGCTTCACAGTGCAGTACTTAACCCCTTGCACCACCAGGGAGGCCCCCCTTATTTATTCTTGATCTTAGGGAAAAATATTCAATCCTTGGTCATTACGCACAACGTTAACTACTAGTCTGTTGCTGTCTATTAGGTCGAGGAAGTTTTCCTTTATGTGCACTTTGCTAAGGAATGTTTTATTCTGACTTAAATAAGATGATCACATTTTAGTGTATTGATATGATTGTCTCTAGATATTGATTTTTGAAAGTTGAACCAGTCTTGTATATACAAATAAAATAATTTCAATTCATCATGCTACATAATTTTCTTAGTACATCGCTAGCTTTGATTTGCTAATACTTTGTCAAGAAATTTTCTGTATGTGTTTATGAAGGGATTTGTCTTTGATTTTCATATTTTTTGACTGTCTTTGTCTAGTTTTTTTATTGGGGTAAAAAGTTGCCTTATAAAGTGAGAAGGCATCTGTAGTTTTCTGTTTCTTGGAAGAGGTTATGTAATACTAGAATTCTCTGATGAAATCATATGGGCCTGGAAACTTACTTTGGGGGAATTTCTACATAAAAAGTTCAATTTCTTTGGTGATCATGAGGGAATTAAATTTTTTTTCTATGTTGACTGAGTTTTGGTGGTATATGGTTTTTAAGAAAGTTGTCTGTTTCTTTTAAATTGTTAAATTTATGAGTTTATAATTGTTTGAGGACTAGTGTAATGCTAGATGCCAGACCTACAAGGTACTAAGTCAGTTTTAATCACTGCCCCCATGAATCTTATTATCCAAGGAGCATCAAATTCCCTATGTCTATATGTCTATGTCTATATCTTTATGTCTTTATCATCTATGTGAGTGTTTATGTATTATCTATCTATCTATCTATCTATCTATCTATCTATCTATCTATCTATCATCTATCTATATCTATACAATTTAGCTAAGATCCTGTAAGGAATTAAAAAAGGGCCCATTTTGGTATGACAAAAACTAGACAGGTTTATCTGACACAGTAATATTTCAAGTCAGATTTGAAGAATAGAGGACTGGGAAGGGGGTACTCAAATTCAAATGAGATTCTCAGCAGAGGGAATAGCAACTGTAAGTTACGTCATGAAAGGGCTCACAGATTTATTTCATTTTTTTTCTAAATTCTAAAAGTGATGAAAAATTGTAGATAGATTTTGGGAAGAAGATCACTGTGACATTTTTCAAAGCTCACTGTATTTGCATTGAGTAGGGTAAGAGGATGTAGCAAAGCACCATGTGAAAGCCCTATGAGGTCAATTGACATGGGGCCCAGAACCACTCTCTGTGTGTCTGCTTAATATTCAATACTCAATACTTAGCACTCAGTACAAACTCCACAGCCAGCATCAAGCTCTTTGCATGCGGTTCCAGTAATCATGTGTCTAGAGCTCAGAACACAAGAGAGGGAGAGAGAGATAAAGTCTGGGACTTGGGGTGAGGAGCTGGGTAAGGCTGTGACCACCAAATCAGTCACTAGAGATTTACACAAGCATGAAGGGGGAGGTGTTTGTCAGGGTGAGAATTAATCTAAGCCTAGAAAGCTCTCAACAGGAGCAATGAGGATAAGATGAGAGCCTGGTGAGAGGAGGTGATTAAGAAGGAAGATCCCAGAGTCTGGTATCACCCTTTGTAGAAAAGTAGCCTAGCCAGACTGGAGGAGGACAGAGAATGTGTGGCGGAATGTGAGGGCTAGCAGAACAAATAACAGAATATTCTCTGGTTGGAGAAGAAGTTACTCACCAGCTTATGAAGAGGAGAAAAAGCAACTCAGAACTGGCTGGGCTGGGTTTCAAGCAGTTCACAGTCCATTCATTGATTCATTCGCAAAAGTAATGTTCTTTCATACCTTCCACATACCAAGACTGTTTTAAATGATGGGCCTACAGAGATGGAGTTGAATGAAATAGCTTAGAAACTTGCAGTCTCATGTAAAGTTCCTTTTAGGACACACATGACTGATATGTGAACCAGCAAAAGAACAAAACAAAAGGGAATGATATCACTTGTCACTGTTATAGCTCAGACTGCTTTAAGAGTTTGGATAACACATTATTAGAAGAGTTTTATTTTTTATTTGCTACTTTTGTACAAGAAATGTGGTAAGGAGTTGCTGGAATTGGTTTTACAAGTGAAGATATCTTCTAGTCAGTTGGGAATATCAAACTAGGACATTAGAACATTTAGAAGTCAGAACAGGTGTTGATGAGAAAGCAACAAGCATACCCAGGACAAGCACAAGAGAGGGAAAGAAGAGTCCAGTGAATACATTTAAAACACTGGTTTGAAAGTTCTACTCTGCTTTGTATTAGGTTTCAATTAAATTTTTAGGTATTTATATCTAAAGAACAATTGTCCTTGTATACGAAGATACTTATTTTCAGCATTAAAAATGTCAGTGGGAATCTTAAACTCTATGTATAATTAACACTTAAAACAAAATTTGAATTGCTTCCTTTGATTATTCTGTTTAAAAAACTTCCTGCTTTCAAAAAGTTTTAATTCTATTTAAAAGCAACAACCATTTGTTGAACAAATTGATGGAAATGAATGATGATCATAACATTTGTCCTTACAATTGTCCTTAATATGCTTCAGAGTATTATGTTAAACATCAACTTAGTGCATATTTCAATGCTATATAAAAATACCCTCTTATCTACAGGCATTCATTCCAGGACACAAATAGATACCTGAAACTGCAGAGAGTACAAAAACTTTTATATATATATATATATATATATATATATATATTTCTAGTACATACATACCTATGAAAAGGTTTAATTCGTTTAATTAGGCACAAAAATAGATTGACAATGATTAATAAAAAAACAGTGATAACAATGTAATATAATAATAATGTGGTCTCTCTCAAAATGTCTTGTTGTACATGGTATTTTCAGGCCAGATTGAGCTGGGTTAACTGAAACTGCACAAAATGACTACAAATTAGGGGAGATGCTTTATAATTGTTGCTATATTCAAAGCTTGACAAATGTATGTTGCTCAGATACCTCTATTTCTTTCTTAATTTCCAGTTTAATAAAGGAGTTAAGCTTTCTCAAGGATATATTTAAATTATCATTAATCATTTAACTTGGAAGATTATTAGGTGTAGGGTATGGGGGTAGATGTACAAGGAGAAAAATAACACTATTTAGGAGCCTTCCCAATCTGTCCAGAAAAATTATACAATCTTTATCATTGAACCATCTATATACCTTATATATGTATCTTATTAAGCTATCAAATTGAAGGACAGATCATAATTATTGTCAGTGGAAGAATCATGATTATACTAACTCAATATGTTGCACTTCAGATTTCCAGGAGATGTGTGGTACTCACTTTTCATGTTCTCAGGTTTCTGCAGTGCTAATTTTTCCAGGTAATGTAATTTTTGAATTTCAGTGACTCTATGCTTGATTTAGCACTGTCTTTTAATTTTCCTTGGAGGTTTTAAAGAGCAGAGTAGAAAATACTGTCTATATTTGATTTATGAGGTGTCAACCTAGTAAATTCCAGATTGCTTTGCCTAGTGTTTTTGCCTCATATTTAGAAGAGTACTTGTTTGAAACTGTTAGGCAAAATGCCCATTTATAATGTCTCTGTCTTTTATCTCTCTCTTATTAAGATGTTAAGATTATTATATAAATATTGCGTGTTGATGTTGATGAGCTGTAAATTCTTACAGGGTTAGAGATTATTTACCCACACTCTGGACTCCCTGACAATCATAACCAAATTATTTCCAGTGTGTTGCAATAACAAGTGGGACTTAAATAGACTATTTTATCTAGGCCATCATAGAAAGAAATATTAGGAAGAATAGGAAATATTGGAAGAATAGATATTTTTAGATATATCCTTTATTTTTACATTAGTTTTCTTCATTTCTTATTCTTTGTAGATTATTAAAAAATAGACTGTATTCATTGCTTGTCTATCTTTATTCTTTTCTTTAAAAAGTTAAAAAACTCTTGGAGTTTGAAATCCCAAAATAATTCCACAAATAAGAAACTTAGAAAAATGCTGTTATTTTGACTAAAAATTCATTAATACACTCAGAGTGAACTTTTATATAATGACAGGAACTTCCCATTTTTTGTTGATTTGGTGAGAACATCATTCTTCAGCTTGAAAGATACACTTTGAGTAAAAAATGTTTGTTGATAACCATGAAATTGGCTTTAAGATGCTTATCACATAAAAATGGAATATTCTTTTTCAGGTAACTTATTTAAAATTTACCATCAATCAAACAAATCTTCCTGCACCTGTTTTTCTCCCTTTAATTTTTATCCCACCCTCTTTTGTTCTTTTCTTCTTTATGTTTCCTCTTTTTCTGAAAATTAATCACCAACACATTTCTTTATTATTCATGGTAAACACATCTCTGTAAATATTTAACTCTAATTGTAATTTTTCAAAGACAAAATCTACCTAACTGAACACACTTGAGTTACATTTTAGCCAGGTCTGTCAATTCTGTATCAGGCCTTTGGGCATAAGGTGGGGGTCATAGTTTTAAGTTGTTTTATAAGACTCCTTTGGGGATAGGAAAGGAATTTTTTTGGTGAAAAATATGTTCCTTTTCTGATTCTTCATAATGCAAATGAAATATATTTTATAAAGCCAAACATGGCCAACACAGTATTTTCTCTACCTCTGCCTTAGATTTACTCCCCAATCAAAGATTTGTTCCCAGGAGTTGTGCTCATGCAGTAGATATTTACTGAGTGTCTACTATGTGACAGACACTGTTCCCAGAAAACACACAGAAACAGAGCTTAGACTCCCATTAGGGTTATTAGGATCCAAACTGCTCTAAAAATAGTCACAGGGCATCTGTGTGTTTATAGTGAATGTAGAATAATGGATTGTTAAAACATACATGGGGGGCCTCCTTGGTGGCACAAGGGATTAAATCTCAGCACTGTGAATCTATCCGGGCACTGCTGCATGAGTTTGATCCCTGACCAGGGAGGTGACCCACATGGTGCAGCAGACCTCTCCTGACTCGCCCCGCTGCTCTGCTCAGCAGTGTATTTCAGTAGATCTGCCTGTTCTGCCCCCCACGCTGTCTCTGGTGAATCTCCTCATCTGCCTGCTCTTCTTACTTGCACGCCAGCTCTTGTATGCATAAATAAAATAAACCTATGAGCAAAAAACCTAAACATATGTGGGGCCCCATGTCAAGATTTATTTACGTGTAAACATCTAGTATTTTTCTGTTTTCTTCCATTAGATGGTTAGCCCTTAGGGTTAGTAATTTTATCCTTATCATGTACCATCAATGATATAGAGTAGATAATTGGTAAACGTTTCATAGACTAATTAGAAAATTTCCCTCTATTATTCCAAACTAAAGACCATGATGGTTGAAGATCATATTATAAAAATGAAGACTTAGTTATTAACAGAATGTGTTAAAAACCTGTTGTGAAGTTTGAGGCATTTAATGAAAGAAAGGAAAATAAAGTTCTGGAAAGGTTAATACCCCAAAACAGACACATAGAAACTTAAAAAAAAAAAGAAGTTTTGTTTTTCAAGGGGAATGAGAAGAGAGAGAGAACAAAGAGAGCGAGCTGAAGATTAATTGGTTAGCACATATCTCGATGCTATCTGGCTTCCTGCAGTGCTCTGAGCTGATACCAGAGTGCAAGCTGAGCCATAAAGGAAAGTGAGTGGGGTCACACAGGTTTGGTGTTTTAAACCCAACGTGGTTATTCAGCTCCACCCCTAGTTCTCAGCAACCCCTCTCTCAGGAAGGCTGGTACATGACATGCTGGAAGTTGTAGGATCTCAGAGTTGTGGAGAGGCAGGGCAGAGTCCACTCAGGAAGTCATGAGGAGGTGGAGCCCATAGTGTCTCTCACTAGCCTGGAGTGCACACTGGCACTGACACTTTCACAACATCTTGGGTCCTTCTGCCTGCTGTGCTCCCTGCTCTGGCTCTGGTGAATTCTCTCACCCTCCCGCGCTTCTGACTGTACCCAGTGCTTGTATAAATAAATAATAAATAAATAAATCTTTAAAAAAAAAAAAAAAAAGAACCACTGGACCCTAACCTCCTGTTAGTGAGATAAGATAGGAGACATATTTAAAAAAAAAAAAAAGAACTGGGATACAGGATACAAGCCAGAGAAGATCCACCAGAGACAGAGTGGGGAACAGAACAGGAAGATTGACCAAAGTACACTGCTTAGGGGAGCAGTGGGCGAGTCAGAAGAGGTCTGCTGCGCTATGTGGGTAGCTCCCTGGCCAGCCAGGGATTGAACTCGTGCTTCAGTGGCTGCGGACAGCTTCATAGTTTGCGTCTTAACCCTTTGCGCCACCAGGGAGGCCCATTCTTCCTCATCTCTTAACCAAATGTTTGGCATTATAAAATTACTTATATATCCTATGCAAATATTATATGGAAATGTGAGATCAATTATTATTATTATTATTTTAGATTTATTTATTTATGCACACAAGAACTGGGGTACAGGCCAGAGGTGCTATGGGTGAGAGGATTCACCAGAGACAGAGCGGGGAGCAGAACAGGCAGACTGACTGAAATGCACTGCTGAGGGGAGCAGCGGGCGAGACATGAGCGGTCTGCTAAGCCATGTGGGTTAGCTCCCTGGCCAGGCGGGATCGAACTCATGCTGCAGAGGCTGTGGATAGCCTCACAGTGCTGTGCTTAACTCCTTGCACCACCAGGGAGACCCAAGATCAATGATTATTGAAGCTTTCTTGCTTGAAATTATGCAATTATGGGAAGTTTGCATGGAACAGGCATAATAAAGACTTACGCCAATGTGAAAGTAGGAAAAACATTTTTTTATTTGTGCTGTGTGAATATTTGGAATTTGTTGCTAATAACTATTAGAGACATTTAGTATTTAAAAATATGCTGAAATATTTTAAGAAATAGAATAAATGTAAAATATAAGAGCAAAAATTTACTTCTATCTTTTTTCTTCCTTTTTTATTTATCTCTATTGATAAAATAAATCCTTGGATTTTGTATTCTTGTAATAGGTCCAGCAACAACAGGCAATTTTACATCCAAACATCACCTTGAAGAGATACATTTTTAGAATATTTTAGATTATTGCGAATGTTTACTATTCATTCAATTACTAACCATTATGGTCATGAAACTAATATAATACTGATGCTTATGGACCCTTACTGTGTACAGTTCTCTGGAGCAGTTTTTATATGCTTTTATTCATTTCACTTTTTGTATTTTTAATTGTAAAAATGTCCATGAATTAAAAATATCCAAACCAAAGAAAATGCTGTGTCATTTGGTAAGAGCAACACTATAAGACATTTGGGTCCAGCATGTGGAATGCTCAGGTAAACTGTCTCTTTCCTAGTCTGTAAGTATTATATTTACATCTATGTAAATGTTTTCTGGCATCTGAGAAATATTTTTTTTCCTGATGTCGAACATCTTTTTTAATTAGTACTATGTTGATATCATCTTATCAATATGAATGGACTAGTTAGACTCTCATTCACATTGTGATTGTCACTCTTAAACATGAAAGGAGATCTGGCAAGTGTCATATTTGTGTCCTTTATAAGGGTCACAATGTCTTGTTTGAATAAAATAAGAGTTGAAAATTCATAGTAAAATTGTGAAGTATTGCATGTGTCTGAAAACCTGTATGACTTTGTAACATTTCAAATTTAATATTCTAAAAGGGTGACAAATGAAATCAAACACTTCAACGGAGTTGACTATTCAAATACTAGCTTTTGCAAATGACATTTTACAAAATGTCATGAAAGTTGTTAGAAGTCACACCTGATTCACATGTGCTGTAAATTAATTCAAGTGTTGCTTATTTTATGGTTTAACTTTATGCTGTTTTAAATACTATTTAAATTTCTATGTATCTGTTACCTTATAACTTAGACTTTCAGCTAAAGAGTGGCTCAGGTGAATCACAAAAAGCAATGATTAATTAAAAAAAAAGTCATATGGACAGGTGAGAAGATCCACCTTCTTCATGTTCTATTTCTCTGTGCATTGTCACACCTGCCTTCTTCTGGTCATAGATGATTTCCCTAGGAAAAAATTGTTTAAGAGTGAGAGGTGAGAACAGATATGGGCATTTCAATGAATTTTATTTTCTAGGTTGACCAAGTGGGGAGGTGAGTTGGGCTGTAACCAGGTTGGAGGAGCACAGGTGTTACACTTAGTAAGGGCCTTTGGTCCATAGATATGAGAGCTGTTCACTTCACCAGACCTTGGGTGATAGGGATAGTGGAACTCACCC